>NC_085047.1:6616456-7269878 GCF_963662255.1 Cinclus cinclus | reverse complement strand
GAAGCCCCACAGGAAAGGGCTGCTCCCTTTCTAGTGGTGGAAGAAAAGAGGCTGCACTGTTCGACTGCCAATGTTCCTGGAACACGGGCATCAGGAGTGAGGAGGAGGCCCTTCACCTGTCATCTACTGAGCCTCAAAATGTTTCGGTATCATACCCTGCACATTCTCTTTCAGTACTGAGTGAATTACGACATCACTTACTTACTACTTACTGCAGTAAGAGTTAGATAATAGAAAGAGAAAGATTAGTTTATCTTCTAAAGGATTCGTGCGTGATAAACGGAACATTCAAAATTCACTGGGGGATGGGAGTGTTGTAACAGGATTCTCCACTCAAGGCAAGCAAGAGTGGAGCTTACAAAATCTCTAGTATTTTGAAGCTAATGGGAAAGCAGAGAAGGCAAAAATTTCTCATGTTTGTGTCTACAGAATATAAATAGAGAAAAATCAATCTCTCTCTTCCTATTTATCTAGCTGGTTACAGGGTCCTCAGAAACATTTTGAGAGCTACAAAATCATAAATTGATTTTATCATTGCGGTCTTCAATCAGCAGAGGAAGTATTCCACTTTCACTGAGTCATAAAGTCAGAATAGTTTTTCAAATCAGGAATTAACCTATATTTGAGAGTCCTTATCCAGTAAGGATACTAGTTTACAGAATATTAATCTGTACTGATGTAGTAAAGTAGCACAAAATGATCCCAACACATCACCCTCCTATGGTGACTTTTACAAAAGAAGTGGGTTGCTTTTAGGGCAGTCTCATACTATGCAGAGATGTTTTAAGTTCATCACGTGTCCTCTGAATCATGGTACAAACTAGGCAGAGCACACAAAGAGGGTGAAACGTAAGTAGAAGTGCTAGAGGATTTTGGATACTGCTCAAAGGTCAGGTATTTTGAGACTCAGGTATTATTAGGGACTAAGAAGCACAGAAATTGACAAATAGATAGGAAACATATTTCCTAGACATGTTACTTTCTCCAAAAGACAAATATTTCATCATTAGAACGTGAAAGAGAATTTTATGCTTGAAATTCTGATGCTTGTTAGGAACTTTTGTTCTTTCTTAAGTGTTTTCAATAGCTAACTTAATTAATGTCTAGTCTGGTAATCTGAGATTGCTTCTCCTGCAATTTTCATATTGATTTTCCCTATCAAAATGAAATTATATTTTTTAATGGCTTCTAACACCTTGCACTATCTGGCAAAAATAATGACACATTAATTAAATCTTTATGTTAATGGCCTTAGAAGTAGTTCCCACCTCAATAAATCAGAACCTTCCAAATCTGCACAGTTTACTCCACTTGCAATGATAATTCCCTTTTGTTTCAGTAACTTCATTCACTTTTCTACTGAAAGTCCAATTATTTCTGATTACTATTTCACCATATTAAAATTACTGTGATTATATGTGTGATATACAATATCTATATTGTAATTCTTTGTAATTCAAGTTTTCTATGGTTTTTGACTTTATTTTGATAAATACCAAAGTAAATATTCCAAATTTTACATTCTGATTTATGCATAATTCCTCTGCAAGTTAGCCATGATCTCTGTCTGGGCTGTTGACATGATGAAGTTCATGAAGAGCATATGACATGTGACAAAAAAAATTAGAAACGCAAAGCTATGGTTGCTTCTTCAGTTATAGAAGCATGTCTGTCAGAGCCTGTGGGCTCTTGCAAAATTAACATAGTCATGTGATCACCATTAAATTAATTGCATCTCTGATTTTTCAGATTCCTTACAAAACTCTGAGGCTGTACAAATATTTCATCATGTGCCTCTCTTTCTTTACATTCCTGCTGTGACAGCAGTTCTTCTAGAGGTCTTTCATGATGTCTTGTCCTTTGTTTTAACATCACTCTGAAGTAATCAGTAAGGAATTCCTAGTATCTCCTCTTCAAACAGACTATACAATAAAAGGACAATTTTTAAAAGACTGTTTAACATGTGAACCTATTAAAACTGCTGTGGAAAGGAACTTGTATGGAATTTTTTTGAAGCCTATTAGGATTTTCCTTTGGCTTTGTATGCATTTACCATGATTCTGCATTTATTTTAATCTTTTATAGTAAATTATCTAATTGTAGGTTTCCAGTCTAACAACTGAATCCTTTATTTGTGTCTTATTTCCTCCCTTGCAAATTGTCTTTGTTACCTCTGTGACTTCTTTTATGGGCAGAATCCATTTTTGGCCTTGCCTGTCAAAGAACTGCAATCTTCCTCCTCTAATTAACAAATTAGACATTAGTATATGCATCAGGATAAGTAGCTGAAAAAATGAGTGATTTGATGCACTCCTATATTTAAATGATTAAGAGCTTTATACAATACCTTAAATCATTGGAGGCTCCTTTGACTAAATCTGACAATTCCTTTAAATCATTTGAGGGACCATTTGAGACGTATTGACACTTCATTAGGCAAACAGCGTAGAGTTTCTGGATGTGTTGTAGTGCATTTCATTAGATGAGTCACTTTAGCTAATTCACCTACATTACATTCATATGGCCATGAAAGTGGAATGCAGAGGTTGTATTTGCTACTTTCTAAATACAAAAAGAGTTAGAAAATATTGTGTTTAGATTCTTCGTGCCCTAGCTCTGACAATGTTGAAGGAAGGCACATTGTGCTTTCATTCTTTTCTCTAAACTTTCATGAAACAGACCTAGTTCTCTAAGGAATCCTGGTTCTAATGAGATTAATATTTCCTCTCTGATTTCAGTAGCTCCAAAGTTTCTGAGGTTGATGTTTCTGGATAAAATCCACCAATCTCTTAAGCAAAAGTAATTTCAAGCACAATTTGATGTTTGCATAATATATCAATTCACCATCCAGAAAGAGAGGTTGGAGATACCAAGTGAGGCTGCTACAAAACACTTCTAAGAGCTGGTCTTCAGTATAGGTTGGCTGAGGGCTAAATGCTCACTGCCTCTTCAGTGAGAAAAGTCAGAAGAGGAAGAGCTAAAAGTCAAAAGAATCTAGTAAAAGCCACACTAAAACCCAGAGATCAGCAGTTAAATATCGGATTAAGGTGTTGCTGGGTTTTATCCTCTGTTTGAAATGATCCAGAGCTACAAATTTTTTTTCCTCCCCCAATGGTTATTGTAGTTACTTAAGTTTGTGTGGGTTCAAGGCATGAGGGAGACACTGGGAAAAAAGCCACTGAGATTTTTTAAATACACAGAAGCAAATAGGTTTTGACTATCAAGTTTGTACATATTTTTTCAGCTAAAAAATACTTTCTTGGTAACAGTACCATACACAATCTAACAAGCAGCAAATTTAAAACAAAACAACAACAAAAAACAATGTTATAGGTATAAGGATGTTTACTTGGTGGTCTTAGAATGGGCCATAGGAATAACCAAGTCATTCAGACAAATTTTATATAAGTTGCACTTTCCAGTGAGGCACTTGAGGGCTAAGGCTTAGAATAATGGCTCTCTAAATGATAGTTTTCTGTTCATAATCATCTTCAATCATTCCTCTCTCCTTCTCCCTTGCTTCAAGTTTAAAGTATAAAGGTATTTATCTTTATGAAAAATGCAAAACAAAGCTGGTACACAAACTCTGTAAGTTATACTTCTGCTCTTATGGACATTAAACCCAGTATCCCTCTGCCTTCAAGGAAGAAAAAGCATCAGGCAGGAACTATTCCCCTCCTTATTTATACATCTCTATCACTTCAAAAGAAATAGAAATCCATCTATCACCTGCTTAGAATTCTGAGATTTTGCTTACTTCTTATTTAAAAATATCAATTTAATGCATGAAAAATATTTTGCTTGTTTGCTAAGGTTTTGATTGCCTTTTTTTTTTTTTAGTTCAATTTCACAATGGATATACAGCTATTAAGGACCAGTTACAGTAAATCGTTCTTCTTGGAGCTTAAAGTATAGTGCAAAGCAGAACATTAAATTAAAAAAGAAAAAAAAACATGATAAGCAAAAACACCAACAAAGCAACCTGAATTGTGAGCCTATGATTCCAATTTTAGACAAAGAGTGCTATGCACAACCTCAGGACATCCAGTAGCCTGGCTTTCAGCAGTAGGTATTCAGTTAGAAAAGGAAAGAAAGGAAAACAAAATTATTCAAGTGAATTTGCTGGTTATTTGAGTAGAGGCTTAGTAAAGGCTAGCATTGTTAGCTTGACAGTTAAAATTACGCAGCTGAGGCAAATTTGTCAAAATCTGGCTTTAACAAAATCAACTCTTTCTGGCAAAACCTCCATTACAGTCATTGCAGCTAAGGGCCATGTCAAAATGGGATTTATCAAAAGGAAATCCTACATACTTATCTACAGAAGTTAGGTTAACAATTGTTCCTTAGCACAAGTACTGATATTTTCCAAACAGAGAAATAAAACACTTGCTTTCCTTTCTTCTAAGTACACTTATATAATGAACTTTCAATAGCTAGTTTTAACTCTTGCCTGTGAGCAAAATACATAGTGCCAGAATATATTCCAAAACACGTGCAAATTAGGAGTTTTAGAGACCTGCATTCAGCTCTGGGGCATCCAATGCAGGGCTGCAGACCTGTTGGAGTGAGTCCAGAGGGGAGCCGCAAAGAAAATCAGGGTTTTGGAGCATCTCTCCCATGGACACAGGCTGGAGTTGTTCAGCCTGGAGAAGGTACCAGTGCAATCTTCCAGGACCTCAAGGGGGCCCAGTGCTGAAAGAAATAATTTCCAGTTTGGCCTCCCCTTCCCAAAACTTTTGGCAAGCAGGTGGAAAACAGACAGACAGACCTGTTTCCCTCTTCCTCCTCTGAGATAATTTACAGAGCAATAATATGGAGAAATCCCTGCACACAACCTGCAGTGGACTGCAAATGTGCCTTTTCTGTAAGAAGAGTTGTACTGTGGTCTGATGGAGATGGCAATTAAAAATTATTTTAATTCATCTATAATCTGGTCTGACTGGATGTTCAGGGCATCCAGGTGGCAATAGGAGCAATCATTCTCCATCAGATTTTTAACATACTCTTTGAGCTGTATGTCTTTCATTGGAATACTTAAATGTTATCTTATTTAAAGTACGTCATTCTTGAGCTAAGCAACAACAGCAACATAACTTACTTCTTTTTACAGAGCATTCCCAACACCTCACAGGCAGCATTAAATCCATTAAAGATTAGCCATACTGCAGATTAAGCCTGACAAGATAAAAATCCCACAAATAATAAATGCTGAAGTAGCATGCTATGCCAAAGCGTATTTCATCAAAGATGGCAATGAAAACTCCTTAGTATTTTTGTTTTGATATTCCTGATATCGTAAGGGCACAATAAGCTACATCTTCCACACTTTGAAGCCTCAGGGGCAAAGCATTACAGATGAAACACCCTTGTCAGCTGTCAGTAACCTGCTTTTCAGGAACACAAACATACTGACATGTTGGACTGGAAAAGCCTCGCTGGATTTCATCATTAGTCATTTTACCTGTAAATTTTATGGACATTAGGTTCTTCTGTGTTGATACAGACATTATTTTAATTTATTTTTTTCTTTCATAACTGTTAATTTATTATGCTACTTAAGATATTTTCTATGCTTCTTTTAGTTATTGCAGGATTGTTGTATCTTCATTTCCACAGAGATTAAATGTGGGAAGTGGTAAATGAGAATTTCCTTAATTTTTCACCATGTTTCTCTTGGGGAGGGGAAGTCCTCACAGTCTCATATTAATTTTTCTTATTTTTCACAGTTAATCCCTATTGTTTCATTAAGTGCAGTACCTGCATCTCTGCTGCCTATTTGTGCACAAAGTATATATTGGAAGTTTAAAAAAAAAAAAAAAATCAGATTGCTGGTTTATTGTATTTTTCCATCAATGATAATCTTGAGTTAATTATTTATACTTTCCTCACAACTTTTTTTTCTCCTTCACACATCTAGTTTGATGATGAAGTTTAAAACAGATTTGATAATTCAGCAATTTTTAAAAAAAACAGCTGATTTCATCTCCTCATTTTTTATTAATTATCTTCCTTCCCTCTTTCTTTTTTTTCTTTTTCTGAATGGTGATAACTCATAAGGAGTTAAAATGGGGATTATGGCAACTCTGATAGAGGGTACAGGGAGCTGGAAGACACAAAGCTGGGAGAAAGGGCTGATAACCCAGAGGGCTGTGCAGCCCTTTGGAAGGACCTTGACAGGCTGGAGTCACAGGCAAGGAGGAACTTTCTGAAACTCAAAGGAAAATGAAAATGAAGGGTCCTGGTGGACACCAAGCTGTCCATGAGCCAGCAGAGCCCTGGGGACAAAGAAGACCATAGGTATCCTGGGGTGCATTGGGAAGAACATTGCCAGCAGGTCAAGGGAGATGATCCCACCCCTCTACACAGCCCAAAGCAGAGACCCCTACATAAGCAATAGATACTAGCACTACTTACAATCATTAATTGGATTCTGCAAAAAGACTGTCACAGAAATTCTAAATAAATTTTTTCTCCTCCCTTTCCTTCATCTCTCATTAATCTCTTCTGCAAAAACCTTTTAAAACACTTTTTCCTTTTTGTTCAAGAAATGAGTTTTAATTGAAAACTATCCTCTTTACCTGTGTATGAATTACAGGACTATAAAAAGGAATTGGAGTGATGGGTGGTGAGCAGACAAGAGGATCAATAAAACTGCACTGACTGCACCTTCCAGTAACACTTCCTGAAAAGCAGTTACTCAGTCCATCGATATTTTTTTTTTTTTCATTTTTCAGCGTGACACTGAAACAAGACTTGAAGTTTTATTAAGGTCTCTCCAAGCTTAGGTCTCTCCAATAAGTTTATTAAAATTATTTAAGTAATTATAAGCAATTTAACAGAGGTGCAGCCCTGCTATGTATCTATCAGTAAATATCTAGCAGTGTTCTGTATATTCCATCCATATTAGTACTAATTTAAAGCTCTCACTTAATAGAGGTTGAAATATTCCACAGTGACACTGTTTACATTTATAAGTGGGCTGGGATGGTCTAATTGCTTTTCCTGAAACAGCTCCCCTGCCCGATGACCGATACAAATTGTAAACTGTATGGTCACTGTTACATTATTAGCAAATATTTGCCAGTACAAGGTAAGTAGATTCTTTCCAAAAGTAAAGACTGTTAAGCCCAACAGAAGGCACACGCAGAACTCACTGCACCTTGGCCCAAGATACTTGCAAGTAAACCAGAGAAACACAAACTACAGAGATTAAAATAATAAGAGATTATAATAGGAAGTAGTCAGGGTTAACAAATATATTACTTATTCCTGAGAAAACCAATCAAGATACTTTAACAGTGACTGCCAAAAATTAACAAACACATTAAGTATAAAATACATTTAAGGATACTAAAGGATGTTCAAGAACATAACGAATATATTTGCAATAAGGCTGCAGCATGCTTACTAAGATTTCATATTTCTTGAATGCCAGTCCATGGTAGATTAAAGCCCCTTTCTTGCGTCTATGCTTCCACAGTAAAGAGAGTGTTCTCCAGTAAAATGAGTGTTTGGTTGTATTTGCATTTGCAGGATCACAAGGTGTTCCCACCATCTCCATCTTCTTTTCTTTTTTGATTATAGAAATCCTGCCATATGGAGATTTAAAGATTTCTTTTTAAAATATCAATATTATTTAAAGAATTATGGCACACTAAATATTCTGGACGCAGGACCTGTGAGGAGCTCAACTCTCACTCTTTACAAATCCTGGAGTTTGTAGAGACTTCGTGTACTTAAGACTCAAACAAGTCCAAATACTCATTTCAAACCAGAAATTTATCAGGATTTTCCAAGCCAACAATAAATTTCCCACAGGATGTGTTATAAGAAATGTTAAGCCAGTTGGAAGAAAGAGAGAAATATGCAAAGGGGAAAAAAAAATTGTCATAGTCCTCACATGCCAAAAAGTCACCAAGTTCCAGAACCCACTGTGCTGTTTCTGGGTTAAGAAATAACAATCTCTATAATTGTCTAATTGTCTTTTGCAATTAATGACTCCACTATAAAATCTCAGCCAGGTATATTATAAAGACCTATCTGAAAGATATAGTTAAGTTACCCTTATCAAGGTATTTGTAAGGAACAAAACTAGGTAACACTGGCCATAGGAAATAAAGTTCATGATCCTCTTATCATCATTACAACTCCTAAACAAACTGTCACAGAAGTTCAGAAATATTTCAGCACAGAAGTACCAATGAAAGTCCACATATGAGGAAGAAGCAAAAGGAAAAATGCAGAGGGGTGAACAATAGGTTCATTTTTAAAAGCCCCAAAAATATATTAGAAAGGGCAGGAGTCACAGGGTTATAAAAATTCATTCAGCTTTGAGGTTTGCTGCTTAACTTAGCCTTCTTCTTAATTTTAATCATCTACCAAAGTATACTATGCCATGCTGCTACCAATGATAAATTGTTTTAATTATGTTGGAGATTCATTTATATGTAGACGTTGACCATCAGATGCATCAACCCAATGAAAGAGATTCATTGAACATCTGCCTCAGAAATTTAACAGAGTCAGGTCTGTTCAACAAGTAGCATTGTCCAGCTACCTGTTCTTTCCATCAGATGTAATTTAATTTACCTTTTTTCCCCAATAAAAGCATAAGGGGGAACTATATCACTTTCTCATTTTTACAACTATTACATACAATTTGTAAAGACAATAATAAAACATAAAAGATTCCCCAGCTGAAAAAAAAAAAAAAAAAAAAAAAGAGCTGAGGGCAAAACATGGTAAATAAACTCTTGTATTATTGATTTGGAACTAGAAACACAACACTGAGTCTTATACCAAGGGAGTGATTCATGTACTAAACACAAGCATCAGGTGCCACTTTAAATGCCCAAGTGGATACAAGACAGTACAACACAGATCCTGATTTCCTGCTCTTCTGCAGCAGCAGGTAGAGGTGGGGGATATCCTTAGGCATCTAAACAAGCACTAGATATGAAACTTTAAGCATCATTATAATTTGTGAAGTAATTTGTCTGTAAAAAAAACCTGCTGCATCGTATTACTGGTGGCAGGTTCATTTTTGATGGCATCACCATTCATTCTGAGCTACACTGAAAAGACTGTTTTGGTCTTGATTCGGTATAATTTTAGGTTGTTTAACTTCAGGGCAGTATAGCTTTATTCCCATTTTCACATCCTGCATGTACCAGTAAAATATGGCTGTAGAAACACCATATTGAAATTAGGGAGCTGGATCACCCAAACATAACAGTTTCAATTAGCTCCACTAAAAATGCTGAAAATCCCAACCTTTCCATGAACAGAGTGCCAACAAATGCATAGTATGTGGAAATAATAATTCATTATTATAAGTAATAACAATTATTTATAATATGAAAAATAATAATTTGGTCATTTATTTTTCTTTTTAATTTGGGTGGCTTGTATGGGTTTTTTGTTTTTTTATTCCTTCAAACTCTACAACACCTGTTGCAGCAAGGATGGTATCACTCAAGACCAGTAGGATTGTCCAACTGCTGAGCCAGTCTGCTATGAAATCATTCCCTCCAGCAACACCACGTGATGGGAACACACCTGCAAGAGGGCAGGTAACACAAGGGATGCAATGGGGGCAAAGCACTCCTGGAAGAGAGGAACACATTCCTTGGCACCTGTCACATGCAGCTCTGCATAGCAGCTGTGCCTGGCACGTAGAAATAAGGATTGAGAGAAAAGCTGTTGCACATAAAGTTGTCATCTCTCATCGCAGGCTACTTCTGCCACATGTTGGCTTGCACAGCATTTCTATTGCCTCCCAACAACTGTACACACAGCATCTATTCTACTACAAAACCAGATCGCTCTCTTTAGTTTATGCTACAAAGCTTGAAATTTCAGGAAGATTCCCCTGAAGCTAATGCTGATCTCAGTAGTTTCTTACTGAATATGTGAGTGAGCAAGTAGAATTACCTTTCCAGAGAGGTTGTCTTTGTCCTTAACTTTCATCATGTGGGGGGAAAAACAAAATACTGCAACGGCAGTGCTTTCCTCCTCCTTTCCTATATATTGGCAGAGGTGGTCTTTCATTTAATCTTGAACCACACAACTCCTGAGAAAGATTATAGTGTGTTGAAAGGTAAGACGCAGCTAACAAAGTCTGGAAAAAACAAAGGAGATCATTGCAAGAACAGTCAAAATTAATTCATTTAATAGAGCTTGGTAAGGATGGATGGAATTCAGTGGTGAAATGAAAGAGACAAAGATTTTGGCCAGGAAACTAAACACACACCTTGAATGATAAAGAAGGAAGCTACAGAAAATCCAGGGACAGCATTACATGCCAAAACAGACAGACTTATACAGTTTCCATATGCTTTACTTTTTTTTTTTTTTTTAATATGGCTTTAAAGCTCAGTGGTTTAGGGGCCAACTTAAAGCTGTTTTTAAAGAAAGAAGTTCTTTGCACAGTAACCTTTGAGAATCAAACTTGTGTTGACAGCCAAACTGTGGTGGCAAGATTATTCAGCTTTACCTTACAGTTCATTTTATTCTTAAAATACATGCCCCACATAACTTCTTGAAGCTTAGCTTACTCTAAAAACAAAACCAAAAAAACAAAAACAACAACAACAAAAAGCTAAATGCAACACATACCCATATGTTTTGTCAAATGTTTTACAGATTGTTTGTTTGCTTTGTATTTATAAATACATTCTTTCCTTTTTCTATTAAATAAAAATCCTCTTATTTTAGGAAGACTGCTTATGAGAAGACAGAAAAATAAAATAACGTCTGTGAAATACAAAATGTGAAAAAATATGGTGCCAGAGTTTCTTGAAGTTGCAGTTTCAGACTACCAAGCATCTTGAAATTCAAAGTTCAAAGCACTTCAAATGATAGCTTTCCAGATTGTCATGGCTGTGCCCCACTTACAGCTCAGCCTTGAGCATGGAAGTAGAGAAGAGGCAAACATGATCTACCTGTACAACAGTGAATTTTAGTGATTGCTGCTCTTGACCTCAGAAACTCTTATCCACCTACATGCATAAAATACACAACATCAGGTTGTGATTGTCCCTGTGGTGTTCTTACACCTCTGTCTGTCCCCTTGTCCTAAGCATCTGGGCCATATCTGTCCTCCCTCCAGACTCCTGAGAAAGTATCTTAGGCACCAGTGATGCATGCATAACAAGATTAGATGAGAGAGTGAGGGTTCAGTCATACTTCCCTCCCTCCAAGGACTATCATTTTTCAGAACTAAATCATACATCATACTTAAACTTTGGACTTGGGTAGTGATAGAATGAGATCAGGGTTCAGACACAGATGCTATGATACTGGAGAGTTCAGATACAGGCAGAGTCCTGGAGAAAGCAGCCATTTAAAGGGAAGAAAAAGGAGATATGTGTAATTGGTATGTGGTTATTAAAAAATTATTCATAAATCCCTGCACGCTGATGAAAACCCATCATTAATTAATACACAGAGTTTTCTGCAGTGTGGCTTACAGGAAGTGGGCACCAAGTCTGCATATTACTCAACCTTTTTCAGGCATTCAAAATCCAGGAAATGGTAACACAAACACATGTATATATGCACACTTTATAGTTGAGCAGGTGTACAGAAGTCCTGTCTCCTGGTAAACTAAGGAGACTGGGGAAGCAGTGAAAATATTTTCTTTTTTTTTTCAAAAAAGTATAGCTATCATTTCTGATCACTTAGATTTGCTTTATTTTGACCTCAGAAAACGCACAGCTTCTTAGAATCAATGGACTTGAGCGCCTTGCGCAGGTTGTTACAGGTATCACATATATCTGCAACAGATTAAATAGTCCCTTTAATGAAAGGCATAGGGCTGTGGTACTCCCTGCAAACCATCAGTGATTAAATGGCTTGGACTGCGTAATTCTTTTTCTAGTAGTTACAAGTTCCTGTTTATCTCCATGTCTATTTATTCCAAAAGTGCTTCATATCTGCAAATCACTCCCTGACTCTTGAAGGGGAAAGAACAGTTAATAATCTTACCTCTACCAAGTCCTAGTAATCCTTTTAAAGCAATTCATACAACGCTGCTACTCCAAAAAAAAAAAAAAATAGAGAATATTTAAGAATTATAATTGTCTTACTGAAATCCTTCTCTTGAGGCCGTAAAGTTCGTGCCAGTATCAAAACCTAATCAAGGTAAGGAAGGGCAGAACCTGTCAGGTGTTGAGGGGAACAGTTTGAGAAGCAGCCCTTGAGCCTCTGACATTTTATGTTCTGTCCCCATGTCCTTGAGAACGGGGACTGACAGCAGCCAGGTGGGTGTCTGGCAGCTAACCATAGTCAGCTTGCTTCAGTAGCTTTTTAAAATGAGCAGGTAATAGAGAAAATTTTTAGGGCTAAATACAGGAGGACAGGAGTGAATGGAGGAGCCCAAACTGAGCATGTGTCCCACCAAGGGACTGCCAGCTGCTTGGCATGAAGATGGCAAGAAGAAAAAGGAACAAAGTCAGTGCTTTCTGGCAAGAAAATGGGGTAAGATTCCTAGTTGTACAGAGAAGTCAGTGAGGAAGACAGAGTTGGAAAAAAATATTATATTCAATATGAGATTCTGCTCCCAGTGAAACATGCTTCCTCTGGCCAGCTGTATTACAAACAAGATTGATTTTGTGGAGTTGGTGTAGATTTTGTGGTTTGTGATGGCTGGCTCCTGAAACATGAAGACAGTTAATAGGAGAATACCCTAGAGTCTTTTTCAACTGCAAAGAAAGTTCTAGAAAAAATGTAATTAAATTCTTCTTAAGCTTGGGGGGGGGGGGGGGGGGGAGGGGGTGGGAGGGGGCGGGCCTGTTCCATATATTTATTTATTTAGGCTGGATATCAGATGCAAATGCTTAATACCATAGTGCTAAAGACAGTCCACTGATACTGCTTAAGTCTGAGAAGTGCTACAAGTGGATGCTGTAGTGCTTGAATTATAACATTATTTGTAATGATATTTACAGTTACTGGATTCTAAAGTGTTCTACATCAGCTTCGAAGGGAAGTAGCCAACTCCAGACAAAAGGAGTGGTTTCCACACAGTAATGCTCATTGTGTCCACTTTCTGGCTGCTCATTTTCCCTTCCATTCTTCAGCTTCACACCTCTCAAATGCTACCGTCAATTTTTCTCCTTTATTTACTGGTCTGCTTGTCACATACGTTTCTCTAGATGTTACTCTAACGTATCTATCAGTCATACATATCTACATACACACTCCCCTTTCTGTTCCTCTCCATTCTGCAAAAAACTCTTGGGATAGCCCTTCTAGGAGTCCAAAGATGTCACACCTTAATCTTAGGTCTAATGCATACCAGAGAGATTGGTTTTCAGATGAGGCATTAAGGAATGCAACTCAGCATCCATGATCACAAAAAAAAAAAAAAAAAAAAAAAAAAAAAAAAAGAAAAGAAAAAGAAAAAAAAAACTGAACAGCTTGCGGATATTTTAGAGAAAGTGTGTAAAAGCCAGGAATAACATCAAGAAATCTTCACTGAAAATGGTTCGCCAAATTTCATTTGCTAAAAATAAATTCCTAACTGCAAAGTTTTTGCATGCTCTATTCCTGACTGCACATAGTCTCATGCTTTATTTACCAAATTAATGTTTACAGCACAAGGCAAGAATATTCTCAACTTACATGGCTGTAATTTGGTTATCTTCAATGAAATTAGAAGTGTTCACATGAAAGTTTAAAAAAAAATGCCTAAATTTTAAAACATGTCACTATACAATTTCTTTCATTTTTAATTGCTTACCCACATAGAATTATGAGCGGAAGAAAATAAGGTAAGTGTTTGCTCTTTTTTTTTTCCTCCTATAATTTCCAGCACCTTCAGATCTTTCTGCTGATGGTAGATTTTGACAGACAACATCAAGCTTCCTAAGTTATGTCACATTATTCCTATGTGGTAATTTTCTCATTTCAAAAATGCTAAATTTTAAGAGTCACAGGTACCAAAAACCCCTGTATTTTCTAAGAAAAAGCCAACATCCTAAAAATGTTACTTCTTCCATCCTGTACAAATTCCACGGGGGTGAGACAACCTCCATTTTCCTCACAGTACATATCTTGAGACATAAATAGTATTTATATGCATAAAGAGGGGTCTATAAAGCTCGCATTTACCAAAGAACAGTGTGAGGTGTAGATAAAAATAAGAACTACTTCTTTTTATTTAGCATATATGAAAAGGAATAAAATGACACAGAGCTTGATTAAGGGCTTTGTTAGGTTTGAAACTTCAACACCAAGCCTTTTGTTTATAAAACTGTACAACTGAGACTGCCTTAAATATACAGTTTATATTTCTACTGAAATATCGAAGTGCAAGAACAAATGAAATCAAAGCAATGGCAGCTCCATGTGCCTTTGCCAGGCAGTACAAGCAGTCTACAGGCATAAGAATGTCCTTTGCCAATAAGTGATGCCAACACTGCTCATCCCAAAGTGTTTCAATGAGTTATCAGTGTAAAGGAAATATTTCTGGACTAGATGTTAGAAATAAAAAAAGAGAATAAAAGTAAATTGGTACACAACAGCAAGTGGAGGGGAAAATTGAATCAGGAAGCAGGACATTTTCTTATCAACCTAAACATGCTGGTAAGCAGCTGGGAGAATAGGATTAACACAGTGTTAAGACGTAAAGAAAATGTAGAAATTAGAAGGGAGAATAAAATTTATCTTTGTGTTCTTTTTTTTGTAGAACTTCCCTGCCTGGGAAGATTTTCCAGTTCCAAAGTTCCCAAAACATAACATAGTTCAGGAAAGCAGCAGTGTCTCAGTGGTGCAGAAATTGGACTGACTTGAACAAAATTACATGAGTTATTCCTATTATATGAGGATTTTCCAGTCTACAGGTCTTACAAACATTCCATATGCCTAGTGAGCATTTCAAGACTGCTTCCTTCCATGGACTGGGTTATGTGACAGATACCTGGACTGTCACATTCGACAATAATCCACAGCACCGTATTTAGGGGGAGGAAAGCAGAGGTGACTGGGGCACATATGACTGGCAGTGCTGGGATCTTTCTGAGTACTTCAGGTTGGATGGTGCCAGTCCTTTAAGTCTTGGCAAGGTGGGATCTCAGCTTAGAGTTCACAGAATCAAGTCCTACACAGCAGAGCCTGTCCTGACAACTCCTCCATAAGAAATATCCTTCCTGCAGCCAACTGTACCACTTTTATTGCAGAAAAGTAGCCATAAAGATAGTGTTATTCCCTAGGATTTGTCCCACGGGACTCGCACTCTAAAACAGCTCGCGTGAAGCAAACTAAGTTTGCAGGCACTCTGGCTAGCCTCTGTAAAGTTAGTTTGCTTGTTAAGAAATAGACAGATCACTTGTTTTCAGCTTCTGCTTTGACTTTGTCATCATGTCCTCATTATTGTAATCAATTAATTAGCATATAAAGGTAATATTCCAGCATGCACACCTCTCTTAGAAACATTACTGAGTTCCACTAAAGAGGGTAAACTTGCAACAGATTAAGGGGAATAAAAAAGGAAGATTTAGGACCTTGCATGCATACAAAATGACACATCTGTCAGGAAAAGGGTATAATAATAAAATTATACAAGTTTTCTGTAAGGGGACCAGAAAGAAAAGAGGAATAGAAGAAAAAAATTGAGAACAGGTAAAACTTGGGAAAGATACATACCTAGTGCAATCATTTTTGCTTCATCTTGACCTCATTATAAATCAAATGTTTGGGAGAATAGAAAATGAGCATGCATTAAAGCCATATATTCCTTTTCCCTATCTCAAATAAACAAACAAACGTTTTTGTCACAATTTTAGGGGATAGTAGGGGATTAGTTGCTGTATTGCTTTTAATCAAGAGTCTCAAATCTATTCATAAGGGGGAAAAGAGACAGTAAAAACAAGAAACACTGCATTAGTTCTAAAAATCAGCCAAATTAGAGGGGTTGTACCTACCGCCTCTCTAGCTTGGTTGAAAGGTGCTTTTGAAAAAAAAACAACACGATCATCTCCATTTCCTGTATTTTGGTTTTCTCTCTGAAATGGTTTCACAGCGCATGATTTGAGGAACTCCCATATTCAAAAAAAAAAAATGGTGGAAGATGCACACTTAGGGTGGCATCCCTAATACACTTCATTCAGTCCATGAAGCCTTAATAGGGCTCACAAAGCAAAACAAAGCTAAACTAAAACCAAACAAGCAGGCAAATATATAAATGCAAGAGTGGTTGGTGTGGATGTTAAATCCCCAGCATAACTGACAAAACTATTTCTAAAGATCATGTCCTGTTAATGTCTAGTACTTGGCAGTGTTTTTGGAATACTTTTAGTTGGAAGACACACCTCTAATCATCCAGTCCAAGTGCCCAACCACTTCAGGGTGACCAAAAGTTAAAGCATGCATTTAAGGGTATTGTCCAAATGCCTTAAGCACAGTCAGGCATCAAAGAAATAAAATTCTGCTCATGTTGCACAACATGAAGGGAAGGGCAAAGGCACGAATCTCCTCTTAGGCATTAATATAAACTAAACAGACTTTACAAGGTAAAGTACTTGTTCTTGCCAGACTCTGAGTTTAAAAGACACCAGATTTCTGTGGTTCAAGTTTCACCATGATAATTTTCAGTCGTTTTTTGAACAGTAGGTGACTAAGTTGCTTTTCTCTTGGTTGGTGCCCTCATTCTGGTGGTAAAGGGGATGGTTTTGGTTTTCATCAGTAAATAGTCTCACTCCTTTTCCTTACATATTTTTCAAATTAAGTGAAATATATATGATGCCACACTTTTACATTAAGCACTCCCAAATCTCATTAACTGCAGCATAATAAATGTAATCCTGCTACTGGTACTATTTGCTTTCAGGGAGGTAAAAAATTATATGTTTCTAATGCAGACAAATTGCTTTTGGATACAACATATGACCCAGCATACTCAGGATACAGAGTAATCACTAAAAAGCTATTTGCTCTGCTTTTCCCTACAATCTTTTACCAGAATATCAATGTTGTACTGGAAGTAATATAAATACAGCACAAGACATTGATCTCATTGGGGTTGCTGCTGCAAAGAGGTTATACATATATTTCCTAGGGCCTCTTCTAAAATGCTTTTTCTCACTCTTCCCCTGTCAGAAGACCTTGTTTCAACATTGTTACCAGAATTATAACTACATTAAGCTTGGTCTGCTATTACAAATACATTTCCAATTCCTCAGTTGGGAAAGTATTCAGAACTTCAGTAGCTCACATAAAAAAAGAGTTCAAGTATTCAGAAAAATAGTGTACATACTCATATAAAGCATTAGGACAACTACAGATATTTCTCTTAACAGCACATTCTCTGAACCAAAGCACTAAATTCCACTTGTACCTAAACCCATTTATTATATGCTCCACTCAGTTGCAGGTGCATTTATTACATTAATATTAATGGAAATATTGATTTTACTCTTGGACTGATCCATCACTAAGGAAAGTTCTTGTCACTAATATCCAATAACTGCGAGAAGCTCTGGTCCTTTCTGAGCTACCAGATGCCAAAACAATGCACACACCCCAAACACATCAGAGATGCCATGCACATCTCTAATAGCTGAAAGGTATCTTCCAAAAATGACCAGTTGGTAACTGAGTTTAGAAAACAGCAACTTCCAGTAGAAAATAGTCACCAAGAGACACTTTTTTTTTTTTTCAGTTGAAAGCTGTGGGTTTATCTGATTTGTTGTTGAACTTTGCTGTTCTTTGTACCAAAAATATTCACCTATTTGATTTTCATAAAAAACATTGAGTGTGGAATCAGAATTTCTGGATTTTACAGTTATATTTATAGATTTTAAATTGGACACTGATCACCTTCACTGGGATGAATAAACAAATGAGTCCCTGCATTGTGCACTTATTTCTTCTAGCTAGGCCACCTGTGCAGGCTGTTGCTGCCTGATTCAAGACATGTCAAACATGAGGTGAGTGAGTTGATCACACAAGGTCTGTCAGCCACTTTCACTGTTGCTATTCAGAGCTAACATGAAGAGATGTTTATCTTAGAGGTGACTCTTTGCAACTTATTTCTTGCAATCCCATTCTGTTCATTTTAAGTTTCATACTTCCTATACCATCTTGTTACTAACTTTTCCTTTTATTTTCACCAGAAGATGACAGCTTTGTTAGGATTGACTTTCTAGCGCTGACAGTTCGGGAAGGGCAGGATATTTGATGTATTGCTTAGCAAGAAAAAAAGAATTTGTGCTAAGCATTTGTTTATCTCTCTCTTGTTTGAATGGACAACCTTGCATTTCCATCTCTGCCACAAAAAGCCCCTTTTTTCTTCTGGGAAGAAAAATAAAATTATGATCTTCTAAATTAACTCACGTTCTTGAAAATAATTCAGCTATCCTTTAAGGCTTGCAAAGAGAATTTCTTCCTCATATACTTAAATTGGTTTATCAACAGTACTGCGAACTGTACACAGCTAACTGATTAATGCTAGTTGGTAGTAAATCAAGTTTGCATTTTACAACTGACATAAACGTTCAGTTTTTCTGAAATAAAACTTACAGCTATACTTTCACTGACAAGCGTGCAATGTTTTCACTTCCTCTTCGCCATGTGAAATTTGAAGTTATTTTAGATAACTTCATGTGTCAAAGGTAGCATAAGCTGGGGGCCAAAATGGATTGTTCCTCAGGCACTAATTGCATTACTGAGACAAAGCAAGATAGTACTTCACTGTAACAAAATATGGTCCTGAAACTCATTTTTATGCATCATGTTCAAGGTTCCTTTTAACTTCAGAGCTTAGAGACAGAAAAAAAAAAATCTTGCTATTGTTATATTTTAAAAGAAAATGGAGAATTTTTAATATGTTGTGATGTTAAGCATCAGTGTAGCATAATTGCACTTTTGTTACCAGAAAGTATACTTCAGTATAGGACAGGACCTAGAAGACAATTTATAAACACTATAAGGCAGAAATCACCTTCTTAGATTTGTATTGCCATCTGTCAAGAACTTTCCATACTGCAAAATAAATAACTTCCAAACAACTTCAGACACACTAGTTTAATAAAACTAACAAAGGAAAACACATTCATTGAAATGAGTGGAATGCAATAAAATAAATTCAAAATATTTTGTAGGCGAATTTCCATGCCTCAGAGTACTTGGTTATTGCTCCTTCCCAAAATAAAATTTTCTGATGACAAATTCCAAACACCCAAAGAAAATTTATACAGGCATTATGAAAACAAATTGAAAATATATAGACATATAAACAGTTTTTTTCGGAGATAAAATTTAAAAGATCAAACCAATATGGTCCTCACTCCAATAAAAAGATTGCTCAAGAACACTTAATTAGACAGATTATACAATTCTACTACCTGTCAAGGGATAACAAGTATTAATGATAATCGTGAAACTAAAATGTAAACTAACTGAAATACAGAATTAAGTCCTGACAAATTTTCACTTCTCTGTGGTTCAGCTCAAAGCAACTCTGAACTGGCATTAGACATGAAAATAAAGATACAGTTACTCTAAACCCTACAAAAAAACCTGGTCAAATATCAACAAAGGATACACTGAATAAACAAATAAGTAAAACAAGAACCTTTCAAATATCTGTTTTGTCCAATTATTAAAAACTAATTCAGCTGAAGAGTAACCTATTGAGTGCTAGTGCCTGAAAAATGCAAATAAAATAGATGCCTTTGTTACTATAATTTCTGACTACGTGATACATTCTGTTATGAGGGATCTAAATCTTTAGAGGTGAATCCTTCCCCAGTAAAGTTTAAAAAAACCCAACACATTAATAAATCACAAACAGAAAACCAACACCCCACCTCACCCTTCCACCACTCTAGCCACAGCTCTCATTTTGAATTCACATTATTTTCACCTACAGAAGAGCTGAATTTATTTACCTTTCTGAAATGCATTAAGAAGCTTTCAGCAAAAAGTGCTGGAATTGGCTTCAAAAGTACACCTTGCATGTAAAACAAAGTTATCCTTGAACTAATTCTGAGCATAAGTGGATTTCTCTATACAGGGCATGTTGCTCCTCTAGATAAGCAAAATATCAAAAAGTTGTAAGCAGATATCGAAGGCCACCGAGTAATACATCTCTGATTTTAGGGGAAAAATCATCATCATAAACTGTAATGGTCATGCTAGCTCTATCTTCATGTCTCAGTTAGCTACCCCGAGCTTTGTAATTTAGTAGGCAAAGTCTTAACTTCTGATAAAACACAGAAATCCTGTTGTGAAAACAACAAAGAAACTGTTTCATAATCTAAGTACAAAAGTAGAAAATCACTTAAAGTGTTGGGAATTGATAAATCTCAAAGGGCTCATGCAAATCACTTTTGTGAAGGTTCAGTTTGGTTTAAAACAATACTGGCTTGTTATTTTTAATAAACTATTAAGCTGTCCTTCACACCTTTCCAGATTTGAATGCAACTTTGTGAATAAAAGAGTTCTTACCTAAAGAAAAATGGGAATTACATTAGGTCTTCAGATTAATTGCACAAATTAAAGCACAGAAGTGCAGCAAGCTTGCATTGTTATATTTGTGCACTGATGGCTTGTAGAACTTTTATTTTCTCCAGGAAATGGCTTTTCTGCTTTTAGTGTCCCTTTCAATTAAATTTTTTTTCTGGGGCAAAAACCAAATCAAATTCTGTCCCAGCCCAACTAGCTAGAAAACAAAACTAAAAAATAAAAAAATAAAAATAAATAAATAAAAAATAAAAATAAAAAATTAAATAAATCAATCAATAAATAAAAAACCCTAAAAATATAAAAAATACATGAAAACTAAATATATATATATATATATATATATACACACACTGTTACCAAATTTCATGGTTTTATAAAAGCTGCAGAGTAAATGGTGGTTTTCTTCCAAGGTGAGGGACAGAGACTTATGCGAGTTCCCACTTTCCCCAGTGCATCAAAGACAAAACCATCGGAGAAAACCAGGAGGGTTTCAAAAGCCACATGATTGTCCAGTGCGTGGGGGTTAGCTTCATGTGAAGCTGCATGAAACAGGTAGCTCTGGAAATAGAAGTCATTCCTTTCAGGAAAATACAGTATTATGTAGCAGCTAAACAAACTCCCTGTACAGATGAACCATTTCCCGGTTTTTGCACGCCTTGTATTATTATAAACCACTGCTAAAATGGAATGATTTAATACAAGGTTTATGTTAAACCATCTAAAAGTACCACTTTGCCTTCTTAGATGTCAAGCATCATTGCGCTTATCTTTCTTGCTTCTCTTTTCAAATATAAGTTTAAGTTGCACCTGTAATGCAAACTTGACCCAAGTAATTGGAACACAGTTAATTTGCCTCACTGTCAGCCTAACACCTCCTTCCTCACTCTGTGTTCCTGATTGTATGGCTCAGTTTTATCTCATTTATGCACGTCGCTGAATGGCACTTCCTCGGCCCAGAATCCTGGTGTGCAAACAAAACAATGTTTATTGCACTTGACCTACCAAGCATTCTTTAACCGATAAAATGATCATTCAGATCTATCTTGCACTCAAGAAGAAACAATTTTTGTTAATTGTAGTGCGAGAGATTTCAAAGGTCCATGACTAAGAGAGAAAAAACAATGGAATCTGCATTCTCAGCGCACCTTGATTTCTTGGAAAAAATACCCCTAGTGTTGTCTCCACTTAAATAATTACTTCTATCTATATTTATTATAAATATTTGTTTGTTTTTATCTTTATGAGGTAATCTTGAGTACAGGAATTCGCTACTCCTTACTTCCTTCTCAAAGGTATTGCGCACACCCCTTCTGCTGAAGTCTGTGTTAGAGGTTTCTCATTAATACATCCTCAGTTGGTTCATAACGCCACCACGTATTTCAGATATTTGTACTCATTTAAAGCAGAGACAGAGATGCTCATTGCTATTTCAAAGGAATCTTCTTCAATTCTGTTCTATTGCAGTGAATCACTAAACAACAGTTTGAGTAGTTTGGAGGTTTTGATGATAATATTATTTCTTTCCATTCTAACTGAAACAAGATGAAGGAATCTTCTGGGTTTTTTTAATTTGCTCCAATCCTCCCAAGGCCTGTATTCAAAGCTGCTGGCTATTCTGTGCTTTACATTGATACTGAACGTACAGAAGTAAATCTGTAATATATAGGCTTAGACTATCCTTCCCCAGGATGCCCCCGCTTGTTTAGTGCATAATGTGTCCTATGCTTTGCTTAGGTTTCATTTCATCCCTATCAAATGTTAGTTTTCTTTATCAAGACTCTTTCATCTTCACCCTTACAATTCTCTTTCAGTCTTGAGCAAGGTGTTTATTGTTCACTAAACTTGATGGAATTTTTTTTTTTGCTGACTTCAGAGAGGTTTTGAGAGGCCAGCTTTTTTAATAGTGTCAAAGTTGCCAGGTACCTGCAGCACATCAAAAATTGCACTTGAGAAGTTTTTATATACATACTTTTAATGTATGTGTAATAATTCACATTAGATGTCAGGAATGACCAGGTACTTTCCTTTTAATACCTTTTCAATTGAGTGCAAGAAGCATAAAATCATAAAGGTATGGGTCTACTGGAGTTAAACTTTTTCCACCTCTCAGGTTCATCAGAAGAACATACCCAAATTATCATTCATCATTTTGTGGTGTAGTTTTAAAACAAGTCTAAAGTCATCCTAAAAATTCAGGGTTATATCATCTTATTTCCATCCAGTTGCTCTCTTGCTTTCAGTGGAATTCAACAGCATTTGGGAAATCAGTATTAGCTACGTGATTCCAGCCTCACAAAAAAATTACCAAACTGATAATCACATGGCAGTCAGCACTAATAAGAGATTTATGAAATGCAAAATTTTCTTTTTTTTAAATGCTACTATAATAAGAATAACCTAAACATGAAAATAAACACTACTGATACCATAGACCCTGTCTCAAAATGATAATATTCAAGTGACAAAACTGGGTTAGAAATCTAGAGTTTGCGCAAGAAAGAATAATCACAACCCAGCAAAATCCTCATTGACTCTGAGTATTCATATTTTAGACAGGAAATACTATTTCTTAACTGATGTAGTGCTCAAAAAATGTACAAAATATGCATGAACAACAGTGAAAAATAAAGGAATAAAATACACTATGCCACCACATCTCTTTCCTCTCCTCTGCACATCGTACAGAAATAATATATTTATTGGAGAAATGTGGTTAGCACCACAGTTTATAACTTGATTTTCAGATCCTTTAAAGACTTTTGAAATGTCTAGTTCTAAATCACATGGATATTATTCTGTTAGCTGATATGAATGCAAGTGGAAAATGTAATATTTTTTGGTGGCTGGTTTCATCATATTCTGCTGTATAGAAACTGTGGGAGTGTGTCATTTCCAGACGTGTTTACAATGGCTTCAAGACATGAAGATAATCTTAAATATCATAGATAAATATTTATTGAGTGAACCAAAGGAATTTTAATTTTTCAGTGGCAACAGTGGTAAGTTATTAATTGTTCCTCAGGTCAGAGGTCTTGATTAAAGGATTTGGTTTTCTTGGATTGAAAGTATGACTGCATTCAGTCTATTTCTTTGAAATATCCAATTTTCACAGATCCCAGAAAAAAAACCCCTGTTTTTCCATCACTGCTCCTTCTTCAGATGCCTTCCAATTTTTCTTTTCTCTGTACTTGAGCAGCTTTTTTATTTGCACGAGTACCTATGCACACATTAATTCCTGAACTCCCAATTTTCCTCCTCTGTTCCTACCCTCTCATTTTATCTATATCCATTTGACAGAGTGGAAAATTTCATTCTCCAACTTTTTATCTTCCTTGAACACCTTCCGGGGTGCTCTTTAAGATGATTGAATTTCTTCTCCTTCCCTCTAAGAGTTGTCATCCTTTTTTTTTTTTTCAACATATGATCTCATTCACTTTGCAAATTGTGTCAACATCAGAAGTCCTACTCACAAATGCTCTTTCATTAGTAATCTGCCTTCTAATATTGCTTTTCCTTTTGCCCTTCATGGCTAAATTTACCAACAGCAACAAGTCTAATACACTAATTCAACATGTTCTTTTCTTCTTACAAAACTTTGATAAATCCAGATGTTACTTTCTTACATACTTTTAAGTTAACAACTATATATCTTCACATCTATGGTCCATATTTTAGCGCAAAATTCACGTATTTGCTCTGAAGAGGTAGTTTTAACTCTACTTTTGACATTTTTATACCCTTGTTTACTCCTGTTTTTGCAGCGTCAAAAAGCTGAAAGTAATCAATAAACATTGCTGTTTCTTTTACTAGGCTTTGCTCAGAGCTAAGAGATTCACACTTCAGCTTACACTCTTTGTCTAAATGTCTGTGGGTGGAAGTGGAAGAAGACAGAGAAAGCTATGTTCGTGTTAAATAGGCAATGTAAAGTACTGCGTAGAACAAGATAACCCTTATTTATGCCTAACAAGAGCCTAATCAGCATACATCACTGAAATTAGTTCTTATTCTTTGCATGCTAAATATTTAACATATTTAAGGGAAAACCAAAGTCATGGAACAAGTGCACGTGAAATTACACCAATTCAGCATACAGTAGACACTTTAAATTGAGTATATAGCAAGTGCCACTGATTTGAGATCCTGTCGTGCTGTTAGTAATGGCAGAAATAGGCACTAAACAGGAAAGTTTCTGATTTATTTTTATTCTTTCCTGATGTCTGCCTTTGCTACTCTATCCATTTTTTCAGACCTATTGAATGCTAAACAAATATAAGCTGTATGTGCCCACTTTTATGATCATTATTTATGTAATGGCTGAATTTGACTTGAAGGCTTTCAGGGGAATTTCAGCCTATTCCATAAGGTAACTGGGCAAAATTATCAGTGCTTTGAACTTCAGGAGTCAAGGATGTCATTACTACTTATTCCAAGTGGTTCCAACTACTTATGCTACAATTCTCTAGTTTTTACATATAGCCTACTTGAAGGCCTATAATTTCTTTAAAAAATATGGTGGCATTACAGAATTATGGCCAACTATATATTCTGATATGATTACAGTACTGAGAAGACGTTCTGGAACAGATATTTATCACTACAGTGATGACAGTTTCATTAAGTCGTTAATACTTTTGGCTATGTATAACCTTTTTTGGTAGAACTTCCATATAATTAGCCCACAGTTACAAAGTTATTAACTGTTTCCATGGCTGCCCCATCAAATTCTAAAAGCAAAACAGGCACATTTTTCAATTCAAATGAACATTACGTGATGATCTTTCATTGCTGAAACTCTTAAGTCGCTTTGTTTTCTTTTCCTCTATTCACTTTTGTGATGGTTTTGACGTCTTTGAACTCACATTTTTGCCAGTATTAGAAACACAAGTGTATCTTCCACTGCCAAAACACTGCACTTAAATGTGGTTTTGTTCATATCTTTTCTTTTCTCTAATTATGAAGAACCACCCTAACCAAAACATCCTGAGTAAGAATTCAAGATTTAAAAAAAAAAATCAGTAAGATTGTACTGGTTCCAAAGAAATAGCAGCAGAGGAACAAAAACAAAAAAAAAAAAAACAAAAAAACAAAAACCAAACAAAACAAAAAACAAACAAAAAAAAGTTTCTGAATATTTCACTCTGCCTTGTATCTGTGACATCAACTAAAACTCTATCAAAACTGTGAGCAAACTACAGAATCACATAAAATAATGTTTGCAGAGATGAGTTGCACAACACAGAAAACTCAGAAGCCATGCACTGGTTAAGCTTACTGCTATAGCACAGACACGGCCTACCAATTTTATCTGAAGACAAAAAAAATAAGGATAATTTACCAATTACAAATATTAGGAATTCTCTACCTGGGACTATCGAGCATTTCAGCTGAAGACAACAGAATGACTCTGAGAAAAAGAAAGTTATCACAACCACAATGTTTTGAAACACTTTCAGTAATATTTTCCAACAAAATCAAAAATTACCACTATGCTCACAAGCCCTTGACTCTTGTCCTTCATTTCAGACACTTGCTGTCTAAGTGAGATTACACTACAGTTTGGTGGATGCAGCTGAGACAGCAGAATCAAACCACAGCAAGACATCTGAACAATGTGTGTCATATCCTTTTCATTTCAGGTGTTTACTTAATGGGAGTCCTGGCAATTGGATTTATCCAGCTTATGGAGAGTATTTTAATTTATATCAAGATGGCACACAAGAAAGGTATGAAGGGAGAAATAGATTTTTCTTGTAAGTAACTGAGCAACTAGAAATTGAAGTTTCATGGGAAATCGATGCAATTTCAAGTCTTCAGTGAACTTCCACAGGAAGGCTGAGAAACTTTTCAAAATTTTGTCTGCTATGTTCAATCTATCTAGATTACTACAAAATAGGCCTTCAGTTTGGATCACTGTAGCGGATATAGCTTTTGTATAAAATGTCTACAGAGAACATTACTGTTAAAAGAAATCATCGTTTTACAGGCAATATAACACTCAAAAAAACCTTTTGAAATTATTCCTTTCCTATGCTCTGAATATGATACATATGAATTTGCCAATTTTTTCAAGCTTTTATCTTGAAGACATAATACCTGACACTGCATGTTAGAATCACTCTAATTCTATTGTTTTAGAAATCTTATGCAGTTCCTTGATGAAAACAAGTTAGAAAAAAAAAAAAGGCTTAGGGTCATGGAACACGCACTGCATGAGTGTAAGTGTGATAGATGTACAACATCTGCCATGTCTTCTCATACTACATGATGTGTGACCCACCTTCTTTTCTTCCATCTATTTTGAGACAAGAACATTGGACCCTGCATCTCATCAGTGTTGACCATGGTATCATCTAAACCAAGGAGAGAAATACATTCCCTCAATATTGCAGGAAATACCATTTCAAATGTTCTTGTCTCAGTGCAATAAATCCGCTCAACGAGATGAATAAAACATAATTCCTTAATTTCTTTGATAAAGGCCAAAGAAACTTCCACACCTTGTTGCTAGATTTTAAATAATACAAAACAACTAGCACTCTATCTGCATTTTTAAACTAATCACTCCAGCCTTCCTTCTCAAGCGGAGAAGAGCAGGAAATGGAAGAATGGTACCTACAGTGAATGAGTTTCATAAACTAAAGGAATAGTTCTGAGGCTACTACATTGCTTGAATTTTATTCATATCTTCTACGAATTTAACTAAACAAGTCCACTCTACACTATCTACTGCCTTCTTCCCAATGCAAACCCTTTGGCCTTCACCCCCAGAAAGGTGCTGGTAGTATTACCCACAAAAATAAAACACTATTAGTCTGGAGACAAAGTCCTGCTGAACAAAATCTCAGCCAACTGAACCTATCCTACTTCCAAGATGTTTTCTGTCATGAATTTAGCATCTGAAAATACCCTTCATAACAGCAATCCTGCTGTGGAAAGCAATTTTGTTACTGTTTGGAGTTTGTAATCTCTAAAGAAATTCTGACAGTTTATATTCTGACTCTGACATGCTCTGAAAGATCTTTCACTTTAAAAGCATTTTCTCAATACAATGGCTAAGGAAACTAAAAAAAAAAAGTAAATAAATTAAACATTTCACAGCCTCTAATTTTTCCAAGAATTGGATTCAATAGAGCCTTAACAATTTTATAAGACACAATAGGGGAAAACTACTTTCTACTGTTACTTTATGGGAAAGAAAAAACTTCAATACCTCCAGTACTTCTGTTTCTGCTATGGGGACAACTTCTGTAATCTACTTTTTGTCATCCGAGAACAGCAGAAGCCTTTTTAGAAAGCAGACTTTTTTTGGTTTTTATTTTATTTTGCTCAGATAGCTAAAAAAAAAAAAAAGTTATTCTTGCCTGGCTCTGTAGATTATATAACAGTTTTATGTAAACTAGCTTTTAATATTTAGCAAGTCCTACATTATAGCTTTTAGTGTTTTAAAGTGAGAGATTAGATACTGGTCTTTTCACTGTCATTCCAGCAGCATTGGTGATTTCTTGTGTATATCTGAATGTGTCAACAGAATTAAGAGAGACAACCTGCATACACAGTATGCTTTATTATAAAACACATAGTGACATTCAAAAGCTTTATAAAAATGATGCAAGAATTTCTGAAGCATATTTTCTATCTTACTGCTTTTCAGTGAGATGCTCATATTTTATCAAAATATTAGAGCCTTTGTATATATTTGTGTATCCGTTTCATTTTGTCTGATGCATTTATATGTACATTTATTAATAAATAAATACATTTGAAAATATATGGATTTAATTTCAATTGCTGTTCTAACAGTTATTCTCAAGGATATTCATGATTGAATAGTTTACTAGAATTATAACTGGATTCTTTTGAGTGCTGACCTGTGCACAGAATAAACTATTATACATAAATCCATGGAAAAATAATATTCTCTTGTGACAAAACATAGATGAGCATAGCAGATACCACTCTTTGATATGTTTGTCCCAAGATCTTTCCTGTACATCAGGTTTTTGTGGCACTGGGCCTCCAGACTGCTGAAATGTGGCAAAGCTATCTCTTAAGATATCTCTTATCTTCTTACCTGAAGCTGTTGACAACTGCCACTAAATATTTCCTTCCTTTTATTTCACATACATTGAGTCCTCAGGTTTTATCATCTTCTGTACGATAACTAATAAAATATTCAAAACTGTGACAGGCTACAGAAAGCTCCACAGAACAAATTACATGCCTATGCCACAGAAACACCTGCGTGTGTTCTCATCTGCATTTCCTAGCCACTCTTATGTATTTGACCAGTGTCCCAATCATTAACTTACAGAAGTTTTATTTGTTTGATTATTTTGGCTTTTTCCTTGTTTTAAACAACAGTAATTGGAGAAGAAAATCTCCATCCTCTCCCTCCCAAGTGAGTATACCAAAACCACATATCTGTCACTCCCCTTGGACCTGCCATTCTATTAGTTTCAAGTTATGCAGAGCTCTTTTATTAGCCTCCGCTTCATCTAATATGAGCAATACTGCCTGCTCTGATCCTGTTTCCTACATAAGAATCACAGAGCTAAGATCAAGATCTGATCTGCCTCCTGGAAATTCATATCAATAAGTACTCCCAAGGTGTTCAGAGACCCTGAAAAACAAGAAATCTGGAAAACATGTGCCTCAATACTGTGCCATAAAGCTGTAGTGATTAATTTCTCCCTTGCCTTACTGCCTGTGTTTCTCAAAGCCTCTTTTGATGATCCAGGATTTGTAGTAAATAGAAGACCTCAGTGATAATTCTCACATCCAATTTTCACCTTTACTGCAGAAAGGTGCTCTCTGGATGGAAAAAAACCTGATCCTGAGTCATCCACAGATGGCTTCAGCTGCCAGACATGTTTCAGTAGGGCTTCCCATAATCCTCACCTCTTAATAACAGCACCTATTAGCAGCTATCATTTTAGATAGCCATGATGATTTCAAAACCAAATGGTCTCCCTCTGTTAAAAGCTGTTTGTACTGGTTCCAGGAACAGGCTTTCTCACTTTCTGAGACTGTTCAAAAGCCATACTACTTTTAAGAAGTTTATATGATAGTCACTGAATCATTCTGAGAGTAGCAGTCTTCCAGAATTCTTTATTAACTGTACTCCTCCTGAATCTGGACATATGCCCATTCCTTTGTAAGGAAATCGAGTTGTTTCTGTCACAGCAGGCAGTTCTCAGCAAGCTTTAGATGCTCTTCCCCACCCTCACTACAGGCTAGACAATTTAACATGTTTCTCTCACAGTGACTGTACACAAGGATAATAAACGACTAGCCATTCCAAATCCTGCCTCGCCTCTGGCATTTTCCTCTTGATGATCTCAAGAGCACTATTAGCACCAAATATACACCTGTGGCTAAAAGATAAAATAGCAAAGTACCTTCTTCTCTTGGAAGAATGCCTTGCAGCACAAGACTCATTAATCTCCCAACTACTTTGTTTGGGTGCTCCCAACCACACATTTAAGAACTGCTCTGCACTTCATCCGATGCACAAAGGAACGCTCAGAGTAAACTGGTTCTCTGTACAATTGCCCCCACCCTTTTCTAAATCTTCTGGAGCTGGAAGAGCTGCATCATAAAACTTTCATTTTATCTTAATTGAGCTTCAAACAAACTATGACAGAAGCACAATTTCCCTCAGATCATCAAGATCAACCTTTTGCAAGTCCCATTTGAGAGAAGTGCCAAGTTATGAATTTCTTGGTATAGCCAGGCAGTCCCAGAGCATCCCTGACCCCCCTCAGTACTGACAAAGTACCAGGTATCAAGTTTGTTATTTTCTTGTTACGGGGAATGCTTTTGCAGTTCCAGCATGCTGCAAAACATCTGGTGAAGCTGCTGCTGACTCTCCCATGTGCCACAATAACCTGCTTCCTATGGAAAAATTAATGCCAAACAGAGTAAAGAGGGACAGATCAAAAGGATAAAAATGGGCAAAATTTGTGCAGTGGGCTCAAGATGAACACAAGTGAGGACGAAAGAATAGGCAAGTGGGTGAGCTCCTGTTATCAGTCTCACCAATGCTGTCTATCTCTCTACCAACTTGCTCAACTAATCTTCCCTCCATTCTGCAGGTTGACACAAAACACAGATAACAGCAGCTGCAAAGCAGGCATAAAAATTCTGGAATTCAAATCTCCAGATGATGATTCAGTACAATGGCACAGTCTTGATTCTTTCTCTTGTCTATTTATTGTGGCAAGGCTAGCAAGAAACCATTCCAAGCAGATGAGCTTAGAGGGCAGAGTTAAATAAAATTAAATAAATTGAGCTAGTTAAAAAACAAAACGAAAACAAAACCAGAATGATAAAGGTGAAAGACAGCAATTTCTAATGGAGATTAAAATCAATCAGAAAAATCTGCTATAATTTGGAAAGCAGTTGAGAAAAACTAAAATAATTCAGTTGGGTGAGGACTCTTCTGTTTTGTCCTGCTGTTAAGGCTGCAAACTCCTTCACAGAATTTGCCGGTGTTCTTCATAGTTTGTTTTCACAATTGAAATATGTTTCTACAGTTCTAGGCTACAAAACAGTGCCAGAAGTGTGACCACTCAACTATTTTACCTCTCAGTGACCCTAAGGAAGGGTGAAGGTTAGAACAGGGAGATAAATGCAAATATAGTAAAATAAACTGTAGTTTATAGAACTGCAGCTCCCACATGGCATGCTGCATGCAGCCTGTACCTATCCTTAACCCAAAAATATATCTCCCAACTCATTAAATTTCAAACATATAAGTTTTCTTCTCTCTTTTTTTTTTTTTTTTGCCTATGTCAAACAGATTAACCCCCTTTTTTTGCTGTATATTTATCTTTCAGTTGGCTGTAGTCAACTTGTTTCTTCTCAGTTTGGATCAGCTCACGATGCTAACCTTGTCATACCTAACAATTTCACCAGCCTCAGTGCAGCTGCCAGCATGGCACTGTCTCCCAGGACGCCGCTCTGCCCTTGGTCTTACACAGGTTCCTCCTCTTGACTAAGAAGCTCCAGCACCACTCTTCATTCTTGAAAGAATCTTATTCCAGACCTTTATTCTGTGTCCCGGGAGTCAATCTATAGTCTTTCATCCCAGCATTTCTCCTTATGATACCAGCTATACAATAGGGTTTTCACCCTGGCCATTATATTCTGATTGATATTTAATCCCTTTAGCCAATTTGAAGGTTAATCCTTTGAGCACCTCTCTATACAGATAGATGAAAATGAAAACTTGCAGATTAGGACTAAGAGTGAAGTCACATGCAATTAAAGAGCTTCTTTGGTTAAAAAAAAAACATCAGCACACACATAAACCTTCTACTCTCTGTTCCTGTATCTAATGAAAATTAGGCACCATTATGCTCATTAACACGTAAAATTTAATTCAACTTTACTTACTAGCTGAAGTAACATGGACTGTAAAAACTAATTCACAGAGGTCTTTCAAACTACAGTAATTTTTCCCAATTTCATTCACTTTCATATGGCTAATAACTGCAAAATATGCTACTGCAAATCATTTGTTGAATTTGGGTCTCTCCACGTACAATTTCCTCAACACACTCTATGACCTTGATATTGATTATTGTTGCACTTCTCTGTCAAAGACAAGGATCTAAAAATACTGTAAGTATTTGTGATTATTAATTCCATGTCTTCTACATTCTTGTGAAGTCTACTTAATGATTTATTCCCCCCTGATTAACTTGAAAACTATTATTAGCTAGTTATATTAGCTACCTATCTTATTACATTTGAGCAAGGTTTTGCACTGAAGAAAACAAGGACTCAGTTGTCCTTGATGCAATCCTGTTTAGCATTCTCAGATTTGTAATAATTCCTGCCAGACCAGCCTTCCTTTGTTCCCTGAGCTTTTAGCTTTTTAGTTCAAAGTGCTCTAGTCAATTGTGTTTCATCTGGGGATAAAATATTCATCAAACTATCAAACCATTACTAGTTCATAACAATTTACTTTATCCTCACACTTAAGTGCTAAGGCTTAAAGGATTTTTTTTTTCCATGTCCATCCCCCTTGACATAACATATCTGCCTTTCCAATCCCTGTTGTTTTCAGCTCTGTGAGCATCCTGTACCAGGCAGGTCAAACATTCCCATCAGAGCAAGCTCCTGAACAGCTAAACACAAAACCTTAAAATCTTCTTGATGATCCCTGTCTTCTTTCATACTAAATATAAATTTATATCCTTGTTTTGCAAACCAATTCATTTTGGGCATACATCTGGCTTAGTGACTAACATTTCATCTTACAAAATCCCCAGGTTCCACATACACACTTTCTTATTGAATTCTAATGAAGTGGAAAATACTCTGTTACCACTGCATTTTCCTTATAGGGGAAAAAAAGCCCAAACAAAATACCCTTCTGCTTCCACTCAAATAGCCAGTTATTTTTTTTGAAAAACAAATAAGCCTACATATACACACAAATCCACATCCAAAACAACATTTGTGTTTGCCTCTCTAAAAGTGTCTAGCTAGTTGCCTATCTTACTCGTAGTGAAAATTTAATAAGGAGCTAATCCCACTCTAAAACTCAGAGCTCTCTCAGCTCTATCAGTGATGCTTCTTCACAATGGTACTTCAGAACCACCACTTTAGCAGTCACAGAAATTAATTTCACGAGTTGTTCTTCAAAGCTTCTAGTCATATATTTCTTGATTTATCTAAAAGAACTTGGCCCGTGCAAGAATGGCCTCCTTGAAAACTCAGGTAAATTATGCTTAGCCTTTCTGTAGATAATTTTACTAGATTCAAATGTCCTTTCAAAGAAACCAAACAGACCCTCACTCATTCATGAACTCAAATTCAGCACGTTCTTTTTGGCAGATAGGCACAGACAAAGCAGATGGAGACGGACAAAAAAAAAAAAAAAAAAAAAAAAAAAAAAAAGCTTCATTTTGTAATTCTCCAGGAGCTAGTTCTGCCAGATCATTTGTGGATTTCCTCACAGTTGTTTTGCTGAGATACTATTGTCCACAACCAGTGAAAGAAGTCAAATTAATCCTTATCCAAAATAAGCTTAATGTCTGAGCCAAAACCCGACTCCTCCAAGTGGTAGTTAATACCACCGGGCATCAGAATAATTTAGGATATAACTTGCTGGGGATGTGCTTCCGATGAGCAAAGGTGATTATTTCTCTGTGTGTGAGAGAAATTTTTCTCACAGAGAACTATGCTCACAAACACAGGGCTAGACAAAGAAATCCTTTCCCTTTCCAATCCACAACACGTTTCTTGTTCCTCTCTCTCCTTCAAGTTTTAAAATTTCATCTTGGCCAAGATAAGAGACACAGGCTGCACATCAAATGGGCACAAAGCAACATGTCCTTACTTGACTCTATCTATACATCATTTTCAAGCTGACAATCATGTGAATTGGTAGCACACTGAAACAGAGGCACTGCCCATGAACAGCATCTGCTTTAGGTATTAGAAGACGGACATCTCCCTCGGCAGCAGAGGTCACTGCATTCTTGCAAGCACAATGAAAAAGGTGCCACTTTATGTTTCGCAAAAGAGGTGTGAATATGTGCATGGGAGAACAACGCAAATATACGTTGGATTTCCAAGTCATTTTGGATGCACGGGGAAAAAAAAATCCTAAACCCCTATATTTTTATTTTCTTTAAATCCTGGAAGACTCACTGTGCTCCATTTGCTGTTCTTCTTCCTTGCAATAATGATGCATTCCTTTGCTACAAGAGTTGAATAATTATCATAAGAATACACTGCAGTATGTAGCTGTTCTTACAGAACAAAATGAGCACCAAGCACCTAAATTCATATTACCAGAACATTTTCAGAAAGTTTACTTAGGTTAAAGGGATAACTCAAAAGAACCTGTAGGATCTGTGAAGTGATACTCAAAAGGAAAAACTAAGGCTAGTTGATACTTTTTAAATTATCCTTTTACCTTTCACACACACACACACACACAAAAAAGGTATTTTTGCACTTAAAAGGTGAATTGAAACTGACCACACTTTTTTTAAAATAAAAACTTCTTATATCCCAAAATATTTCTTCCTTGAAAGTTTTGTTGTTGGGGGCCAGGGAGGGGAAGGTTTGTTTATTTGTTTGTTTGTTTATTAAACAGATTTCAGCTTTGCTCTCAGTGCACTGCTTGTGTGGTGAAAGTGAAATAAAATCAATTCTATGTATACATCGATAAGTATTTTCAAACCCACATAGATGTCTTCCCTTCTGCAAGTTAAGGAATGCACAATTTTCCCACCAGTGCAAGAAAAATACGGTTAGTGGCTAAAACCAGAAAATATTTAACTTTTTTCAACAGCGACAGCAATTTTTTTCTTTTTTTTTTTTTTTTCCAGCACTGTGGGCTTCAAGTGTAAGAAAAAAAAAGATGCAAACCCCAACATATATACCACATATTTCAGTACAACTAAAAACCTATCTCACTTCTAATCCCCTACAGAGTATGCAAAATACTGAACTGCATTTTTTCACCAATGCTATTCCTACTGTGAAAAGCTAATTAATTCAGAAGATTGAAAAAACTTGGTTTTCTTTTAACAAGGCAATGGATAATTCATTTACAGCTTTAGACTTACAACATTCCTGATGATGCTTAGTAGGTGTCTAAAGGAAAAAATCAGAAAATGTACTGTGAGAGAGAAACAAATATAAATAATCCTGAAAAATAATAATAACAATAATAATGATGATAATAAGAGAACAGATGAAGGATGAAAATAGTATTGGCTTTGACTGGAAGAACTTATGTTTATCATCACCTCTATTTTATCTGCTAGTCAGTCCAGGGGTTTGACTCGCAGAGGAATGTCTGTCTCTCTCTCAGCATCATGCTACAAGGCAATAGATAACACAAAGTAGAACTGTGGTTAAAATTCTTATTATGTGCTGGTTTTCCTACTGTTGCCTCTAAGGCAAAAAGAGACCACTGAGCTCTATTGTATTGAAGCTTTCAAATGCAATTTCAGCCTAATGCTTTGCATTAATATGTGTCATCTCTGAGTGCTCTGCTCTACTGCTGAAGGAGAGAATGACTCAGGTACTCTAAGAGGCACATCTACGATTAAATATGGCAGTGGTATTTATGCTGCAAAGCCACTGGCAAAACAGTTGAAGAATTAATGAGAAGAAAGTTCCACCGCAAAAATGGTGGAGCCAATTTATGTAGACAGATTGACAGTGCCCCAAAGAGAGAGGAAGCAGAGATTAGTTTACCATCCACACTTCTGCAAATATTGCCAAGTTGTCCTTCATAAATGGAGTTGTACATAGACATTAATCTCTACCATGAACATGCAGCTTACTTATTCAGCTATATTGCGCTATAAAGCTTTGGGAGGATGAGATCTCCCAAACAGATACTGACCTGTTTTAGACCTGCATGTCTTCCAGCAACTGATTATACTATTTGTGAGTATAAACTGATAAATTAGACTCCAGAGTAGAAAATGTTTTGTTTTCTTTTTCCTCACTGTAAATGTAAATTCTTTATTTTAGTCTTTATGACTCACTAAATTTAGTCTTACTGAATGTGATGGCTCTCCTAAAGCTATCCTACTAAATAAATGCAGACACAGAAATACTTGTTGTTTCTAAAAATGCTGTATATTAAGAGAGACAGTGCTAAGACAGCAATAAGAATAATGTAAAGAAAATTGAAGCTCTTTATCCTAAAAGCCCAGCTAATGCAGTTTAAAAGTTATAAAATGGGAATTAAAAGACACTCATAGTTTAATATTTTTGTCAACTTTTTTCTAAAGTGTTACCAATCCCCCACTAATAATAACACCTACATAAAACACTACAGCTGTTTCCAGAACAGTGTTTTCTTCACTTTGACCAGCTTCCCTCTCCTGAATCACACTACAGAAATTTAGAAGTGTTCTAGTACAAAGCATTAAAAACTATTTTTAAGTTATGCAACTTTAATTTTAAAAAGAGCTGCGCTCCAGACTCTGAATTTTAGTATCAGAGAACCATAACAAAATAAAATATAACCTGATGACTAAGAATGATTTCTTATATAGACTATTCAATAGGCCTACATATATACATCATGTTGGGCCCCATTTCTAAAACCCATCCTATGGCAGAAATCCAAAGGAAAAGAGTATTAAGTATTGATCCAAGATAAGATAAAAGCCAAATCCCCACGCAAAATTTTACCAGTGAGGTTTCTGTTTATTTCTATAATCTTGTATTCTATCTTATTCTTCAAAATCTGCTAAGAACAAATATATATATATATATATATATGTAATATCCAAGCTCAGACTGAATGACTTTAGATTTAGCACTTAGATCTTATATTTTGGCTCACAGAGAGTAGATTTATCTCTCTCACTCTTTGTTACCATCTCTGCGTCCCTCTGCAATGACCCTCCACACCGATCTCCTCTGCACAAATTAAGTTACTACTTCTGCCTCTCCTCTGCATCCCATCCCATCCCATCCCACCCCCAGCATGATTCTCCAGGCTCGTGTAGAAAGGCACATAGATGTGGTGAAGCAGTGTGTGTTGTTTTGCAGAAGGGGGGAAATGTAAGGACTCATATTAATTGGACAAGATGCCCGTTAGAATTGTGACAGTCTCTCTATACCAATCAGAGCCCATTAAAATTGTCAGGCAAGTGAGCAATTAGCACAATATACCACCCTCCCTGTAGTGTAGGGCACAGAATTGTCACTTGACACCTCCCTGTTTAGCCTGGTCAGCTAAAAGCCTTCCTAATTTTCTCATTCTTTTCTTGAACAAAACAAAAATAAGGTTATGAACCACTAATTATCTTGGTTTAAAAACTGCTGAAACTGGAGTGACCTCTTTGCTCCTGAAAAAAACTTATCTGAGAAAAAGAAGAAGAGGTGCATCATTTATTTTGTTGGTTGATTTTGGAGTATTTTTTTGTTTGTTTTTTTGTTTTAATTCTGGCCACCTTTGTTACAGATCTCAAGAACAGGGTCTGTGAGCTCAGGGCCACATTGAAGACATGTCAGCAGGTGAGTAGCTCCAGTGGTCATGCAGACAGGGACAGGATCAGGACACTTACATTCCTACCTCTGGTCTTGCAGAGGCACTTCAGGAAAATAAAAGGCTAGAGTAAACAAATATGGTTTTATTTTGAATCAGTTCTATTCTCAAAGCACATACTAAAATGCCAAATCAGCAGCAAAAAAAACCTTGTATCGTTTATTAGGAAACGTGTGATAAGCTAATAACTTTGAAAAAGCAGTTTGGGAGATGGGAAAGAGCCTCTCCAGGCTCCTGTAAGATGTGTATGTCAGGTCTACTCCATGTAAATGAGCAGGGAACACAGAAATAGCTTTTTTGCTTTGTTTTAATAAGATGAGCTTTCTCAGCTCAGTTTTTTACCTCACAAGATTACTTTATAACTTTCAAGCAGAATTTCCCACCAACTTGCACAAATATGAGCTCAAAATTTGGTCCTGTTTGAAACAAATCACTTTTGCTGTTAAAGCAAGCTGGATTTGCTTTTTCAGTGAAATGCTACTTAAGGACGCTATTTATTTTAAAAGGAATACTCGTTCATTCAGTCTCTGACAGATTAGTATCAAATAAATTATTTCACATCTAAGGGACTTACAGTGATCACCTGGTACAAGTCAGGGGACCAGAAGTTCAAGCACATTATTAAGGGCATTGTCCATATTCCCCTAAACACTGACAGGGATGGGGCCACCATCTACCACCTCTCCAGGAAATCTGTTCCAAAGTCTGACCACTCTCTTGGTAAAGACATACCTAACAAAGCTAGGGAATGCATTGTGCATGACAAACCAAAATAGCAAATGATTACGTACAAAAAGCAAATAATTAAATCTTGATGTTACAGTATAGACTTGTACATTCATTTACCTTGTTTTGGTGTTTTTCCTGATCTACGCACACACACTCAAAAATGCCTGCAGATCTGTTCATAGATTGCTTTTCAATGAAAATTATTGAGCCTCTCTGTATCATATGAAATAAGATTTTTGGCATTTGCTGAATTTTTAATTAATTTTTACTTCTAGCTTCAGGAGGGAGTTGTCTTGCACAGTAACTCATAGATAGAGATGAAGATATTTAAACTCACTTCTCAAAAACATCAATATTTCACTCATCCTTATAAGACTCGAGGAATTTTGCCAACTAAAGCACTATATTTGTTGTTTCAAAAACTGCTTTCAGCTGCTTCTAGTACAGCAATCCTTTTGAATTTGTAGGTATGAGGTGTCACTAAGATGACGTGTTACGCCTATTCATGTCAATGTGCACATCATGTTATCCTCTCTAACCATTCCAAGGATTCATGCCAAGAATGACATATAAAAACATGTAACTCACTGTAAACTGCAGTTACAAACACCATGTTTTCCAATACACTGCTCCGAATGGGAATGATTGCCTATACCAGGGCATTGCTTTGCCATCATCATCATTATTTTCATTCTGGCAAATCCACAGGCCTTAAAGATTTGAGCTTACAGCACAAACTTGCCTCAAGCATTTTATAGCCGGGATGAGAAAAATTAGACATAACTCACTACATTCATTATTTTCAATGTATTTTAAGGTAAGGACATTAGAATTTCACTGAGGGGGAAAGAAAGGTTTTCTTACAAATGGGGCTGACCATGCAATTCAAGCCTTTTCCTGCAAGACATTCTTTAATAGCAGCAGGCAAAGGTGCATTGGAGAGAGTTGTTACATACCTCAAGTTGCAGCTTACCTTTTCCAGAGAAGCAAAATGGCACAAACCCAGGGCAGAGGTGAGGGTGTATGATTTATTTTCCAAAGTAGTTTCTGGATAAGAGTTATAAGACTGGACAGGATCTGGAAAAATCCTTCAGCCCCTTCCCCTCATAGTAAGGCAGCTACAGCTACCTTTGTCATATCCAATCTGGTCTTATGCAAACCTCACCTAAAAACATTTCATACCCAAGACACTGCAATTTGCCAGGAAGCCTGTCCAGAGTTCCAGTCTCCTTTCCATGACTTATTTTTTTCCCATAGTATTCAATGTTCAATGTTTATTGCAATTTAAGCCTGGACTTCTTGGACCCCCTAACATGCACATCAACCAAAAAAAAAAAAAAAAAAAAGACCTTTTTACAGCAGGAGTTATGAAGCAATCTTGCTATTCATCTTGGTGCAGGTAAAGACTCTGCCACAATATTCTGACCAGTTTTGGCTCTCACTGTACAGTAAAAACACAGTCTGGCATAGCTCAGAAGTTTTCCCTGAGAATTACCAGAGGTCTTACTACACCCACATATGCTGCCACCTTCTTTCTCAAGGCAAGGTTGCAGCTGCTGGAAGTTATGCAAAGTGGATTTTTTGTTGTTGTTGGTTTTTTTTAAATAATGTAATTTTAGTTAGGGTTTTTTTGTTTTTTTTTTTTTTTTTTGCTCTTGCCCCAGGGTAAGGGAATTGAAGTTTCTTTTCTGGGGACTGTTCCACCAGGCAGGTCTAATGACCTAAACATGCCAACAGACTGGGAGTAGCACAGAATATACACTAATGATAATGACCATTAAAGACCATGAAGGAACATCAACTCCAAGCATCACCCCGGGCACAGTAGAAGACACCTGGGCTGGGAAGAGACAGATAAGAATGAGGACCTAATTAACATCGGAGGCAAAGAAGTCCCCAACCAGTAAGAACCCAAATACTAGGAACTTCAAAAGTGGGGACCGATGAACATTGAACCAATGAACCTCTGTGGGTTTTGATTGTATAAAATATGCGAAAAATCGAATAAAATTTATGTGTGATAAGTCGATTTTCATTGCACAACCCGGGCAATGTGTGTATGAAATAATTTCTGTTGCACGTCCTGGCCAGAATGCCTTGCTTCTCAAAACTAAAAAATGTTGGAGAGCATTTTGTTTTCCCTGCACTTTTGGTGACACAGCCAAGCTCTTCAATCACCACTAGAATTAATGTCAGCAAATGGTTTCTCCAACGAAGATGCCATAAAGAATTACTGCAACCTTCAACTTTTGCAGAACCACCAGTCAGAAAATTTCCCTCTCTAGAGTAGTGGACCACCACACAACTGAGATCACACTAACAGTCTGAACATTTAGAAGGGAAGTATCCCAGCAACTAACTAACTTACTGGCTTTTATGGGGAAATGACATTTTATTAAAAAAAAAAAAACAAAAAAAAAAAAAACACAAAGAGAAAACTTGACAAGCAAACAAATTTGGTGTGAAACATAAAAGGAGCATACAGAATTTGCTGCTCCAGGCTGCTTCCTAGCTTTGCAAAAATGCTGGAGGTCTGGGTGCTCTTTGAAAAGGAGCATTACACAGCCTATCACCCTGACTGTTCCCAGATCTAAAATATTAGGGTTTTTGTTCCCCTTGTCACACAGCCAGACACCCATGAAAGAGTCCCATATTCACCAGGGGCTAAGACAACATGAAAAACTAGTCTAGAGTCCCTTAAATTTAATTTTGAAGTTACAGTGACAGTGTGAGTTTATAAACTCAGGGAGGATTTACCCTGCCCCCACCCCAGGCTTTAAACAGTAAAAATAATACCCTTAATTGCATTCTGGATAATTTGCGTGTTGCAGAAAGATAACTGATTTTTTAGCTTTTGAAAGACGGGAAAATACTTGGAAATTCTTGCCCTTTTTAAGGTGTTAGCCTCAGAGTCCCTAGCCATGAGGCAACTCTGCGTTCAAATCACAAGGAAAACAAAAACGCCTTGATCTCAGTTAGAGAAAAGGAGGCTGTCTGCAACTTGACCTGCTCTTTTCCACTTAATTGTGAGCCAAGCCTTGCGCCGGCAGCCCATCAGATACTGACATGGGCTCCGTACTTTTATTCAACGGGAGGGAAAATAAAAAACCCCCAAGCTTACAGCGCGCACACTACCAAGTGTTAGCACATGCACAGGACAGGCTTTTCCCTGGCTGATCAGTCCTTGGAGCACAAGGGATGCTGCAGGAGCCAGGAGGGCTCTGCTCCCACCTATCTTGTCCGTACAGATTATTTCATACTCCATGTCATACATGGGAGTCGGGAGCAAGCTTAATGAACACGGGGCCCAACAACCAGGATTAGCAGCAGGAAGTTATAGAACATTAGATTAATGAGCTAAAGCTACCAGGCCCAGAACAGGAACAATTGGTAAGAATCCAAGTTTCACAGCCAAGGACCAGAGTCCTACAGAACCAGTTGCCAGAAATAAATTCTTATTGTACCAACACAAAGGGAATAGAAAAGAAGTTCATTTTCAAAGCACATGACTGGAGGACTAAAAAAAAAAAAATAAAAAAAAAAACCAAACCAAAAAACATCCACAAAAAAAATCCACAAAAAAAAAAAAAAAACCACACAAAAAAACCCCCACCCAAACCAAAAAGTAAAAAAGCAGGAATGACAACCTCCTGCTCAGAAGCAACAGTAAATAAGACACTAATGCACAAGCAAGAAGAATTTTATGGGAGTTTTTTTTTAAACAAAGACAATAGTGCAGACTCCAACTGAGGGAAACCTACAGAGCCAGAGAATAAAGTTGATAGAGGTTCCCAATATTTTTCTTTTATTCTGACAAAACCCTTTCTTCTGTTTAAAGCTGCTGATGTAGATGCCTTGTCAAAGAGACACACTGGCATTGCCTCAAACAGAGTCTGGGTAAGATCTGGATGCAAAGAAGTAAACAGCCATTTTAGTGCATTTGTTTCCTGTTGCTTGCACAAATCCATAACAATTCTCTTGCCTGTTTCACTGTTACACTTTGATTCCAATAAGAGATTAACATTGGGGGAGGGAAGAATAGATTTTTACTTATTAGTTTATGCAGGACAGTGGTTTTAAATGGGGAGTATTTTGAAGGGAAAAAAAAAGAAGTAAAATAAAAACCAAAACATGTTCGATCTTTTTCGTGGGCACAGATAATTTAGTTATCCAAGGCTTTTGGTACTAAAAGGGTAAAAAATATCTTGCACAAGGTAAAATCCACCCCAAGCCAGGAGTCCCAATTCCAATTTCTTCTCAATTCATCAAAGAATTAAAAAGCTCCAAAGCAACGGCACCAAACATAACCAGAAAAATGTACCTTCAACATTCCAGCAAGGATACAAACAATATTAACATAAGCAAGAAAAGGCAGTTGGATGATAATTCTTCCCAAAGAGTTCTCAGATTTCCAGCTCTACTTTAGTTTATCCTTTATGCATAACTCTTTTGGGTTCTTTACACAAACCTGTGAAGCAATGAGCATTCGTGTTTATCTATAGTCAGTCCTTCTGCATTATCATATGCACAACTGTAAGACGAGCAGAGCACAATACATTTGTCTATGTCTATATTTTTTTTAACTGAAAATAAAACGGGAGAGTCAGATTGTTAAAACTAAGACCCCAGAAGCCAAATCTATAAAGATGACTCATTATCTGATAATTCTTCAGAAATAGAAGGAAGTGTGCACGCATGGACCTACCCTCTCCTGTAGAAATTAACACAGAACTCCTACAAGGAATCTACTCGTAGATTAAAATGTGGAAGATGGGAGCATGTCACTGTGCTGTCCTCATCACAGATACTCTGATTAATCTCCTTTTTCTGTGGGATACTGCAGGGAACACTTTGTTTCTCAGTACATTATTGCTGTACATCTCCTGCCACGCACACGAGTCATGAGAAAGGAAAGAGAAACAAGTCAGATGAAAAAGGAGGAGGAGGAGGAAATAATTTCTTTGCCGTGCAGCAGATTCTCTTTAAAATGGCTCACTTTCCAGATGCTCCCCAACTACAGCAATTGGCAGATGGCAACGACTGCAGATGGATGGGCACAGCTGAGACACCATACAGCTGCGAATAGCTGGCTCAACGCTGTTTGCTTTTCCTTCTGCCAGCCACAGTCACAGCATTTGTAGATAGTGGGTGGCAAAATAGGGAGAGGATTTCCCAAATTCATGGCAGAGGGAAAAGCCTTCTGTTAGCATCACTGTCTCCTTATTATCCTGAGTGCATGATATTATAAGGCATTTTTCTTATTCATTAATGAGAAAAGTTATACTTTGCCATCCATTAATTAATGCCTATGATTAATCTGGAGAAGATTTATTAGATACCTATCTGGTGTTAATTTACCCACTTACAGTTTGCCACTCAGTTCTTATGAGGCCACAAGACATTACACGTTTTATCCTAGTTCTACACTAACTCCTTTATTAAGAGCCAATAGCAAGCTGTAAACCAAAATCCACTCAAATCAACTTCACCTTTACCATACTAAGTTACACCAAAAATTAGGAAAACAACAACAAAAAGACCAGAACTACAAACCATATCAATGGTTGTGAAAATCTCTTTTCTCAGACCATAAAGCATGCTGCAGAATTTTTTTATCCTTCTGATTTCTAATTTTTTTTTGCTGCTTTTGTGTAGTTCTGTCTTTATAATCAATTCTACTGAACCTTCTGCATCATCAAGATATTTTAGTCTAGGGAAGGCCTCAGCCTGGCAGGCTAACGATTCTCCAGTAAGAAATAGGTTAATAAACATTTCTACCTGGAGTACTAAAGTACATAGAACATAATTCAAAAGGAAAACAGTAATTAAGATCTATACATTTTAATAGGATAAGAAAACAGCTCAGCAGACTATCTCATGCTTTGAAAGAGCATTCTAAGCAAGGACCATAGGAGAGCACACTTTGAAACTGATAATTTGAGAGCAAGAATTCCTATTTGCATGCTTAGTTTACACAGACAAACTTCTAGCCTTAAGTATAGGTATATGCTGATAGACATGCACCCCTTTCACCACCTGCCTTCCTAATTTTGGCGACTGTTAACATGGGTAGTAAGAACATTAATGTGCATTCACTCTGTTATAATGCCTACAGTCACCTGCCCCACACAACAGGGCAGTTGGCAGAGCCTGTTAATATCAAGACTACTTCTAGAGCTCAGGTTTTTTCATCTTTTTTCTTTCCCCCTTCAATAATATCCAACTGCTGGAGTCTCAGTATGTCATGACTGAGAGCATTTTCCCCTCCCCCTTTAATAAAATCTCATTTGGACAGAAACGTTCTGTCAGTGGACATGACTACTAATGCCACATTTAAAAAGGCAGGGTACCTCCTTTATTAAAAGGGTCGGTAAGGCTTTTTTTTTTTTTTATTTGAAACAGCCTAAGTGCAAAGAGGCAATTTTCAATAAATTGGGGCGATTTATTAAAATGGGAAAAGGCAACATGATAGTGATGACCACATAAATCCATCTGCAAACTGCAATACTATCCTGTGTGTTCTATATATCAGAAGGCATAGAGAGTAATTTCAGAGGAAGAATGAAACAACATTGACATAACCCTTCAAGAATAATCTCTTCCTGCTTGGAAATAAAGATATGTTTCTAAGGCTGTGATAATCCCTAAGATGTTCTTTAAGAATCATATTCAAAACAAATTTCTCAGGGAAGATGCTATAGCACACAATTACCATTTTCAGCATACTGCATAAAGAGTGAAGCAATGGGAGGAGTGGAAACTGATGATATCCTTAGTTGTAATTTAGTGGTACACACACAGAGTTAGTGGTGTTTTAAACATACAGAGAATGTCTCTAACATGTTCAAATGAACAAGTCTATAAACTGTTAAATTGGTTTGGTTAATAAATGAAATTACTAAACAAGCTTGCCAGACAGATTTGTCAGTGATTTATGCACCTCAGAGTATACAAATGATTTGTCTCTGGGGATGTTTCTATATAAAAGGCTTTTATTGGTATCCTGTAAATCCATCTGTGGTGCTATTTCCACCCCTTTGAGTGTGGAGTCAGATTTGTGACAGGCTGTTTTTTTTTTTTCAGGCAGTTCGCAGGAGATTCTATTGATACTCATTTTCGACTGCTTATTTGTATATTTTTATATAAGAGAAAAATTAGTCAGAACTAAAAAATCTAAAAATCTAAAAATAATTAAACAGACAACTTAATTAAATCAATTCAAATACAAAAAAAACCCACTTCCATGAAGTCCATATATGCACTAATCCTTGAATCATATATGGCCTAATCAAATCAGACAAAATGATCTTGTGATTTTACTGAGGGTGTATTTCATAAAACTAGCCAAAGACATATTTGAGGACCTGCATCAATATATTTAATGAGTCAAAAATCATGTATAAATAAGAACTGTAAGATGCACAATGAAACACTTAAAAATTCCTCAGTATGAATCTATCACTTCCCCCTCCCTTCAGTAGATTTCTTCATTCCTTCCTTCCTTTTCAAGGCGATCCTTGAAAAAACAACATGGTGTTTCTGTGACATTTTTAACTCCCTTCCCCACAAAAGTCTCAATTCAGAATGAACCATAAATTAGTTTCTGGCAACTGTCTGTTTATGGCGGCTCTGTTAAGCCACTTAATTAGATGGTGACAAATTTAAACCAATATGTGGGCCAAATTCAGACTATGAGAAACAAGATAATTTCTGTGTTGGAAACATATATTTTGATATTGTCCTCCACAGAGAGTCAATCAACATAATCAGCCAGACTCATCTCCAGGCTGTTTTCCTTTCTTTTTGCAACTGGCCACCCATTCTAACATTTAACAGCCCTTTTCATGGAGACATTCCTTCTGAGGTCCAACCTAAAGCTCCCCAGGCACAATTTGAGGCCATTTCCTCTCAGTCTTATCTCTGCCTGCCTGGGAGAAGAGGCTGATGCCCACCCAGCTATAACCTCCTTTCAGGTAATTGTAGAGAGCAATAAGGTTTCTACTGACCCCTTTTTTTCTCCAGGCTCATCACCCCCAGCTCCCTCAGCCACTCCTTGCTGGACTTGTGCTCCAGACTCTTCCCCAGCTCTGTTGTCCTGCGGTCACTTTTTTTTGGAAGTATTCAAAGGGAGCTATTTTATGTGAACATATTAACCAAGCACAGGAGAATTAAGAAAACCCAAACAAACAAATAACCCACCCTCAACAAACCCAGTAGTAGTTTCTTTCAAGCAAGAATTTTTATTTAAATGCATATATTTGGTACTAATGCTTCTGTCCAAAACTCAAGTCGACATTAAAGCAGAGGTGAGCAGTAGGAATTATACAGGTTGCATCTCCTATTTCCATACTTTTTTTCTTTTAAAACTGTCACACTGTCCTGTACTTCAACCTAATCTCTCCATATTCTTGAACCTTTGTGCAAACAGTGGTCGTATGCTCCTACAACTCAATTCTGCACTGGTTTCACAGGTGAGAAACTCTGCTTGTTGGAGAAATATTTGTGATTCCCTGAGCCCATGTGCACACAGACAGACTGTGTGGATGTTTACAAAGAGTCAGGTTCCCAAACAAATGCATTCCTTTTATTTTTTCTTTCAAAAGGGAATTTCCTCACCTTTTCATATTTACATACCCGGTACACATTCGCTCCAAAAGCTTAGACACAAACTCTCAAATGCCAAACACGTTGATGCCACTCTGGACACAGTCCATAGAGTATTCCATGGGTAAGGAATGCCTAATTTACATCTCTATTCAGGATGTGTTAAGGATTTGTAGCATCATCTCCACTAAATTTATTAAGGTGATACTTTTAACAGGCTCCATATGATCCAGGGGACTGAAGTGACTACACTGATAATTTCCACCAAGAGAAAAGCTAAGGGATATTCCATACCATATGATGGCAGTTCAGTTATAAAAGCAAGGAAAAAGAGGAGGAAGGGAGGACATTTCTTATGTACAATAATTCCCTTCCGCAGCCCTGCTTCCCGAGAAATGGATGCATATTTCTTGCTGACGGGAAGCGGAGAATAAAATCTTCCTTTTCTCTTTGCTGGTGAATGAGTAAACCTCGCTTTTGTTTCAGTAAATTGCCTTATCTCAGCCTATAGTTGTTTACCAGCTTATCTCTTCTCCCTGAGCAGCTGGCACTGGGAAGGGACAGCATGGCTTGGCAGCCTGGAGCTGAATCTGACTCCACTTGACCTGAGTCACAGGGAGAGACTTAGACCTAGACTCAACAGGAACAGAGCTGGACCTGACAGACCTGGACAGGGACCTGACTTCACTCAACCTGCCTTACCTAGACAGAGGCAGACCTAGATCTGGACCTGACACACCTGGACTTACACCCGGATATGGACCAAACTTGACTGATCTGGACTGTACTTCACTTGGATTCTGGGAGAAAATAAAACAAAACAAAACAAAAAAACACCCCAAATAACAAAACAAAACAAAACACAACACAATAAAACAAAAAACCAAAACCACACACAACAACAACAAAAAAAAACAAACAAAAGAATCAACAAAACCAAAAAAGCCCACCAGACCAAGGCAGAGATAACATTTATCAGTAATTGCTGCTCCCCACAACAAGTCCCATGGATACTCTGTACCAGAGCCAGAACCCTCGCAATTTTGCCAACAGATCTGAGTCTACCCAGCAAATATGCCCCAATTCAAATTTTCCTTAAGACTAAAAGGAAAGCATTCCAGGTACAGCAATTGTCCAGTCCTTCCACAATTTGCAAGAAAAAAATTATGAGAGATTAAAACTTTACTGAATAAGGACCATTGATCATTTTTACCTTTCATTTCATTATACAGTCATGCATTATGTTCTTTACTGACTGTGCAGAGGGTGGAGCAGATGGTGAAGGCCACGTTTAAAATAATGCATCCATTAAAATCATGTACACTGCCCTGAGATTGCTCACAAGACAAGTTATTTTCAGTTTTAGAGGAGTTCAGTTCTAATGAAATATCCTGCTTTGCAAGATGGTTGGAGCTCAAAATTTGCTTGTTATACAATCATGAAACACCAACAATGAAATTGTGGTAATTGTAAAGATAATTTACCTGTTTTTAGAGCATGTTTGTGAGTGCTTGTATACATAAATTCTTGTTTGGAAAGGTTTATGCTTGTAGATTTAGAGCGGTGAAGTTATGGTTAAAATCATATATGATGACAACAGCTGCTCCTGGCTGGTTTATTTTGTTCACCTACTATAGAAAACATGTCCTTTTTTCTCTATTTTATTTTTTCTTCAGCATAGGATTATATAGTACTAGCAGGCTTGCAGAAGCACTTGTCCAATCATCTTCCCTTGTTCTGCCTACATTAACATCATCCTAGCCCCAAAACACATCCTCTATTTCAGATGTGACAGACAGTTATTAAAGCAAGGAAGGTGCTACAACACAACACACTGCAGAAGAACCAGAATATTTAAGCTAACAGCTATTGAAGAGAGATATTATTTTTCCTCGTCCATTTTTGGCAGGATTCTTTTAAGTTTTACAACAAAAATTATGTGCTGTGTGGCACCTGAGCTCCTCATTCATGTCAGCAACTGGCTTATTTTCTAACTGTAAAATGTCTTACTCAATCAGGCTCACATAATGATCTTAGGGGTCCCCTTAAATTTTTAAGCTCCTGAGCTGAAAGCACACTGATGGAGGAGTCAGGTATGCCAGGGTTAAGTATGAAGCTTAAGGCTTAATAATTACATGACAAACCTTTAAGGCAAAGAAGTTGCATCCGATCTTTGACAGTAATAATACAGTAAAACTTTATAGAAGGAACAAAGGAGATGGCACCTGACGTTTTGCTTCAAGATTGGAAGAAGGGCATTTCAGTTTTGAGGCAGAAATACTCATTGCTCCCTTAAGCAAGAAAATATTCATCTGGAGTTCCTGAGAGAATTTTGCGCTTCAGTTACATTTTCTCTTACCAAAACTTAACAAAAAAACCCAACCAACCAACCAACCACAAAAAACCCACAAAACAACCACACAAACAAATGCACTAAAAACAGTGAGTGCCCAGTAGTTCAGCAAAAAATCATTTCTAGAATATCACAGTATATATAAAAACAATTATATGTGTAAATGGTGATCTGAACCAACTTGGAATTTAACTGTTGATAGAAGCCTTCGGTAGAAATTTATTTTTTCAGGCTTAGAGTGTGAATTAAGGACCTATTTATAATTTTTTTAAACGCAGTCCTCTCTCTCTATATATATATAATTGAGAATTTACTGAGATTGTAAGCATATATTCAGGAGGATCAAATATGTCATATAGATACAGAACAGGATCCTAAAATCCAGCCTTGCCCAAATATTTTTTAAAAGCAGAGAGCAAATATAAGTTTCCAAAAAATAATTCTGTTGGTACCACATCGACAGAAAAGCAGATTTTAGACCTCAAGAGAGAAAGTAGATAACATCAATCTTTTTCTTGCTCTCTAACACAGTTTCAAATGTAAAGCACGCTATGTTTGTGTAAATTAACAATCAAATTTTGTAAGGAAATTCCAAATTTTAAAGATTAATACAATATAAAGTTAAGACAAATGCCTGGTATGAGATCGTGGATGATGTCAGAAAGAGGACTGTTTTTTTTATAAGCATCTAATTAAAAAAAAGAAGTTGAAATAATAGTATTTCATAAGCACACTGCCAATAATTTTGCAACCATTTTGTTAAAGATTAATCCTACAATCTAGATATCTGTAAAAAAATGAGCCATGGCTATTGCCAAATGATTTCCAGAACAAGAAATTTAATTGATAAAACAGGTAGGTTACAGCAGGTCGAGTAGTCTAGTTTTACTATTAACTAGTGAATTCTTTGCACATGAAAGCAACAGGAGGTTTTCTTATTACTTGTAATGCATAAGTACATGTATTTCCATGGCCTTTCCTCCACTTTTCCACTTGCAGGTTTCAAACTGAGGTAACGTGTAAGAGTGGACAACAATACATAACTGAAATCATCTGGGAGTTGCCAGAGAAATTACTCATTTTGGTAACCAAAAAAATCTAACCAAAGTTTGCTCCAAATCACATTTTGCCACCATAGGGTCAAAATAAGAGAGATATCACCATTTTTCAGATGAGGAAAGTCTAGTTGATGCAGGTGACCAATTAGGCATAGCTAGAGGCAGGAACAGAACCCAAAACACTTGGTTTCCACACTCATACTCTGATGACTTGGCCAAGCTTCCATGGCTTTTTAAAAAATTATTTAAAAAAATAAAATGGCCTCAGCAGCCATTGTCCAGCCAATTTTGTTGAAATCACTGCTTCTCTGTTGGTGATGTAATCAGGGCAGCAGTCAGGCTTGCTCTGCCCATGGCTCCCACGGTACTCATCTCACCAGGAGCTGCAGCATAATGCACCTCCAGAATGGATGGTTAAATAAAAAAAAAAAAAATCAAGGTAAGCTATTTGTTTGAAACGTTCATCTTATCAATTTCATATTCATAGGCTTGCATAGGAGGCCTCTTAAGGGGTTGTTGGAGATCCAAGGCCAACAAATACTCCTGCTGATTACCACAACTGTGGGCCTTGCATTTCTCCTTAGGATGAGAAAGCCAGAAAAAAAAACCTGAAGGTTCTGCCTCCCAAGCATCCTCAAAGTGAAACAATGATCTTTAATCCAGGATTCCCAATGTTGTATAAAAAACAGGTTTGATGCACGACAGTAAGAGAAAACCTGTCATTCTTAAGTGTCTGGAGTTCAAAATTTCTCTGATAGTTGTACATCAAGTAACTATTTCCAAGATATGCACACATAAATTAATATATAAAACCAACTCTCACATAGTATAATTAAAAGCTAAATTTTAAGAATTAGAGTTTTTCACAACAACAACAAAAAAAACCCACCAAAACCCAATGAGGATTTACACTGTGCCCATCTAGCTGGCCTGCCTCAAAGATCTCTTCTCAAAGACCATTTCTACTGACAATTGCCCATATACTTTTCCTTAAAGAATGCAAACCACTTGACTGCAGTCAAAGCTATGGTGATCACAAGTACCGAAACAATAAATGGAAACGACCTAAAAAATGCCATTTAACAAGCACAACAGCCTTCAGTGTCACATATGCACACAGAGCTGTCAAAAGATTTGTCCCCAGATGTTTGGGCAACTGCAGAGTTAATTGCATATCACAAAATGCTCATTATGTTGATTAGATACATGAAAAGCACTTTTAGCCATTGAGTAAATAACCCCACTAAGGATTTTGGAGCTAAACATAGTTAAAGTGGTGATTTCCTGCAAATCTATGTGCCTTTTGTCCACAATGTACCTTCACCAAGTTAGATCCCATAGATTATACCCACCAAGGTGTTTATGTTTTTGACCTCTTGGGGACTGCAGGGTAGCAACCTCTTACTTTCTGGTGACTTCTCTCCTCTGGTAAGTGATTTTAAGGACTTGTGTGCCTGGGAAGAATATTGAAGGACAGTGTAGGGTTTGCATTTACAGCACAGCACTAGGCAAAAAAAAGCTATGGCCAGTCAAATTATATTAATTAATAAGAGTGTCCACATGGAAAATTAGCAGTGTGCTGTTAATTTGCAGATTTATTTATGTGTACTGCACACTAACACCCTTGCCCCCTTATAAACCAACTCTTCACCTTTTCTTGGTGAACACAGCCCTAATTTTCCAGGAAAAGGAACAAGTGGACACAGAAGAAGGAGGTTTTAGGAATGGAAGTTGGAACAAAGTACATGTATGGAGTGAAGAAAGGGTTTTTAGCCAACCTGTTCAGATGGGTTAGGGTTGGTTTAGGAGTCATTGAGGGCTGCCATCTCATTGTCATGGCTAAGTCTACCAGAAGTACAGAGAGACTTCCAATCCTTATCAAACATTGAATTTCAGCATAATATTAACTCAGTATTCTCAGAAACAAAAATATGTTTTTTATTAATGTTATTGAGTTATTAAGGGAAAACAGTTTATTTCAATTCACATTTCTGTGCTATTTTAATACACCAGACCTTTGAAGTGAAAATCTGAAAGTTACTTTGATAATATAAAAGTGTTTGAAAGGGGAAAAAAATTAATCAATATAATGGGGGACTTTTTTTCTTCCAATCTTTTAATTTCAATGAAAACAATATCCATCAACACCCACCTTGAGATTCATGAGCTTATCTGTAAATAGTGAACTTCCCTGTCCGTACCCACTCACCCCATTGTACTTGCATGGCAATTCTGAACACCTTATGTTTTGCCTAAAGTAAAAAAGGAATAGTAATAATAATAATAAATTCTGATTCACAAGGAGAAAGGGTACAGAGTATTTCTGATAAAAGTTACTTACTAAAGTGGGAAAATGGGCTTAATTTAATTTGGTGCCAAAAAAACAAAAAGGTAAGACAATTTTGAAAAAGAAAAAAATCTATAAAATTTGGAAAACGCAGCAGAGCTCTGGAGGAAGCTCAAATCAGTTTTAGCTTTGAAAATAGCTGATATTGCTAGAATTGATAACTGGCAGGAGAGTTATATTTGGAGGAATGATTTGTTCCTTCCTGGGAGAAAAAAAATAGCAACTCAGTAGAAACATTGATATTATATTTTGAATTTGATGCAATATAGCACTTTTTTTTCTATGATTACTTAGACATTAATAAATGTATCACATTTTATAGGCTATTTATGAATCATGCATTTAAGTACACAGCATGTCCAGGAGAAAATGAGACACTATCACTCACACTGAGTATCCTTCTGGGGAAATACATGTTAGTAATTCTATCAGATTTACTTCAAGCTATCAAGACAAAAAGGCATTCAAATCAGTGGTAGCTTTAATCTGTACACAGTAGACTTAAATCTAGGCTAGTGCCTTTCACAATTAAAGGTAACTGACTTGAATAGAAAATGCAGATGCTTTATCAAGTTTTATTTCTATTTCATTCTGTAATAATATAAATTATAATTCTAATTATTTAGTGAAGGATAACTGCTGTAAAAATATAAATAGAAAAAAAGACTGTGCATGTGGCAAATAAATTTATAATAAAAATTGGTTTTTACACCATCATATCTTGTGAAAATGTCACGCTTACTGAAAACAACTCTACCTAAAAAAAAATATGAAGGGTTCTTTCAGTGGCTTTTATGTGATGTGGCAATACCAAAACAAACTGGAGGATCCTTATAATTAAATCTGCTAAGTTTCAGAAGTCTTTAAATTTTCATGTGCCACCCTGAGCCCAAGGCACATCAAATCTTATAAGCAAGCTTATAACACTAAACCAGGAACTTAATGTCATAAATTCACCAAGATTTACCTTTCTTAAAGGAAAAGATCATTTTCCAAACCGCTTTATGCTTGTCTTGGTGCTATTACCCAACCTAGGCTCTTTTACATTCATTCAGCTAGAGTTCTAATACCTAAATTTTGTTTAGCGTTTAACTAAGTTCTTTTTAACTAGTGTTTAACAGTGATTAACTGATTTCTACATGAAGTTTTTTAGTTGCCTGCTCCTCAACAACTCAAGAAAAGAAAAAAAAAAATCAGCTTCCAAAATGCAAGGTTAAATTCTGGATGTTTTTTCCTAAGTTGCATGCTACTAGAATTAAAATACAATTTATCAGCTATAAACAGAACAGCATTTTAGAGTTCTCCATCTCCCTTTTGTTTGCCCAAGCGGTTTAAATGACAGCCATGTACGCCTGCACATATTCAGAGTTACACAAGGTTTCCGAGTCCTTCCAGGTGGGCATTTTAAACACCTTCAGCTGTGATGCACAGCTGATCACAGGAGCTCTGGGGTCGGCTGTGGCATAGCTTAACCAGACCAAGCAAACCATATCTATAATCTAACAGAGATAAACAAATCAGCATCACCAGTCTTGTGCTGAGAAGCATCGCATGTGATATTCTGCTAGCAAGCACAAATGGAAGGGCAGCTTTTCAACTCCCTAAGAGCGACAGAAGTGCGATCCACATGCAAAAAAACCCCCCAAACACTAGAGGTGAAAGTTCCCACTTCTGCCAGCACCAAGAGACATTTCCTCCCTCTGAAGAGAGATGGTTGGAAAGAGAAGCCACGCAGCAGTGAGAGCTGGGCAGAGTCCAGCGCCACTGCCTCTTGGGGAGCTTTCCAGGCAGGCTTGGGCAAGCACAGCCTCTGCAGTGCCCAGGGACACTTCTAGCAGCCTCTAGGCAGGTTAGATGGACAACTCCAAGGAGGTCTGAGTACTCCAAGGAGGTCTGAGTCGTCCTTGAGAGTGTAATTGTGGTGCAATTGTAACCTCATTAACTCTGAGAATTTTGAAGCCAGTCTGGTCCACTCACAGTAGCAATGAAGCAGAGAAAGGGCGGCTCAAACATCCACTGGAATGCTGCCATTAGCAGTTGGGTGCAAAGTAAACACCGGGAAAGATTCAGAGTGTTTTGGAAGAGAAGACATCCTCTAAAATTAGTTGTCTAGCATGAAGTGCTTATCAGGAGTTGATTTCATAGCCTGGCTTGAATTGCTTGTAACAAATGTTATAACAGAGTTCTGAAATATTAAACATGTACTCCCTTGAAGAACAAGATTATTCATGAACTAAAAATGCTTGTTCCTACATTAACTTGAGTTACTCTGTGGATAATTGACTGAAGTTATTTACAATAAAAATAACAGCCGAGGCACTAAACTGTATCCTGGAATAAGCATTCATGAAATGTGAACATCAGCTATATGAGATAGAGGCTAACATTTAAGTATCAGCTAGGTTAAATAAAACTCTATAGAAGTCCAAACACAGAATTAACAAACAGGTGTAAGAAGGTTATACTAAAATAAAATAAAAGACATTTCATCATTACTTTGAAGATTTTAGCCCCTACTAAAACTAATTGTATGTACAGAACCTAACTCTTTCTCCCAGGATTTTTGTCTGAATTCCGTCCCCCCCAAAAAAACAAAACACAAAAAAAGCAAGCAACCAACCAAACAAAAAAAAGCCAAAAACCTAGCATTGTGACAAGCACAGAGACTATCAATTTCAAAATACGAAATATAAATAAAATTTTCTGCACCTACATTTTTCCCCTTAAAAGTGAAATTTATTTTATAAATAATAATTAAAAAAATAATTAAAAAGAGATTTCTAATTTTGTCTCTGGTTGGGTAAGGTATTGATAACAAATATAATTAGTCAAAGCTTCCATTATTTCTTTCAGGAAATTCAGAACTACTTTTTGTTCTAAAAAAAAAATTAAAAAAATAACATACTAAAATGCAATTTATTTTCACCTAATCTATAGCCAAATTACTAAAACTGATGCCAAAAGCAATGTCAGCAAAACAAGTAATCTCTTTTGTAACTTTCTTACAGATCTAACATTAAAAATATTTTGGGGAAAAGAGAAAATAAACACTTGAAATATATAGCAGTATCATCTCTGAAATAGTACACAATAGTACACTAAAGTCTGAGATTTGTTTTTTCAGAAAAAAAGATAAAACAAACAAAAAAATGAATAAATAAACAACAAAAAAACCCCCAAGCATAGATTAAGTTATTTTCCCTCCTGAATTTCATTTTGTTGGATATGTCCATCCATTATCTTTGTCTGCCTCAACCTTGCCTTCCTGACTTTTGATCTTTTTGGAGGTCATACATATTGGAACCATTTCAAGCTGCCTTAAGTGATGAGAAGGAAAAATTAGGACATCATTTCATTCAGCAGGATGTAGTTTTTGAATTAGTTTGTTGTGGTTTATAATCATGCTTAATATATCACTTTTTAATAGTGCAAGAGCACTACAGGCTAAAAACACAGAGCAAATAAATCTGTGTCTACTTAAGAGAGAACTGAAAAATTTCCCTCCACGACTGCATTGTGCAAAGATGTGACAAACAGAGGACTAAGCCACCTTTATGATGTCACATGAAAGCTTAGAACCAAATTATTTGTGACTATCTGCCTAACACTTAGAATATGCAAGCAAATTAGACTTTTGAGTCATCACAGTAGCCCATATGACATGTATAGTTCTAATGATGTGCTTATTTTATGCTGATTTAATTATTGCACATAGGAGATTTCAGAAAAAGACCTTGTTTAAGGCTTCGCCCCCCCGCCCAGTGGTATTTCAATTTAATCTTGCTGTGTGTTTGCAAAATACACATTTTCTCTGAGTGAAGGCAATATATAAATGCAATGAAAACACACAGAAAAAAACATTATGAAAATATCAATGAGAAACAGTTAAAAATAGTTTGTTAGATAAATAGCTCTGAAGTGCTAGTGTGGAAATTAATATGATACTCAAATCAAGTTGGCACTTAATTTTAATATCTATGTCCTGGCATATCGATTTCAGTTCCAACAGATAGCACAAGGCTCTAAAATGGTTTAAGTAACGATTTTCTGTTAAAAGCTTATTCTCATTAAAGGACTTCTTCTGAGATAAAAATACATCACTATCCAATATTCCAAGGACAAATCCTTCCCTAACTACCAAGTAAATGCAATAAGGAGGAGAGAAGTGAATGAAATACCTCCCACAGCTGTTGTAGAAAATCTCAGGTTCTAATTGGTCAAAGCAACACCTGTCTAGTTCAGCCTATTACACGAATCTCCTCAAAAAAGTCTGCAAAGAGCTGCAATACAATAACTACATCAGCACATATATTTATATGTGCCACTCCTGGACAGTGTTGCAAGCTATTCAAGAAATTAAGTATTGGAATAGAAATCAATAGATCAGCTCTGCTGTGTTAGGAATTAGGTCTGACCAGTCAATCTGAGAGCACAGCATCTAACACAGGTTCAAATATTTTCCTTTTTTTTTTTTTTTGAAATGGATTCATAATTGAATACATCTGGATAACCACAAGTAAGCCCTCCAATATCTTGTAACTGGTACCCAGGTGTTTAACTGCTAAATTCTCTTCTGAGTGGTTCGAAGCCTTCTATTCCTCAGGACTACTATATTAAAAAGACACAGCTTACACTGCCCTTGTTTCCCATACACCTCTTCAAGAACATACTTGGCTCATCATCTTTGTTATCCCTATCTGAACTGAGCCAGTTGATAGGTTTAATCTTGAAAGAGCTATTTCTTTGGAATATCCTTCTTTAAGATAAAAAAAAAAACAAAACACCAAACCACAAAAAAAAAAAAAAAAAAAAAAAGGAGTTTTCTGTCTCATCTATTTATTTTGTTCTTTTCAGAAAAGTTTTGTTTTTTCAGTAGGGGGGTCAAGGAGGTGATTATACACAGAAGGGCAGCTTGGCCAAAAACCTCATGGTGACTTAGGAGAGAGGCTTGCTACATTGGCAGGTAGCAGCACAAATTGAGTTCACCCTCCAGGCAAGTTTACATACTGTGTCATCTAAATAAATAACCTCTATACTGCCTTTTTCAATGCTTAAGTTAAAGGAATGTCTCACTGAGCGACTGGAATGCTGCCTTCCTTCATCACAGCACACTGTGGAACTGTCACTGTACAGAAGCAGGTGCAAACCAGGGGTTTACAGTCACTTCCAAGCCAGCAAAAACCTCTCTCCATAACTCTGAGAAGTTTCTGAGGCACTTGATAATTCTAAGTGATAAAACACTCAGCATAAGAAGGACTCAGTTGATAATATGTCTGTTAATTCAAGGATCTGGTCTACTGAAACACATCGGTCTCCAGCAACTACTGCAAAACCCCAAAAAACTCATCAACTTCTTTCAGATATTTCATGTGTGAAAGGTGTAGCTTGTACTATACCCCGTCTCCAGGAAGGAATATGCAGGTGAAGCCAGTTCAAACCTGCTGCTCTAATAGCTATCCAGTTTTCACAATCTGTGTTTGACAAAGAAGTATTTACAGCCCCTCTGCCGGACTGGCTGATTCAGGGAGACATTTGCACCGCTAGGTGATCTATTCAGAGGTTGATAGATGTTTATCTTAAACAACGGCCACCCTCTGGTCCTCTTGCTGTTGGGATTACTCAGCTTCTTAACCTTCTCTGAGTTTAGTGGGCACATTACCCTGTCTCTCTTCACAGAGCCTTCTCCCATTGTAGGGGTTTATTTAGTGAGTCACAATCCACACTTAGGGATTTAGACAGCCACAAGCACAAGGCATGTCTTAAAATATCAGTGGTCACCATGCCATCTGTATCTTTTTTTTTTTTTCCTCCCCCAAGAGAAATCAGGAGGCTTTACACAAAAAAAAATTGGGGGAAAAAAAATCCATAGTGTTTCTATGGGTGGCAGCAGCTGTTCCAGTGCAGAACATCATTAATATGAGGACCTGATTGAATCTCACTACTAATCCCTGATTCTGAGGACAGTGTACACAAGTCCTTAGCAGCATTACTGAGGGAACTGAAATAAATGCACTGCAGCCAGATGGGTTTTGAGAAAAAAGAAGAAAAAAAATCTGTTGGTCAATATTGCTGCTAAGTTACTCCTAACTGAAGGAAGTCCAACAAAAGACCCCCCCCTAAGACCCTGTTTCAAGCTGTACAAGTCTCTGTCTGATGTTCATAAACTCTAGCTCTTCAGGATTCTTTGTCAGGGTTCCTATGCCAGGGTAAACCTCAGCTGCCAAATTAATTAAGTTTCTGAATGAATATTTTGCTACTGCTTGGATGTCAAAGGAGTCCCCTGGGAGAATTGGGGGGGGGGGGTGTGTGGGGGGGTGTTCTTCACCAGTTCACAAGTTCTTTGTGCTTTTCCTGACAGTGCTAAACTTAGTTCTCCTTATAGAGAAGGAGTAGCCAATAAAAATTTTCCCAAGTAAATGAGTAAAGGAGTAACAGGTTTTGATCTCACAGTGGGGAAAACGAGGAAATACAAACCCCAGGCAACACTTATCTTTGATTATCCTTACATGATAACTGGTGTAGACTTTTCACAAGTTTCTGTGTATAAGGAAGTCAGGTTTTTTGATTGCCTTTTTTTTTTTGTTTGTTTGTTTTCTTTTTTAATTAGACTTTCTTCTGAAGAAGAAATTAGCAGCAACTGTAATATATTAAATCTTCTTCTCTTCCAGGTAGCACATCCTACCACATGCATCCTTCTTAGTCACTCCTCAGAGATACTCGGTACAAAGACAGATTGCCTGAAAATATATTTAAAAGGCCCTCTAGGAGCAGGTGACCAGGAAGTCTCCTAAAAGTATTATCTTTAACAGCAAATCATTGGTAGAAGCTTGGCAGCTGTCAGGGGATTGATTTATCTCATGCGTGTCTCATTTCACCAATAAGTTAGCATTAGAAATTAAAGTTGCAGGGTTATTGGGGTTGTTTTCATTGGAGGTATTTTGCTGTTGGTTTGTTGGTATTTTCTCCCCCTCTTGTTTTGTGATTTTTTTTTCTTTTTAGCCCTTATCTTAGTGGACTAAAATTATTGTGCCTTCCAGAAGTCATAATCACATTAAAATTCTAGTTTTTTTAAAATTAATTTTCTAGTTGTAATAAGCTTGGAAATATTTTAATAGAATTTTCTTTAATATTAAGATTGGCTCACTTCCTAAATTGGGCATAGATTTGTTCGCCACAGCTGATGAAATGAAGACTGAAAAAAATTCCATTTTCACATTCTAAGGAGATGTCATTTACTGAGCTTAGCAGAAAAAAAAATCCAAGCCACTTTAAATCCTGTCAGATTTTGTATCTGCTTTATCCCAGATTTGTAGGATCTCAGTAAGACTACCTCTCAAATTAAAAGAGACTGATGCAGTCACTTCTGTAACACCTGCACTGGAACTTAACAAAAAAACCATCTCTGTTGTTCTTCACATGTGCTTTTCCCCTCATTCCACTGCAGTGAAAAAGGAATAATCACCAATACGTCTTTTAGAAACTGTCACCTCGACAGAAGGAAGATGTAGAGCACAGGTCACAGGAGCACATTCCCAGAGCAAGTTGGAACGAAACCCAAATTCTTGAGTTTTATCATCTTGTTACAAATATTTTGTCAATAGCTTTCAGAGGTTTATCTTTCACCCTTATTACAGCAGCTAGTCCTCGCAAAGGACTGAGTACTACTATCATCAGTCAGTTGGAACATACTGTAGGTGACAGAAATAAATATGATTGGTTTCCACAGCTACAAAATTGCTCTTGACTTGTATCAGTAGCAATATGGTCCCACATAATAGAATTTCTAGGAGGGATTAGTTTGCTTTCCTAAGCAATGCAATAACACATATTTGAGTGTCCAAACAAAGTCTTGCACTTGGAGCTCAAAGCTATTTTTTCTCTATATGTGTACTTGTCTGTCAAGATTATTTTTTTTCTTCTTTTTTAGCCACTGTTAGGAAACTGGGAAAAACTAAAGACAACTTACAGAAAGTTTCAATATTACATAAGATTAGTTACATACTTTTCTATATTCCTATCTATAGGAAATGCAGCTACAAGAATTACTACCGCCCAACTCCATGTGTATGCAATACAAAGTCAAGATGAAATTTTACAAGTAAGTTTTTATTTCTAGGTTGCAGCCTTATCTGCCAGACAGCTCAGCTTGCCAACAGGTTAATATGAAATAATAAAATATCATCGGATCCCTCAGATGTTCCCTAAAATAAAGAAAACAATCACTACCCAAGCACCATAAAGTAACCATCCATGCTACAGACAGATTTCAGCAACCAAGAGGTAATAATCAGCCCTGTAATTTCCACATACAAATGAAAATTAGGATTCACTCAAAGGCAGAGCAGCAACACCTCCTCTTTTATTTCTTTCACGTCTGGAAGCCAGCATGGTGAAATGTAATAATTAAGATCTGCCCAAGCCCAAAAATTAGTCTGACTTTAAGAAACCAGGGAACTTCAAAGGTACAACAACCAGTGCAACCATGGCAACAACAACTTACAAATTTCTAATGCTCTACCATCATAAGGTGTTCAATCATTTGGGCCCTTTATATGGAATCCAGTTAGAAGAAATTCAACTTGTTATTTAATCATTTTTATTTAACCATACTTGAAGCTAAGTAGACAGAAATAGCTGTGTCGTATCCCTCACAAATGAAATGGTCAGGCATTATATGACCAGTTCTTGGAAAATAAAACCAACAAACCCCACCAAATCCCTGACGCCATATGCCATAACACTTCTGCCAGGAGGAATACTGTGCTTTCTAAAAAAAATTATTACAGTTGGACATCAAAACAACATACGTACAACAGCACTTCTGTAGTAGGGTTTTTTTTCCCCTCAGCTTTTATTACCCAATTCTAATCTTTTCTCTTCCTCTTTCCATTATATTCGACCAAGTTTTCAGTGTATTTTTGTTTTTCTCTTCAGAGCAAGTGAACAAGCAAAGCTAGCCAGAGAGCCTGGCCTTTGAAATGGGCAGTGCTGTATGTCTAATTTGGATTAGTCATGCATCCATTCCAAACTAAAAGCAATGTTTATGCCCTTTTTTTCATTATGCTTTGGCTCTTCAGCAAGTTCCATATTCATTAACACAAGTTGGCAGACAGGAATTTAGGCTGCTGTGGGATTTATTCAGGGAACAGACGCCGTATGAGCATGAGGAAACATTTCTGTCTTATAAGTGTTGTGCACACCTTCTCATGTGGATTTGTGAGACATTTTATTTGCATAAACAGCTGTCTTCTTACCTCATTTCTGCAGCAACAAATAGTACTGTGCAAGAAAGCTGCCATAAGAGATCCTGCTCTTATTCTTCAAAGCACTCCCTCCACTTCTCTTTGCAACTGGCTCTTCAAACTTAAAAAAAACCGAAAAACCCAAAACAAACAAACAAACAAAAAAAACCACAAAAAAACCAAAACAAAAAACACACCCCAAGCATTAACATTATTTTTCAATTCTATTATAAGCTGTACTGCAAGAATGAGGTATTGGGAAGTAATTTCAGTAAATATTTTGGCGCCAAACATCAGTATATTTTTAACTTTTGATCATGCCAAAAGATTACTATACCAACTGTAATTGAGAAACTAGAGTAGCTTTCTGATAATCATCAGGGAAAGATTCTCTCAGTTAAACAGGAGAATTTTGAAAGACCAAAATACCACAGAACACTTCTAGAAATCAAAGAGCTATAGAAATAGAAAGTATAGGAAAGTACTCTTTCTCTGTAAAGCATATTTTAGAGGAAAATAAAACAGATATATTGTAGTAGATATCAGATAATGGAACAAAACAGAAAAATGCTCTAGGCCAACAAAAGGGAACAATAGTGGATTGACAGTGTTTCACTACAGTATTTTACTTAATTTACCTCCCCAAAATTAATTTGCCTCCCCAAATTCTCTTTCATCTCAGGAACAATCTTCACGGGAAGTACTGTTATGAAACTCACTTCTATAGAGCACAGATCAAATATTCTTGAAAAAAAAAAATCTTCATACTTGTAGTATCTCAGTCTTTGATGGGAAACAGCCAATGGTATCTAACACTACAACTGACATGAACCATAGAATCCTAGACTGGTTGATGTTCAAAGGGACATTCAATGTCATCTAATTCTAATGTCCCTGCCATGGGCAGGAATTAAATATTTTTTTGCATCATTCACTGCTGAGAGCCCTGAAAACAAATAAATGAGTTTTAAATAAGTAAACTAAAAATTCATCAAGGGCAAGAAGAAAGAAGAGCTAATTCATGTATTGATGAATCAAAATCAGCAAACCACCCTTAGCATCACAGAATACTGAAGGTGCCTTAAATTGGGATCAATTTGGAAGGAATTTTAAAACCTAGATTTCTTTTTTCACTTATAAAGTAAGCTTCAATTATTCTCACATAAAAACAAAAATTAGTTCTCTCTCCTTAAAATTTTCTTATGACAGTTGATACTGTCATAAGTTGATTTTTCTATTTCAGATGTTAAAAGATTACAAGAGCATCTAAGTGACTAAAGTACATGAACCCCAGTGAACTATCGTCCTGTTCAAACTGCTTCCTCCCTTTTACAGACAAGAGAAATAATATTTAACAAGTTCATCAGAATCTTCCCTGAATTCAGGATAATCACAAATAACTTGCTAAGGCAGAGGCAAAACCTCAGAAAATATATAAAAGAAGGGTTTTATATGCTAACAATAAACACATATTCCAATGAAAGTAGTACTTATAAAGCAGCCTCCAAAATAAGTCTTCGTGTCAAATTTCTAAAACAGATTTGTACAAGTTCTTCACAAAAAAAAAAAAAAGCAAAAAAACAAAACAACAAAAAAACACACAACTTCCTATGAAGTTCCCTTGTACTCCTGATTCTGCATTCACTCTTACATCGTGTTGTCATTGGCTGGGACTAATAATGGCACTTTAGGTATGCTCTGTATTCAGGACAGGACAGCTGCAGGTGGCAAAGGAGCTATAGGAAAACCACTCTTTTGAGGCAAGGAACTTGGACTTAGCCAGTTACCCTGGAGTTTCCAGACTGGTACTACACACCAAAGTTGACCATTTTGATTTGCTTTCAGTCACAAAATGTCTACCCCCCATCATTGGTTAGGGTTATTTCCCCCCCCCCAAATCAGAATGCACATCTTAAGACTTGTTAAATTTCAGACAAGTGCCATTTTTTAATTAAGCAACCTTAAAGTTTTATCTGCCTCAATTCAAATTCACATTTCCCCTCTTGTAGCCAATCCAGCTAGCTGTGAACTTCTCAAACAATAGGTAGTTACTGCATTCACTTTTAGCTGTGTTGGAAACCATCGTATCAGAGGCATGGCCAAGAAATCCAGGCAAGCTTGTCACAGCCTGAAAGTCTCTTTCAGAAGTGTTCTGGCGTTAAAGACATGCTGAGGGGAAGCTGGTTCAAAGTGTCATCCAAACAAAGTAATAAACAGATAACACACATGCTGCAGCAAAGGGGAGCTGCCAGGAAGCCTGCTGAAACATCAGAGTTGCAGATCAGTCTCTCCTGACAGACCTCCCTTACTCTTGCAAAAGGCACAAAAACATCCATCTACATGAGCAATTATTTTTTTCAAGTATCAATGGTGTAACAGTCACATAAGATCTTTGGAAATAACCCAGTATCTTCTATTCCATTAGATTTTCTTTTTCATCCTCCTCTCTCTTCCACAGATAAAGGAAGAAGCTCAAAGAAACAGGACTTACAGATTACAACCTTCATGCCTCACCAGGAAAATCTCTTATGCTTTGTTTCACTGACATTCAGATTTCTCTGCCACCTGCCATACACTCTAATGACATTTTCAACAGAGATGGATGAATGATCTTTCATATTCTGAACAAAATGGGCACAAATGCTCAAAGTTATTCCCTGTCAAACTTTCTCTGATCTTCACAGAAGCAGGTGTTGGAATTACACTGCCTACTGTTCCAATATTTCTTACCGGTACCAGCAATTTTTTCTTTACTTAGATTACTGCTTCGGAACAGAGATCTGGTTATGATTAGCTTCTAGAACTAAAGACCTAATGCCATTTAACTCTGACACTCCTTCCGTCATCTGCATCGTGAAGCTTAAGCACTGATGTTAAATTACGACATCTGATTTCAGCTTCCATAAGTTTACCATTCTTCCCTATTATTATTTCTGTCCTCTCTCATTCAACATTTGTACACTACACTTGGGAGATCAAATTTGATCTGGTTTCTCCTTTCACATTAGTATTTTTACTCATTACTGTATCTGAATTGTTTGAGAAACACATCAGTGGCACAGAGGTAATTGTTAATCAGGTCACTCTTTGATCCTCACATTTGCTATGACTTTTGTTAGTGCAGTACCTAATTCTAATTGAAACTGCTAATACATGTGAGCCTCTTCTGCCAACAGCTATCCTCTTATTAGCTTTTCTTTCAACATTCTATATTTGCAGTGCTCAGCAAAGCTGAACTATAGCTTTGAACTGCAGCAAAAAAGCTTCAGCTGTTTCCCCTTGCTCCCAAGTTTTGTGAAATCCACTCTAGATTTCTTGTACATTCACCTATATATGTAACTGCATACATACAGATCTGCATACACAGTATTTTTTCTGTGATTATTAGAACTCACTTTCATTTAAATCTTTTGGCCTTTTTTTTCTCCACAGTGAGGGAGAAAGAGCACACTTCAGCCTTTCATTTCCTGATGTTCCTCTAATAACTTCAACCCAAATGGAGAGTTAAGAACCACCCCCAGTTTGCACAAGATTCAAACAACCCAAAAAGAACCTAAAGGGCAACCTTGGTGTAGTTCTTTTGGGTGAATTTGAAGATTTGGAAGCAACTACTTTCACACGGAGTGACAAAGAACATTCTCATTTCCATATTATAAACAGTAGTCCAAACAATTTGAGGGGTCTTTGTGTACACATATATGCACAAACAGGGGAAAAAAACTACATAGGATGGCAGCTCTGCTCTATCAATTTAGTGGGCTTTTTTTTCCTTAATATTCTGAGTGACTCAGTCTGGCAGTGCATGAGAGAATTCCTTTATTCAAGCAGTTTCTCTTTGCTCTGTATTTTTTTGTTCTTGGAGGGCTGCAGCACAGAGAGCAGCACCACACAAGAGTTGTGAATTGTTCTAGTAAAAAGGAGCTTTCAGATCCAAATAGCTATTTTGTTAACATTTTAGACCAACACATTGACCTTGCAATATAAAAAAAACTGAAACAGAAAAATATTTTAAAACATTTTGTTTTATGAGTTCCAGCACAGAAATAACCACCCTCCATAAAGTCCTCATCTGAATGAAAGACTCAGTATTCCCACAGTGCTTTCAAATTTGCTGGAATGCTACATTTCATACTGCTTAGTTTTTAATGCCTCATTCTGCTCCCAAATCCAATGACAGAAGACACTTGGAACCATGTCATGATTTTATTACAGGCACCTCTGTTCTTACATTTCTCATCATTCCTCTTATTTGTTTGTTACAGTCAATTGCTATGCATTGCTTCAAATTAAATTGTAAGCAATTTGGGGAAGTAGCACAGTGGATAGTCACAGACTGCATTAGCTTAAGGAAACTAAACCCTCTATGTTTCCCCTATTGTCCGTGAAAAAGTAGTAACTGTTTAAATTCCTTCCCACTCTGGAACTAACACTAAACTTCACCTGAGCTGTGGCCTCTCCTTTCACTGGCAACAGGAGAAGCCTGTGGAAACTAATTGTCTCAGAGTGAGGTTACTAAAATGCAAATAAGGAAATAAATACACACAAGAATAGCCGTAAAGGCCAGTTCAAAAATCTATCCAGCACAGTATGCTGCCTTCCCATGGAAAAACTGAAGAGACTAGCTGGGGAAGCAAAACAAACAAACAAACAACAGCTGTGAGAAAATAGTTTCCTCAAATATTCCCTGAGCTTGCAACAGAGAGACTTCCTCAACAGAAGTTGGTATCTCTGTATTCAGAGCCTTTGATGGATTCTCTCATCCCAGAGGTTTTCTGTTTCTCCTGCTTGGCTCATTGCTGACTTCAGCATTCAAAGCAGTCTCTGTGCTCCTTGCTACCAACCCTTTGCCTGCAGAACCACCTCCTCTTCCTTTGGCTGAGCACACCATGTACCTGGTTCTTGTGACATTCCAGTCCTATCTCCACTCCCCCCAAGTTTCTGAACTTCCATGGGTACATCTTCAGGCTAGAGGCAAATTTAGATGCTGCATGTTTACTTCAGAACCTGAAGTGATTTAGTTTGTTTTACAAAGAGGATGTTCTGCATAGGCAAAAGCAGAACTCTAAGAAACTAGTCACAAATTCAAGGGAAAGAGGATGGAGAGAAGAGCTTAGGCAACTAAGCAGACAGAGTTTTCCTTGACCAAGCAGAAAACCTAAAAATGGCAAATAGCACTTGGTAAGCCAGGTCGGAAGTATAAGATTCTCTACCACCACCATTGAAAAAAAAAAAGAAAAGTCTCAGTACTTTTATTATAATGTTAAACCAGTGTTATGATACCCAGCTCCTTCTATGATGTTACTTGTGACAGTCAAAATCACTTTGATCGGATCATAATAAACTCAATATTTTTTAACAGTGGATAGAAAAAGTCAGCAAGCAGGTGGTTTTGGAATAAAAGCAAACAACCAGCTCTTAAGTAAAGAACACCAACAGTTTTCTGCTCCTCAACATTCCCTAAAATATGTCAGTTTGGTATTTGATGCTTTAAAAATTGTTCCAAAATACTTACTCACCAACTGTTTTGGATAACAACATTTGTTGACTTCATCTCCAGGAAGAGGAGCCTAACATGCATGACAAATGAGTGTAAATAAGACAACGCAAATATAAACCCATAATTTTGTAATCACTACAGCACTTTATCATGCTTAGTGATGGAAAAGAACAGTACTGAAATGTCCCTGAAACTAGAAAAAAAGAAGAAAGTTTCAAAAATGTTGGCAATATTTTCTGATGCTGGTATAAGACAGAGGGAGTGGAACAAAAACTCTAAGAGTGATATACAAAGGTGATCTGGAAAAATAAAGAAAAAAATAAAGAAAAGCTAAAAAACCCTATTTATTGCAAGTTTTCACTTCATCATTTATATCACCCATATGAAGAAGGTAGTTTTACACTCTTTATTACTGAAACAAATGAGCACATAGACTAATGCTCATGGCATGCTAGAATAGTGCACCAGAAGAGTGCTCTTTGTTTCCAGTTACTAATGTACAGACAGAGAAATCTTTCCTAACCCAAATAATGCGTCTCTAAAATGACATCAGCACAACTTGACTGAACCTAATAATTACCCAGAAAAACTCTTCAATTCACACAATTTCTTCTTTTTTTTTTCTCCTGATTATGAATAATTAGAAAAGGTCTAACAAGTTCTTCCAATAAAAGCTTGAATGCTCCTTACCCTGCAAACACTATGCATGCCCAACGTCAGCATGTCAGAAATAGCACTACCATGCTTTAAATTATAGACTGGACTGGAAGGAGATACCTGCAATATCAGAGCCTCAGCCTCTAAAATGTCTCTTCCTTTATACAGGCTCAATTTCCTAATTGCTAGAAGAGAGAATTGTTAGAAACAGTGTTCCTTATATGTTCCAAAGTTCATGATGCTGTTGGGTGGTTTTTTGGGTTTTTTTTTTGTTTTTTTTTTTGTTTGTTTTGTTTGTGTTTTTTTCTGTTTGTTTTTTCAAACATCAGCATCACCACAGTGTCAATGCCTTAGCAAAGGAGCTGTCTTGGAACAGAGAACAAAATACAGTGAAAGGAAACCCAAATCCCCCCAAAAAACCAAAAGGGACAAAGAATGCAACAAGTCAGCTTAAAGGGAATTCAAAGACCAGAAGAAATACCTCATGACAAACTGCCTGAGGAGGAAGTGGAGATACTTACAGATGCTGATGTTTTCAGAGACAAAAGCAGGAAGAAGAAAAGATTGAAAGTTGTGAACCTGAATCCCTGAAGGGAACATTAAGCTAAAAAAGTCTATTCAAGCACATTAAAGCAGAGCTTATTTGTACATTCTGCAGCTGAAGCAAATATTCAGAACTAAGGAAGATTACTACTATTTAAAATGTTATAAAGACAATCTCCTATAGACTTGTCAAGTAAGACAAGAAAAGACAAGACCAAGAAAATGAGTGTTCAAGATTTCAAGCTAATGTGCTAATCACACTAACTCCCCCTTCAATTCCTTCCTCTTCAGCAGAGCAACTAGCTAAGTGATAGAATGAGGTAAGTTTCCCAAATGGTCACACTTTTACCTGAAGGAACATTTCATCTACTGTAAGTTTTATGTTAAGTACAAGTAGTTTTATGTTAAAAGGATCCTCTAGGGCTTCTGTGATGAAAGACTCCAAGATTATCTGCTACTTCTATCCCTCGCCCCCAAGCACTTGTCTAAGAATACTCTGAGACATACAGGTACACGAACTCCTGCCATAGAGTGCACAGGAGAATCAATCTCGAGGCAGGGGAAAAAAGAAAGAAAAACACCACCATGTCCAAATACCAATAACAAGCCTGTCCCACAGAAATGTACTATGAAATTATAAATTCACTCCCATCTTTATTCCTTACCCCAGAATCAAATAAGTAGACAAGGCCCATGTACACTCTACTAAAAAGCAGGACACCCTGTTGGCAAGGGTGAAAGATGGGGGGCCCAGGTAGAACATTTCTCAATCCTGCTGCTGAGCAAAAGCAGTCATTCAGTGCCCCAGGAAATAACAGATTGACAGTCAAGAAGGAGGGACAGATAAAACCTTCCTGAGGCAGCTGGGGGAAGTCTCACTGTCACAGGAGCTGTCTCTCATGAGCCTCTATTGTCTGCTGGTCTATACATTGGGTCAGAGGAAATCCAGATGCACAAGACACCAAGAAGAGTGAATAAGATGAACAGTCCTGGAATGCAAAGAGAAGATTTCAGCTTCTGCAGGGACCTGCTTGGAAGGATCCCATGGGGAAATCCCTGCTGGGGCAAAGGGACCCAGGAGAGCTCGCTGAAGTTCAAGGTCAGCCTTAGCAGACCACGAGAACATTTCATCCCACTTTGCAGAAATCCATCAAGGGCAGCACAGATGAAAAGGAGAGTTCCTGGCTGAGTTCAGGCAAAAACAAAAAGACATAGAATCTGAAAGCACGGACAGCTGCTTGGGAGAAATACAGACACTGGCTGCATAGGTGGGAGTAGAATCAGCAATGTATAGCTGGAGTTCAAACTAGCCAAAGAAAGATGGGCAGGAAGAAAAGTTTCTCCATGTACACTGCCAGCAAAAGGAAGCCTGAGGAGAGTGTTAGCCCTGCCCAGTGTAGCAGTTTTTCCAGCAACAAGCAACGATACTGCAGAACTCAGTGACTTTTCTATAGCTGTTTTAACAAACCTCCACTACAAGACAAGTACTAATATATGAACCAATTCCTTCTGGAACTGGTCTACATAGTGGAAACGTTTTCATCCGCTACCTGTCACTTAGCACATGCCAATACACAGCACAGAGCCTTGCCACCAACACCTAAAAAATAACCTCTCATCATTAATGTTTCCATATAGCATTTGCTTCCAAAATCATGGCCACTGACTTAACACAAACCTTCTGGTCACACCAAAGCATGCCCAGGGTCATTTTCCATATTAATAAACTTCCAAATTTGTTAAAAGCCTTTCACAGTTCTAATTAGGTGGTCTATATCTGCCAACCTATTGCTCAAGGGACAGATGTAATTCAGTAATTTGAATAATTTTCTAAGCTGGTCAGTCTCCCATCACATAACCAGCAGAAGAGCCATGCTTGGTCTGGCAATTCACCAGTGCAGTGGTCTGACCAAGTCACCCAAGAAAGGTCAGACAAGACTGATAACAAAGGTGTCCAGGGATCAGTTTCATTTCGTCTTTTCATCATGTGGTGGTGACATCTGGAGGGCCAGTGCCACCTTTGCTCAACAAATGCAAGTAAGTCCCAAGGCTGTCAGCAAACATTTGAATAATTGGGCACTGAAATTTTGGACTCATGTTCAATCCTGTTCCTCTACCGTTACTATACTCATTATTTAGTATCACTGAAGTAGTTTATATATATATTATATAAATATATATATAGTACATATATATATATATACACACTAGTTTATATATAGAATTTTTTTTTAGAAAGCACGTTTAAAACCAAAAGGCCCAAATCCTTCTGATTTTAATACATCCTTGCCTGCTTTATGTTCCAATATTCAGTCTCAACATCCAAAAACACACAGGCTGTTGCAGCATTGGGTCTGACAGGAAGCCCTGACAAAGACTAGCAAGACTTTCCGGGTGGACAAGTTCATTCCATGTTCAATATCCCAGCTCCTGACATTTTCAGAACTAATACAGCAGACAAGCTATACACATAGAAGAGAGAAGTCACGCCTAAAGAGCCAGATACACAAATCAAAATTTTGTACCAACATACATTTCTGTCAAGGGCCCAAAGACTTGGTGGACATGGGGAAAAAGATAATGGTTTTAACTTGCTGATTCAGAAAGATCACTGGCCAAATATATTCTCTCTCACGCATCTGTAGGTATAAGTAGCTGTTTTGGTTAGGTTTTTTTTATTGACAGATTGTGATACTACTTCCAGTCTAGAAAAAGGGTATGGGGAAAAAAAATTCTGACAGTGTCTCACAATTCCTTCCCTTCTTCTCTGAGAATAAAGCATTATATCACAGAGAATGCTTAAAATGACAGAGATTGAACTTGAATTGGAGGAAAAATTACACATTGGCCTTCTGAACACAGATGGATTTCAACTCTACAATTTCAAGTGTTTTCATTCACACATATTACTGATCCTTAAAGTATCAGTTCTGTTCTATAACTGGATGTATCTGACCTATAGGAAGAGAACAAAGTCATACTTCCCGAAAATTACTGATAACATTTTCACTGTGAATATAATCTTTCATGGGTGAGAAAGGTGTAGTGTTACCAAATGTAAAAAATAAAAAAAAAAATATAGCAACCATTTTCCAAGGAAAGAGGAAGACATAGTCACCATGAAAATAATAGTAATCCCTAGAATCCTAGAATATTAACAAAAGAAACTCATAGCCATGAGACCTAAACTATCCTGCAGCACAGTTACTTCTTGTTTCTTGTAGAGGGACCTCTATCGTAGACTGAGGCCTCTGCAAAAACTGACAGGTGAATAAAACAAAGGTTTACCGTTTTCCTTTCAGAAACGTTTATCTCTATTAAGAATTAAGTCATTACTATGTACACTAAAAATATCTCTGAGGCTAGATCAGAATCCAAGATTATTCTTGAATCAATTATACACTGTTACACCCTCGATCGTAAGGATACAGCATAGTCTTACATATACAAGAAGTCCAGCATCAAATGTAGTCTGACACATGTACTTGAAATAATAGTGCTTTTCAGATCTTAGTGAAATTAAAACCTAGGACCTTTTTATTGCTGAGTACCTGACCACAGACTGCAATATGACTCCCCATTTTTGTTCTCACCAACACAGAGAATCTTCCGTTTCATTATTTCAGCAACTGTTTCTGCACTTCCTCTTAAGAAAGGATTCTTCTTCTTCCTTTGGTTAACAACACCAAGCCAACTATAAACAGAAGAGCTGTACTTATTAGGTACCTGCTTCCACCACCTACTTTCTACTCATAGACAGTCCTCTGCTTAGCACAATCATCTCATTTACAGAAAAGCTTTGTGAAGAATAAGTTTTGGCATCAGTTCTTTATTCAGTTTCTGTTTGTCAGGAAGTAGCTGACATGTAAGATCCAGACACTAAAGAGACAGAGTAATATCCAGTTAAACTCTGCAAACGCCATACTTGCACCTTGGCAAACCCTAATATCTTCCTAGTCAAAGAAAAGAAAAATTAAGTAACTAAATAAATGGCAGTAAGTCTCTTTTGTGGTTTGAAAATGGTAGTGGATAAAATGGGAACAAAAATATTCATTTAACTTGACAAAATAAATAAACTATACAGCATTAAGAGTCATTATTTTAATTAACCAGCAGAGTTATTCATCTTCCTCTAGACACCAGTTCCCATGAGACAGATATTCCCCCCTAAACAAATATGACACTATCATCGAGGACATACAAAGCACTAGGTCTGGTAAGAAACAATAACAAATTGTTTTGTAATTAATTAATATATACTCTTACATTTGATGCATAAGAGCCTGAATTACTCAGTTGTTCCTCAAGCATCTCTCAGAGGACCATCGTTCTGCACCATCCAAGTATGTCTTATGGTAAGCATTAATTTATATTGGCAGGAAATGTTGGAAGAGAGCCATGTGTCAGCTTTTCAAATGCAGGCTTGCACCTCTGATAGTATAGCAGCAGGTACATAAAAAGAGCAACTTGGTTGTTGGAATGAAGGGATATTTCTGGAGTCTTGGTCTCCTGCTTCTAACAGACACCCAATGGAAATAATCATGACTGCTTTGGGATCTCATCAACATTTAAACTAAATAATCTTATACTTTAAGTCGTAACTGTTTAGCATTAAGTTACATTATCTTCTGATCCTGGATTAAAACTCAATGTTAATTTCTTTCTTATGAAAGAAGAAATAAATCTATATAAGAAACACTCAGGAGCTGCTATTAAATCCAGGGAGAAGTATGAATTACCTTGTTTAGCAGAACTCTTAAATTTTTATTCTATGGATTGGCCTAAAGGCAACAATAAGCGTTAATGTCTTGTTGATGGGAGTATATTCTTTTGTGTGTGTATGCATTCAGAATTTAGGAGACAATTACTTGATAAAAACCTGGCATTCAACTGTTAGCTATAGTTGCCAAATTCCTATTTAATCACCTTTGAATCGTGAGTTTTTCTCTTGGGTTGCTTATTTATGTCTTCTAGGGGTTTGCCTAGCTTAGAAAACATGACATTTTCACTCAACAACCAAGAACAACCAAGAACCAGAGCCACAAAAATGAAGGATTTACTTTAGCAACTAACAATCGTTCCTTCCTTGGGACCCAAAGACACAGAATTCATGAGAAGGAAACAAAATTAAAACCATGAATTAGATGAACTGAGATGGAAGCGTCACAGGGGTAGACTTAAGGCAGTGTTTGCAAGATACTATACAGATAAGGGACCTTGTTCAAGAGGTCCCTAAATACAGATCACTCCAATTCACTTTGCCAGCAATTCCCCTAATTTAATTAAGGACCAATAAGAATTTTAAGTTCATGAAGATTTAATTGACTGAAGCTTTTGAATAATGCTGGGCTTTTCATTTATTCATAATGAATGTGAAATATAATTAACCCATTTTAGCTGTTCATAATTTTCCCCATTCCTAGACAATTTTTATTTAAGGTAAGAAATCATACTATGTGTTAACACACAGGTACGTGCTTCTATAAATTTGCTAGTAACAATCTGTCTTTTTGATAATTGTTCTGCCAGCCTCTAGCAGGGATAAACCTCTGTTTTGTGACTTGGGACTTGCTACCCAGTCAGGCAACAGCACAGCTTCAGATTCTCAGGTAACAGCTACCTAACAGCCTGAAAAGTTATTGGCTTAAATGTAGAGTATGGCCACTCTCACCATCACACAGAAGGAAAATAATATAGAGTAGAAGGTGTGCAAAAGCAAATACATTTCTGTCCCTTGCAGCAAGAAAGCAAAAGCATCAATAAATCCAAAGAGAACAGATAAAGATTCAAGATGCATTTTTAAATGGTTTGCAATTCCTGATTATATTAACACATTTCCCTCTTTTCCTTCTCTTCCTCCTCCACACCTATAGAGGCAAAAGCTATAGAGGTCTTTGGAAATTTAGGCTGCTAGTAAATCCAATGTTAACCTCAAGATTCAAAGGTTCAGCATTAGAATTAATAAATATCCATCCCAGAGAGGAGCAATTATTTTTCAAAAGACTACCAGCTTCATATAGGGAATACTTACATTGTGTCCTAGAAAATAGTTTAACATTTCAAAAATGGGACTTTGAAATAAGATTTTAGAGCGCACTGAGGATGATATAGCAGCTCTCTGAGGAACAAACATTATACTTATGACTGTTTGAGTGCAAGATAATGAAATAATAAATGGAAAATCCAAATGTGAATTATAAGACATCTTAAACATACCTACATCTAGATCCTGAGTCAATATAGGGAATATGTTTCAACTCAAGCCCAAAATTAGCTTAGATTATTGGCAGAGCCCCTCTACAGGCAGCTTGCATAATCAAGCATTCAAAAAATGGGAAGAAAGTGTTAAACAGCCCAACTCCCAAATCTGGAATGGGAATTCCCAAATTCCCATGCACTATAATGGACTATCTTCAGATCATACCCACAGCAGTGAGGGATAAAACAAAGTTTTCTAGACTGATCGTTATTCTGCCTTTATTAATTGCTTAATGCAAGCAAATTTTTTCAGAATGCTAAAGCAAGGGGTGGGAAGAACTCAGTCTGAAAAAGGCTGACAACGGAAAAAGGAAAGAAGAAGCCAGGTGTATGCATCCAAAACTACAGAAATCATCACTGAGTCAGCTCAGACAAAGCATCATGTTAGTTTGCAAGATACCTTACCATGGAAAAATAAGTGAAGTTTCACAGTGGTGTAAGAGTGTGACCAGGCAGTCCTGCTTGGGATGACAGAAAAACACTGTTCTGCCCTTTCCAAAAGCTGTGAAAGGGAAGCCCAAGGTGCCTGTTCATTCTCCAAGGGAGCTATTGTGTTCAAGCAATAAGAGAGATTAGTCCAAACTAAAACCTGCCGCTGGACAAAACGTAAAGCATTAATGGAAACTTGCAAGTGGAACCTCACAAATGTGCTGCCACTTTATCTCAGTGCTAGATTATTCTAAGCACATCAAACCTATCAACATGACATTTTATCTCATGATAAAATTCACCAGGGTTCTCCAGCTCTGCAGGTACTTCTTAAAGTCTACTCCAGGTCGGCAGTCATCTTGAAAGCTGTGCTGGGAAAAGTTGCCCTCCTCATTCTGTATTCATCCTTTCTCTGTGTATCACTGACTGTGCTCTTAGCCTTTGTTGGGAGGAAAGGATTAAAAACCAGAAGTCTGGTCAGGAGGATTGCAAATGGCATAAGTGACCTTGCAGCTGGGAATAACCATGGATAAACCTGTGGGAACAGCAGCACAGTGCCCTTCTAGCATGTGCAACAGTGTCTGTGTCTCTGCTGATGTGCTTCTGACCACGTGTTCCCTCAGGGATGCCCCTGGTAGCAAGGTAACAGAAATAAATTTACTGTTTGTCTTCTTGCTGTGGGTTTATGGGTGTTCTGGCTGCCTGTGTTGACTCAGAGACACTAGCAGAGAAACAGGCCAAAATCTTGTCCCAATCTGAGTAATGAGGTTAAAATGGTCAACACTGCATGACTGAAAGAAAACTAAACTCCAATACATAACAAGTATGGAAGCACAGCTGCTTTGTTATAATGTTAAGTAACATTCATTTTATCTAACGAAAGGTGGTAGCTAAAACAAGTTTACTGGGAAAAGACAGCAAGGCTGGTATTTCTCATTCATGCTGTGATATGGGTCAGACTTATTAACCAGCTTGGTGATATCTTTAGCAATTTACAAGTTAAACACATAAGAGCCCAGTATGCCAACCCTTGTCCTTAAATAAGTTCAGTTAAGAGTTGACCACTAGATATTTAACGTGGACATTCAAAAGGAATTTTGTAAGAAACAGGCAAATTTTTTTTCATTTTACATATTAATACACTTGTTATTCTTGCCAGCTGGGGTACTCAGATCAAAGTCTAGCTTCTGGGGAGGGCACAGTGTCTGTGATAGGTTTCTGAAGAGGCCTTTCAATTATGTCTGCAATTCCTCCCATCAACTCAGGTATGCTGAGCATCCTCTTTGAAATCCACTTCTCATGTTGTCTTCTTCAGCAAACAACTGGTAATAAGAGATGCCACACTTCCCTTTTATACTACATCTCCAAGTGTTACTAGGAGTACTGAACAGAGAGGAATAAATATTGATGGAAGGCTTTTTTTCTCTGTTTAATCAGACTTACAACCTTTTGCCCCATGCTTCATGAAAAGAAATTTGGTCTACCCATCACAGAGCATTCTATTGTGGAGAAAGGGGACGAATAATACTTTTCCCAGTGTGATAATAGGCAGCACAAAAGAAAAAAAAAAAATTCATCTTAAACTCTTCAACTGCTTCGTTAATTACATTAACAGCTATTATGGATGTGTTTCAAGCCAAATATTATCTCACTGCACTCAGAATGCATCTGATCAAATTCCAATTCTGTTTTACATTGTTCTGCAATACAAAACTGAATTGATTAAGCTTTCATCATTCCAGAACTTTCCTGCAGGGGCAGGAACACACTCAGCTTTGCTGAAGGATTTTCCCACACCCAGACACCGTCATCTCCAGCACAGACACCACGGATTTTGTACGAAGCGTCCTGGAGAACAGTGGGCCTGAATAAGCCCAGGGGTACGTGATGTGCTGCAGGCTATCAAGGGAGCCCATTCACTGGCAGCAGAGCAGAGCACAAGGCAGCTGCTACTTTTTTGTATGCAGGCTTCAGAGCAAATACTGCAAGGCACACAGCAAAGCCCGGCTAAGGACAGAGTGCCGCTTCAGGACAGCCACGTGTTACCGTTACAAGGTCATTCCCCTTCTGTCCTTTCCTTTTAAAATATAGAGTGAAGGGAAAAAAAAAAAAACTAATTAAGAAAGATATTTTCATGACTTCAGGTGCTCTAGAAATGGAAGCACAGAAAATTTGTCATGGTTAAAATACAGAAATGCCTTTTCAAAGTGATGAAGCAAGTCCTACAGGGGATACAGTCACGTGGAACTCTAAAAGTGAAAAGCTTTAAATGATTCTGAGAAATTGATGAAAAGATATAGCTATTTACAGAACAGACTCTGTTTAAGAAACTGGAATAAAATGTGAGAATTCAAATGAATAACAGGAATGCAAACACAAATCTACAGAACTTTCATCTGAATGTGCTTACCAAATATCAAGTATGAGGCTAACCAACCATGAGAATTTTTTGAATTGTTGTTTTCTGGGTTTTGCTTTTGTTGGGTTTTTTTTTTTTTTTTTTACACTATTAACAGAACAACGAGTCAAATTTGAAGTTTGAAAGTTTGTAGAAAAAGTGGATAAAATATTTAAGTCACATGATATAGCCTCATCACAAAAATGAATGCAGCCCTGACATCTAGAGCAAACCACTCTATATCAAGAAATAAGGAAAAATATTCAAAGCAGAAACAAGGAACTGAGACCATTCAGCCATACTAATGACAGGAGGAAGAGAAGGAAGAAAAATATTTTATGTTCGGCAAGAAATAATACAGGAGTATGAACAAAATAGAAATGTATTTACATTGCACAGAGCAAGCAAAAAAAAGTCAAAGAAGCACTATAAGGTATCATGATATTAAAGGAAAATTTAACACGTAACGTGTTTCTTAAATAATCACCTTTGGCTCATCACTGTTGTTTTTTAAATAAATATTGAAATCTGTCCCCTCTTTGTTTTTCTGACTGTTGTGGTGTTAAGTTACAACTGAACAATTTTAAATTTAGAGATAACCACTTTTCCCCCCTGTTAACATTTGTCTCAGATTTTCAAGGTCTTTGAAATATCTCTTTAACCATCTAATCTTCTGGTCTGTTTAGCCATCTCCTGAGAAACAGCCCGCTAAGGCACCACCATGTAGTAGACTAATATTCAGGAACTTGCCATAATATTACAGAGTCAGAAGCTTCGCTTTTTTTGACTTCCAATTCTCTTGCTGTCTGTGCTGTGGTTATGTCACTGTCCACAGACATTTCCTTCTAACAGATGTATCTGATGGGAATGCAATGGCAAAGGGGGGGAAAAAAAAACAAAACACACAAACCCCAGTTTAAAACATACCATGCCTCTCTGATTATAATTAGATTTGCACATGTAAAAATCTAAATATGATGCATATGTCTCTGCATCTCTACTCCCACGTGTGTGCCCATGATAGTAGGCAACCTTCACAGAAAGTGTGTGTGATGAGAATGTGTAGCATCTGTCAGATGCTCCAGAGTTTCACTTAATGAATATTCCAAAGAGCAGGCCCAGAAAGAAGCTCTGAAGTATTTTCAGGATGCTTGCCCGATGTACCTAGATCTTCTCAGCTAAACATGGTTTGGTTTTCAGTTTTCTGTTGACTGAGCAGTAGGAAAACTGTTCAGGGAAGAGGAGCCATTCTTCAGTTTAGAACAAAACAGATAGACCTTGAAGCTCCACCAGTGAAAGATCAGATAGAACAATTACAAGGTCATTACATCAATCCCTTCATTTTCTGTTAGAAAGGTGGAAGGATCATAGTCAGGCCTTTGCAACTTTCACCATCTATCTGTTGTGCTGCTTTTTTATTTTTACCTCCCATTTCAGATTATAAATCAGGCTACATGCATATATTCTAAAGACACAAAGAACTAAAACACACACACACAAAAAAAAAAAAAAAAAATTCAGCTAAGTATTCCTGCAGCATTCCACAAATTTATCCCCGAAGTAGGCTATTTTGGAAGCCAATAATTTTGCCACATAAACATCCCCTGTTAAAGACACCTGACTTACATTCTTAGAGCTAGAATCAGCTTTATATGCATAGATGTGCTTCCTACATATTTATACCCAAACTGAAGACAGGATCAACTACTTGAGGAAGTTATTTCTTTCCATTTTTTTTTTTTTTTTATCCTAAGGCTTAGTCACACCTTTCTATGCACAGGAACTTTTATGGAAGAGTTCATTTGGGTTTACAGCAGCCCAACTGCATGCCAGTGGAAAACCTGACATTCCAATCCTGAAAAGGCTCCACATTGGCATTCCAGTGTAACCAACACATGAATTCCACTATGCACCCAAAAACTGTGTACAGCCATCCCTTCAAATTTAACCAAATAGTAATATTCTGTTATCCACAGATACTAAGATCAAAAAAAAAATAAAAAATTAACACTTCAGAGGTTTAAACTGAAAATTATGCTACACTAACAATGGCATTTAAACTGTCAGGGGAGGAAAAAAAAATTTTTGTTTATATTAAATATTTGGCTGTTAAGCTTTCTCTCAGGTTTTTTTTTTTCCTTTTTAACATGCATTTCATAAGCTGCGCAAATCCACACAACGTAAACAGAATAAGATTTTGTTGTTGCTGTTATTCAAGAGAGAAGCACCCTTGCATATATGGGTGAGTACCAACATTCATACTGTATCTTTCTGAGAGCAACACACCAAATAGACAGTGGTCTGAATAAGGAAATCCTGTCACATTTAGCTGAACTACAGCTGAAGTGAAAATAAAATTTTCTGAAGGTTATGTATTAGAATAAAGGTCTGGAAATTTTGATAACATTTTTCACTTGAATAGGATAATAGAGGTCTTAAGGGAATGCAAAATTCAATTAACGTACACATTGGAATACAATTCTGGTGGGAAGAACTGCAGAACCAAATAAATGTAGCGTCTCTATCCTCCACTTGGTACTTTATCAGTCACCATGGTCAAAATGCATCCTTTTTCTCCTTTGAGTTGCATTAATTGACTGATCCAATATGAGTAATGACATGAGAAAAACCTCCTCTCCTCTTCCTCGCATCTCTGACAAAGTTCATATACCTCTTAATCATTGTGACATTTGGACCTTGGTCAGTACAAAGTCATTTTAGTGGTTTATAGACATAATTTTTGTTGCCATTTTGATTTCAACGCATCTAATAGCCTCCAGATGTCTTAGTGATTGTGCATACAAGCAAATACAGTAAGTAATATACATTTTTAGCTCTTTCCAGCAGCTTCCTGGGTTTAAAGCCAACAAAACCACTGGAAAACTGCAAGGGCACACACAAAGTGACAATAGGATAAGCATGGACTAAACTTGATTAGGTAATAGGATAAGATAGGGGGTTTTCTTTATGTTATAACTTGCTGGAAAAATTAAAATACTGTCAAATTCAAATAGTATAGTGCTACATTGCAGAGAAGTTTTGTATGGATTAATTTGCTGCTCCCTGTTATGTTTTTGGCTGTTGAAAAGAGGCTTATTTTCTTTCTTTGGTCTTCAGACAACTGAACATTGCACTGACAATGCAGGCTCTTTTTTTCCCTGATTAATGAACATTAACTACTATCCTGAATAGGAAGCGGGAGGGAGAAGGGCGAGTCACAAGATAACAGGGGTGCTGTAACCCAAAAATGAACATTGCATAAGGGGGTGCATTCTTCTAGCCAGAGTGAGAAAATTAGTAGTTTCCACCAGCATCAGAAATGCTTGAAGATGTTCAATGGCACATTACTGAAGTACAAACAGAACACAGGGACAAACACAAATGCTTCTTTCGTAGATTAAGAGCTCCTTTGAGTATTTAATTGTACTTCAGGCAACAGGGATACGCTGTTCATACAGCAAAGGGTGGGATGGGAGGCACACAGACCAGTTCATTTAATCAGACCAGAACACAGAACTCAAGACTTCTTGCCTGACACACAGAGAGTAGTTTAGCCAGAGAGGCTGGCCCAGTCTTTTACAGAGACTTGATTTAATTGCAACACATTTCAATTTTTGAGGAACTTCCTTCTTGTCTTTTACAACCTCAGTTATGAAAGTAGATGAGGGAAGAGTGGTATCTTAAATAGTTCAAGGAAAATGGGGAAAAATTTGGAGTTACATACAGAACCCACCCTACCTGACAAGCCATGCTTGTTCAATATATGGAGACTTTCCACAACAGCACAGTATTATTTATACTGCAATAATAACTGAAAGTTTTACCTACGGACTGGGTCATCGCTATATAATACACAGAATAACATCCCACAAGGAATTCCTGCTACAAAGTGCTTTCCATCTTTTTTATAAAAGATGCAGAAGACAAACACTAGATTACCGAAGTAGGTATACCTAAGTAAGGTATTAAAACCTATTGATAATTGAAACAGATGATCCTCCTCTCCAACCACAAAACTTCCCACAGTGAGAAGCACGTTTTAGCCTAATAGACCGATCAATACATAACAAAGTACCCTGCCTCCACTTCAGCATTCAGCACAAAACCCCCAAGAACCACATTCACCTTCACCTGCTGGCTTGGAAGCAGAGTTCTGCTCAATGGAGAATGATTTTTATCACCAGAAAGGAGCAATTCAGTACGTGGGGGATGGAGAGGGAAGGTGGTGTAACAGTAGTTAATACAACGCCTTTAGAACAATACATTTGCTGCTTCAAATGTAAAAGATTATCCCCTTCAAAAGAGTTAAAGACCTGCAGTTTGGTTGGCAAGAGGCGAGATCAAGCCACCTTTCCAAGTGCCTCCTCAAATTTGAAAATATGCTGTGAATACTGGCAAAGCATTTTCACTCTGTCAGTGTGTGGGTAGCAGCATGTGTGCACTATAACTTTCTCAATATTCCAGAAAGGAAACATTTTAGAATTTTAAACCATCTCAATTGTACTACCAGCAGCCTCAGTGCCATTAATAAAAGCATTAAAAACAAATGCCAAATTAATTTGTTCTATCTTATAAAATGAAATTCAATATAATAATAATTAATAAGTATATAATAATTAATATAGTTATTTAATTATTGTGAACGCAAAAAAGTTTAGATGATGAAGGTGCTTAGAGCCAGGTCAGTAGATTTAGTAAGACCTTAAATAAAGGAAACACACAAATTACTACTTACTACTCATAATTTATCTCAGTCTCTCACCTTTCCCTACTACATCCTGTACTCTCACAGGCCTTAAAAACAAATCCCAACAGTCACATACAATTTCTTCCACTTAAAAATTTCTCCCAATTCATAGAAAGTAGTGCCAAAAAAAATAAATGCTCTTGCTCCATTATTAATTCCATAGCTACTGTTACTAATATGAAGGATGTTCATTATGCATTTTTTTGTGGTGTACTGAGGCTACGATAAAGCTTGGTTTATACCTTTCTTCACCCAAATGAATGTTTAAGTTCTTTTTATTTGGTACCAGAGCTCATATAAGTGTTTTGTTTGAATATAAGATGAGCTGTATTTTGACAATCCTCTTTAAAATATGGTAATTGTAAGAGGACGGTCTGGTGGGGAAGAGAAAAAAACAAACAAACAAACAAAACAAAAAAAAAAAAAATGAACCCCACACCACCCTTGCAGTCATCTCAGATGTGTCAGAATTCTACTTGGAAACACATAATGCATTTTCTAAACCACAGCTGGTGCTTCTTACTGTAAGCTTTTAGGATCACCTGCTATACTAAAGAATATAGTATATAGTCTCAGAAACCATCACTAATGTTTTCATGTTATGATAGCCTTTGAGCTTTCTACTACCAGGCAAAGATTTCTGGACTATTGCCTTGCATTTTTTCAAGGCACATACCTTAGTTTCTAAGGTCTGTTTTAAACCTATTTTTTTTTTCCCCTCATAGTAACTTTCCAGCAAGATCTTAGTACTGACTTTGAAGAACATATCAAGAAGTCATTTTTGGGCCAAAAATTTTCAGGAGAGAGCTTTGAACCTAATCATAACAATTTTTTAGGTCTACTTATTTGTTCCTTTGAGTTCTCTATAACTATCCCATAAGAAAAATAATGCAGGCTGCTTAGTCACTGCTGCCATATCACACTTTTCTGATATTCCCAATTATCCCAGCATATAGCTTGATGAATTTACTTCTCCCCGAGTTCAAAAAGAAAGTAAAGATATAGAAAGTCAACCCAAAACAGCCATAATTTTTCATAATTTAAATAAACACAGATGTGCACTCATCCAAAGGCAAAAGAGAGATGAGAAACTAAACTTGACTTGGGTATTTCAGAATGTGACATTATTTACCTTTTATTGTTAATATATCACAAAAATTTCTCACTTTTAATATAGCCCCCAGTCTTTTAAAAGACAAAATCTGGAGATGAAGCAGACAAGACACAAAGAAATTTTTTGTAGTTTGGTTCATTATTAAACTGAAATTTACTTAAGGAGCAAGGTTAAGTTTTCCAAAACCCTCATTCCCTAATAGAAATACAGTTTTAGGTAGAAGCACTTTGTACAGCTGAAATCATCACAGCTATGCAGGCAAACCAGGTCTCTATCTCAAACTGGCATAGAAATTATCTTAAGTTATGCAACCTGAGGTTACTGTCTCATTTAACTACTTTTCTTTCTGAATGATACAAGTGAAGAAATGTTATTTATGTAGCCTGTTATTATTTATGATTCCATGGAGAGCAACACATTGACAACAACAACAGGGAAAAACTTACAAACTTGAGAAGAGTTTTCTTCTCAAAAGAAGAATCAAGTTTTCTTCTCAATGCCTTCTCTGAGGCATTTTATTGGGGAGGTTTGAAAATTGGACCATGATCTCTAGGTATTATCTCAGGAAAAAGGGCATTTCATAGTACATCGCATTGGTAGATGGCAAATATTTAGGATTTCCATCCCTACAATTAACTTTCTAAAGTTAGCTTTGAGGCCATGTATTATGACTTCAAAGTGGATGCTCCAGTCAGCCACGGGATAATTTAATTTCACATCACTACCTATCTAAGTTGAAAGCAGCGCAGATTTGCCCAATGACCACCAAGTGCACTTCTCATCCTTCATTCCCAACTTTAAAGAACCTGTTGGATATTAGAGGTGTGTGTGTGTACTGTTGAGTGCACCTAAGGAGGGGCAAGAAGCAAAAATAGAACTTGTAGACTAAATTTGCTTATGTCTACTGAGGAGCAGCAGGTTCATGTCATAAGCTTAAAGATACCAGAAATTTGTTTTTAAGCTCATGGTGTATAGTGGCATAATTCCCTCACTTTTTTTCCTTCCTTTATTAAAAGTTAGACAGTTCAGATTTGATCCTCACAAAGAATTTTACCCCAAAATTTGCAAAGAAGCAGGCCTGTCTTAAACACTTTAAAAAGGAAACCTTTTCACTTAGCTTTTCTAGGTAGCTTAACATAAAAACCTAAAAACACAAAAATATGACAGAACTCAAAGATTTTATTTGTTCATGGAAAATGAACTTCCTCCATCAGTACGCACACAATTTTTCACCTACAATAAATAATAGGTAGAAGTAGCCCATCCATTTTCAAAATGGAACAAGAAACTAATAATTGCAGTTCTTCAGTTTAACATCCACTCTTCTGAATACTTCTGCAACTATAAGGCATTTTTGTTTCTTAAGTGACCTGAGGTAAGAGCCAAACTGCAAGACAAGATATTTAATCTGCTGACCAAGTTTCCAATTCTGTTGAATAAATAAAGGAACCAAAGAGAAAGTCCAAGAAGTCGAGAGGTTTAACCATTAGCATGTATTCTGGGAAAAACTGTCTCAGCTTGAGAACTTTTACACTGTTTAATTTGCCCACCCCATCTCATTGAAGCTTCTCCACCCAAGATGCTTGGCACAAACACCACAAACAAAACTTGGTCATTTTGCTAAGTCTGGGTGTGGGGGGGAAGTATCTTTCACTGTCTAACAAAGAAAAGTAGTTTGACTTTTATAAGCTGAATGGAGACTTGGGAGAGATTATGCACAGCAGCTTTTTTGACGGGAGCCAAAGTCTAGATATTTCATAACTACGAGGAAAAGCCTGCTTGGTATTTGGTTAGTTTATCCTAGAGTTCCTAACAGTTGAAATACCTCAAGTCTTGCTAGTTTTGATCCACACCTCACTTATTTTGTTATTGTTGTCATGTCATACCCAGCAACTACCGCGTGTGTGATAGTATTTCCTTCCGTAAATTGCTGTGTACCAGGAAGCCTGCAAAATATCTCTGGACATATTGACACAAAATTTAGAAGTCATTATCCATAGCCATTTCACTGCAGACATACCAGTAGATCATCTCTTTTTCTGGCATAGTTGAAACAGTTCTAGTGATTTCAATATTTAAAGGAAAAGCTGTAATTTTTTTGTGAGATAATAAGATATATAAAAACATGCACATGTTCCTAAGGACTTATTCAGTTCGGTGAAAATTTAGCTACACAGGTAGACAGAAGTAAAAAAAAAAAAATATTAATGTTACTCATTCTTAAGAGAAATAACATAGCAGAAAAGAGCTAATGTTTTCACAGATTACATTATCAACTCAAGGTATTAAATTTATTAATTACAAGAAACCAGTTCATCTGTTTGGATAACTCCAAGCACCCAAGGAAGAACCCAAATCCTTTTTCTGAATGACAAGGAAAAATAGTAATCAGAGTAATATACTCAGTATGGAGTTTGATAAACAAGGTTTCAGATCTGCTCTTGTTTAGTACACCATGATTAAAGTTAAATTGCAATCTTTAAAGAGGATTATTATCCCTCTGTTCCTGCCATGGGTTCTTAATAGCCACTTTAGAGACTTCAAGACTCATTCCATATAAGAGAACAACTTGATAAATACTACTCTCAGTTCAGCTGCAGTCTCATCTCTTCCGTCAATCTCTTCCATGTCCAGCTTTTTTTTAGTCCTAATATGGCAGTAGACAATTTTGACCTCACCAGTACCCTAAACCTTTACTTCTCACACTGATCCCTCACAATATGCAAAAAATCTGACTGAACAATCGAGACCATTGAGGGCAATCACAACTCTATGTGAAAGCATGCTACCTTCAGAACTAGGAAAAGGTGAGATATAGCCCAAGAGTGACATTACAGCATAACAAAAACAAATTTCTGCCTGTTCCAGAGTTGCTCTGGAGCTCTTACAGCAGAGGACATGGCAAACTTGTGGGCCTGGGAGGCATCTGTGAATGTGACGGATGAAACACTGTCCTAGCACTACCTCCTGAACCTGGTGCAGATGAGGAGCTGCAAGAAAGCAAGCAGGGTGTGCTGCCAGCAGAGAAGCAGGGCTGCTGGGTGACAGGGCTTTGGAAAAAAGAGATGAGTTCTACCAAGGCATGGGAGAGCCCAGCAGGGGCACCGCTGCAGGTACTGCCATCTCCAGAAACCAGAGGAGCAATAAAATTAGGGTAGAGGCTTTTCTTTCAGCCCTGCTAGCCTCTTGATCTAGCTGAAGCTCACGAGCCAGAACAAACAAGCCCAAAATGCCTCAGAGACACTGATGCCATGGGTAAGGCAGCAGGGGTTATTGTATGGAGCAAGTGAGGCAGGTAACCTCGGGCAGAGCAGACCTATATTTTTCATCTCTTCATAAAACAGCATGGAATCAACCCCCTTAATTGTTTAATTTTTCTCCTCTAAGGTTATTTTTGCCCCTGCATCCATTTCATTAGACAAGTCATTTAGAAGGAATCTTATACCCAAGCCCTACAATTTGTTTTCAATTGTTAAACCAAATTAAATATGGCTGTACAAAACATTTGAATTTGGTATTCCTTTGTGCTTTCTGAAATTAAGACATACATTTACTGAAAATATATTTTCTTCCTTCCAATATTTGTTGATGATTTTCACTTGTCTTCACCTGATCAGCCTAGTTCTAGAGAAATACCACACTGGAACAGGTGCTAGATTCATCAACTAAAAATAGGATCCTCATTTTGTTTTCCAGCAGCAAAAGAGGAACAAGACTGCTGGTCAGCAACACTACCTCATTTGCACACTATATCTAGGGACAAACACAGATTTCAAGCACAGCTTCACCAGGTAGGAAAAAAACCTTTTCCTCTTATGAAACATTCATTCCTATATGGTGGTCAAAGTAAAAAAGGAAGGCCTTTAGTCAAGTTAGACCAACCTTAAAGCTTTTAGACTTGGTACATCATAAAAGGAAGGTAAGGAAAGCTTAAATTCAGAGGGTTATTAAAAGATCTGAGAAATCTTGCTGGCTCAACTTCTATAGCACTATTAATAAAGATGCTTTTGTAGGTAAAATAAAGGAAAAAAAAAGATTAAAAGGAGCAATGGATGAGGGGATGATTTTAGACTGTATGAAATGTAATAGGTGAAACTTATTCTCTGGATACTATCATATTAAAGGACATTTTGCTAATATTAGCTGTGATGACATAAAATCAGACTTTCTGATTGTCAGAAAGTGACTTCTGGTACATATTTAATTTTGTTCTTAAAGATGGATTTGCTTTACACTGTCAGATGCACAGTTAATCAAACATAAAATGTGAAAACCCTTTCCCCAGTTTCCCAGTTTCTTTACCAGGTCTGGATAAATTTGATTTGCTAATGTTTTAAGCATTCACAAGATAAATCCTGAGCTACAATTTTCAAATTAATCTAAATGTCAAGGCTCTCCGCTTGTTAGTCAATGAGAGGAGTATTTTTAGTGTTGTTATATGTCCAATCTAAACTCTTCAGATGAGTACCTACAGGTTTTTGTTTTTTAATATCAGATAGGTGAGTGATCAGAGCCCTGTTTTATTCCTATAGGGTCTTTGTCATCTGCCTTTGCTTGAAAAGCATCACTCGTCCAATGTTCTTTGTTCAGATAATTCTTGCCTCTGTCCACTTTTTTGCTCTCCTACCAAGGAAATATATTTTTTTTTTTTTAAACATGGAGACTAAATCACTCTCAGCTTACAAAAATACACTTCAGTTATGAGTTTTATTGTGCACTACTGCAAAGAAACTAGAAAGAGAATGGAAAGTAATATGTTCCATTTCTGCAAAGGTTTTTCCCAACCCCATTTTTTATAACTTACAAGAAATCTTCCACAACAGAAAGGATAAGAGACATAAATAAGCCAACGCTGAGAAACAGAAAACATGACTCAGGGACAAGTTTCCACTAAACAATACAATCAGCAAAAAAAGTAGCTGCAGAGTGAAACACCAAAGCCAAAAGTTATGCACATTTTAACCACAAGCCTCAATTTACTGCAGTCATCTCACCTTTTCCTGCAAGCAGAGAGAAACATCCAATTCACCTAAAATTGACCTTTTACTGCAGAAAATGCTGGTTTGATTAACTCTAGCTGAGTTGATAAGAGCCTCACTTAGGGCCTGTAGCTTATGTAACTCATGGCTTACTCTCTCTGCTCTCAGTGGCTCCATTGGGTAAAAGTGAATTTGAAGGACCAAGGCACACCAGCTCCTGCCTCAAGCACTCTACCAGCACATGGGAGAAGGGTGCCATCATTATAGGGAAAGAAAATAAAACCACTGAGCAAAGGAACACCCTCCAAACCATGCCAGTGCTGCCTAAGTCAAATTTGCAAATGAAAAATAAAACTAGTTATAGATAGGATATTTACTAATAGAATCAGGTCAAGGATATCAATGTGAAAACTGGGAAAGCACTATGATGACAAGTAATACATATTGGCCTTTGGATTGGAAGCTGTGTTCAGCATCCAACATAATTAAAATCTGACTTGCTCTGTTATTGAGTTGAAACCTGCTTTGCTGGTTTGGGCTGAGGTTGAGTTAGATTTTCTCACAGTGTCTGCCATGGGGCTGTGTTTTGGATTTGTGCTGAACACAGGGCCAATAATACTGAGATGTTTCTGCTATTGCTGAGCAGGACTTGAACAGAGCCAAGGCCTTGCCTGCTTTTCATACTGCCACCTTGGCAGGGGGGGCTGGGTGATCTTGGGAGGAAACACAGCCAGTAGAGGTGTCCCAAACTGTCCCAAACTGATCTGGAGATTCCAGATCATGTGACAACACGCTCAACATATGAAGTGGGGGTATGGGGGAGGTTTGAATGATGGCATTTCCAAATTAACCATTACATTTTATAGGGCCCTGCTCTCCTGGAGATAGGGATGTCCATGGGAAGCAAAGAATTCAGTCCCTCCTTTGCTTGTGTGCATGACTTTTGCTTTCCCTATTAAAGTGTCACAAAACACCAGTTCTTAGCCTTTCATTTTTCTCCCTGTTCCCATTGGTGGGAGTGTGAGCTGCTGACTGAGGTTAAACCAGGCTTTTGGTGTATTCCAAAATTTCCCCCTTTACTACCTGCAGTAAATCTGAGTGAGACATAAGAGAATTCAGGACAGACTGCTGTCATCTTCTAGAGAATTACCTGTTTCATAACAATAGAGTTTAAAAAAACCCAGCCCTAAAATGATCCATTTTTTTCTCCCAGCAATGAAGTACTGAGCGTCATTGGAGCAGATAAAAATAAGAAACAATAAATAAGAATTAGTTTTAATCAGACAGTTTGTTAATACTTATTTTAGAATGCTACAATCAAGCTAAGAACTCTACAAAGTACCTATAAGGGTATTGCAAAAACATACACATTCTCTCATTCAGTTCTAGAGGACTTAAGCTTCATAAAATTTTCATGTGTTCTGATCTTCTTGGACTCATTGACTAGGCACTCACACAAATAAAATTCTAGAGGATTAGGTTTTAGAGGTAGAATCTTTATTCCAGTAAAGAATCTGAGACTAAAGCATCCTATGCTACAAAGCAAAGGATATTTTTTTATAAATTTAAATAGCAGTGAACAGGAATTACAACTGTGTAAGCCTAAGAGGAGCTAGGAGCATTTAATCCAAATGATTTTTCTTGCTAAATCCCATTGAATCTAATCATGTACCTCTGTAGTGTCATAGAAGAAAGTGAATATCAAAGGGCATGATTTTTTTAAATCTTCACACACAAGAGCCTTCAAGCACAAGAGCCATCTACCAGTGGAAGATCAGCTGGAACAATCACAAGTTCATTACATTGATCCCTTCGATTCCTGTTAGAAAGGTGGAAAGAAGGTCATAGTCACGCCTTCAAAACCTTCACCGTTCATGCGCTGCTTTTTTATTTTTACCTCCCATTTCAGATTGTAAATCAGGCTACAAGCATATATTTTGAAGACAAGAACTAAAGAATTAATCATAGTCAGGCTCCTCCAAGCCTTTTTTAAGACAGTAGTGTGGCAGTTGTGGCCATGGAGGGTCTTCTAAAGCAGAATTACAATCTTCATATGTTAGTGAAGGTAGTGGTTTTGGTTTGCCAATTTGAAGTTTCCCAGCCAACACACCAGTTTAGCTCTGGCTGGATCACCAGTGCACCCACTGGAATTATTTACTCATTTTCCTGCTGTGAGATAGGAATATGAGGAAGGCAAAACAGGCTCAAACTTTAAAGGGTACAAAGAAAAGCTTTTTTACCAGAAACTACAAGAAAAAGATAAGAAGAAGAATTAGAATAAAACTTTCAGAACATTTTTCCTCCTCCCAAAACTTCTTTTCTTTCACACTGATAACATACAGAAACAAATCAGTCAGTTTACCATCTCTAAAAACAGTCTTTCACCAATTTACTTGAGAGAATAGACTTCTCCACAAGAAACCGTTTTCTCATGGCCTCGATGCCACAGTGAATCAGCTGCTCAGAAGGGAAATCTGATCACCATGTAAAATCCCTCCCCCTACTGAGGGTCTTCCCACAATTGTTATTGAGGGCCATGTCAACTTATGGGGCACACTTTAAGGATTATAACAGTTCAAACAAAGCTCTCAATCTCTCAAAAGAGAGGTCTTTCTTCCTCCTTTGGGGGGCAGCAGGGGTCTTATCTCTATTCAAATTTCTCATGGGATCACCGCCACTTCAGCACCAAATGCCTCTGCTCATCCATACAGTTAGAACATTTCATCTACCCCACAATGCCTTTCTATGAGTTATAGGGAAACAAGAGTCTCTTCTCCACAGCTTAAAAAATAAATTTCAGTCCAAGAGTGAGGCGTCTCCATCAATCCCTTCCATCTGGGACCTAACTTCTTCCTTTTGTCAGACCTCGGTGTTTACATGCTGTTTCTGTGCGTGTCTTCATCTCGGTCCTTTTCTTTCACTCAGGCGAGAGAACAAAGTGTCTGCAAGTCTCATTCTGGGCAGTGAAAGAGTTCATATCTTGCTGGGGCAGCAGCTGGAGCAGCTGGGCCAAGCTGGGGGGGAAAGGGAAGCAGCCAGGACCTCAGTGGCTAAAGGGCCTCCCTTCCCCAGCCCTGCCAAGCCCACAGAGCCCAGCCCCAGCCAGACCAGTACTAGTCACTTTCTGAGAGTCAGGAAACCAAAGAGAAACTCCTGATGGTTTTTTGTCTTCACATGTGTAAAGACAAAGGCACAAACTTTCTCATTGGTGCAATGATGCGTTAGTATCAAAAACCAGACACCGACCAGTCCCTGACAAGTCCAGGAGGCCACCCAGGTCCTGACAGGGAACTATTTCAGGAAATCTATACAAACCACCACAGTGAAGCAATAGAAGGATGATTCTTACATGCTAATTTTGTAGTGTATATGCAAAGGAAGTAAGTGGGAGGAAAACACAAATGGACTTGAACATATTGATTTACCAAAGGGAAAAAAATACCAAATATAAAACAGGATTCCATTTTTAGGGTAACAGAAAATGCAGGTTGGATGAAGATTTCTTATGCTAAACCTGTGGAGAATAAAGAGGAAAAAGCATTCCTTCTCTGGCATCTCTCAGTTTTTCTGCTGTTTCTTCTTTACATATGATGCTATAATACAAACTTTGGGCAAAAATGAAGTTACCACTTCAAGTACTTTGAAGAAGCTGCTGGCAGAGAATGGGGGAGCAGGGAGCAGTAGGGCACAGAAAATTAGGCAGGACCTTTTTGGCTATTAGGGTGTTAGTGAGTCTTGCAGGCTCAGTCTCCAAACCATCACCACATTACCAGCTCCAAATTTACCTTTTAACTGAAGAGAAATAACACACCTACATGCACATATTCAGGTGAGGAGCCAAAGAATCATTAATATTGGAAAAGACCTATAAGGTCACCGAGACCAACAATTAAACCTAACACCGCCATGCCCACCAGGTCTCTGAGGACAACATTTACACTTCTCTGAAGTTCCTATGTGTCTGTCACCAAGAAGATCCAACCCTGGCTGCTGCCAGAGCACCATGCTTCAGCCTCATCCATGCAGTTCTCAGCCTGACAAGGAGCTTTCCTCCACTACCTGCTACTGCCACACTAAAGGCAGTGGAAGGCAGAGTCCAGTAACTCCCACAGTGCCATGGCCAGCTATGATTTTCTTTAGCAGACTTAGTTGGGGCTTTTTTTTCTTTCTATTAAATAAATATTACGCAGTATTTTTGAATGTCAATTATTTTTAAAGAAATAATATAGCCATACAAATTCACACCAAAAAGGAATAGTATGATACTCCTGTGTTTCAAGATGCATAGAAGCCACACTTCAAATTAGACACTCCCAAACCCAACAATCTGAAATGGCTTCCACATTTGTCCTCTGCTTTATGTTTGTTATTAAATTTAATGCTATTAATCTCTGTTAGTCTACAGAATAATTTTGAAATAAGAGATTAATCAGTATGTTATGAATATTGATTTTTAAACTATGCTACCTCATGATTCTTCAGCAAGCCTAACAAATTTATTCCAAGCTTTTTAATGAACAGCCATCCTTAATTTAGCTCTAAACAGAAGTTTTATACATTTGAAATATCGTTAGAACTTTGATGTTCCTACCTGCCCCCCTGCTTTCAGCCCCTTAATAGCCTGAGCCCTCTGAAACCACAGCTCTGTCATTAAGTGCTAAATAAGTGTTTGATTTGGTGTTTTCCTTCAGTCCCTCTGCCCATGCACTGACATTTGTCCTTTTCTTAGGCCACAGAGTGAAAGCAAGTCTATTAAGCTGCAACTAAAAAAATATAGGAAGGGGAAAAAAAACCTCTCATACAGAATAGGCCCTAAAAAAAGAGGAATAAAAATGTTTTTCTTCTGAGAGCTGTGAATGTTTTGGATTATATAGAGTTATAGAGTAATTTGCTAATTTTTTTGGGGGGGGTGGGGGGGATGTTTGTAAAAAGCATCCACAAATATCTATGTCCTTTTTAATGAATGTAATGTTTTAAAACATTCTGCTAATATGGGTAGGTTACATGATAGTTTGTCACTGTCATTTTGTCAGCTAGACACTTCAATCTAACTCCTATTCTGTTGCAAGGAATGGTGTAAAGTGGGCATGTCTGGATATGTTCTTGCTGGATTTTACAGACCAGAGTAATACCAAAAAAAGTAAATAAATAGGTACAATATAAACATAAGGAGGAACATCTATAAAAAAACCCTAAGCTTACTTCCACTATGGTTAACTGCAAAATACGAATCATCTGGTTAGTTTTGAATAGAAAATGTAGTTTAGGACTAAGACTAAATGCAAATATCAGAATACTTGAAAACATTTTGATAGAGCAATAAACACACTTAGGACCTTATGCTGTGGTTAATTTTAGCAATTTTGCCTCAGTCAGAAGCAGCACTTGGTTTACAAATATTTAGTAGGTCAAGTATGAAGTGTCCTTTGGAAAAATCTGTGTAGAACATTTTAATAATAAACTAAACATTTGTCCTAATCTTATTCTATATAAACATACAAAGACAACGTAATCCTTCAGAATTAACCTTTGATTAAATACAAGTACTCAGTAAAAAAGGAGTAGCTCTTTCTCAGCTCTTTTTCCTTGCCTTAGGGTATTAGTTAGCAGGTTTTTTAAATTTAGCTGAGACTCAAAGACGCATCCAATTCCAAGCTCTTCTCAACAAAAACATACCAGGGAGTAGCCCCCATTCTTCAGCAAAAAACGGAAGAAGCAGCAGAGATGTGTGCCCTAAAAACCCTAGTTGCCAAAAGCTGTTCTTAATATACAACCACAGATGTCTCCATGCCTGATTTCTGAATGGAAATCATCATGTTTAAAGTGAACAAGTTCTGACTAAGGACCACACAGAAGCCATTTTAAATTGGGGAAAAAAAGGGATTAAAGTGGCATGCATTAGGTGAGGGTTTTTTCAGAGTAGGCCAGAAACAAGGTTCTTTAAGTAAGCACAGGAAAAAAAAAAACAGACACCAAATAGTTGTACCACAAAGCTCTTCTAAGATGATTATGAAAATCACCTTTCTTTCCAAACACTGGTAGAATAAATTCAGATCAGCCTGAAAATTTCCTCTTTTCTCAATTTTTCCTTTCATTTTCTCACCTCCTTCTATTAATACAGCCATTGAGATCCACCTCTCCAAGAAACAGACAATAGAGGCTCAACCAAAATACCATCTCTCCTCCCATTACTGCTCAAGCTGGGGGGGGAGGAGGGGAGGTGTATATACCTCATCTCATTACCTGAGCAGATGAGGAGGTTTATTCCAGTTCTTGGAAGCCTGATTACATAGGTGGCATGCAGGGAAAGCTAATCAGAGGATCCTTTCTGCTAAGTGAATCCTGGCTCATGGTTGACAATAGAGGGAAATCAGCAGCACAGAGATGGACTTCCAGAAGCTTATTCTACTAATAATTGCAATCCGTGGCTTATAAAGCAGGACTATACTAAAAATACTCAAGAGATTAACTGAAAGTGAGGATATATTAGATGTGAACTCCATGGCTTTTCTCAATAAGTGTCAAAACCTCAAAGCTATTGAAACATTGTTTTTTGCATTTAATATTAACAATGCTGTGATAGTAGCAGTGAGATAATTATGGCACTTCTGCTACCAAGGCCATGATTCACTAAAGCCAAACATCAAGTCATTATTTCTGTCATTCCACTAGAAGGGGTGAGGCAGGCTAAAACGAAGAAGAGAACAATGTAGGCTTTTACTTTGAGATACTGTTTACAGAAGCAGAATATTTGTTTTCAGTACAAAGCGTTCCGCATCTTGTGCGACTGAATTACGATGGAGTTTTTGCTTCCTCCATCCTGCTGCATTTTCTTTTTACTCGTTACATCTTGTAAATGACCAACTCAAAAGACCAATGCAGCAAGAAAGAAGGCACATGAGGGGCACAGTCAAGATGTCAATTTGTGAAGTGCCCCAGTTTTTCAACCTGGAGTACTGCAGGCCCAGCAGAATGATTTTGCTATTTCATGATACTAATGCACAGTAAAACTTACCATGTGGTAAAGCTAATCCATGCAACACAACATTGCTTTGGGAATTTTTACAGGGCGTCTGTGATACCTATGTAGTTATAGGGGAATCTGTTTTCCAAACATCATCCATGCCTTTCAGAGATATGGCAATTTAGACTAACCTGAAAACCCATTAAATAAACACATTTCTAGGATTGTGGTCTGGAATCTCTTAGACAGCATTTTTGCTCAAGACAAAACAATCAGTATACCAGCAACATCATAAATTAAAATAGATACACTCTGTCGATCACAATTGTCCAAAAATTTAGTAACAATCTGGAGAAACCTACTCTTCAGAAAGCATTGTCTCAAGTCAATTGGAAGTAAAATCTTCCCTTTAGTAGTGTCTGAATGATGTCCCAAAAACAGATATGAAGCTTTACTAGTTCTTAGTCCAAGGTAATCTAGCCTCTCTTCTCTTTTCAATAGCTATGCGGTAAAATATAAAGTACAGTTATAGGTTGTAAGATATATGAAGAAAATTTTGTAGTGGTATTCCTTGCTGGTAAAGCTCCAAAGCAATCATCATTCTGTTTCTGGCACTGTGATTCAAGGAAAAGACAAAACAGTTGGGTTCAGAGGGGGAAAAATTTTTAAGAGGAGTAACAAACATGATTGAGTTTGAAAAGAAGTTACATCATTTGGTCTAACAAAGACTGAAGGAAGATGTGTCTAACAGCTTGTTTATCTTTTACACTATAAATTATTAATTAGTAGAGACTAAACATTTCTTCACAACTGATGAAGAGAAGGAAAGCAGCAGTGGGTTTAATAGCAGCAAGAGACTTCTAGGTGAAGTACGTAGCACTACAGATGGCTAAGTACTGGAAGAGAGTGCCTAGGGAGGCAGCCAAATTTCCATTATTATATTTAGAACAAACTAGATAAATATGCATCAGGAATAACACAGGAAGACCCAACTCTACCTTGGGGCTGAAAGTGAAAAACGCCCTCTTCAAGATTTCTTCCAAGTTTATTTTACAGGATTTCTCTGAGGATTCTTTGCTATCTGGCCTCCTCAGACCCCAGCAAGCTCCCTGCTTGAATGCACAACAGGTTTTCAGTGTTACCCAGATGAGAAACTAGCAATTGACTCAGGTCCTGACATGCTGAGATGCCAGAAGCTTGCTGGCAAGTCAGCACTATTAGTGGAAAAATCCTTTGAGAGTTCTGTGGTAGTACAAGATTTAAAAGCCTGAAATTATGGACAGCGTTGTCCAATTGTAGGTGTGGATTTGCTGTGTTTATAGCACTGCAACATGTTTTTCATCAGAGAACATAAGGCCCATTTCAGGCCACTAATCCTCGATTATAAGGCAATTTAATGCAAATCAACTTTATATTAATAATATATGTTCCATGCTCAGCTGAAAGAGCTTTTGTTAATATTGAGTTTGTTTGCAATAACATAGATAGAAGTAATTGCATCACATATGAAAGTAACATTGTGCTGCAGTGGATCACAAACAGAACTCAGTTTGGGCTTGCATAACATTCCTTACTAATTTTATTATCCTCTCATAGGTATACTACACAGAAAAGCTATAATTATCTCAAAAACCTGTTTTTAGTTCCATACTCCTTCATTGCCTGAAATAGACAGTTTTCTCAGGAGCAAATATGAAGAAACAATAAGAACCTTCCTTAAGAAACCAGAACACCACAAACCCCACTGTTCTTCAAGTGCAAACTTCATCTCCTCACTTGGTAATTAAGTACATAAATCAGTATTAATACGTTAAAAAAGTAATAACCTAAAATATTACTGAAGAGACACTTTTCCTGTTTTCCAGCTGTGAAGAGAATGGCCAAATTGCACAATTCCAAATACTTATGCTGCTTAATGCATTTCTTGGAAAAGCAGTAAGAGATAGTTAATCAGGCTGAGGAATGTAAACTTTTTTTTTTTTTTAAATCCTGGCCATGGTTTTGAATTCTGTAGGGTGCATTCTTGAAAAGACTCAAAAGGAATTAATCCATCCCTGTAAACTCCAAATTCCTGACCAAAAAACAACTTGGAAATTAAACTAGTATTTTCATAAAAAGTGCAAACTCTGGAAAGGAACCTCACCTAAAAGGAAGCAAAACACATGAAAGGCTTAAGTGCTTTAAACTCTGGTAGAAAGAAAGTCTGTCTGGAGTTTTAATCTCTAGCAGGAAAATAGGCTAAGATAATGATTCCAGTATATTGAAAGTTGTTAATTAAGTTCAAGACAAGTGTCATCACATGAGAACCACCTACAAGAAGGTCTCCTCAAAGATGTGCAAAGTATCTACAGGTACAGACTAACAAGGCTATCTTAAGATATGAACTGTTTTGACTCAGAAAGGTCATAGGACACTAGCTATAAGAAATCATTACTCTGTGGGGTAATTCAGCTTGGATAGAACATTATAGTGTTGTGGTAAAAAGTGTTTCCAATACCCCAAACTACCTCACAGCAAAAATGTTAGCCACTTCAGAAGACAATTCCAAAATAATAGCTGTAATGCTGAGCACATACCTTTACTTAGATAGGCCAAACAGTGATGGGTTCCCCAAACGATATTATACTTCCTTTTCTTGACTATTCTTGGAATTCCTAGAGGCTGTTTTGAGCTACCCTCCACATACTTCATAAAAAACACAGGCTGAAAGCTCTGCAGGGTAATTGAAACTGGAGTGGCCACACTCCCTAAGTGACCAGCCTGTATAGAACTTCCATTATTTTCATGTCAGGGAAAAAAAAAAAAAAAATAGATGGGCTTAAGCAAATCACTTTTAGTTCCAGTCTTACTCCTACCTCCCTTCACTTTGAGAACTAGTGTTTTAACTCCTCCATCACAGAGAGAAGTTGGAGGGATAGAGATGAGGAGAGAAAGCTCTGACAAGTACAACTCCAGAGGAAGAGAAAACCACATTAGACTAGGAAGAAAAATAAGAATCTGTCTTCAATTAACATCCTCAGTTTAAGAAACACTGGTTTACACTAAGCAATATGAGTGGACTCAAACTAAAAGGCTAGAAGTTACCAAGGGCTTATTTCCCTAAGCTGCTAGAAAATTTTGGTCGAGTTTGTAAGAAACATTCCAAACCAGACAGCTCTTAAAAATGCTTAGTTTGTTATTAGCATAGACTATGTTTACCTATTATTTTTTAGTGAAGCTCATAGCTTGTCATTTTCAGATTCAACCATGATATTTATGTCACACAAACTATGTAATTATACTTTCTTAACAAGTATAGCAACAACAGCAACAAAAAAACACAAACCCCAACAACAAGAAAAACCAAACCACAAACAAATCCCAAACTACAATAAAACACACAAAACAAGAAAAGCCACACAAACAGTATAAGATATTTGATAGATCCCTAAGTGGTGAACTTTATGCTGGTAAAAAATTTAATCTGCTATTCTGGCAAGCGCATTTTCAGACAATTTACTAATTTTAATGGAAGTTCATGATATTTACTACACTCCAGAATACAACCAAACTGAATATTTCACTGAACAGTTTTCTCATCTTCACTTTCACTATGTTAACTGATGAATGTTTATGACAATTTCCACTTAAACACGGTGCATCAGTAATTTCAGAAGAAATAACTTGCTGTTAAAATGGACTCCTTTCATCTCCTCCATGTTAAAGCTGCCACACCACAAAGTGACAGATTAATTTTATGAGGATTGATTCATGCCAACCTCTGAAGAGTAATTAAGTTCAGTAAAGGCCTGTCAATATCATTTGGCATCAGTTGTCACCTTATATCAGGTATAAAACGTACAGATGAACACAGATGGACAAAAACCGCAAGGACAGAAAGAGCAATTCAGCTAGGACAGAGAAGTGGTAAATATTAAACACTTGCTAGGACTGAAGTCACTGGCTCACCTTAAAAAAAAATGTTGCGAACCACCCCTCAAGGCCAGTCCTCAGCCAGTAGTCAGAAGCACAAATACCCCCAAAATGAACAGTTAAAACTCATTACTTTCCTCTCTTGAAAGGACACGCATTCCACACTCCAGATCCAAACCTCACAGAACTTAAGGCATTGGAAGAGAATAAGAGGAAAAAAAAAAAAAAAAAAAAAACCATACGAAAGGAATAAGTGGTCACTATTCCCTCAAGTGAGTGTGCAGTTTCACACTTAACACAGGCGCCTGCACAATGTGAGCCATAAACCCACATTCACACTCCAAGCTTTAGGCTAGTTATCTCATCTCCGGGATGAAATGCTTCACATAAGAAACATGCAGATAAAAAGAAAACACAGCAACAATCCTTTCAAAACTGTTTTGAAAGCAAGAAGAGCATCCTATTCTGTCAGCCAGCCAGAGATCCTACACAGCTAGAAAGGACACAAACACACAAAGATGAAGCAGTGCTGCAATCCGCTAGCAGCAGAACTCCACGTGCTTTAATCCCAGCAAGAACATCAAGTAGAGAGAGATAAAACTCAACCTCCAGCCCTTGCTCTATAGCACTCACCCATTAACCAGTCCCAGCGAGCTGGAGTCAGAGACTTTTCTGAAGAAGGCTGCCTGTGAAAATGCTCCACCCTTCCCCTGAGTTTTAATTCACACTCTCTGATTAATACAGCTGTACCAGAAGCTGAGGACTACATGGCCTAGTGGGGAGCAGCTGCCCTTTCAAGGTTAAATGAGTTAAAGTTAATTGAACATAAGAAACTCAAACTGCAAGCAGGGAAGCCTCATGCAGGGATGTTAAGAAAGGAGAGGACATGCTAAGTTTAAAAAAAAAAAAAAAAAAAAACAAAAAAAACCCCAAACCATAAAAGGCTTTACATGTGGAAACATAGTAGGGCCTCTAGGATACGTAGACCTGAACATTTATCAAAATACCAGGAGCCCAAGGATGAAGTTGGGGGGGGTTCATTTTACATTTGAAGCTTCAGAGAAGGAACAGTGGGTGCTGATAAAGAATAGCTGATAACTAAGAGACTCTGGTACGCAGTAAGTGATCCAAGAGAAAAAATGAGAGTAGGTTTCAGCTTTTGGAGAAAGCAGTGATGGATCTCTGAAATTCAGTGGAAGTTAGGTTTTTTCATGGACTGCTAAATGGCTCAGTCATACTATCATGATAGACAGAAGCTAAATACTCTTTAAAATCCTGATGTTAAGTGCCTAACTCCCTTATGTCCTTTTTTTTTCCTTTCCTACCTCAGAACAGATCTTCTGGCCAAATTGTGATTGGACCCAGATGAACAATCTGAATTGGAATTACTTTATTATGTATGATATTCATCTCATAATGAACCATTATTCACCATTTTATAATCTCATATTCCTATCAATGATCTAGAAAAGAAAGGTTTATCTACATCCTGTCCATTTCATTTAGGATATAGTTCTCAAGCTTTCATTTGCAGATCACTGGAGGCACAGAGATTAGTTCTTTGTTTCTTCTTGGAAATCATTGTTCTGTACATAGTGAGGGATTTTTTCATACTTCATAGTGACTTTTAGAAGTTTTTAGGTGATTTCATGACCAATTAATCTGAAATCCCTGTACAGTTTCTTTTTTCCTGTGTTCCACATCTTTTGCTTGTAACTTTAGAGCAATTATTCAGCTTTGACCACAACTTAGAAAGCAGTAGGAAATAAAATAACAGAGGCCAAAGTGAAATGAAAATAGTGGTTTGGTCTGCAACATTTTCAGCCAACAGGGAAGATTTAATATTAAAACTTAATGGTCAAGAAAAAGGAAGAATACATAGAGATAGAGGTGAGGTTCATAATCAATGTCAATTAAAACACAGCAATGAAATATTTTTTCTTTTTTTTCCTTTTTTAGTTTTTTTCCTTTTTTTTCCTTTTTTAATTTTTTTCCTTTTTTTTTTTTTAATGTTAGAAAGGGTTTAAATCCAATACAGTTTTTTAAAAATTGTTGATTCTTTGGAAGATTGTTCTGCCTGTTGTAAAACCTGCAGGGGGGGATATCTACATGAAATCTTGATGTCTTCATTAAGGCATTATCTATTCTAAGAACATTCTCAATTATCATGATTTTCATTAGCATGTTTTATAGTATGTTCATTTACTTTTCCTCCTTCTGAAATGTTAATCAAAGATTAAATTTACTGTAAACCAATCAAAAACATTTTCTTCATTTTAACTTTAATCACAAAGTGTTGAGGTGTGTAATAAATAAAATACAAAAATACTGAGTCATTGCTGTCAGTTTCTTTAATAATAATTATGTGAAAAACCTTGAAGATTATAGCACTACTAATTTGAGCATAACCTACAGTTGCTTTTAAATTAACTTAATATCTTTCATAGAAAATATAACTTCTTTAAAACTTATTTCTACCTCACCAACTTAATACTATATCTGAAAATTTAAGAACTGATATATTAGGAAGTTTTTCCTAATCACAAAAAAATATTCTAAAATACCACTGAATTAAAATGAACGGGCTGGTTCATGAGCAGCTTCCCTTAAGGAAGAAACTAATTTAAAAATCAAATTTTAATAAAATTAATTTCAGTTACTCTTCTGGCTGCATTGTTAGGAATAGTTGGTAAAATATCCCAATCTTATTCTTACACTTGAAAAAAAACTTCACCATTAATCAGGCACAAATTTTCTGATATCCAAGTACTGTAAACACTCTTCAAAATCCAGTGTTGTCATGCATATAAACATTTAGCTGGAGTGTGCACAGAGAAGACTCAACTCCACCTTCAATAATAATAATATAATATTGAAGAATAATAATATAATATGGAATAATAATAATATAATATTGAATAATATTCAATAACATCAACAGTTTTGGAAAGTGAAAGTGTACTCTACATTTATTCCATTACAATAATGTCGAGTTTATGGCCTCAGAAAGAGAAAGCAGATTCTGAGTGACAGTAAATTTTAACTGTCTTTGGAAGTGTGGTGAGATGACCTTGTCTGGCTGGCAGATGCCCACCCAGCCACTCTCTCATTCCCATTCCTAAACAGCACAGGAGGAGAAAATATGGAAAAGCTCCTAGGTGGAAATGAATACAGGGAGATTGTTTATGAGTTTTCACCATGAGAAAAACAGACTTCATTTGGAGGAAATTAATTGAACATATCATTTATGGGATTACAAACTGAGTAGGAGAAATAAACTCAAAATGGTCATCACCTGACCATTGTCCCTTCCTTCTTCCTTGGCTCAGCTTCGTTCCTTTGTGGAATCTTCTGTCTCCTCCTCCTCCTCCTCTCCCTGAGTGGTGCAGGGAGATGGGATGAGGAGAGCTGTGGTTAGTTCATAACAATTTGACTCTGTCACGGGGTTCTCAAAGGCTGCATGGACATCTGCAGCACAAGGACATCTGCAGCACCTCCTGGCCCTGCTCGTTCTCTCTCCACAGAGCTCAGAGAGATGTTTCTCACACTTTCCCCTCAGTTGTCACTGATGGGCAGCAGTTTGTCCTGTCTCAGGGCTTTCCCTGAGACATCGCTGTTGTGGCTGCAGGACTCAGCTGTGCCCTGGAGTGGCTCTGGAACCCTGTGTGTCGGGGGCACAGAAAGCATTTCACTCTGCAGTCCTCCAATACAAAGCACTCTGAGCATTAACTTTCAGGCTTTTAATAGAGTAGTTGAATGTCATCAAATTAGACAGTTTCCTGGTACTAGGAAAAATTACGAAATAATTTTCCCACTCTATTTGAATAATTTTTTTTTTCCATGCTCATTTCAGCAAAAAAGTACTTCCTTTGTGCTACACTTTAACTCCAAATTACCATCCAGCTTTAGATAAGGAACTGGAAATCAATTCCTAAAATATTATATTGATGACAAATAAATGATAGGCAATTCACAACAAGCAAACTGAAAACTTTTGGACAGAAAATCAACATAGATATTTGTGTACATACCAATGGAAAATAAGCTGTATTCCAAGATTCCTGAATTATATGCAGATTATTATTTCAGTGTACAGAATAAATTGTGCAGTTATTATTTATTCTATTTCTACTGTTTGGATCAAGTTGTATGAAAATGTGTGATAACCTTGATTCAGATACCTGATGAGTAGTAAGCACAAAATATGGATCTGAGAAAATCCTGTATGAATGTTTGTCATCTCTTATGGCTTAGATCTGCTAATATTCTGAAATACAGACCGTGTTGGAAGACAAATAAGCAAACAAAGAACTGTTTGCTGAACATGCTGATAGCATGATTAACAGCTCAGTTATTAATACTAAAAATCATCATAGATAGGATACGCACAAAGCTCCCAAAAGGTAGAGGTGGAAGGAAAATATTTTTCCTGTTGTGTTTATATTGAAATTTTCTGTTCTCTGGCTAGTTTTTATTTTCATAGTGTAAGAAAGACGATGGGAAATATCTCCATTAATGATATGCTGAAAATGCCAGAATAAATGCTACCCCTAGGTCTTGTTCATTCCCAGATATCTAGGCTGCAGAGGACCAATTAATGTACAAAATAACATAATTGGCTGGATCTTGAGAACTGAGAACTTTATCTAGAGACAGAACTGCAGCTCCCCAAAGTTCATATCTGAGGGTCCAAGCAATGAAAGCAATCATTGCTTGGTAAATTAAAATCTGGAAAACGAATTATGTACCAAAAATTATGTACCTGAAAAATTTCATAGCTATAATTATTTTTTCTTACCTGAAAAAGAGGCTTTGAAATAACAAAATGAGAAAAAAAAAATCAGTGTTTCCTTTGGTAAAAACTAATGAAGACAAAATGTCTTAGTCATAAATATGAATTTTAACCTCTTTCTGTACAAGCCATTTTTTCCCTCAGTAGCGGAGCAGTACTTAGAAGGAAAAGTTTCTACAGCCAATTGGCAAATTCGAGTGATCTGAAGAGTTCCTATAATATAGTTTGCATTTCTTCATACTTCAGCGTCTCATCATTTGTCAGTGAACACAATGAGAAGAGAGCACAAGACAGCCGGAGCAGCAGACGTGACAATGTGCTCTGGCAGAGGGGTACAATTAGGTGGGATCCAGAGGCTGTTAGTAGATGCAGCAAGGCAAATTAGTAGTGTAAAAAGGTGATCCATTATTCCTTAGTGAACAGTGCTGCAATTATTTTTTTCTCTCTCTCTGTATGGCAGGGTGTGTCGTCCCCCCCCACCCCTGCCCCTCCTGGCTTTTAAATTTTGCCACAGCATTAACTGAGTGAAAGCTCTGTCAGGGTCTCACCTAATATGTCTGGTGAACTTCTGTCTTATGTTTCACAGAGAGAAATTTGCTTGCACTCCCTGTGCCTTATTTGTGGAGACTCTGCATTATTTGTGGAGACTTTGAGATGTTTAGAACCAGTGGGTCTTGTCAGCACAGTAGTGAGGTGCTGTCCCACCAGGTCACTGCAGTCAGAAAGATTCTATAGGTCACACAAAGTTTGTATGTATTTCTCTTTGCCTATGCAGACAAAGCTTGTGGGCAGAAAAAAACCCCATGAAAAATTTTTTTTGGCCCACTAGCCCTACAATTTAGAAATGGGGTGGAAATGAAAGGATTACTCATTGGTAGGTTATCTTTCTTATTATGCCATAAAATTCAGTACTTTGTGACTTTCCCTGTGACAATGCAAATCACTTAGGAAATGCATGCTTCTAAAACAACTGCATGTTGCAATAAAAATAGTAATACGCATCAGGGGGTAGCAAGGGAAAAGAAAGATGGGAAGTAAATTTTTAACTATCTTTAGATGGAAGATGCAAGTCACTGCAAGATGGCAAAATTAATGGGTTCCACTTAACTTGAGATAGCTGAGTGAGCCTGCTGCCTGACAGCCATTAGTGAGTCTGGGCTGAAAATTCTTAGCTGGAGAAAACCATCTGGTAAGCACCATACAAACAAAACTGAATGCCTTGGAGCACTTGGAGCGTGCAGGCAATAGCAAGCAAGAGGCAAAACTGGAGTTTGAGAAATAGATAGCATTTCAAGCCAAGTTATTCAGACTGACTGATTCATTTCTATACAGCCTTCAGCCTTGTAGAAACACCAGCAGAGCTTTTCCTCAGGAATTTCTGGATAAAGAAAAAGTAAAGGAAGGTAGATCCCATGTCCTGTAATCACACTGAGAAATACAGTTCTCTGTGAATAACTTAGGGAATAAGACACTCAGTGGGAATCGGAGCAATGAAGACAAGACAATCCTAAAACTGAATCCATCTCTTAAATCTATCAGAAGGAAAATCAAAATATCAGATATGTTTATCAAATATTTCTAATCAGAGAAGTATCTTACTTGGAGAGAAGTTCTATAATCTTTAATGGTTACTCATGATAATAATAAAAATATGGTTTATTTGGATTTTTTTCACTGATGTATTAAAGGGGTAGGGTAAGATCCCACTATCGAGCGGCACATCTATGTCTGTATTATCTTTTCTCAGTATCTTTGTATTTCTTAAGAGATTGTCACGTGTAGAACTTCACAGTTCAAATGATTATAAGCATAAATCCCCAAAAATTGGGGAAAAAAAAGAAAAGAGAGAGAGAACAATTTTTATTGCTAGATTATTTGTTTTATTTGTTTTGGAGTTTTTGGTTGACTTTTATTTTTTTATAAGACTTTTCCAAGAAATGGAGGTAATATTTTCAAAATCACACAAGTACCCAGGCTAAAGTTGACAAAGAAAAGCTTTTCTGAAAGGATTTAGATATAAAATAAATGTTTCTGTATCTGTTATTTGGCTTCTAAATTTATAAGTTTACCTAATTAATAGTTAGCTATGTAATGCTTTAAACATTATTTCCTAAGTGACATCATACAAATCTAATGTTAAGTAAAACATATTACATGACTTTTTTTCTTTTTTTTATGCATGGATAAACTCCCTTTCACAACTACCAAACATTACAAACATTGAAAAAAGAGTTCTACCTCAAAATCTTTTTTTGGACAAAAGATACGACATACGTGGCAATAATGGTTTACTGTCATTCCAATTAACATTTTAACAGTCTAATGGTCCAAATAATTAACTAATATTTTTTAAAACCCTCTTTGGTAATGAAACTGGCATGCAAAACTTCCTCATATTTACCCTTTTTTTGGTGTTAAACCTGTTTTTCTTTAGAAAAGCTTCAGTCTTGATCGAGGACGTTCGCAAAGGCGGGGACAGAGAACGTTTTATCAGCAAGATCCAGAGGTCCTTACTGGAAGGAATTCCATGTCCATTCTGCCAGTTTCTCCAAAAGGGAAGGAAAATACATATTAAACCTACTTATCTCAAGACAGGAAATAGCATAGGCCTTTAAAAGTGAATAATTGAGTAAGCAAACCTTCTAACACTTGTTCAGCCAAAGCATATTTACTGTATGTTGTTTAGGATGTCACAGTAAAGTGAAGACACACAGGGGCAAGCAACAGACTTCCTTTTGATCCAAGCCATATCCATTAAAATTTGCTTTCCAGCACACCATGATTTTCAATTTTTTTAAATGCTATTTACCCCATCTTCCAGATCAGGCCAGAATGCATAGAATAAAATTAATTTTAATGTGTATGGTTGGAGTATCCATCTGCATTTCACCCCACTAAACTTCACTTTGTTCATTGTCTTTCATCTAGATCTTCCTCCATGTAATAGCAATCATATTCAAGTGAATGTGGATCCTTTTTGTAAGAGTTTCAAAGTCATGATCATACTTTTTAAAATGCAAATATATCTGCTGCATATCCTCCATTCACTAATTTTGTAAGTCTATCAAAAAAGCAATCAAATTTGAGTGGCATGACATAATTTTTTCTTTTCTTTTTGTTTATACTCATAGTGATTTTAAAAAATTAATGGTTTTCATTGCACCACTGAGATGATTCAATATAATGAAATGAGTACCTTATAATAGTGAAATACAGAATAAATACAAACTGTAAGAACTGGAACTTCATTTTAAAGTTGTGGGTAGCATTCAAATATTTCATTATAATCTATATATTTTAAGAAAACAAATTAAATAATGCCATGAATAAAGATATTACCATATAAGAAAGAAATAGTGAGCTGGTGGATGCATTTTCTTCTCATGGTAGGGTTCATCTGTTCTCCCACTCTAAGCCTGTGGGTCAAAATTCTTTTGAACAAAACGTTATTCTCACACTGCCATGTGAGGTATGGAGGTGTTCATGGCCAGGCTGGATGGGGCTCTGAGCAACCTGGTTTCATGGAAAGTGGAAAGGTGATGTCCCTGTCCATGGGGAATTAGCTGATACTTGGAATTAGCTGATAATTAAGAACTCAGATTCATGGAATATTCTGGGTTGGACTCATCTGACCCAAACCCTTCCATGATTCTATGACAAATGAAAGCATTATCTAGGCAAAAGGAATGTGATTTATGCATTTTAAAAGGTTTTTTTCTTTTTAAATATATACTCTGTCGCTCTTGTCTGCTTGGTACAACAAAGATTTAAAAGTCCAGCCATGAGGCAGGCCACAGACTTTTTTCAAAAGTACATTCTGAGAATTTATGGTTCTTCTCTCTTTGCAATGATTTCAGTTCAGCAATTTGCAGGTAAACTAAAGTGTGTCTTTTCAATACATATGTGATTTTAATTTTAAACCAACAGATTTAAGTGCTCCCTTGGTAAATTGCTTCAGTGGAATATAACCCTCAGTTTGTACAGCTGACAATTATCCCAAATGTGATTGTTCTCAAACTTCAGTTTTCATCTATGTGTGATTTCACTCTGTCAGTTTATGTAGCTTCCATTGGTCAATATCTCATTCCATGGTGGATATCTACAATCCATGATCAAATCCTCCTTTAACCCTCTCTGCACGAAGAAGAAACTACTAAAGTCTTTCAATATGAGGTGAATATTCCAAACCTTACCTACTGTTCTTTTGAGCATTTTCCTACAAAAGGCAGTGTTTTTAACTTAATGAATGAATCATCTGCCATAGGTATTCCTGAGCAGGTACTGAAGTCTGGGGACCAGGTTAAAACAACTGTAGGAAGAAGCACTGTCATAATATGAAGCTCTGACTGCATGAACTGCTCCAGAGGGCTTCTAGCTGCTGTTGCACATGCTGCAGCATCCAAAACACGAATGGGAATGCTCTCAGGGTACTTCTTGTCCTTTCGAGAACTCATGTGAGACCTCATAGGGGACCCCAAGCTGCAAAAAGATCTTTGGGTTTGTCTTTTGATTGGCTGAAGAGGAAAAGACTATTTGGAAGATAGAACTGTGCAGGAGATGAAATGAAAGAAAAGAATTAGTAATTTGCAGTTGTCTTCTATAGCAATGAGATGATCTGACAGTGCCAGGGCTGCAGCTGATCTCTCCTTTCATTGATGAGGAGTAACAGAGCTGCTTAAATGTCAGGCACAAACGAAGCATTAACACTACTTTGGTATCTACTGCCTCAACTCTGCAGGCTCAGTTCAGCATCTCTGTACTGGTTACATCATGATTGTCAACATACAGGAAATGAGTGACATAACTCTTGCATACTCTGACCTTTCTGCAGTAATTTAGTGGGTGGAAATCTTCGTAATGGAGTTTGACTGCAATTTTCTACTTTGGATTTAATTTTGAGGTCTGTTGTGGTAAAGGTCCTTAGTGGATCAGGCTGTGAGGAAAGTATAGACAGAGCCATTGCTGTTCCCGGCTTGCAAAGGACATCCTATGAAAGATTGAATACTGCAGTTTGATTTTTATTTATTTATTTTCTTTACAAGGAAAGTCACTTACCTGAATTGTTGAATAGTACATGTAATATTTATTAAGAATGTACCAGAAAAAATGTACTGGAAAAAACTAGGAAGACTTAGCTGCAAAATCCAATGTAAGTTAGTTAATGACCTTGGGAGTATCAAGTAAACTCCTTTTATTTGAAAATATCTTCTAGATATACATCTTAGTTTATATTCAAATTTGTTTTTTAGCAGATTTTAGAATAGGAAAAGTTCCAAACTGAGAAAAGCAATCCTTTTTTCTGGATTTTGGGGGGAAAAAATCTGTTCCAGCATGAATGAACAACTGTTCAATCGTTGCAGCTAACCATAAACTTGAGCCTTAATCTAAGAGTTCTTCTGTGTCAAAACAAGAAGTTGGATTTATATAACACAGGAAGTTGGACAATTACATAATCATGAGACTTCTTCCAACCTAAATGATAATAATAATAATAATAATAATAATAATAATAATAAGCACACTGCAGACATCATATAAGACATTTAACACTAGCTAGTCTAGGAAAGTGCCCTCATAGATGTAGACACTGAATATTATACAGTTACTTGCTTTATATTTTGAAATACTGAAAATTCAAATTACAATATGGAGGGTGATTTTTATTTCAAAATAAATATTGCATACGGGACCCCAAATTTGCACATATAGAAAACTGGATTTACTCAAATATTATATGTGATGAATTAAATTCCTCTTCCTATGTAAAATAAACACAGAAAGCTCTGAAAATTCATATCAGATCACTGTGACAAAAATAAAAAAGCCTTCAAGAGAATGGTGATGGCGTTTACATTTACTTACCCTGTACATTCCTCATAAGAGATTCAGAGTCTTATTTTTTCCTTTAAACCAAATCAAAGTAAAATGAGAGTTGAAGTCTCGAAATCTGATTTTTCAGAATGAATTAAAGAAGATGGTAGAGAGTCACCTCTTCATTCCTACAAGACTCTTGAATGACCAGTTGAGCAGGAGTGTTCCCTTGTTTAAAAGTGTTCATTAGCCATGAACCTTGAAGGAACAAAGAGTGTGCAACAACACTGCTGGAACATCAGCCTGGCTCTGCTCCAATAGATAGGATGTCCATGATTATCTATTCCAACGAGTCACCAAAAAATGAAGCACTATAAAGTTCTCCTTAAAGGCTGGATTTTCATAATTGACAGCAGGTTTCTGCAAAAGTTTGGATGAGTAGATCTTCCTTAAGACAATAAAACATGAATAAAGATGTAATGCAGTTCTTTAGACAGCTAAAGCTGCTCCTTTGCATTGACATGATAATTGAAAATACAACAATGTTCACTGGACTACCAAACTTTCTGTCTGTTCTGCTGCTGAGCTCCTCTACCCTTTCTAACTGGGGGTTTTCTGTTTAGTTTGGACAGGACAGTCTGCTCTGATGGTTTACAGTGTAGACCAATCTATAGGGTTCAGTGTCTGCACCAAAACAAACCCACTTTCTTACAAAAGCAATATGAAATCCCTTTTCTTCAGAGCAGAAAGAGTGAATAAAGCAAAATGGAAACACACGCTAGTTTTCACAAGCTTGTCTCTCTCAAACAGTATTTCTTGTGGTAAGATGGCATTTGGGTCTGTGTCTGTTTACCCTAATGTTTTAAAATATTGACTATCATCAAGGAATTCGAGCTGCACTGCATTTCCATTTTGAAAAAAAAATAAAAATTGTTAATTTATAATTTTGAAGAACATGAAGTAACAGAGTATTAGATATAAATACCAAGTAGAAAATATAGAAAGGAATATTGAAATAGTAACTCACTTTAAGCATTTGCATCCCTGCTTTTATCTGAAATCTTAAATTTAGCTTGAATTTCAAAGACTTTAGTCTTTAAGATTTAGTGATAAATAGTCCTTTGCAATCTGTAAATAGAATGTTTCCTGAATACGTAACAGTGACAGAAGTCAAAGAGAGAATCTGAATTTGTGTGGGAAGCCCACGCAAATGGAACTCAGTTCCCTACATACACAGTGAGGTAAAAAAAAAAAAAAAAAAAATTAACTGACATCATATTGTTCTGGACTACAAAGCAATAATGAAGAACATGAAATTCAGATAGTCTTGTGTATACCTGAAGAGTTATAAATATGCTCAGATTTAACTCTCAGCTGGATATTAATTAGCAATTATTTTTTTTCCTTTGTATGGACAACAGTGTTTCTATACACTCCACCTTCAAGCAAGTACTTGTTCAAGCAGTACTGTGTACTTCTCATCAAAGAAACAAGTTTATTTTCAAAGTATTGACAAACTGTATTTTGAGACCTTTGAGAATCCTTGCTATACTGAAGGCTACTCAGCACAGACAAAGAACCCTTGAAAATCCAGCTGTAATGTGGGGTACTGAACCTTTGAAAAATCAATGTTCCTTTCCAAAAATATAGGTCTAAACAATCTATACACTTAATAAAATAAAAAAAAACCCAAGCAAAACAAAAATAAAAAAACAAACAAAAAAAAAAAAAAACCAAAAAAAACCCAAATAACAAAACCCACAGGAGAACAGCAACCCTGCATATTAAATATACATTCCTTAGTTACTTCAAAGAGACAGCAAAGTGTTGCTTTGTGAAAAGCAACAGTGACTCCTTTCTAATATTAAATCTGGGAAATTTTATACTGGAAGTAAAAAAGGACAGGTGGTAAAAGAGAACGGAGTAAAATAAATGCTAAAGCTATTCTGGTCACTAATTAACCTTGGCTCACTTGATAACAAGCTCAAGAACATTTCCTGCTTTCCTGTATGCATACATATCAGAATTACACTGCAGAGAGTTTGAACGAGTTTGGTCTAATTTTGCAAGTTCATTATGTTCCAGGCTTAAAGGTCTTTTCTTGCAAAATAGAAGGAAATAATGTCAAATTAAGGGTTATATTTCTTTCCTAACAGGAATGTCATGTGCTTTGACTTGTCCAAGATGTACCACATGAACACCATGTGTTTGAACACTTCCTTCAGTACATATTTCTGCCTAGCAAACATGCAAAATAACAAACCGTATTCCAAAGCTGCTATTAGACTGCTTTGCTTAAAACACATCACAAAGAGATGATTGTAAGACATGTCTTAGTAGTCCTGCCCATCTCCCCCTACATTTATATATATATGACAGTACAGAATAGACATGTGTTGAATTAAACATTATCTTACTACAATTAAAATCTAGCTGTCATGTATACCCCAAAGAAACTGGAGGGTTTGAAGCACTGAACAAAGTTGTACAAAACCTTGCTTCAAATTCTGTTCTTAAACTTCCTAGGAGCAAGTTATAATTTGCCAAAATCATTTTTAATTAAAGAAATTTACAAATTAATTCCTGTAATTATTACTAGCTAAGTTGTTTAGAAGCTTTAATTATGAACATTTAATATTCAAAATTCAAACTGAATTGTGATTAAATGTAGTCCTATTTCTGCTTCTCTGCTGGATCAAAATAACTCTTGGAATGAATGATTTCAGAGTATTAAAAATACACATTTAACAGTTAAAAAGTGTGAAACTGCTTAATATTTACCTACAGCTCAGTTTCTTCTTGTTTAATATCTTACAGCTAAGAAATACTGCCTGCAGAGGGCAAAAACTTTAGAAATTTAGAAAGAATTGAAAAGAGTTACATAAGATGTATAGGGGAAGGTGAGAGATTTTAAGACTGAAGATCAAATGCATGGAGAGGTGTGTGTGCTCAAGTTTGTCTGTTCTACATATTTGTGTTTCTAAAAATCTTTACACAAAACACAAAGCTGAAGACACAAATTTGGTCAGGCATTAACTCTGTACTCTTTTTTTACTTTTTCCTGTTATATAAGTACTTTGAGGCCCTAAGTGCTTTCATAATTTCATCATTTTCAGTACATTTGACACAGATGTGTCCCAGGTTAGTGACACATGGATTATCTGCTTCTCTCTGATCAGTTCCTGTGATGGAGTTTGTGCAGTGAGGAAGTACCTTCTCAGTAATACCTCCTGAGGAGCAATCAGAAAAGTCTATGACTTGTTGCCGCACATTCTTACCAAACAACTTTAGAAAAGTTTACCAAGACCACTATTAGACTTTCCTCTAAAAAAAAAAAAAACAAACAAAAACAAACAAACAAACAAAAAAACCAAAAACAAACAAAAAAACAAACAAACAAAAAAAACCAAACAAAAACTAAAGATTATCAAAGCCAGTAATATTCCATAGGAAAATAAAATTCATTTATTTCCTTCTGTGTGAATGAATCAAGGCTGTACATTTCACTAATGAATGTCCAATTACACAGGCACCTTTACCCTCTTTGAGGGCATATTCTGGAAAATGACTGGGAGACAGGCAGAAAAAGGAAGACTTAATACAGTCTCATTCATGATAGTTTTCTGTATTTCATTTCCCAACTAATTAACCTTTTGCTGCAGAAAAGTTCTGTGTTAAAAAGCACAGCATAACAATCAAACAACTTAACATTATTGAAGGACTGGTTCTAATTTAAAATATTTCCACTCTTCAGAAAAAACACTAAGTTCCATAAAAATCTTTTATTCCCTCGTCCCCTAAAAAAAAATCATACTGGTATGCAGAATCTAAACTTAGAATTCTTTTTTTTTAATTTTTTTTATTTCTGTTTCCAGTTGTTCATGTCAAAAATGTTTGTCTCTCAAGAATATAGAAAGACAGCATTTTTAATATCACAAATTGTGAATAATATTTGAGGGGAGTTTATATGTTCAGACTTGTCATAGGTTTAACCATGCATAACCAGCAATTTAAAGAAAAAGTGCTCAAAATGTGCAGAAAGCATATGTACACACGTGGGGTTTCCCTTTCTTTAGGCACCCACACACCTTGATTATATATGAATGCACATATGTGTGTATATATATATTTTTTTTTTACGAGTATGCATCCCTTCTTTGTGCATGAGAGCAAACAATACGCATAAAATGTGATATGTAGTGTTTTTTATTGTCTGAACAAAATGAATGAGGTGAAGCTCCTCATCTCTCTCAGCCACAGACTGCCCAGAAGTCTTTGTACATGACCATCATCTCTGCCTTAGCAGAATACTAGGACAGTTGACTTCAAATATATACTAATTTAAAGAACACATAAGATAAGACACTCTCAGAACTTGCCTCTCCTCAACATATTTCAAAAGCAGCCACTCATAAAAGAGGAATATCTCCTTGCCAAGATGCTTTACTGCTGCTTTAATTTACCTGACAATCTATTTTGATGACTTCCTTAGTGACAGATATTCAAAAACTCCTCAGTATGAATATACTTAATTTAAAATCAGTGAACTAAAAACCTATAAAATGCATAATTTTAATAGTTTGAAAATCATAGTCACTATTATACAGGAAGTTGGTATAACCAGACACATTTATTAAATGGATAACACGTTATGGTTGAAAGATTCCAACAGGCCCATTATGCTGAAAACATTTCTGGAAATAGATATATTTTTTTTTCTTTTTTTTTTCCTTTCCCCGTACATTTCTGCATTTTTAGAAATGATATTTTTTTTCTACATTTCAAACATTACCTCTAACAGACAGGTGTATTTATGTGCAAATTTCAGCATGACTGAAACTGCCACTTCACAGCCAAAGAACCCTATTAGTGGCAAGTACTCCAACAACTTGTTCCCAATATCTTCTCTTGCTGTGCTCCCAAAGCCCAGCTCCTGGGTGCATCCCATTGTCCATTTCCCTGCTGTGAAGGGCACAACCTATGCACCACCAGTTTGTATATGAAGGAAGTCAAATTGGAGTAGCTGACACTGCTACTGTGCAACACATTTATCATCATCTGTAGATACTTCCTCAACTCCTGCTAAAGTCACAACAAGGACTTTCCTGGCTTTGACAGCTGAATCAGGTCTTCAGTTGCCTCCAGGCTGTAAAGACATGCACAGTTTTATAAGGAGGGACAGCTCCGAATGAAGTTCTCTAGAAAATCCCTTTCCTTATGCAAGGGCTCGGGCCCATCATGAGACATTACGAGGCTGAAGCTTGGAGATCAGAGCAGACACACAAAAGATGCAGCAGCATCAAGGCTGGCAGCCACAGTGAGAAGCTGGATTGGCCGTTCTATCCATGACAGATATGCCACAAGAAAAAAAGAGAAAAAAAAGACCGAAATTCTCTAGTCTTTGTGTTGTGCCAGGGTAGAGTGACATTGCAATAGCATCAATTGGTGGCAGAAGATAATGTTACAGGTCATCATGTTCTTGTCCTTACCTGTCCAAAAGATCACAAATTTAGTAGAAACTCCTTGACAATTCATTTTGTTCCATGCCACTGCCTAGGAATCTCCTACAAATTTACTTTGTGATCCAGTTGAGGAGTTGTTTTTTTTTTTTTTTTAAATTTATGACTTACATTCAGCATCCTGGAAGATATGAACCCCATCATTTAAAGACAAGGTACATATATATTCCATCTTGCAAGCAGTGTAGCTCCCTCAATACCTAATGAAACCAGTAGGGACTCAAGAATCCTTCAGGATATAGCTCTGTCATTTCTTATTGAAAGGAATGAGATGTAAGATAACTGTAAGGAAATAATTTATGTTATTCCTCTAGAAATCTCTGTAAGGATACTGAGGGAATACACTGACCGCAGAATCTGAGTCTCCTATGCTGAAACTCCATAAATGAACGATTTTGCACCAGTACAGTCAACTGCCAGGTATTATTATCAGGCTCTTTTTATTTTTTTTTTTAAATAATTGATGCTTGCTATTTTTTTAATAACTCATGCTTAATGCACATTAATGAGGAGAACATGTTTCTTCTTCTATTAAAGGCCTCTGAGATCTAGTTTGGAAAGACATCAAAAGGGTACATCTCATTTTAAAAAATATTTAAAAATGAGAGATTAACTTCTAAATTATTGTGTTCTAGCTTCCTTTAATTGATTTTCTTACTCAGACTTGTTTGAAGTTTGACATCAGAAACCCAGTGGAAACGTAGCCACAGATTAAGCACCAGTTTGACCTATGTGCTATTGCACAAAATCTTCATTTATCTTGAAGTACATATGTAAGGCCTAAAATTCTGATAATAAAGGAGAAAAAAAATAAACATAGCGAGTGCCATAAAGAATAGTGAATTAATTAAAGAACAATTTTTAAATTATAATTTGAAATGCATGGGTGTATGTAGACTAATGTTTCTTTTGACAGGAAAGTTTTGCCTGGATAAATGTGGTCAAATGTAGTTTGCTTTCTTGTTGCCCTTAGGAGGAAATATGCTCAACAATGTCAAAGGATTACAAATCAAATTTCAAAGTACAGTGGTCTTGCAAATACTACATTCAGTATTAACTGCAAACTCTGCTTGTCTTTTGTTAGAATATTTTGTGTGTTTGTCAAGACAGTTTGGAAAGCGTACCCCAAATGGTATTTCTGAAAATACTAATCTTAAGCCGAAAAATTGGTTTCTTTCAACCTACAATAAAATAACTTTTATGTATTACATAAGTTCAGAGCAACGTTCACGCCATATCTAGCTGTCAATTAATAAATGACTTAGAAATTTCTGAGTGACTTTTTAAAGGGAATATATGTAGCAGAGCCCCTTGGACAAAAAACAAAGCCAAAAAAAACCCCAAACAAAAGCAAAAGTCAACCAACAAATGACACCCACACAGTCAATTAACTCTAAGCAAGGTATATAAAATTATTAGTTCTGTCATGGATTAGGTCTAAGCATGACCTAAAAGGTACATTTCTGGATAATATATTTGTCTTCTGCCTTCCCTAAGGGATGGAGTGCATCTCCTCTAGCAGGAGAATTTTCATATTATAAAATGCAATGTGATCTGATTCAGCTTTCTGCCATATTTAGGGAAGGACTGAAATTAATTCAAAAATCATAAGCAGCAAACCCGTTTTCCTTCCTGTGTTCTTTTCTCCCCAAACTGATGTTCTGCATCATCTGTTGGGAAACAAATGACTTAAGTGGACAGAAGTCTCACCCTATAAACAGTGATACTAATGAGAAAAAGAAACAATTGCTTCCATGACCTGGACTGAACCTTTAGCCATCACTAGAGAAAAGCACTTGAGTTATTCCTTAACGATGTTCAAAATGACACATTGTCATGAGCACTGCTAACACAAGTACACCCAGATAGTAAAATGTCTTTCTAATTAAGGCAGTATTGAGAAAAACCATGAAAACAGGAGAGATCAGGAAAAGGAAATGGTGAGAAGGTCAGGAGTTGGTGCTTCGAAGTCAGTTTTGCACAGAAGTGCTAAATGACATTAGTACAGAAGAGAAGAGGCAGGCAAATGGAGAGAGGAAATCAAAAATAGATTCGCTTCTTAAACAACATTTAGAAAATAGGTGTTTTTCTTCCCTACAGCTTCTGGGATTGTTTGCTTCTTCCAAATTCTATGGTAACTTAAATGTCTGTATAAGTATTAATGTTTAGGAACATTTGAGCTCACTCTCAGACACTTGGTTATATAATTATATAAACTGCAAATATGCAGTGCTCCTTGTACTGTGCATTTGTGGAATTAAAATATCAATCTATGTTCAGTTCAGGCTTTCAGCATAAGGCTCTAGAGACAAAATTCACCCTGTGCTTTATCTATATTTGAAGATAGCTTGTGGAACCAGTCAGATTTGGCAGTGCCTTAGAAATGCCTGCATCTTTCCCCTGCTGCCAGCTTGGTGCATTTCCTTGGGAATCCCATGCCAGAGAGAAAGCAAGGGCGAGGAGTGTGGGGACACAGAGAAAAGGGTGCAAAAAACAGCCCCTGGAAAAGCCTGCAAGCCTATAACTCAGCAACCAAACCAATTCCTCTATCATGCCCTTGGGGCTTTGATAGATGATTAATAAGAGGGGGAAATTCTAAATAAATCTAACTATAAAAGGCTTCATAAAAATTATATACTTGGAAAGTGTTCACAATTTGCAGAAGGTCAGACCCTTCTAATTATATCTTGTCTCCAAATGTTCCTCAAATCTTCTGTCAAAATGCTTGGAACTTTTTTTCCTTGCTTTTTTTGTTCATCTGTTTAGAGTAGGTAATCATCTAGAAATCATTTTTTCATGTTGTGAATTTCAGGCAACATCCTCCCAAGAAATTGCTTTGAGTCATGGAAAGGTCATCTATAAGAGTACAGAAGTATAAATTAGTAACAAAATTACTGGACTTTATTCTAATATTGACTTTTAACATATACTTGAAGGTTGAAAGAGTTTTGTGCGTAGACATGAGCTAAAATCAAATATTCTGATAGTTATTTTTAAACTCCAAAATGCATCTTACTGATCAATACTCCAAATTAATTAATTGTAGATACAGTAATAGCTGTCCACAGCTCTATGTGCAAATCCACTCCATATATTACAGCCTCAGTTTTTAAGGTCAATATTGGTCTCATATCATTGAAAAGATGAGTAAAAGTGAATTAAATATTTAGAAACATATTTAACTTTCAAGTCTAGCATCCAATTTACAACAGCTTCATAAAATAATTTAGAACCTGAAATACAAAAATAAAAAATTGACTTGGTAGGATTATATTGTGGTCAGATTTGTCCCAATATGTGTGATTACCCTTTAGATGCTCCCTTTTCCTAACAAATGGTATATTTTAATACTTTCCTTTGCAAATATGTAGCTTGAATTATAAGGCTCTGTGCCCAACGGTTCTGAATGAAATCTGTTTTAAAAACATTTTAGTAAACTTCCACACCAACAAAGCCATGGAGAGCTTGAATTGCATATGCATTTACTTAATTAGACTTTTCATCCATTAGGAATGTGAAGAACATGTGTGTCAGATAACTGCAAATTCTCTAGTGAAGCCAGCAAATAGTATGGGACAAAGCCATGTCAGCTTTTAATGAGAGAAACAGTCCTGTCAAGGCTCTTTTACCTCCAGGGAAACAGAATGCTAACATATTACCTATTCTTCTTTCAAATAGTTATCAAGTTGAAATTTTTCTTACCTCAGTGAAATCACACTGAGTTCATTATAATCTAATTTCCTGATCCAGAACCACTTAACTTATTCTGAAATTTATGTTGGTACCATGCATATACCTAATTGTGTCTACATTTTTTCTTATTTGGAAAAACTAAAGGATGATCTGGCATTACAGACTGCATATCAAATGCACATCCACTATGTGACTTTACTTTCTCTCTTCTACATTTTTTTGAACCACAAGATTTTCATACTTACTTAAGTAGAATTTTTTTGTTGCTGAAACACAGGGGTTCCTGCTTTTTTCCATAACCTTTCCTCCACATGCATTATGCTGTATGTATCTCTTAACAGTTAATTCACAGAGGTCCCTAAGCTGCACAAAATTTCAGCACCTAAATCTTTGATGACTCCATCACTAAATAGATTGAAAAGGAAATGAAATGCTGATGTGGATTGCAAAGTCATATGGAATTCCTCAGAGAGGATTTTTCCTACATGGCAAACCTTAGTAAAAATACTGTGAGATATTAAATTTTTAGGAATGATTTCACAAACGTGGGCACTATGAAAACAGCTTCCTTTTTTGTAGCTTTCCCAGATATGCTTTTTTCCTCAGCAACCAACATCTCACCTTCAATCACTGCTGTAAATTTTTTGCCTCTATTCTTCTGTTGAATGTATATCTGAAAAAAATGAACTGGATTCTGGCCTGATTTAAGATCGGAGTTTTTAGAGCAACCCCGCTGAAATCAATGGGGTTTTTCATCATGTGTCTGGATGTCAATCTGCTTCTTTCAAACCCTTCCTTAGGGCTAATGGGAATGTCCTTATTCCTGGAGAGGTTTCATTTTTTTAAAAAATGCATATCTCTTGGTTATGCCTGGTATCATGAAAGACATCCGAATTAGATTATGTAATTTGATAATTTATTTTTAAAAAATACTGCTGCTGTTTATGAAATAGTAGGGATGTGTCTCTGCCTTAAAAATCATATGAAAGTGCTTCATGCAAAATTTCATGCTGCTCTGTCCTGAACTGTTTCCTCCATGGGTGAACAGGTTTTAAAGGTGGCTCAGGTGGCTCCTCACAGTATTCAGGCACTGCTCTGCAGGTATAGCTTGTGACAGGTTCCCCGTTTTTGATCTTGTCACATACAGAGCTGCAGGAGCTGCTAAAAACCTTCCCAAGATCTCCAGAAATCTGTGTGGGACGTCTCTCATACATACCATCATGTGGGTGTTTACTGAGCATGACACAGCTTCAAACCATCAGTGCTTTTTATCCCCTACGCAGTCTGAAGGCGTTTGACAATGCCTTCCTCTCGCAAATGTGGGAAAAGAGAGAGACTTCTCTGTGTTCTTCAAGTCTTTAGCCAAAATCACCCCAGTACAGAAATAACTACAATATTCTCATAAGTATGTTCTCAAAGAAAAAAAAAATCAACTATTCATATTAATCCAAGGAGTAGTTTCTACAAAAGGCAGTTGTTTTCAAGTTCTGAGTCTGGTCCCATACTCTTTTTATTCCAGAGTAGCAAAATAGTCAAAATGTTTGTTTTAAATGACTTTTCCAAAACTAAATCTGAGACCAGCTAATAACTTTGTATTTCCTATGTTATAAATTAATTCTTTCTTATCAGGTTAAGCAAGATCAGAACTCCATAAATATATGTTTCCTCCCTCTCTTACCTTTTGTGATCAGTGGCCAGTTGTGAACTCTCTTGTGAAGCCCCCAGTTGTACCTGTAATGCCATGGTGCTTGAGGGTCTGACTGTGGGGTGAGAACCTCCTTAGCACAGTTTGCATACTCCTGCCCCTACACTAAGAGCTTTTATTCAGTCACAGACTTCCTGAAATCTTTTACACCAGATTAAAATTTATATTAATTTGCACACTTTTTTTATCTTTGAACAGATGTCTGTATACGTGTGTGTGTGTATGCCTGGAAAGTATTGTAGCATGATGTTCCAGCCCTCAGAACATCTTTCTTACATACAAGTTACACCCTGCTTGAAAGCTTCCTTGGAAATGCTGAGATTCATTCTATTATAAAAGTGCACAGTTTTGTTAGGATGCAAGGATTTCTGGCTGCATATTAATTTTGCTGTAAAGTGCACTGAGATGATAAGCTTCCAGCAACTCAGTCCAACTCAATTATCTGCATCCTTCCAGGTGGAGACATCAGGACTTTATGCCATTTTTGTCATTTCGCTATTTTACAGCTCAAACTTCTACATGGAGCCAGAGCAATCTAAAATTTTAAATGTCTATTAAACTTCCCACCCCTCTGGCAACCAATATGGCAGCTGCTGTACTGCATCAAGAAAAATTTATCCTCTTGGAGATGAACTTTTAGAAAATGGACTAATCATTTTATACCATAACTTGCTTTAAACATGAGCCAGAATCACCTAAATTTTGATCTGTGCACATTTGGCCCAAGTCATGCAGCCCCATATCACTTTCACCTTTACTTAAAGACTACACAAACAAAGATGGAACTTCTTCCTTTGAAAAGCACCTGTGTGCTTTAGCTGTGTTTCCCTCAAGGCGGCCTCCAGGAGACAAAAATATTCTAAGGAGCAGACTTTCCAGCTCAAAATCAAATAAGTGCAGCATGAGACAGCATCTTTTGTGAAGACAGCTTTCTCCAAGTCTTTCCTCTGATGTTGATGCTACCAGGGCTCTATGCCTTGGGATATGCTGAAAGAAACCGACATATGAAAGAGCAGAATTAATACCAAAATATAAACCCTAATGGCCCAAATTTTAGTTGCACAGAGAGCTTATTAAAAAGTAAAATCCAAATCTTCAGGATAGTAAGGTTTTAACCACTGCATTAGAAACAGCCAGTAAAAGATATCTCACCATGTACATAAAGAAATATTTACAAGATTTTACATAGACAAATGTTAACAAAGTTTGTGCATTCATTATGTTTTGTGATTTAAAATATCATCATGTTATCTTAAGAGACAAAGCTTAAACTTTAGAAGAGCTGTGACTCGGGTGAACCCCCACATTTTGCACAGCTTGGGTGCAAACTATGCCTTTAGACATCTTGTGATATGACAAATGCAACGTACATTTTCTTCCTGCTTTAGGCTGCTTTGAAAGAAAATTAGAGGGGGATATTTTTAGAAGTTTATTTCCCTGAAAGATCAGATAGTAATCTCTACTCCACTCTTCTGTATATATATGTTCTCTAAAAGTGAAATGTGCTTTAAGAACCACACAGTATTTCAGTGTCAAATGTAACTATTAACAGATATACTGAGAGCAAAATCCACTGGTTGTATAAGAATAATTTTAAAAATTCTGAAAGATCCAGAAACTTTTGCATTCAAATCCCTAAACTGTCCCTACTTCCAAAGATATAGAATGTAAGTTTATTTCCAAATACACTCTCCAGTTTATCAACTGGGTAATAATTTTATTTCTGATAAATGTAATTGGGGAATGAAGATTGAGATTCAGGATCCACAATCAATTGTCCAATAAACCTGAGGCATTGACGTAGGAAAGTTTTAAATCTGATTGTCACTTCTTTTATTCATATTTTTTTGAATTTATTGTTGGTTTTAAATGTTATAGAAGCCTCTAATGGGACAAATGCATTAGTACTATTTCTAGAAATTGGATATCTAAGGTCATGAGAAAAAGAATCAGTTTTCATCTATTACAAGTCCCAAGTTTCATTCAAATGTTATTGTAATTTATGGAGGAATATCTAAGCAAGGTAATTAATTGATCCAAGATGTTACCCTCTAAAGGTGAAATAATCAATACGCTTCAGCACCAAGGTGCTACATTCACTGCAATACATTACAAATTAATGCTTCTGGGTCCCATTTGTCCTAAATTTCAGCAATACATGAACATTAGGCCAAACTTACAATGTTCCTATAATAAGCAAGCCTTATTCAGGAGGATAAATTCGAAGCTGATTTTCAGCTGTTCATCCTGTCAAAATTCATGGTTCCAACTAGCATTTGTTATGTCCTAATGCTCATTTTATTGTATTTATTCCTTTGACAAATAGTGAGGTTTCAGTGATAGCAGCAGCCCAGGAAGCGCCTCCCTGCATCTGTTCTTGTCACACAGGGTCACAGCATTTACACCCTGGTGCCTTTAGGCAAGTACCTGAGTGCACTTATCAGCATTTCCTATGGCACTTATGTTTGTAAGACAAAATAGGAACTTGAAGAATCACTGTAAAGGGTGCTTCAAAGAGGTACAGGAAGCTCGATTGTCACTTTAGGAAATTATGGTCTCTTTAGAATACACGGGTCACGTGAGAAATTCTTCAAGGCTAGCAGGAGTCTTTAAAAACCTGGTTATACTGCATTAATGCTAATCAATTAGCTCTTAACAAGCACAGTAACAAAACCCAGCTCAGCTCTGGCAGGTGGCAAGGTGTCAGGAAAAAAGTTTTGCTGAAGGGCCCTTCTGGCATACAGGGTCAGGTAGAAAAACATCTAAAAAAAGTAAAAAAACCCCCACTGTCGGAAAGGTAGTAGAGGAGATGTGGGCACCTTAGGCAAGACAGGAAGCAGACAAACTGCCAGAGATAAGTGTTTGAAAACTACAATGTGCACAGGGGAACAACAGGAGGGCAAAAACCCCTCTGTGGTAGAAGGTGTCAGCAAGATAGTAAATTTGGCAGCTAACTTTCAGAAGTTAAGAAGTAAAGTAACACTGACTCAAGGGAGAAGAGCACCAGTTGTGTTTGTAATTGTTAGAAGAGAAAATACTTATTGTCTCGGAAAGATGTTTTGTGGGGTAGTTAAATACAGACCAAAAACATCTGTACTTTTTGTCTCCCATATAGAGTAAGACCAAAAAGGTGACCCACTTAGTGGATGGCAGAAAGGCTGCGGCTATCATCTCTCTGGATTTAGTACAGCCTTTGACAAGATTTTTCCACTGCATTCTCTGGAGAAACTGGCTTTTTATGACTTGGATAACTGCACTGCTCACTGTCTAAAACACTGTGTGGATGGCCAGGGCAGAGTTGTGGGAAATGAAGTTACATCCAGCTGCCTGCTGGACATAAGTGATACTCCCAGGGCTCAGTTTAGGGGTCAACCGTGTTCAATATCTTTATTGATGGTCTGAACGAGGGGAGCAAGTGCACCTTCAGTCAGTTTGTAGATGCTGGGTGGGATTGCTGGTCTGCTGGGGGGTAGGAAGGCTCTTCAGAGGGCTCTGGACAGGCTGGATTGATGGGTCAAGGTCAGCTGTATGAGGTTCACAGGGTGAAGTGCCAGGTCCTGTTGAGTGACAACAACCCCATGCAGTCCTCTGGACAGGGGCAGAGGGGCTGGAAAGTTGCCCTGTGGAAAAAAGCCTGGGGTGCTGGTGGACAGCAGCTGAACAAGAGCCAGAGTGGGTCCAGGTGCCCAAGGAGGCCAGTGGCACCTGGCCTGGATCAGCAATAGTGTGGCCAGCTGGAGCAGAGCAGGGATTGTGCCCCTGTACCCAGCACTGCTACTGAGTACTCCAACACGGACATTGAGGTGCTGGAGCATGTCCCAGTGGAGCTGGGGAAGGGTGTGGAGCACAATTTGCTGAAGGAGCTGGAGTTTGGAAGAAATGACACTAAGGGAAGACCTTATCCTTCTCTAGAACTGTCAGAAAGTAGGTTGTAGCAAGCTGAAGGTCAGCCTTTTCTCCCAGGTAGCAAGTGATAGCATAAGAGGAAATGGCCACAAGTTGTGCCAGGGAAGGTTCAGATTCAATATTAGAAAAGAATTTCTTCATGGAAAGAGTGGTCAAGCAGTGGAACAGGGTGCCTAAGCCAGTGGTTGACTCACCAACCTCGAGGTATTCAAAATACATGACGAGGTGGTGCTTCGAGTCATGGTTTAGTGACAGACTTGGCAGTGCTGGGTTATGGTTGGACTGCAGGATCTCAGAGGCCTCTTCCAACATCAACAATTCTGTGAATCTATGACAGGATGTTTTAAAAGGCTTAAGAACTCAAGGGAACAAGTTGGGATATTTTGAAAAGTTGAGATATTTTATCCATTCAAGTCTTGGCTAAATTAAATTTTAAAAATCTGTAGACTACAGAAAATGATTACTGCAGATCACCAGGAACATGAAGGGGTGATGTTTTTGGGCTCTGTAAACAGCTGGTAAGGGAGCAAGCAAAAAATATGCATAGAAAATGGGTGACATGCAGGAGAAAGGGTAGTCTCAATTTTTCAGTGAGGGTAACTAAATCCATATAATCTACTGGCAAAGTGCTTAAAACCATGAAATATTTTTATTTCTTTTAAGTATACATTAGTAAGCTATAATAATTTGTGTGAAAAGAGCAGAAACTTTGGTGTGCACCTCTATCTAGCAGAAGCCCAAATAGGAGGGAGAAGGACTCTCCTTCTTTCAGAGTTCATCTGTGATGCAACTCTTCCCCAAAAAAAAGATATGAAAATCCCATAAATTGCAATACCTTTGCTACAACAATGACTGCATATGAGTTTTTGTGAAGGAGACTAACTAGACTTAATATATTTACAAATCTGGTATTTCTATTAGGAAAAAAATTACTCCCATTCTGGAATAGGAATGCCTACATGGAAGGCATATTATTGAATAATTATTCCCTGTAGACTGCTTCCATAATCATACAGAGATCAACAATTACAGTCTGTGCATGCAGTACCTAAGAGAGGGGATTGTTTTGCAGTCCTGGAAGTCTAGGGGTCAAAGCAGAAAAGAGCTAAAAAAGATTAATTAGAAAATTATATATGAAATTTATTGAAATACAAAAACGTATAGCAAGAAATAAATGTATTCACTCAGATGCCCAGTGATTTTAAAGTTTCAGTAATCATTCCTTACATTAGAATATCTCTTAAACTGAAGTACTGACTGACAGGTTGACTTGAGTGTGTCAATATCATAACTGACATCCTAGCTAGCCTTTGTTGGAAATATAGGGGATATGTGAGATTTTGTGACAAAATTTAAATTTGTCTTTGAAAACAAATTATTTAAAATTAAACAATCACATCTTTTTAGTTAGTGTTAATGATCCTTTCACTTTCGTAATCTGTTACACTAAATGTCAACATATATAACAAAACATTTAAAATTTCATTTTGAAAGGCAGAATTTAGATATTCAGTAGTAAAACGATGGAACTGCAACAAATACGCATTCTGAGCTTCTCAATCATGTACCACAATATAAACATTCTCACACTATTGTTCTGTTCCATTAAATGTGCACTGAAAGAAAAAAATTTGCTCTTAGGTCAAAACAATTATCTACTGTAATAAAACTTGCCACTTTAAGCTACTATCCAGTAATATTAAGAAACAAAATCACCAATTTATAGTGATTATCTATGCTCACATATTTTTAAATGTCTTTTGTTTTCTCTGGGAAATCTAATGTTTTCTATAATATGCCACTTGAGAAATGAAATATTTAAGACAACAAGTCCTTTTCTGCTCTGGACAGAAATTGTCATTCAGAGGAGCTTCAAGTATTTGAAATCAAAGGCTTTTATTAACAAGTGTGGGCTGAAATTTTGTGATTGTTCATTACTTATGAATTTCACAATTATATGTTTGGAGTTGGAAAAACACAGAAGGAGCTGATTTCTTTAAACTATCTTATAGTCAGCAAAAACTGCCTAAAACTGAATGAAGAACTTACACTGATAAGACACCAGCTTGGTGTTTGGCAAATTTACTATGGATTTTCTGCTAAAATTTTCTTTTTCATGCATGAAAAAATAATTTAGGGCAGAATCCTGACTCCACTGAAATCAATGGTAAACCCTCATTGACCTACTGAAATCCAAGCTCCATTTACATTTGCCATTTGATTTTTGTTAGCAAAACCAAAACAGGGTGTCACACCCTTTCTATTCCCTATTTAAATTGTAGGGACCTTTGTGCATGGAGTGTCTTGTGGACACAGTGCAGTCTTAAGTACTTTTAATGTAATTTTTGTACATTATTCTTTTTACCTCCTTTTACCTTGGCACACTTTTTAGAGCAGATATATGTATATAGTGTTTAGTTAATAAAGATATAAGCTGCATATGAAACATTTAATTTTCACACACAGGTTTTGACGTGTCTACTCTTTGATGCACGTGTGTGTTATCAGTATCCAATCACATGGATCCACGTCCTCATTTTGACTTCTAAAACCTACTAAAATGTGAAGGTGCTAACAAACCTGAGGTGATCTGCCTCCAGAGCAGGCCAGAAATGAAAGTACCACAGCAGAAAGCTGCTAGAGCACACCCAAAGACATTACCCAAACCGAACAAATGTGTTCAGCTCACAGCTGATATTTCCTCTGAATGAGCTTTACCCTGTCTCCAAACACATCCAGCTACCTCTAAATTCTTTCTTGTAGTCATGACATTCAGTATTGCTATAAATGATAATAACTGATTCCATTAGCATACTATAATATTCACATATTTCACGAATCACATTTTCCCCCTTCTGCTTGACATTATTTAAAAAATAACATGCATTTATTGCATTTTCCTGTGCAATGAAAAGGAACTTTTCCCCAACAGTTTAAATAGAGAATTAAATCCAACATTACTATGGAGTCTTTCTGTATGCTCTCTTGTTATTTCATTCTTGCATAATCTTTACAATTAAGGGTTTAATAATGTTTATTTTATTTTTAAATATTTTTTCCCTCACCAAAATTAGGGACTAATAAGTCTTTTGTTGCTTTTCCTCCTTTAAGTAAAGAGGAGGGAGGCAAGAATTCTGGGATTTGCTTCTTCAGCTGGCGTTCAGGGATTATTTTATTATTTTGTTTTGTTTGAAGGCTTGAGGAAGTAAAGCATAGTGACCACAAAAACTTTCTGTGTTCTTAATGTATGTCATCTGCTCAATGCCCCCAAGAAAACACATTATATAATATATATTTAAACCTGCTTCTCCAATGAGGTTGCTGTTCTGTCATTCTAAATTTTGAAAAATCACGGGAGGTATGTTCACAAAGCCCATTAACAAATAAGATTTGTGCTCACACTTCCTGCACACTGTTTTGAAAATTGATCCCTGAGGGCCTAATTAGCCATTATGCACTTTTCCTAGTGGAAAAGGAGAAGGAACTTTCATGCTTAAAATAACTTAGCAACCAAAATCTTCCAGAAGATGTAATCTCTCTTAGTCAGTATCTCACCTCCAAATTAAGGGAATCCCACAGGGCTCTATCCCAGCATCCAGTGAAAGAACCACAGAGAATTACCCCACTGGATATCAGTGTTTGTCATCTGCATAAAAAGCAGGAAAATTGTCATGTCTAATTCCTGACAGGTGCTAAGTTCTCTTAACTTATATGGAAATTAGAGATGTAAAAGGAGAAGCTGCATCCCTCAAAAGACTGAGCTGAAAGTGTAGATGATTGTGCAGAACACTGGGATACAAGAAGATGCCAAATCAGAAAAGGAGTGCAGAAAAGTGAGCTGTGATTGTAAGGACTTGGATGCTTCACTTTAAGACCTCCATGAACACAGCAATGGGTGTCCTAATTATTTTCTTCTCTCAGGCATGCTACTAATTTGTCCACAGCATTTAGCAATCAAGTGGCATTTAGCAAACAAGTGCTCAGCCCTACACAGAGCGAGCGATGTCCCTCACTGAAACGTTTTCCTGTGGGGAGATGCTTGTTAGAAAATTACCCAATATAAAATTACTCAATATGCCTGGGACAGTATTTTTTCTGAGTCTTCAATATCCTTTTACTCCAACTGGCTTGTACTTTTGCTTTGTCCTGTTGAACCATGAAGTGACCTGCACAACTGCTTTCCAGAACTAGCAAAATTCTTGCCCTTCACAGGTACCATCAACAATTTTGCAGCCACAATCCTCCAATTTGGAATTGCTCTAAGTCAGATATCTTCATAAAAGTAAATTTTACCACACTATCCTGGAATCCAATCATCTGTTTGACAAATGTTGGACTTTGGGATGTTTACTACCCACTTAGAAGAAAAATAAAATTAAAATTATCTTATTTAAAAAGTAATAAGATTGGTTCAGTGCTTAATTCTGATATTATACTTTTCAGAAAACAAATAAATTGCAAATTTTTATTGTGATACAGATTTCAAAGATATTAGTAGAGCATTTAAAAAATACCGTAGAATGAAAATAATTAATTAAAATAAACTTAGGGACATTAAAAAATATTTTAAAAAAATCTCTGCCAAAACACATATATTTCTTAGGAATTTTTTACTTTCAATATATCATCATTTTCAATAAGACTGTTTTGGAAAAAATTTTAATCAACAAAATTGGATGAAACACATCTAGTGTTATACTAAGAAATACGAACATCTACCTTTATCTGAAGGCGAATATTCCTAGAGGATGGATTCAAGAAAAAAACCTATATAAATCCGTGTAAATCTATTTTTAAGGCTAAACCTTTGTTTTGACCAAGAAATAGACCATCAGAATTTTACAGAAAGAGAAAAATGAATGTAATTATTTCAAGTGGCTTAATTAGGAAGTCAATAGTAGCTGAAATGGTAGATGAATTATATGTTTTATAGAATGGTTCTAGTTAAACAGAAGATTTGCCAAATACAGATGCTTAGTGACATCTAAAGACACTAAATGATTAATTACTGTTAACAGCAATGGAAACATTCAAAGAATAAATGACTCAGTTTTCAAATTTCCATAATCGCATAGAAAAAATTCTAAGAGTAGCACTGAAGTAGCATAACTACAAAATGCAAATGAGCTATGTGTGATCACCCAAATATGACTATCTCACTCTCAGCATTTCACCACAATTTCCTTTTTTGATTAAATCACATTGAAATGAAAAACAGCCATTCTGAGTGCAAGTATTTTTGAGTAAGGTTAAAAGATTATGACAAAACAGAATTGAACCATAATCCATTACCAAATTATTTTTTCCATTGTTGACTCATCCATAATAGACATAAATCTGGTATTTTGCAATAATGGTTGCAAAAGGCAGTCTGCATTAATTTGTAAAACATGTTGGAAAAAAAAAATCTGTGATAAAGATGTTTTTCTCTTGGTTTCCTGATAATTAATATTTCTTCTACATATTACCCAAGCTAAATTTATACCTTGGTATTTCCAGCAATTTCAACAGAGTTCAGGCATGCAGAATTTCAGTGTTTTTCTTTTTTTTTTTTTTTAATAAGGAATTTAGTTCTAATGCCAGTACTGTATGATATTATTGTTATGAGAACAAGCAAAGCAGAGGGAGAAATAAACCCACCATAGTTGGAATCATGTGTCTTATAAGCACTAGAGGAGAAAAGGGCAGTCTGGTTTTCCTAATAGAATTGCATATCACATAAAATGTACAGAACAACATTTTACTGAAGCTTACATAGTTTTCCATTTAATTTCACTTTATCTTTACATTTTATATTCTATAACTAGCAAGAGTTTTAAATAACTTGCACTTATTTTGTGTTTTGCAATTATAATAAGGTTTAGGTAATTATACAGAGAGCATTTTTGCTATTTATTTCTAATTTGAAACTTTCTCAGAAGCATAGAATCCAAATAAAGTATTTGCAATTCTAAAAGAAGGGGAAATAACTATTTATAAATAGGTAAAAAATTATCAAAGTCTCTTATCAACCTGCTATCATTTTAGGAAAGGACCATGCTGGCATAAAACAATATAAAACCTCAGTAAATATCAGAAGTATTAAAAAAATAATTATGTTAAATATATTTAAAATATGTAAGAATGGCAGCAAAAGTAGCTAAAAGGTCGGCAACTTGAACATCTTTTCTCTACTCCATCTCTCATTCCTAAAGTATATAGAATAATTATTTGACCAAAAATATTCATAGAATGGAGACGGGACGTCAGTTATTCAAAAAACTTTATATGTGTGATGGTACAAACAATATATGGGCAGTTACCAAAGGACAGGCCCAGTTGGTTGTACTTTGGCATAGAGTTCTTAGCTGGAAATTTGGAAAGTGTAAGTCAGATAAATTATATTCTTTTATTAAAGTCTCAGCTCTTACACTAAAATACTTGAATAGATAGGAGACCTAATTTGAAAAAGTGCTGAAAAATTAATCACATATGACTGCTGGATTTTTGAATGTAGACTTTTTTATTTAATTTTAACTATTTATAGGAGGAGTTGTCTTTAAAACTTTAATAATTTTTTCTGCCATGACCAAACAGTATTTTCTTTGATTTGCAGTATTTAAAAATTCTATATTACTACCTAAAGCTTTGGATAGTTGCCTCATTTTTTGCTGTAGCAATCTGGATAAATGAATAATGAACCTGCCCTGTAATGATTAAACAAAATGTGTTTAGGATGGAAAATTAACTATGAAGGTATTTTCCAAAATTAAAAAAAAAAAAATTAAAATCCAGCTGTTTGCAATATATCACAGTAGTGCCAAGCTTCTGGCTGTAAAACATACAGCAGGTTTTAACTTAGGTAAGAAAACTGCTGTCCATTCTCTTCTCTAATTTTTCCCACAATTTGACTTGCCTTTGGGAAACTCTTAAGGATAGAGCACAAAGCATAAAGGCACACAGCATGTTTTTAGCTCACAGGATTTAGAAAATGGATATTCACCTTTCTGATGAAGTAACTCAGGAGAAAAAGAAACCTCTGAAGACAGCAGCGACACTGTTTCTGGCTATAGCAAAACAATATGAAAAATGTAACTGGAGAGACATTTGCTCCTGTGAGCTGTTGATCCAGGATAAGGGAGGATTGTTTTTCTTTGGGGGTGTGGGTTTTTTCACATGTTTATCTGAGCATGTCACCAACTTAGTCTAGATTATGCGAAGAACTTGGGCACAGTGAAGAAACACTGCACAGTTATGAATGCACCCTTACTTAATGTGCTATGGCTGTAAAGTTTATTATTACAAATTATATGGCACCCAGAACCTGAATTCTAGAGGAAAGTATAGATTCAAATAAATTAGTTTTATGTTTAGAAAATCTAGAAGCAATTCTTGCCTGTATTCAAATTATGCACTTACAAAGATATGCATCCATCTCAGAAATCAGAAACTGATTCAGGTACTTATTAAACCACAATCATAATTAGTAACTTTCACTATTTCCCTTATCATTTTGAAATTAACCACTTGACAAAAAAAAAACCAAAAAAACCCAACTGTTAACACCTTGACAGGATGCAATATGAGCTATAGGAAGATCACACTGTTCTCCTCTTACCCTTTTAGTGATGCAGGAAGTGTGCTAAGCGCTGCATTCCAGAGTTGCCATCCACAGTGAGACAAGGTCTTTAAAAAATACATGACATCTGGCTTCCTGCCTCGATTCCTGTGCTCCCTGAATGCACCCAACGCCACAAGTGTGACCAAGTCACTAGATCAAACAACAACCCCTCAGAAATTATGCAGTGGTTATGCTCATGCCCTCCAAAACTGAAGCTGAGGAAGCCTCCCGTGGAGCAGAGGGGAATATTATTTGTAGTTCTAGACCTGAGCATTAATCACAGCAAGGTCAGACACATGAACAAACCCTATACATTTAAATGATTCAAAGCTATTAATCTGAGCTTGTAATACTACATTTTCACCATGCTTTCCCTCTCATAGTTTGGCACACTTGTAGACTTGTTTTATCTTTGAGTACCAGTCCTCGCTGGCAGTAATAGGTTTTCCCTATATGATTGCACAGCATCTCCCACGAGGAATTTCTAATGCTGACTAGGCAGGTGGGTCACTACCTATAAATTGGGTGTGCACAGCATAAAAGCTTGAAGGAAATGAAAATAAAAGCAACAACCATTCTCAGTAAAGGCGGGGTGAAAACTCATACAAAAAAATTCAAAGTAAAACTTTTAAAAAATAAAATGAGATTTTGATAGAAACCTTTTTTCTCTCAAAATATTAGCTCAACTCAGACGAAAGCAGAAGATCTTTTTCCTCACCAAATGTCCATTACAATAGCAATCACTGACTTTAAACAAGCTCAGATGGAATTATCTGAGTAGCTGCAGCCAACTTTCTTTGCATTTTACCATATGCAAACAAAGTACCTACCTCATGCACTTCAGAGGGGTACAGAAAGGGAGAATCTAACAATCTGGAAATTTGGAAGTCTCACAAACAGGACCATCTATATATTTTACATATTATTTGAATATGGTGAATAAAAAATGCATTAATATGTCACCAGAATTAATTTTCAGCCTGTAGGAAGAAAAGGCCATTTTTGATGCTGAAGGACTGAGTGATTGAGGGGATTAGGAGCACTAGAAGCAACAAAACCCAGTTCATTTGGCTATTCTGAACATCAGATAAGGTTAATAAATGGTATTAGCATAGTTCTCAAAGTGCAAGAACCCACACCATAAACCTGCTAACATTAATTGATACTTTTACCCGTAGTCTCAGCTGAAAGGTCACACGACGGGAACACTTCCAGATCTGAAGCACATCACAGAGACCTGAAGCTTATACACATTCTGCCTTTCCTGTGTCCTGTCAGAGCTAGAGGTTTTATTCTCAAGGACTGTTCATTTGGAACTTTCTGTGAGCACTAAAACTTAAAAATATTTGCTAGTCTCTTCTACCTATAAATCTAAAAATAGAAACTTGGAAGGAAAAAGTCATTAAAATTTACCACTGCCTTCTACTTTTAAGGGAAAGTATTACCAGCAGGGAGTGGGAGGAGGATGAGTAATCCTGGCACCTATTCTATATTTCAGCTCTCTACATCCTTTATTGTTTGCCTAGCTGTTGCATAAATTCAGGAATTTACTATTTTCAAAGTATACATCAACACGATATATATAGCGCAGTACATACCAACTACTGAATTGTGTGAGCAACATAAACAAAAGGCCAGGTTCTTCTCTGATGCCCCTGAGCACAACCTGGTGTGCTCTCAGAGCTCTGAATCTCACCTTGTATCAGACTTTGAGTCACAGAAGCATCAGTTATTCCAAATATTTCCCCTAAAATAGGTAGCCTGGGAGCAGTGCCTGTAGGAGCTGAATACAGATTTCAGCATCCCCCTCTCCCATCCTTGTGGGAGGCTGCAGCCTGCACACACGCGTGTGTTCTCTCCATGTGGGCAGCAGTCCCACCCATGGAGCAGCCTCCCTTCACACACCATTCCACCTTCCCACTTTATCCTCTCTCCCAAGCACTGCCATCCTGGAGAAGAGGGGAAGGGGGAGAGGACAGGCACAGTTCAGTCTGGCTGCTGTGCTGGGCCCTGGGAGGGAAATGAAGTGGCAATATAAAGAATGTTCTGTTTGGAGTGGAAGGTGCTAGGCTGAGTGCAAGACAAGGCTACCACTGAGCTGAACATGCACGGCTCAGCCCAGCTCGAGCTTCCCACCAGCAGTGGTGGCAGCAGCAAACAATCCCAACCTGTGCCTGTGCAGCCACTCTTTACTCACATGTTTTGCTCTTGATGCATTGTAGGTTTTCCTTCTGGGCCTACTGAGCATTATATCAATCTGTGCAGTCACACAAGTCCTCTAGGAGGAGGACAGGATTGCATTTGGTCCTTGCTACGCATCATGGTTTAACCCCAGCCATCAGCTAAGCCCCACATGGCCACTTGCTCAAACAACCCTCTCACCCCACCAGCTGGGAGGAGAAATGAAGCGAAAAAAAAGTAAACTTTTTGCATTAAGATAAGAACTATTTTAAAATTGAAACAAACAAGCAAATAGTACTAAAACAATAGTAATGAAAGGGAATGAGAGATAACCCTCAAGAGAGAAGTGATGCTCAATACAACCTGTTCACCACCCACAGCCTGATGTTACATCGCTGGACAGCAATCACCCCCTTCCAGCCAACTCCACTTAGTTTGCATACTGGACATGATCTTTTATGGTGTGGAACATTCCTTTGGCCAGTCCAGGTCAGCTGTCCTGGCCATGCTCCCTCCCAGGTTCTTGTGCCCATCCTCACAGGCACAGCAGACACTGAACCGTCCTTGACTGAGGGCAAACACTGTTCAGCACCAAAACATCAGTGTGTTTTCAACATTATTCTCGTACTGAATCCAAAACTCATCACTGCACCAGCTACCCTGGAGAAAATTAACCCACCAAAAAGAAGACACTACCACTGAAACAGATTGTTCTTCCCTCTTCCCTAGACAAGTACCTAGTGATGGTACTTCCAGAATTTTTTATGAAAAATCAGATTAAACATCATGAGCATTGAGGAAAAAGCTTCTGAGAGCAGAACACAAATTAGATACTAATTCTCAAACCCTGTAGCTAAGGTTCTCCTGCACAAAGTAGACATCAATCTGAAATGTGACAAACAGTAGCGTGACATGATATTGAAAGATGCTTTCTTGCAAAAAGGGAGCAGGTGGTGATTCATAGTACATGAGGCTATTTATTAGCTCTGAATTGTCATATGAATTGTTCATAAATGACCTTAGATGCCATCATTAAAAATTCAGAGGACTATGTGAAAAGTGAGTTATCTTAGAAAGATAATTAACATATTCTGCATGTTATCTACTGAATTTTATTTTCAAAATTTCAGAGGCATTGACATGTTAATTAATCTTATGATAGTTTTAAATGTAAACAAACATTTTCAGCCAATTTCTGACCTCTGGAAAACAAAAAAGTAAAATTGATACCAATATTTACACCAAGCAAACAACTCACTCTCCATCTGTCCATCACCAATTTATTGACAACTTACATTTTACTATTCCTACTTTATATTTGGCTAGTTTAGTTCAGGCTAGTGCATGACACAGCCATGAAATACTTCCTCTACTGCCTAGAAATAGAGAAGGGACATGGTTTGCTGTTTAAATGTCAGTGTCACATTGACAGAACAAAATACTCCAGCCTTACAATCAAACACTAGATTGATTAGAATACCGAAATCCAGGCACCATATTTTTGGTCATGTGATTTGACATTATTCTCCCCCAGCCCCTAAAAGAAACAGAGAGTTAGGATGAAACCAGAATAAGAGTTCTTCAAATCTGGAAGAAGTAATAAGTGACAGAATGACAGAAGCTTTGCTATAGGTTAAATATCCCCAGTTTCCTTAATCCATACCATGAAGACTTTTTTTCTCTGTAGCTTTCAACAAACAGAGTCATGAAGTAACCTGTACAGTTTTCATAAACCTATCAAATTTTAACCACTGAAAAATAAGGCTTTGACTTTAAGGTTGTATTGGGTTTTGGTTGTTTTGGTTTTTTTTTCTTCTTTTTTGGTGGTGTTGGATTTTTTCCCCTTTTCTAAATTAGGAAGCATACATAATGGTTTTGTAATAAAAGGCCTACAGTTTAATACACACCATCATCAGTTTTCACCAGGCATATATTAGTGTATCTGTATGTGAAACTGTTTCCTATAGATTGATTGCAGCTTCATATTGCTTTGCTTTAGGATAATAGTCATAACTGCTGTAACTACAAGGACAGGAATTGTTTTATTAAAATAAATGCATTCTTCTATAAATGCCAGTGTCACACCAGCAAAGTCTGCATAAAATATAAAACTGCTGACAAAAAGGGTTAAGCAACCAAAATATATCAATGTTAAGTCTCAACATAATTGTCTAAATGTCAGCTGAACCTTAGAGGACTACCTTTCCAAATCTTAAAACTAAATATGATTAATAGAAAAAAAGTTAAATATCAATCTCTAGACATAGAAAAATGTTTAAAAGGCTGAGTTTAGAGATAATTAACTAAGGATCCATTTCAGAAAGGTTATAAATCTCAAGTAGCACAGTCAACATTTTGAATGTTATTAATCCAAAGATTTTAAGCTATTTAAACATTTAGATCTCGTTTAAATACCCTCTCTTATATGTGATTTGCCATATTAGCAAGGTCATTTGACAACAATTTTGCACAATTGATGTAAATTACATTACAGATGAAACTCTACTGCCAACTATGTGAATAAAGCCAAAAATGAATAGGAAAAAAAATCCAAGTACAGTAAGAGCCAAAACCTGATAATATCAAGATATCTCTGAAACATGTAACAGTGCCTTGGAGCCCAAAAAAAGTATTAACTGATAGGTGAGTATGATTTGTAACTGCAGCTGTCAACATACATGCAGAAGCACGAATGCATATGTACATACCCATAAAATGTGTTAGAAGTATTATGAGCTTACACTGCAAATTATTGGAAGACCACATGTGAGCCATTGAAATCTAGTCCTCATGCTTATGGTACTCTTTAGACATAAGATCACAAGCATGAAAAGTTAATGAATCTCCTCACTCCTCATGCAATGCACAGCTTGGGTGGAAATAATTTACAAAAAGCTTCTCCATTTTTTATTCCTCTTCAGTTTTTTTTATGTGTAGTTACAGCTATTATTAGTGGCACACTCTTAAAACACTGTTCTAAAAACAGAAAATTAATTCACACTTTTCTAATATGTGATGGCTTCCCAAATACCAATTTATTTCCCCACACTCTCACCTCTCTAAAATGATGGGGGTATATTCATTAATTTATACATTTTAAAGAGGGTTTCTGCATTACAGGGAGTTTAGGGTCAAAAGCATCAAGTGATTTTGCATGCAAAGTTTGAGAGGTGGTTAGAAACTGTTTTTTCAGCATTCCTAATGTTCGATAGCACTTTTTATGTTTATGGATTTATTGACTACAATTTTAGTTCTGATTTATAAATACTTGTCCCAGGCTAGGCAGGGTTAATTTTTGCAGGTGAGGAAGCACAGCCAGGACCTGGAGATTGATCTATACCACCTGACACCATTGCCAGGGGGTGGGGAAGGAGTCTTTCCAGAGGAAGCTCTCTCTTGATGTCGGAGAGGCTATGGTCGGGTAATGCACTGCATGGTGAACATTTTGGCACATGAATCATTCTGCACACTTTTGTTATTAGGGTTGCTGCTAGTGCTTGTTTTCTTATCTCACTGCTGTTTTCAGCAAACTGTTCTCATCTGAGTCCATGAGAGGTGAGTGGCTCACGGTTTTAGTAGGAATACTTAACTGGAGAATACCATTCCTAAAATATGGTAACACTTTTGCACCTAAGAGGCCAGGGAAAAGAAGAATCTTGTTTACAAGTGAGAAAAGTCAGGTTGAAGTTATTTGATAGCATAAAATAACATTCCATGCCATAGATAGGAATAAACTCCACTTTCTCAAAAAGATCCAGGTGCTTTCATTGTCAGACCTTCCTTCACTTCAGTACAATTGCTTGCCTCGTTCAAAAATTGCCCAGCAACAACTCAGCACAGATCCCAGAATGTGTAATTGCCTTCTCACCCTGATTAACCCATGGAATAGTTCTACCCTGAGCACTGGCTGGGATGGGATCCTGAGAAAAAACTTTTGACTCATTGACTTTTGTCAGGGTCATCATACCTAGGCAGAAGAAATAAGAGTCTGCTCCTCCAAAACAATTCACCTGGCCTGCTGCCTTGCACTTTCCACCTCCGACGTGCACAGATTTCCTGCTCTTCCAACAAACCCTTCAGTTCCTCCCCTCCTGCAGTACAAGATGCAACTTAAACCTGAAAAACTGGCAAGTACCAGGCCACTCAGATCACCAGGGAGGTTGTGTAAAATGAATTAGATTTAAAGTGATTACACATTTTATAGGTTATGGCTGGCAATAAGAAACAGCATTCAAAGAGAAGAAAAATAAAATATGAAAGAGAAATGAATGTATGGAAGACTCACTTGTAGTTTGGGGAATATCAAGAGAAATGGTTGAGGCTATTACACAGTTATGCTAAGAGCAGTGGAGAAAAAATTCTGAGGGTAATGAAATTAAAATGAGAAAATGGAAAATGGAGACTACCAGCCTATATGAGAGAATTTACTCTGAGAACTTTAATACCCCTCACAACTCAAAATCAAACCAAAGTGCTGATAGATAACATAGAAAAGATCCCATACAGTTGCACTTCTCCAGAAGAAAGATAGACCTCATCAATGCATCGTAGCAAATTTAACAGGAAATGTGCTGTTTGAATCATAACTCCTGGCATGGTGTGAGCTGAGAGTAAATGGTGATGAATGGTGGTCAAATAAAAATAAAATAAAATTGCAATACAATAAAATTGCAATACAATGTAGTGGGCATGTTTTTTAGAAGAGGAAGGAAAAAAACAACACAAAAGCAAAAAACCAAACTCTTCTGTGGTTTCCTCTTTTTGCAAATCACAGCAAAAGCAGTGTGGAGTAGTTGAACCATGAAACTTTCCCTTGATTAATCAACCAGAGAAACAGCTTTATCACTTAAATACGCAATGTATTCCTACAACTGCTTAGTCAGAGCTTCTAATCGGACAATGAGCTTAATTCAAACCAACTGTAGAGTCCTCAAATGTTTGTTTTTTTTTTTTTTTTAATTGGATTGAAGTGAGCTAGTGGAAGAAAACCTCTAAGACAGAATCATAAGGTTCTTCTTTTAAGGTTCAGTTACTTTTCAGAGATATAGGTCAAATCTCTCCAACTTTTTGCTCCTTTGGTTTCATGCCACACAAGCGTAAAAAACCATCAAGGTGAGATAGAAAGGTTGACATTCACCCAAATACAAAGTCAAGCTGCTTTTCAAGTAAATCATCAAAACATGATGTGTAATCCCCATTCTGTCACCTGCAAAAGGGTGAACCCCAGGCATTTCAAGACATTAAATGCATTAAAATGCACCACTTAATCTGATAAAATATCACAGACAGAAATCCAGGCTTCTGTCTTAGTTCTATCTGTATATACTCCAAGAGTCAAGAAAACCAAGATATAAAAACTGGAGAATTATCCAAGAGGAAATTGGGTAGGGAAGAAAGAAACATGAAGCATTCCAATACTAATGCAATATTTTTTTTATCATCCTAGAAGCTAGATCTAATCAAAGCACGAGCCTTCATGGAATATGATCCAGTATTGCTCTCACTGTGTTTTCACTAAAGTCTACGAAGTTAAAACTATTGCTTTATTTATGGGCAGTGGTGGATCATTTCCTGCAGAGTGTAGTCCTGGAACAAGAAGTGAAAAGAATAAATCAATTGATAAGTTCTCACCTCGTATCACTACAGCTGAGCATCTAAAATAATTTAGATTATATTAATAAAGATATTCTGGTTTTTGCCTACAAAACTGTGCAAATTACTGGGTTTGATCAGGCAACCTTTAATATAGATGGTGTGATATCTCACCCAGGAGTAACCATTATGAATCAAACTTTTGAACTTTCAAGTAACTGGATTTTTTTGTCCTCTCTGTGTAGTACACGTTAGTACAATGTTTCCAAAAGTCACACCATGCTGATTTATTTCTAACTACAAAATTTCCCACGTATTCATTCCCTGACCAAGAGAATATGAAGCTGGAAAACTCCACTTGGTATCACTGAAGCAGAGATTTTTCAAGACAGTTATTCCTCATTCCTTGTTTTAGCGAAAGAGCTACAAAGGAAAAATGGGTCCTACCTGTAGCCACTTAGGGATCTTCACACATGTTCCAAATCTTAGCTCCCTCTCTGCTGACGGAGAGAAAAATGCTTGAAATGCCTGTGGTCAGGTTGATATCAATGATATTTTTCTTTCTTTCCAAAACTCTGAATAACCTTTTTATTTTAGGGACACACCCTTAATTTTGTTCAACGTGTAGCAGAATAAATTAAGAGGGAGGGAAGTATCTGTCTACCGTTTGAAGCAAGATAAAAGAAAGAGTGAGAAATTCTCACTCTCACCATTCTATCACAGGCTTGCAGTCTCTAGGCACCTCGCCAGTGTGCAGGACCACACTTATATGTGACACAGCCTTGTGTTTCAAACAGATTAGTAGCCAGAATCAAAGCATCTGGTGTTGGCTGTGCAGAACCACTTTTCATAATTAGTTTAATATTTTATACCACGACATATTTCATGTGTCTTAGCCTACTAATCCACTATTATACTCTGTGATGCTACTGAGCTGTGTTCCTCATTCATCCATTCCCTGTAACTGAAGGACATCAGTTTTATTGTTTAGTGTCCACAGCCTTTGCCTGATGGAGATGGAGGAATGTAGACTGACCATGTGACATAATAAATCCATAGGGATTAGTGATGATGTATATCACTTTCATGCTTGTGAGAGCACTGACACTGTGATATTACTCATTGATAATGATCCAGCATCTGCACCTCATTTCTGTGGAATATTTCTCTACATCAGCTTTTTCCACTAACTAGGACAACTGTTTGGGGGTTGCGTTTCCAGTTTTCTCCTGTTATTTTCAAAGTTACACACAGTCTGGGGACTGCTTCAGCATATTGACCAATATTTCTTTGGCTTCATGTTTGCTATATCGCAGCTTTCATTTTACACTTGATGTGCTATGAATCTCCCTCTGCATATGTGACCATGTGGGCTTTGATGATAGCGCTTTACCAATTACTGCTCACAGCTGCAGATCTTTCCCAATGGCTTTTTCTTGACGCATAGCATCTTAGGCTCTTTTTCAGGGCATGCCTCACACCACTTGTGTTCCAAGCATGTTATTGGAAGGACTAATTGGCACATCCTAATTTTGGCTAATATTTCCACAAGTCTTTGCCAGTTGCACCACTCTTTTTTGTTCATTACAATGGGGAACATGTCATAAGGGTCAAGAAGAGGTATGAGGAAGGTATTACAAATAATTCCTGTCTAAGCGATTAACTGGAATTGCCAATGTTGCCTTTGCAGTGAAGCATCGTTGATAGGGTCAGAAGAACCTTTAAGAATTATACAGCTTGCTATTTATATAGTTATCTGCAAGGCTTTTCCAAAGCCCTAAGATGAATCATAGGGGGGAACGTGAGGAGCTGGTCTTAAGTGATTTCTCTCAAATAATTCATAGTATTTGAGGACCTTTAAGGCAGATCTTCAAGTGATTGTGAAGAGCTCCTCAACCTGTTCCCAGATTGACTCTTCTCCCAGTCTTTCTTTACTGCAAAGACAGCTCCTTGCCTCAAGTCAGGAGATCTTGATTCCCTGATTCTAAGCAGATTTTTGTCAACTGCTTTCAGCCATTGTTTTACAGTGTAGCCAGAGGTTTTACACATGGTGTATATTCCTGGCTTTTCAGCCAACCTGGGTACAAGGCAGGCAAAGCTATGGCATGTTTTTTATCTCCTTCCAGTAGTCAGATATCCTCATATGTTTACATCTGAAAATCTCAAGTTTTCTCTTGCCAGAAGAACATTGATTTTCTCAAAGCAGGTTGTAGAGCTCTCTGAATATGCACAGTGGAAGAGCACAAATGAAATGCATGTGAATGGTCTGAATTTTCATAAGGGAGCAGTAAGAGTGCAGGTTGTGATGTAATGCATAAACTCACAAAGAAAAAAAGCCATTGTTAGAGAAAATATGTATATGCAAAAATAAAATTGACAAGAAGTTTTATTCCGTCAGTTACAGAAGACCATTGACAGATTATGTTATGGGAGAAAATGCTTCACTAATGCAGTTAATGTGGTATTATCCCAGATGTATCTAAATTGCTTTCATTATTCTACACCACACAGCCTGAATGCTCCCATTTTGTAACATCCTTATTTGTTGGGCTGTTTTTAATTTGCAGCCAGAGAGACCAAGAACAAGAAATGACATTCTCAAACACTTGTAGATGTCATATAAGCAGGTGTCTCCATTTTCTCCTGCTAAGAAATGGGAATGTTTTCATATTAGCTGGATTTAAAGAATAATTTAAGCAGGTATTTGCAGTCCATTCAAGGTAGCTGGTGGTCCTCCTTCATCAGTATCTGAGTATTTCTAAGATGCATTTTTTTTTATAATATCGAGGAAAGTAATGAGTCTCTATGAGTCCTTCTTTAAGTGCATTGCACAGGTTTAAGTATATAACACCTACAGTGGAATGAAAATCCTCTGTCCTGTTTTATTTCAACTCTGGTGCTTCCTTTTTTGTTTTCAGAGTAATTTTGTTTCATCTGAAGCTATCATATTCCAAACTACAGCAGGAGGTGGTACAAAAGCTCTAACAGACACTGTAGAGAAAGAAGAGCTCATAGCTCAGAAAACAAGTAGGAGCATCAGTGCTTCAGCCTCCCAATACTGAATGGCCAAGAAATCTGTTCCAATGGCATATTGCAAGTCCTATCTGCTTCTAAGCTATTTTAACCTTGAATAATAAATCTGCTCTGGGTCTGAAACAATAGAGGGACACACTAAAAATATTATCATTTCAGAATTGAAATAACTTATAATGTAGAGCTCAGTCTTTATAAATGTTTGTAGCCAATATTTTACAAAATCTAGCAACTCTATCACTCTTACCTTACCATAATCCAGCTCCTGAGATGCACAAAAGGGGTGTATAAGCAACCTTTATGGTGGGAGAAGTGCTTGTCCTTTTCCCTGTCTGCCCAGATGCTTCACACGCAGCTCTGGGAGCAGGGAAGCAAGATTGAAAATGGCTCCAGGTGTATGTTGGTGAAATGAACACATTTTGCTACTCTGTTTCTCTTCAAAGACACCAACAGGAAAAGAAGCAGCAAGAGCCATAGAAACCCCTTAGGCTGCTTTTGTCCAAGTAGTTTTGAAATTCTTTTTAGCATCCAAACCCAACAAAACAACTCTCTGGCGCATTGCATTTGAGGTTGTCTCTTGGTGCAGCATGGCTCACATTATGTCCCACTTACTTATCAGTGTCAATCAGGTTCCCCACCTGTTAAGTAGAGTTTCTTCACCTGTTTTGCAGAGGAAATTGTGATTGAGTTGAAAAATGAAACAAACAAACAAACAAAAAAATACAACCAACTCAGAGCCATTACTGTAAATTTATTTAGAAACAGAAACAAATATTGTCTAGTTCCAGTACACTTGTTGTTTACCAAGAACACTGTAGCCTCAGTTCAGTTGTTTGTGTTACTCATCTTTGTGCACTCATTAAAGTGAAATATGGGTAAATGGATGCAGTGGCAGCCCATAATGACAGCTGATGTGTGAGGAAGGGTAATAAACCCTTTTACCCTTTATGCCTCAATCCCTCATATGTGCATTTAAGGGGGATAGAGTGGTTGACTGCCTCCCTAGATCCATCATATGGTTCCTGATCATCCCGTTCAGAGGATTTTGCTCATTTTGAAATCTTCTTTACCTGCAGAATCATTAGTTCTCCTTTTCTCCTTGAGATAACATTCACCCCTAAACCCCTATGGCTTCATTTCTCTCTTTGGTCTTTATCTCACAGGACTTTAAAAAAAAAAATTATTTTTTAAAAAAACTCCTTTATTTAAAAATAATTATTGGCTGATAAATTAACAGAATCTTAAACCAATCTAAAGATTCTAAAGATACCAATACGATAATTTATTCATTATTTAAGTCTTCTTTAAAAAAAATCTTTGCTTGTTTCTCTTTTATATAAAAAATATTGTTTTGTGAAATTAACTTCTATTGTAAACTTATGTACAATCAGTGTATATATATATATATGTATATGTATCTATGTATACATTTTATGTAACAGAGATTTGTACACTGTAGTACAACTCTGCCTGAAAGGTTTTAACCTTTCCAAGTTATATATAGGTCATAGTAAAGACCTGGTTTTTAGTCACTGGATAATAATTTAAACTTGTAAATTTAAACAGTGGAGCTTATAAGAAGCATTCAAAGATTAATATTTTTGACTTTTGTGTTTTTATACCCATTTAGTTGTAAAATTTCCAAGCCCCTATTACAGGAGAAAGTAAATTATTCACATGGTTGGAGGACAAAAATCTTGTAAGTGAAAAAAAACCCCCTGTATTTGAATCTATCACCCCAAATTAAATTATTATAATGTCCCAATCCTGAGAGCTGATAGTCATGTACTTAACGACAGATTTGCATTACGTTGGTGGTCTGGATTTGACCCACAGAATAAATCCATAGTATTCCACTTTTTATCACAGAAAATTTATGAGTGTAGGATGAAGGCATATTACATATCAGCATTTATTCCTCTGGTGGTTTGGGATCTACTTTAAAAGACCCTCACTACTGACATTATTAGTGAATTAATTGCTTCTACCGAGTCTCTTCATAGACTGTTATGTAGGATTGCCTCTCAGAGGTCTGTAATGAAAGCAGTGCTGAAACCCCAGCACTGCAAAAAGCATTTTACTGGTTTTGCCCCAAATGATAGAGCATTTTACATGTGAAGGAGGAGCCTTTTAAGGCTTACCTTTAAATTTAGAAAATTTTATATTGCATCTATAAAGAAATATGTTGGAACTAACAACCAAGCAATTCAAAACTCAGCTTATTTATTTCAGGTGCTGCATGCACACGCATGCATATATATTTTACAGATGAGATACTATCTATATTTATGAATATTTAGTACATTTACTGGAAGCAATATAATAGTTTTTCTACAGTTACCAAAAAAATATGAATAATTTGGAATTGAACCATCTTTTAATTGCTAATCAAAACTCATAGAGATTATTTCTAATAGAAGGATACCTACAATGAATATAGCCCAACAATATCTACTCTTCTTAATGTGGCAGTTAACTTCATTAATGTGCCAAAACTAGATGAATCATAGGTCTATAATTATGCTATTAAAGACAACTAGAAGTAGATATATAATATATGCCTCAAAGACTCCATCTTTTAAAACAAGAAGGGGGAAAAAAGAATACAGTAAGATCAGTGTATATTAGTACAGAATAATATTATTGTGCAAATACCCACAGCTGAAGGAAATTGAACAAAGGCAAGAATTCACCATTATTCCATCATGGACCCTGGAACCTTCATAATCCTAGGTACAGTGCTAATAAAATAATACAAAACAATTTTTTAAATGTATCCAAATTGGGGGTTTTTGTCTGTTTGTTTGTTTATTTGCTTGTTTGTTATTTTAAGTTGGAAGAGGGAGTAAAAGAAAGCACAAAGGAAAGAAGTAGAGAGGAAAGAAACACAGAAGAGAGAAAAGGCAACAAAATACGATATCCACAGCTGCAGCTGGATAGAAGATGGTGAAAAATGAAATGACCAAAGGCAGCTTTTAAATGAGAAATTATATCCACAGCAGATTTGATTAATAAATATCTATTTTATGAAATAAAATAATTTAGCAGTATAGTTTAGTTTAAGTTTGACATTCATTTATGAAAACTCCTGAATCAGGTTCTCACTAAGAATAATAAATAGGACTAGAAAGAAACCATGATTAGCCAAATAAGTATTCTTGAAAGGAAGAAAAAGGTGTACCGAAACAACAGAGTAAGAAGATTGTAGAAGAAATAAAGGTGAATTCTAAAAATATGGTATGTACCAGTTCAGCAAAATGGCCTTATGCTATGCTTGGAAGTACTCACCAGCAAAATATTTTGGTATACTGCTCCCCTGTTGCTGAAAAATTACTTTGCATGGAAGAAAAGAAAGTTTAAAATAAGAGAAAAATCAATCCCAGATAGCAGAGGAACAATAATAAATTGAAAATAGAACTGTCTCTTATGTTAAGAAACCTCAGTAGAGCTGTGAAGGAAAAAAAGAAGCTTTAGTTCTAATAAGGATAAAGCTTTTTAAGAAAAAGCTGATGACTGAGAAAATGCAGAGATGCTTCCCTCCCCAACTTCTCTGAAAACCCAATCAAACAAAACAAAACCAAACCAGATAAGTGTTATACATCATAAGGGATGTTTACACTCCAGAAAAGGGGACATAGCTGGTATCTCACATATGACAGATCCTTGAGAACACATATGTGCATTTCCTGTTTATCTTCGAAACGCAGCAGCTTGGATGGAAACAATTGCATCCGGAAACTCTGCTGGCTCCAGCAAAACCTCCCATAATTATGGACATCTTCAAAGGCTTCAGATGACAAAAAAATTCCTGAGGCAAGTGAACAATAGGTACCAGGATTGTCCAAGTAAAGTTTTGGGGCGCCTCTATGGTTGTCTAACCCCAGGTGGCAGCTCAGCCCCATCCAGCCACTCTGCCACTCTCCCCTGGTGGGATGGGGGAGAGAGTCAGGAGAGGGAAAGTGAGAAGTCTTGGGGGTGGATTTTAATAGTAAAGCAAAAGTCAGGCATGTAAGCAAAGCAAAAGGGGAAATTAATTCATCATTTTCCATGGGCAGGCAGGTGTTCAGCTGTCCCCTAGGAGGGCTGGGCTCTAAAACACATAATAGTGACTTAGGAAAACAAATACCATCGCTCCAAACATCCCACCTTTCCTCCTTCCTTATGTGCTAAGCATGATGACATATGGTCTGGGACATCCCTTGGTACAGATCAGGTCAGCTGTCCTGGCTGCATCCCATCCCAATTCCTTGTGGGGCCCCAGTGCCTTCACTGCTGGAGTGGTGTGAGAAGCAGAAAAGGCATTGTCTCAGGCCTAGACCCTGCTCAGCAGTGAGGGAAGCATCTCTCTATTATCAACAAAAATCCAGATCACAGTCCCATGCTGGCTACTGCGAAGAAATTTAACTCTATCCCACCCTCAAACCAATACAATTGTACATTGTAAATGGAAGTATTGCTTCAAATTAACTTTAGATTCTCTATTGATATTGACAAAAAAAAAAAAAAGGGAACCATTTGATAAACAGCAGTGTATAGGTGACATAGGTAATTCAGGAGAATCTAAGTGGAATTTTCAGAATCATAGAAATTTATTTTTTTTAAAATAAGTTATTTGGGCCACTCCAATTAAAAAACGCTCATGACTAAGAAGCAGAGATGCACATAACTGAATACCTAATTTAGTTATTCTAGTTGAGAATTGACCATCTGAAAGTTTATTAACAGGAGTAGCGAATACCTGTCAACTCAAAATGCCACATGTATGGATAATGATTAATAATCACATAGCATAAAATAAGGAAATACATAACAGAGTTAGATGTCAGTTTTTCCATCACATCAATAAAACTAGCTCATATTTTGCAGAGTATTCTTCGGTGAATTTTGGGTGTGAGGTTAAATCAACAAACATTAGATGAGGTAATGCAAATGACTAGAACATAATAACTTAATAATATGTCTTTGTCAAATAGCTCAATTTCTCTCATTCCCTTTCTCAGAAAGTAGACTCTTCTGCTAAGAGTCTGCAGATTTTAAAAAGGAACAAAATAGGAACTCTGAAAATCCATACAATTTCAAAGTGATAGAGAGCTCATCTGAAGTTTTCCCTTCTAATCATCCTTTTATATGTTACAGAAGACACATTTTTCCTCTGTTATATTTTGTGGGATACAGATTAAAAATTTGCTGGAGAGAGCTTTTTGCAAAGAGCACTGCTCTTGCTTCCATGCACCTTGCCTTTAAGATTGCCCTTTTCCTTGGCTGAAGAGCCACTCCTGAAAACTGATCATCTCAACATCAGCACCAGTTTTCAGCACAAAGCAGTGGGTAGGTGCAGAAACACCTCCTAGTCTGGGAGGGTGGAAAAAAACCCACAATTTTATTAATATTAATGTTAACATGATTCTATATGTTATTTTAAGAAATAAATGTACAGCCAGCTATCAAACAATTGGATGATTAAATATATATATATGTGTGGAGCCTGAAAGGAATATGGTTTTTTAAAGGGCAATAGGAAACAAAAGTGGTGACCATGTTACACTGCCAGCAGTCTAAAGCCTGTGTGATTAGAAGGTCAATATGTCTGTAGCAGCAAAAAAGTATATATTGTGAGATATTATAGAAGGTGTGTTGTCGTGTCAGTTCCCTTCACGCAGTGAAAGGTCAGCGATCCGTTGTGGAAGAAAGGTGACAATTTTTGTGTAAGACTGACTGACAGCACAGATGCTGTTGGACATTGTGTCTGGTGTCAAAAGACCAGTGGACAATAAAGCAGTTTTAGCTTTATTTTAGATTTCAGAACCAAGAGCAAAGTAATGCCCCACTTTGATGAAAAATGGCACCTGAAACATTTCATCATATATTTATAACCCTTAATAACCCTTGTAATTAACTGTGTCAATAACCCTTTCAGTGAAAATGGACAGGTAGTTTTCTGTACACAGTTTAGTCCTGCAGCTTTCACCGTAGCTATTGAAAGGCAAGAAGAAAATCTGTGGCTGTCAAGGCAGTTTACATTGGCCAGCTGGAAGGGAAAATAAGAAATGTGAGCAATATGCAGTATCATAATGAACTATATTGTGTCCTCCCTTTCCATGGGTTTGGGGTGGAGAGATGTGATTTCACCTGTAAATTTCTGAAGAGTTTGCTCTCCCAAACACAAAGCTCCTGATTCTCTTTAGATATATATGTTGTGTGACAAGTAACTCCACTGATGCAAAATAAGTTTAAGGAGAATCAAATTCTTACTTTCCAGCTGTCCCTGGAACTTGGATAAAATGTAGTTCATAATTCTCTTTTTACCTGTGAGTCAGTCTCACAAACACAGTTCCTCATTACTGTCCTTGAGGAATGTTTTAGAGCCCCAGCAGGCTTATTCAAACAATGCCTAAGAGTCCTTAACCAGAACTCAATTACTGTTCAAGTGGAAGAATAGGTAATTGGACAACACTCATCAATTTTGGAATAAATGATATTAGGTGCCAGATCTGAAAAGCAAACCTTTGGGTTATAATAGAAAAGGGAGATTAATTTAATGAAAGAAGAATTCCAGTTCTCCTAGGTTAGAAATAATGAAACAAAAACTTTTCACTGTATTTCAGATAGTAGTAAAAAAGAAGGTGCATGTACACTTGGCCTTCTAAATTATCTAAGCTACTTTCAAATGAGAAAAGGAACCATGGTTAGAAGTTTCTCAAATTATTCTTCTATCAAAAAGGTTTCATCCCCTTTATCGAGCTGTAACTCAGAAGCATTAATATGAAGTTTTATGAGTGCAGATGGGAAACTGAAATCTATTCACTAATTTTATTCTTCTTTAAATTAATTTCTAAATAGAAGTGTTGATACAAGCATACATTAATGGAGCCATGTGTATGTATTTTCCTAAATGTACTTTTGGTGGTAACTTTTTCCTTAAGTATCATCAGAATGTCGACAAGTAATGTGGACCATTGATTTTCAAAAGAAGGTATAACAAATAGGGATTCCTAAACTGTTTGTAAAAGGAAGAGAAAGAGTTATAAGAGAAATTGAGTCTATATTTCCATATTTAATCCATGGTTAACACATGGTTGCTGACATAGAAAGAATGTATTGCATGATTATTTCTAATAATTTTCTGGTATACTAGAGCTGAAATGTTAATCAAATCCCCCAAAATCTGGAATAAGGTACCTGAAGGAACATGAAGTTCACATCTTGAAATACAGAAATAAAATATTTCAAAGGAAGCCAAGGTTCAGCAAAAGTAGTGGTGATATGCAGAAGGTCACAGCTAATTTTTGTGAAAATAAGATTCTGAATAAAGACAATGTGCAACTTCATTGTGCAACTACAGTGGCCCCATAATCAAGTATATTTGGCCCTAAACTTTTCAGTCAGAAAGAATGCAGCTTCTGAGGCAACTAATTTACTTTTTTATGAATTCACAGTCCTAATGGAGCCGTATAACCAAGACTATATACTGTGCATACATATATATAAAGAATCAAACTTTATAGATAAATGTTTGCTGTTGATGGGAGATACATTTTCAGATTTAAATAATGACTCTGATAATTAAAGAAAATAGTTATGGGTTATTGAAACATATATATTTTACCATAATCAATTTAGGAGCATAAAATAAATATGGTCAAATGTTTTTTTTAAAAAATAACAACAACAACAACAAATAGAACAAAAACTAAAAAACCCCTGGGGAAAAAAAACCAAAGGATTTTAGATTCAAAGTAGTGCAGGCTCCTTTTTGCCGTTGCAGATTTTGTTACATTTTTTGGATGGTATAGTGAAATATTCATTGCCTGTACTGAGGACTGGATGTGACCTTGGAGTCTAATGACTTGTGCAGTTTCCCAGGATGAGGAAAAGTGGGGTTTCAGTTCCTGCACTAATGAATGTTTGTGTTCTATAGTCAACAAAAATTGTTCAAAATGTATAAATATTCATAGGTGTTGAGACTCTCTCTCCTTGCAGATGAGAGTTCTCATGCTCAGGTGAAAGCCAGGCTCGATTTTCTTGTCAGTGTGTGATTTGACCTCGTGGTTTCTCTGGTGAGGAGGTGGGAGAGGTCATTGCTTTGGCCACTCTTCAGTTCACTGCTCATTTAAACTGGGATTTGTCCAAAGAGAAAATACAGAGATTTACATGTACCCTTTCCCTTAATATGTCTTTAGCTATTCCATCCTAAAAGAATATTGTATTTCCAATACCCTATTGATCCTACAGGACTTCGGGCGTTTAAATGTATGGATCACATTTTAAGAGAGATCCAAATAAAGAAAAAAAAGGCACATCAGAGAAAATGTATTCCAGTGGGTGAGATGGAGACCAAATCAATGTTCACAGTCACCAAGTATATATTGCATTTAATCTGTTTTCCACAGTACACAGTTCATTTTGCAATTTGCACGAGAATTAATCTGGTTTTACTGGAAGTAAAACTGAAGTAAAAATTCCTAACTTTTTGTTAAGTTTATAAACCATTTTCCCCTATACAAGTACTGAGAAAGCAAGTTACAACTTTGCTTTTACTCTCTTCAGAATCTATTCTGAATAGCAAGTTAACATCAGCAGCAGAGTCAGTAACATTGCCATATTGATCAATAATAGTTCAAAAAATTCTTTTTATTCCTTTTTATAATTGCCATTCAGCAGTGTCACTCCCCATCCATTACATTTTTCACAAAAAGTGTTTGCTGACTCTAGCAAGACACACATTTGTGCACAACTCAACAGTACAATTCCGAGGAGATGTTGCAAGGGCTGTGAGAACCAGGATACTCCCCCTTCATGTTCTCTTCATTTTAGCTTATTTTCTAACTTTCCTTTCTAAGGACCCTCTACTAAAGTTGCTCTCTTAACTGATACCAACTACATCTGCTTCTTGTGTTTGGTTTAATCTGTCCCCAGTATCTCTTGCCAGCTGTAAAGTGTTCCACGGTTATTTGAGAAGAGCAAGTTTAAAAGAGGGATGGGGAAGGTTAATTATAACAGCATCATTAATATAGTTCATACTGAAGTAAATGACAATTTTGTAATTTTATGTAAAACAAGCAGGATTACACTAATTATGATTTCCTAATCTCCCCATTAGAGAAGCACAACAGTAACTCCATTAAAACATATTGTTTAACAGCACATTCCCTGCTGACAGCATCCATAAAATAGAACTTTAGATTGTCAAAACATGAGATATGTAACATGATGTTATGTCAGGCAATAGCCATGCTCTTTTGGAACTATTCTAATAATTCACATTATGTAAAATTCACACTTTTTCCTATTTTAATCTCAAGAAAATCCCACCATATTTCAACTCTTTTCTCAAATATTCTGAGTGGAATGCTCAGTTTGACTTTTTCCCTTTGTAATGCAGGAATTTCAGCCTAATAAGAGAAGAAAGAGCTAGCTCAGCATTAATTTGACACATGAAAATTTGCAAGTGTGGGGATAAATAGACTACTGAAAAGTGCAGTCTTCTAACCCATTACCATCTCTTTATTTTTTTAACTTGCATTTCAGCCCACTATTTTACATAAATAAAGAAAGAAATTAAGGTATTATCACAGCATTTGAAAAAAACTCCTACTTCCAGGGCTATACTTCATATTACTCATCCACAAGGAGGCCCATGATGCCCTTCCAAAACACTGCAGAGCTGTGATTTCTAGATCTTTTAGGAGCTACATTTCCACTGAAGTTAACATTGCTAACTCAGCACAAAACTTGATGACAGATTCCAAACACCTGTGGGAAGTAGGTCAGGATTAGAACTCACATTTTAAAAAAACACCAAAACAACCAACCAACAAGCAAACCCCTCCCCTCTTCTCTGCAAACCTAATTTAATTATATCGACCTACAAAAATGATGTCATAAGTAGAACAGTCCTTGTAATGTTTTTTTGTTTGTTTTTTTTGTTTGTTTGGTTTTGTTTGTTTGTTTTGTTTTTGTTTTTTATTAAAAAGATACTGTTGAGAGATTTTCAGGAGATGGATCGGCCCGCCTACAGTAGTGTCACTTCAATGAAAATTTGCCAAAATCTGTAGATTTGGAAGCAATCATGTCTTTTGTGGGGTACAACCATATAAAGATTTCTCCTATTCTGCTAGTCCTTCACGTTGTTTCATTAAAATGGATACTTTTCCACAGATATTTATTCCTTTTTCCTATGGTATCAGTAACATCTTTTATATTTTCCCTGCTAACTTGGATTTAGCAAGTTTTGCTCTTTCTTTTCAGAATCATAAGGTTTTATAAACAAAATAGGTAATTTTAAAATAAAAAATCTATCAGGAGTTTTGTAAGAAAACACTGTTGAAGAATTTTTTCTTGCGTACATTAAAGCCACTAGACTTCTGTACCTGATTTTTACCCTCAATTTTCTGTAAAGCTGATGACAGGTAGATATTCACATAACAAAAATGCCCATATAAAATGAACCTGTATTCACCATATGCTCATAATTAACTTCAGGTCACAAATCCAGAGGATTCTGTGACTTAAATGTTCATAGCCTAAGTGCATCTTAAAGCAAATGGTGACGCACCAATGTTGAGAGGAATCTTTGGAACCTTATTTCATTGATGTTTCTCATACAGCAAAATGCTAAACAGAGCTACAAAATAATTAAAATTTTAAGAGCATATCAATATTCACATTAGAACATCACCTTGAAAAATTCTTAATCTTTAAAAAATTGTAATATTCTTCAAATATTTTTAATTTCCAGTCTACAGTTTTCTTTAGCATTGTTACAACCTGCTGAATAGATACAGATGTGGCTCAAAATTGGAAACTGAAGACTAAATTCTAAATAGTGAAGTGATACTTGTGTATTTATCCACTTATATTTGTATTACATATATAGTATGTAATTTATATGTAAGATACATAAAATCTTACAACAGGCCCACTGACGCTATAAATGTTAATTATATAGTAGCCTAAACTAACCATTAGTAAACACTTTTAAGACTATCAATACTTACTTAGACTGAAAATACTTGAAATAAATTACCAGAGAAATCAGATTGTTTCAGTGCTTGTTCCAAATAGGATAAGTCATGTTTGGCTGAGCACACTGCTGGTCACAGTGGACAAGAGCTGGGTTTCTGTCCAGCTTCTCTGCTGAGGACCCTGCACACAGCCAGGGGCAGAAACAGGAGACTACCAGAAGCTGTTAAAGTCTTACTATTGTAAAAAGTTATTTTAATTGTAAATAGTATTTTCCTTGATCAAGAAGCAATTTCAGCTCTGTGTACGCAGCTTCTAGGGGGGTTTATTTTATTTTAATTTAGTTAAGAAAGCTGAAAACTACTAACAGTGTTCATAATGGAACCATATGCTAAACTAAAAAAAAAAGAAATGAAAGGTATAATTGCATCACTATGTCTGAGATTCACCAAATGTTTCAAATTCACTTTTTTAAATGTGCAGGATGTTAAAGTCATACCCTGTACATCAGTTCTGAAATGTTTAAATGCATTATTTTAATATTTATATCTCAGCACAAAGCAATAGGAGAAATTTTGCAATGCATTACCCACATATGCAAGCAAACTACCCACATATGCAAGCAAACCACAGTGTGGAATCAAGATGGGGCTTTTATTCCTGTGTGTTTACTTTGCAAAATGAGTTCATTTGGAGAATATGGGGTTGTGATGAAACTTTAATGATGGAAGGGACACTTGGAAATTGAAAAGCTGTAATTTCTCCCTGTAAATATATGAATCCTACTATAAGTACTCCTGGAAAGCTGCAGCTCTTTAGGAACCCTAAAACATTCCAGGAACATAAAGCCAAGGGACATCTTCCTCTGCATTGCCAAAATATGCAATTCTCAGTAATTAAAAACCAGAAAATCCGTTTACTGTTAATGGCAAAAAAGGAACTAAGGAAGCCTGCAAGAGCACGGGAAGGAACTAAAAAGCCTGCAAGAGTTTTCAGGCTGGTGCCTGGCAGAAGGAGATTGCCAATGATAGAAGTTACCTGTCTTTCAGAATCACAAAGTGAGATAGGTTTTAGCGAAAGCTGAACATTTAGATAACGAGGAAAGTTGGCAAGGCAGCCCTGGGGATTGTTGTTACTCAAACCCATCCATCCATCCATCCATCCATCCATCCATCCATCCATCCATCCATCCATCCATCCATCCATCCTTTAAATCCCCTCCCTAAGCAAGTTACTTAGCAATAATCTCATAAATTCTACCAGACTACAGTAAAAGTAAATTGTTGTTTTACTGCAGCTCTCCAACAAGCAAAGGAGATACTTCTCTGGGACTGTACATTACAAAAAATTCCATGTTTAGAGTGTGGCATACACAGAAAATTATTAATGAAGATTTCTTTAATTAAATGTTCTCAAAGTACCATGGGAGAGTAAGAGAAAGAGTTTGAAAAGCAAATAACATTGTAGCTTGGTCACATGTATAAGACCAGAAGACCAAATTTTATCTCTTGTGCTAAGTCAAGGAAAAAAGGTCAAGCACTTGGGTCCTTGACATCTGTGGTAATATTCATGTCATGGTGACCTCAGTCTCCCTCTTTGCTGACTTACCACAATTAGCTTCAAAAAGTGAAATCTCTATTAGTTGTTTTTTTGGTTTGTTTTAAATATATATGTCACCCAACCTTATCAGTTAGTTCAATGAAATTTCAGAGAGGCTGAACTTAAACTGACAAGCAGAGCTGTAGAAAACACAAAATCATAGTAATCTTTCCCTAAAACGTTGGCCATTACAGCTCTCACCACAACAGTCCTGTGAGTATTGCCTTCAGGATGTTTTCTGCCTGGCCAAATATAATTCATTTGTGTGTTGTTATTGAACATATATTATGAGCATCTGGTGGTATTTATATGCCTAATTTTTCTAACATATTAATTGCACTTAAAAACAAAAAGACTACCATAAGTAGAAAAGTTCCTTTTAAATACTTCCTGTTATCTCTCATATTTTCCCATAACTCTCAGCATGCTTTTGTGGTGGGCTTTAGATCTAAAACCTGTGAGTCTTGAAAGGCAAATTTATGTGCATTCATAATACTAAGCAGTGCATACATAATTAGATTTAAAGAATGCAACTGATAAAACATGTCTACTTGCTCTGTTGTTGCTGATATTTATAGCTGGCACATGGAATTTAATATGGATCATTACTTTCTCAGGATTTTACACATTAGTTATGGTTATGGCATTACCCCAGTACTTCTTGATGTAAAATATTTTTGAGTTGTACATATTAGAAGAATTCTTTCCATCACATTTTTCTTACCTTTATAGAAGAAGACAAAGTTTTACATCAGCATAGCAATGCATTAATTTCTGTCTTTCATTATGATTCTAATATCGGGCACAACACATCATTTCTATTGAGCCAACTATCTCCAGTATGGAAACATCTGCAAACTATTCATAGATTTTAAACAGCAGCCCATTTGTGTGTATTGTTTCATAACACTTTATGCCACCATTTATTTAAGAGCAAGCCCTCAAGATGAATTAAAATATTATTTCATTTAAAGAATAATTCAAACTCACCCCCCCCCCCCACGCACTGACACTGTTTACATTGTTTGTAAGCACTTGAATTTTAAATAATACTGAATCTAGCCAAGCTAAACCAATACGCTACATTTTTCAGATCTCATATTTGATGAATATTATAATTTTTAATGTAATGCTTTGGAAATTTATGCCCATCTCTTAAAATTTTAAATGCAAGCTATATTACCAAAGTCACAGGAAATAGTAGCATTTTTTAATGAAAGATAGCAAATATGCTTTTAAGACAAAAGTATTCACATGAATGTAACAAGATTGCTATCCTCATAAAAACATAACCTCTCCTAAAATATTTATAAAATCTCAGAATTTAATTATGTCCTTCAAAGTGTTTCTTTAGTACACTTTCTAACATATTGTTGGAGATGTAAATAATTATATTTTAGCTTCTCTGAGTAATCAAGGTTTCTTCTTTCTCTAAGACTCAATTAAAAGGGGGACTCCATCTTTTTCATAATCCCACAAAATTTTATGTCAATTCTTCAATGTGGTAAAAAATTTTACTTTTTCTTTGTCATAACTAGACATTTTTTACACTATGAAAAGTCATGAGAGAACAGGGTGCAGAAATCTTCTGACTTGATATAGGCCTCAAAGTCGCATATAAAACAAAGAAAAAAAAAGAGAGAAAGAGAGAATAAAAGCCCTCAACTCCTTCAGGCTTATTGATATATGTGCTACACGAAGGAGTTTTCTTCAACATGTTTTATTTTCAGAATGCAGCAGTGAATAATACTTTCTTCTATTTAAGAGCCTAAGCAGTGTGAAAACTGTTGAAAGAAGAAAGTACACAAAGGTAACTAAGCTGATAAAGCTGTGATGACTGAAAGTATTAATAGAGAGGGAAAATTCCATCTTAGCGGCATGCTTTATAAACACCATGCATTTTTTTCCAGATGGAAATTTTTTTAACTAGCAAATAGTACATAACTTGCATTCATCTTCCTCCTAGTCAGACTTGCTCATGACAGAAATATTCACCTTGCACTACATGCACTAGTCCTGAAACTGATATAAATATAAATATATATAAAAAAATACTTAAAAATTTGATTTGCAGTCTCCAGCAAAATCTATATAGACCTCAGTGATGACTCAAATAAATTGTTGTGAGTAGTGTTCCTTAAAGCAAAACAAGCAAATTTGAGAGCTGTTAATATTAGATGCTAACAAATCTTCCAGGCTGTGAATGTACAGTAGTGACAGAAATTAAAAAGCAGATGTCCTCCCACATTGAAATTCCCCCCAACTTACTTCAAGATTACATAGTTGATGAAAGTACAGCAAGTTCTAATTTCTAGGGGGAATAATGACTTTTAGTTGCAATAATTTAAGGAATAATGTACCCCAACTCTACTTAATAATGCTATAATTCCATCAAAGCCTTCCAGGGACATCATAAACCATGAGAGTGAAACTCAAGTGGTTTCCTCAAGTCACCAGAAGGCTGAGGTGGAATTACAGTTTGAATTTATATTCATTTTGAAGGAGACTTATTTAATATTGCACATTGATCATGATTAATGCCTTTGGAACCGCCAAAAACTATTAGGGGTGTTCACAGCCTTTTGAAGCCACCAAAAGTCAATTAGGCCACTGACTAGTGATTCTCAGCAATTCCTTTCTTTTAAAGCTGTGGTTTGGCCAGCACAAATTGTTTAACCATGCTGAAGTTAACATCAATTTGGTCATATATTTTTAATACGTTACTTCTTCATATTGAATGAAGATGGGAAAATATTTCTTGTGTCTCTGTGCATAGCTCTTTATTTATAGAATTTCACTGGAAATTAAGGGACAAATTAATTGGAATAATTTGGCTAACTTAGCAACTGAACATCACTGAATGAATATACTTTCATTAAATAGATTTTTCACTTAAATGCCAATAATTTGTCCATTTGTCCTTTGTGAGCTAACTGAACACAATTATCTGAACATGCAGCTTTAGTAACAGGATAAAATTATTTCTTGCTTGAAGACTGCAGGTAATCTATTTTAAAATGAAGTATTGCATGGAACAGCCCAGAGAGCCCACAGAGGAAATGCTGTGGCATGGGCAAAAAAAGAAAAAAAACAGAAGGGGAAATCTGGCTCTTAAACAATGTGTGAATCAAAGTTTCTAGAGGTAAAATAATGTTCAGTGTAATCCTTCAAATTTCTATTTATTTTTTGACTTGATTATGCTGTCTCCCTCCACAGCCTCCTAGGACAGGAAATCCCAATGTCATTGCTTGAAGGACAGCTACTCAAAAATGTGGTTTATTGTGATCTCTTACTAAATATCCTTACTTGCCTAACCGTAAAGACTTAACATCATTAGGATGCCCTTTTGTGTGGCCTCTGGACTCAAGATTTTCCTCTCCTGAAGAGTCTCCACAATTCCAATGTGGATATTTGCCAGCCTCTTGTGGGTTTCATAGATATCAAAGGGGATCTAATACAGCAGAAGATGCCTTTATTTAGACAATGGCATTAAGCCAAAATGTTTACATGTGTCAGAGAACCTGCCATAAAATATATTTCCCCGGAGATGACAGTGTGTCAAGTTCTGAAATTCCTAGTGCTGAGTAGCTGATTTGATTTACACTTTTGAATAGAAAACACATCGAGGTAATCTCAGCTCCTCTTTACAACAATATATTCCAAGTAGAGGATTTATTTGTAATTTGTTAAGATCAGATACAGATAGAGATAAGTCACATACAAATCCTATTGAAAGTCTTTTGGCCAATTTCTAAGATGATAGTAGAGCAAATTGATCTTTAAAACCAAAACTATGACAGCATAGTAATCAGTTACATGCCACTTTTGAGCAAGATAAATATACATTCTACACACCAAACTAAAAAAACATCATTAATATGTAAAAAAAAAAAAAAAATAAATGCAGTGTTGTTTGCTTCAAGGTTTCCAAAGGTTGCCTTTGGAAAACCACGGTATGACAACCCTCTGATCCTTGCATGGACCACTGAAAATAAAGCTAGATGTCAGGTATTCACATGATTTATGAAGAAATGTCCTTTGGCATTTGATGTTTTGAATGCTGAGGATTCAACACAGGGTTTTAGAACAAATGAAAAGAAGAAAAATCCAATCAAGATACTGGCTGAGAAAATGTCAGAGTCAAAAATTTTTGGAGGCTGAGAAAATGTTCTTAGGTTTAATGCTATAGAGGTGTCTTGTTCTTACAGACTTTGGCATTTGGTGTTGGACAAACTCATATGAAGTCTTTGTCTGCAATAACCCTAGAGAGGTGCTACTAGTGTTCCATTCCCCACAACAGATGTTAAACCTTGGCTTTGCTTCCTGAGATGGATTGAAAGTTTTTCAGTTTCTACGTGTAACATTTGCAATTAATGCCAAATCACTCGTATGTTGCATCCTTATGTGGAATCTAGCACAACTAGCATTCCCAGTGCTCCTTTGCAGCTATTTAATCAGTAATCATCTCTGTCTGGCTTCCCTGAAAAATTCTTCAAATTCATGAAAAATTCAAATTCTTCAAAAACAGACAATTTCAAAAATAACAGCCTTCTGAATGTTTTCCTTCCTATTAACAGCAAATTCTTCGAGAGAAAAACTGTTTGAACTTGCCCAGGTTGCCATCCTTAATTAGGAGTTCCAGCACTGGAGTAACTTTTAATTGTTCCAATCCATCTCTCAGGATAAATAAATAATAATATCTTCAGATACAATCTCTTTTCTTTATCGAGAATACAACAGCGGGCATCTTTGGCAGATTATTACAGCTCTGAACTCTACTTTCCTAGACCCTGCTTTGCCACCAATTGTCTTCTTTCAGCTTCTATGCTGTACATTGACACTGGAAATAAAGAAGTTGGCTAAGAGGAAATTTCTGGTTTTTTCCTGAAAAAATTTTTGAAATGCATTCCATTTTTGATATGTTTTCCATTTTTTCTCTATTCCTGAAAAAAAAAATGGAATAAAAAATAAAGAAATAGAAAAACTGATAAATGGGAGCAGTATATTGCTAGTATTCTCTTAGTCAACTGTTAACTATGAGTGTTTATTACATTGGATAGAAAAGGTGCTGGCTTACAACAAACAGCAAAAAAATTGGATATTTTTGTACAGGTCTGTTGATGAATATCCTCACTTTTTTTTGAATTTTGAGTGTTGAATTATTTGCCTGCAATGCTTGATATATTTTGAATAATTATTCTCAAAATGGAAGCAATCAACTATAACAAGAGTTTTGTAAAATCTTAACCTTAATTTTTCTCAAATCCTTTCATGCATTCCATAAGAACATTGACAAGGTTAAATACATGGTAAGCATAATATTTTCAGGTAAATAGGAGTTTTTCTGTAGATCTTGCTGAGACTTAGAGGTCAAAATTATGGTATTTTAAATTGGTGGTGATTCCTTTTCCCCTCTACATATATCCATCTATAAAAAATGCACTGTGGGAGGTATTCTGAGGAAAGAGTAATTTGTGTGTAAATATATAAATATATAAATGTGAATAGACATGCATATAAGTGTATAGCTATGTAAATATAGCTGCACAAAGTGGGCCAATACCAACAAAGTATGATGTGGTGACATTCTGTATGATGAAAAAGATCATTAAATTAATGAAGGAATTATGGACAGAATTATTAAATCTTTGCTTCAGATGATTCACAAGAAAAGGAAAGTGTGGCGTGAGAGGATATCTTTATTATACGTCTTTTTAATAAAAGTTTTCAAGATTTCTAGCTAATTGATCTCCGGAGAATACCGAGTAAATTGTTTTATACTTCCCATATATTTCAACTTACTCTAATTGAGTATAAATTGAGAGAAAACACTTTTCCTCTATCACACTCTGCTATTTGTCTCAAAGGGCCACCAATACAGAAAAAGGACCTTTGAATCTGTCCAACAGCTCGCTCAGGGCATTATCAGAACCTGTTTGCACAGACAGAGATATGTCTCAATTAATTGATGAACTCAGTCTGCAACAGCTACTGCTAGCATCTCCTGTACTCTGTGTAGCTTGCTAATTCAAAACTACTCCATAAAATTTCTATTAAAGGACACATATTTGGATTTCATACCTGGGCTCCTGCTTGCCCAGTAGAGAAGCCCTGGTCCCCACTGCTGCCACCAAAACATTCCAGGCCCGGCGGAGTAGGGTGATGAACAGCACAGCACTGCAGTGAAACCAAAAATCAGCCCCAAACGAGCACCAGACTCTCACAGTCAGGCAAAGGAGATCCACGGCAAGCACAGGAGCTGTCCATTAATAGCTGAACAACAATAGCAGCTGTGGATTAATAATAATAACAATAATAACAATAACAGCACATTCCAGTCAGAACTGACATTGCCTTGAACTTTTTGTCCCACACTGGGTGACCAAAAGGGTTAAACTCCAGACAGCAGCTCAGCCTCACCCAGCCGCTCGCTCACTCCTCCATGCAGGGTGGGAGAGAGAATCAGAAGGGTAAGAACTGGAAAACTCATGGGTTGGGATAAAGACAGTTTAATAGAAAGAAAAAGGTGTGCACCCAAGCAAAGCAAAGTAAGGAATTCAATCCCCACTTTCCATGGGCAGGTAGGTGTTCAGCCATCCCAAGGAGAGCAGGTTTCCTTCATGTCTAGAGGTAACTTAGAATCACAAATCACTCTGAAGGTCACCCTGCTCCTTCTTCTTCCCCCAGCTTTATATGCTGAGCATGGTCAGGGGCATCCCTCGAGGTCACCTCTCCTGGTTGTGTTCTCTCCCATCTCCTTGTGCCCCTTGAGCCCACTTGCTGATGAGCTGGGAAGCAGAAAAGGCCTTGGCAATGTGCAATTGCTGCTCAGCAGTCAGGAAAGCATCCCTGAATTACCAACATTGTTTCCAGCACAAATCCAAAATACAGCCAGTTATCAGCTACTGTGAAGAAAATGAGTTCTACCCCACCCAAAACCAGCACAATAGCTCATTAAGTGTTTAATCCATCTCTAAAAATATTAGTAGAAGAACTATAATCCAAACTGAGTGAACAAAACTGTTATTAACAAGGATGGAGTTGCCTGAATGGGTCAAGGAGATATACTATTTTATTTAGAGATATATGAAACTAAATTTCAGTAAACTCTTCCAGCATATTAGTAAATTTCCTTTTTGGGAGGATTAGGTATTTGAGATGACAGTGATTCAAAAGCAGCCAGAAGACCTCAGGTACATATTCCCTAGCAAAACATACAGATCACTGAGATACTGATTTTTTTAAAAAACACCTTGCATTTACACTTGGAACAGACCTCTATTTTTCATTAAGTGCTTTCTAGAATATCCAGGAGCTTCTTTTCCCTCGAGTCTGAGTGTAATGAAGTCTGAGGTGTCCAAGGAGATGTTGGTAAAAAACATATAAACTACAGTTAATTTTTCAGGTGTAGCTCTCTCAACTGTCATATTCTGTTTTCTTTATTTGTGAATGAATTACAATTTTCATTAGTTTTTTAATATGAAACTGTTTTTTTAACTAAAAAAAAAAAGGGTTTGTTTTTTCTTTTCCCCACAGGGATGAATGTTCTGAGGTTTTTTATAGTTTGAAATAGTATCATAGATTCAGGTAGAAAAAATTTGCACCCTCTAAAACTGCTTAACATAGGACAGTTCCTTATGATATAACTGGTATATACTTTAACTCTTGAAACTGCCTCCTCTTCTTTTTTTTCCTTGCCTTATCTTTTTCCTCTCATTCCCCCATAGCACTTTCAACTCAGAGTATAACTCTCATATAATTTCCCTCTAGATTTGAATCCAATGGATCTGTTTGTACAGGAAGCAAATTTGCACACCTTTCAGATTCAGTTTTTAAAGGCTTCTTATTGACAGCATCACTAGATATTAAGGAGCAAACTTTATGCAAGGATTTCTTCAGTGACACTTCTTGAGCAAGATCTTACTAGAAGTGTATTTCCTTACTTGCTCCATATAATCAATATTTCTGATAATCAGAGTCTGATTCAGGATATTGAGCCCATATCTTTGTTGCCCTGTACATCCTCAGCTTTTGGGATTCTAAAAAAGCTGACATGTCTCTGTCATATGCAGAAGTGAAGGAAAAGAATATGTGTTTTTCTCCACTTGCATCCAGCCCCTCATTAATTATATATCACTCCAGTTACTTGGGGTTTTGTGGCTTTCCCCTACTGTGTGGGGAGCACAATCCTTACAAATGTGGACCCATGCTAGCCAGGAAAGGCAGGTGATAAATGATCCCTCTGCCAATGGCCAGACTGAGAAAATGCACATTTCCTATTCACAGAAAAATGAAAATACAAAATAAAATAACATAAAAAGTTGATGATTTTTCACAAACCTTCCCAAGCCTTCCAGTTTTCAGTAAAACTGATGTCCTTGTCAGATTCATTGTTAAGAGCACTGGATATTTGTTCAGCTGTAGAAATCTGGAGCAAAAGATTGTAGGTTCAATGAAATGGCATTTTCCAATTAAATTGTGTTTTGCTGGAAGTTCCCCAAGCTCTACTGAACACCATGGTTATACATCCTATGTAAACTACAGATTTGCATCATTTTTGCATGACAGATTTTTGAATACATAAGGCTTGGGGGAACAAAGCTTTGCAAGGTGAACATTACAAAATGCCCAGTGATTTTTTCTTTCTCCCACAGGCTTTCCTGCAGGCATGCATAATAGGGACATTAGTTATTAAATTGGCACTCGGTCTTTCTCTATTTCTCTATCATTTTCAAACAGGTTAATTAAAGCTCATTTATATGCCAGTTAAATAGAAGGTAACTTGAGTCAGAGGAAACATCAGCACACATTTTATCATAAATCCTTCTGAACTTATAAATGACCTTCAACCAGTTTCAAAATCTGCCTCTTGAAAGGTACAAATACCTGCATCTGCATTTTTTTTTTTTTTTTAAACAAAGCTAAAGGATACATCTTTTTATTTTTGTTTTACACGGGAGACTTCCTTTTCCAAAATCCTGTATTGTGTCTGTCAATAAGCTCAAAGGAGGAAATTATTTTGCACAGTTACCATTCATGAAGAACCAGAAGAAAAAAGAAAACCTTCTCCTGAGACTAAAAACAAAATGACAGCTTACCATGTAGTTCATTGGCTGACGTGCAAATGCACCAGCACGGGGCACTTCAATATACTTTTAGCTTAAGTGAGATGCAGGTAAACAAAGCAAGCATTTCATCCTCAGCCTCAGTTCCTTTGGAGACAGATGTTGACACAATTGCAAGTGCAGTTTCTGTGTACAGATCTATCAGTGCCGGAAAGCCTCAGGTACTGCTGGTATGCAAAAAAAAAAACCCAAAAAACTAATTAGCCACAAGTACACAAAACTTGGTCGTATCTGTGCTGCTCAAGGCTCAAAACCAGACTGTTAAGGCTCACTTACATCAAGGTACATTTCTGTTTCCTTTGCGTGTGCTCTTTAACAAGAGCAAAAACAAGATAAAAACACGTGGTTCTATCTTCTCGCACAGTTTTAAGCTTGTAATGTTTTAATGTGAGTATTTACACAACTATTTTGGAGCATCAGGAGCAAGGGTAACTTTTCAAGTAGGGTGTTTGTAAACACCCTTACAGTCAAAAAACTCTTTAATTCTACAGATCTGGTTTTATATATTTTCTTAGATTTTTCTTTTCCCTCTAATCTGCTAAATTCCATGAAACTGTCACTGAAAAAAATCATAAAAACAGCGTGTCTGTGAAGATAATACTCAGAATTGTTTCTTGCTATTGTATCCCCAAAGACTGTCATTGAATATTCTAGAAAAAAAACACAAAACAAAACAAAACAATTTGGATCATATGTAACCATTGATTTTTACTCATAGTTTCTCATTGATTTCAGTGGGGAGTTCATATTAGGCACCCCTGGTATGAAATAGCCACTTGTATTAGATTTTTTAGGAAAAAAAATGCACAGCTGGCAAAAAAAAAAAATCAAAACGGGCATCAAGAAATTTGCCCCATATTGTGAACAATCATAAAAACAAAGTTATCTATCCTGCACCACTGAATACTTGCAGCATACAGAAGACAAAACTTTTTTTTTTTTTTTAATAAATATCAGTCCTCAGGAGCTAAAAGTAGACAGATTAAACCACATGATTTAGGATTAGTTTCTGAAGAAGTAGAAAAAGAAATCTTCAGAGCCTGGAGTTTCTCACTGTGGGAGCCATCTTGTGGAAGGAAATTATTTTCCCTGTGATAGCTTAAAAGCAGATTTGCTTTTCATTTAATTGGAAAAAATATAGATGGGATGTAAAAGGCACACAGTCCTAAGTATATCTCCCTTTCACAGCTTTAAGAGAGGAAAAAAATAGACAGATGACTCAGAAAAATATTTTGGGGGTTTTTTAATACCCCTTGTTGGATTTTCATTCCCTAAAGGTTTCTGTGCATGATCCCAGAACTACTAGAGGGAAAATTTTAAATTCCAAGGTCAAGAAAATATCCTTTTTTTTTTTTTTTTTTTTCCCCAGAAAAACACATGATATTCACTCTGTAGAATTTGGATATGAATATTTCTTACCCCATACCACAAAAAATCTTATGAAATGCAGTTCATTACTTTTATCACTGTCCTATTTTCTGAAGACTTTATTATACTTAAAGGACATTTTTACTTACATGTGGCAAGTTATTACCTGTCTCCATTTCCTAGGTAACAAGGACGATTAAATTAGGGCATATAAGAAAGGGAAGTGGAAGAGGCTGGAATCAACCTGGACAAGTCTTTTGCACTCCTCATGCCATGAGTTGAAATACTGAGCTGCACTGTTTCCCCATTAGCAATTACAATGTTTATACAATTCCTCAATCTGTTATTCCCTCAACAATATAACTCAACTATTTATGAGCGATACACCTGATCTGGCAGTTCTGGCTGCAGGACTTCATGAGCTCCTTTTCTCTCACAGCAGGGCTTGGAGGTGCTTCTTCACCCAGCCTGTCAAGCATCACTGAGGGGGCAATCATGTCAGATGTGGTTGCCTTTGCTCCAACAAAAGTGTGCATTTGATCTGAACATTTTTTCTCTTGATTCTTCCTTTTTGCTTTGCCTTTTCAGTGGGCTCGTTCCAGCTTGTTCCAGCTGTGGTTTCATGTTGGGTCATGTTGGGATGTGAGGTTGGTATTCAGTCTTGGTGAGCTGGATTCCACTCCTGCAGAAAAGGCAGCCCCATCACCTCACTTCTGTGCTGCCAAGTTCATTTCTTTAATGATCTGGCCATTGTTCGCCTTCATTTCTGCCTCTGCAAGATGACCTGGAGCCTCACTGCTGCTTCTGAAAGGAATTGGGTAAGGACGGGCACTCTGTTAGGTAATCGGAGTGCTGCGACCTTCCTGAAGAAGCGTCTTGATAAAGGCACCTTGGGGGCGCAGAGATGGCCGCGCTCTCACCTCAGTGATGTCAGTTCTTGTGGTGTGGGCCACACAAAAGAAGGGATGGAGCCCTTGTTTGGAGTTCCACAGTTCTGCTATGAAGGGGTCCAGGGACAACATAAGACTTTTTGAAGTCAGCTGGAGCAAGGGTTTATCTAGGGAGAGAGAGGGAGCAGTACAGAGGTGGGGTGAGGGGAAGGACCAATGGGATACACTGAATCTGCATATAGTAGCAGAGCATGTTGGGAGAAGTTTCTGTTCTCACCACGGCAGCGAAGTCATTGCCTAGGGGCATATTCCAGACCACTTCTTTCTTGAAAATTAGCAGCAAAAATAAAATCATTGGAAAGTTTAACAAAACTATAAAGTAATATGAAAGCTGAGTTCAGTAGTGTTCCAGAGAACTGAGTTTTGGATTTTTCTAAGTTTTTGGCAAGTGTTTTGTGCTTGGTTCAATGTCTATTTTCTTTTTTATATTATACCATCAAAGCAAGTCAATTTCACAATATCTTCTTTACTCCTTTGGTCTGTCACTGACTTTGATGTCCTCATTGTAGGGTCAGCTCTAAGAAGTCAGAGCTTTCCCCAAAGACAAAGTTTTATCATTTCTTCTAGGTTTGCTGACCCAGAAAAATTCAGCAAGTAATATGAACAAAGCAGACATTTAGTCCACAGGAAATAAAAATGTACAGATCCCAAGACAGACATGCAGTCAAGGACAGAGGCATTGCTAAGGAGCAAGGAGAAATAAATTGCTGGGCAAAAAAAATGTACAAAATAATCAAGGCCTGCAGATATAGTAGGCATTGAAGAAAAAGAAGGGATGTTTTTGGAAATATTTCATCTCTGCACCTCCCGCCCATGCTTTTCATTAAGGCTGCAAAATAGAATGTAGCAACAACAAAAACAAAAAAAATAATAATAATAAAAAAAAAATAAAAAACCAGGAATCTTTCATAAAAAATATCTGTGACCAAGCTGAGAAGTCTTTCAATAAAGTTTATGTTCTTGAGGTATAGATAACGTGCTAAAAATCTCTTACCAAACCCTGTAATTTCTGCTTTGGTGATAGAACTGACACTGATGTTTTCAGTTTTCCTGTTAGCATACTCAGTTTGAGACAGCTTTCTGTCCACTTCAGTTCTTTCATGATACCTTTGATTTTGTTTAAACAAGAAACAGAACCCTGGCATTTCTTACGGATCTGTTTATGTAATATAAGATACTCATCATCTTAAGCAGGCTACTCATTCCAGTTAAAGAATGTTGTTGATGTTTTGGTGTTTGTGCAGCCATAGTAGATCTGACCTAAAACTCATTTAAATGAAAGACATCTATTGAATCCATGGGCTTCAGGGCATAAACCAGTCAGCCTTTCACTGACTCACTGAAATGCTGTAGTCAGATATATGATTCATGCTTCTTTCCAATGCCTTGGACTTGAATGTGATTATTCAAGGAGTTAGTGATCACAAGGCCAGTATTTTATAAGCTATGAATGTTATAAGAATGTAGATATATCAACTCAGTACTGTTCTACCCGAAAAAATTATTTTTATAACAGTGCAATACAGATTCAGAAGGAAATGAAAGGAAAAAATTCAAGGCAGATAAAAACCGTGTTAAAATTGCTGTTCAAAACTGGAATTTGCAAGTGTTTGCTTTCACAATAATTGATATTAGGAAAACAAGAAAGGCAGATAAGGTGTTCGCTTGCAAAAACAGATAACCAAGAAAGTGTCAAAGGGATTTAAATAAAGAAGAAATCTATGGACCACATTTTTTATTACTTTGGTGTTTATTGACATTACGACTAGGATTTACTAGCTTGAGTTATGTAAAGTGAAAACAGATTTGGTAAATGGGGGTGTAGATTATTTTGAAAAAAGCTGCACTAATAGGATGTGTAGGAGAAAAAAAAGACTCAAACCACCAAGGTGAAAACCCCAACTGTATAAAATCTGTCATTAATTTCAATAAATAAATGGATAGTTTATCTAGTTATGGCTATATGAGAACAAATATCAATGAAGTAACAGACGTTTATTTGCCTTTTGCTGATTTGTCATACTGTCCCTCCATCTTACTAGAAAAGGCATTAATATTTTTCCTAGTTATTGTTTAATAGTATTCCTTTCTGTATTCATTAATTAAATTACTAAATTTAGCAAGTAATGTAATCCCCATTTTTTAAAAATAATTCTGCTTTTAAATAAGGGCAAAATATTTTAGAAGATGGTTACATTTTTGAGCCTGACTCTGTATTTATCAGTAGTTACTTAAACAGCATCATTCAAGAGTTTTATGTTGTTAAGCTAAACCCCTAGTGCGGAAAACATTAGTGGAGTTGCATAATATGTGTGACAAATATTTCCCTGAGAATTATTACAAAGCATAAATAGGTCCTTCCTCTTTTACTTGGCTTTCAAGAATTCCACTAGGGTCCCCTTAACTTAGTACAGGGAAAAGAAAGTTGAGTTACAGCAGCAGATAAGGAGGCCTTCAAGTTTATAGAGCAGATTTCGTTCCTTCCTTGCTAGACAGCTAATGTGAGGAATGATTGCCATCTGTGAAACCTCTAATCTGCCCCACCAAGATAAATAAAATGGGGAGCAATCAAAATTTTCAGGATACCCTTCACACTGTATCACCCATGGCCAAATTACCTGTTTTCATGAGATTAAACCACACTTCAGTATATTTCTGAAAGGATGTGATAGAAACACACTGTACAGCCAGCGTATGAGGCCCTGGTATTTTAGACTTCTATAAAGAAAAGCTTTAAACTGACATTTTTTTTCCCTGTCAGAGGAAAGAAATGATGAACCAAGAAATCTGTCTCTGCAATGTGTCAGAAGGTGATCCCAAGGGGGGAGAAGTATTAGTAGAAAAAAAGAGCTCTACCTTAGTTTCTTGGTATATTGCTATTCTTAGGTCGCATTGCTAGAGGACAATTTCATACCCCTGAGAAGAAACCTGTGATGAAAATTCATGTCACAATTAGCATCAGCTTCTGTGAATTGCTCATTTCAGCAAAGGAAACTACACTTGGGTGCACCCTCTTTCCACTGGAAATAAAAAGGGCTCTTTGATTCTACTTTCCTCGGAAATCTTGCAAACAAATTTTTCAGTCCCAGCCTGAGATTTCTGCGTGGGACAGAATAATTTCCACATAGTCCTTATTTCAATGCTACTAAGTGATGACCTGGCTTCTTCTGTCACTGTCATGCAGTTGACAATCATTCTTACTCCTTGTTTCTAAGCAAGTAACACCACGGAAGGCCAAATCCACACCCGGTGATAGGTGTGTGTTTGAGAAAGCCCCTCATTCCTAATCAGCCCCACTGGTATTGTTGGAAATGTGCCCTCAAGTTCCAATTGTGCCCAAAATTCCTTCCAGAAAAGGAGCTGCTGATCAAGAGAGGAAAGGGCTGATGCATTCCCAGATCTCCCCAAGAAGGAGGCAGCATGAAGTTGGGGCATGGGTTGGACATGAAGGCTTGGAAATGTAGGCGTGGACAGTTAAAATATAGTCCCACAGGCTGCAAGGATAATGACCTGAGCATTGTAAATTACTTAATCCTTACAATTAGGATAAAAATGTGATGTTTTCATTGACTACAATATTAATGGATCATAAATGCCCTTTCTGCCAATTCTCCATGCTCAGTACAACTGGAAATTGCAAATTTTTAAAAGTATTTTGGAGAGTTTGTGAAATCAATTACTGCTACTAATGAAGTAGAAGCTAAAGATTTCAATTGTCTTGTTTGGCTATTCACTTCCCTGGAAAAAATATGTAGGTTGAATAAGACAAACTGAATAGTTGTAGGTATATATATGTGTATCAAAGGTAGCTATTTCTTCTTTTAGTTGATGAGGAATTGTAGGACAAGGAGTTGACACCTAGCCAGAGTGTACATATAAAAATCACAATATTAGTCTTCTCAGTACCAAGAATCCAACGTCACCCTGTTGATTCTCCCTAAAATATGCAAGAGCACATTATTGTCTCATAGGAATCACTACCTGTTCTCAACAGGAGCTCACTGCCACATGCTGTGTGCCTTCCCCACCAGTCAGCATGCAGGTCATTCTGTGCTGGGTTTTTTTTGTTTGTTTGTTTGTTTGTTTTAACTTTGAAGTAAGATGGAGAGTTTCTATGCACTAAAAGCAACAAACTAAAATGGCTGAAATGGTTTTATGAGGAGTTATCTGGCAATGTTTCTTCTAGCAGGCCAGGAAAAGAGCATGAAGGTTAGAGAAGAGGACAGAAAGAATATTAACAGGAAAACTAATAATTTTTATGAATTTTAGAGAACTTGGACTGTAGTGATAGTGTGCACTGAGATATGCAGTACCTACTGAAAGTCATAGTCAATGGTTAGGAGTAGATAATATTTAACATTTTTATAGTGTTACACAGCTTCAAAGGACTATGCAAACATAAATTAATTAATCCTCAGGATTTTAAGATCTCTATTTAGATAGGTAGATTCCTCTCAGAAAGTTCTGTGTAACACAGATGATTACATCTACTTACAAAATAGGACAAACAACAGCAATAATATCACTGGCTTTGTGATTCAGTTAAGCACTGTTATCCCTCTTTTGCTGATGGAAAAGCTGAGGTTTAGCTATCAGGAAATTTCTGTGAGGCATGTCAATGAGAGAGCTGAAATTAAATTTTTGGAATGGCCTATCTTTTGACTCCTATTTTCTGCCTGCTAAGTAAATCTAAGGAACAATATAGTTTAGTGATGTGAGACAGATAAATAAATTTAAATTAAAAAGTTCAGAGTTATGATATTTCCTTTCTCATAAAATTTCCATCCCAACAGCGCAGTTTTGTGATTTTTTTTTTGAAACTTACATCAAAAGTAACGTTGGGGTATGGGAAAAGAATAGGAAAAATGTTCATCATAATATGGTTGGATTCTGACCACTGTCAAAGAACAGACCTGTTTTAAAGGGCCCTATTAATTTACTTGTTTGGTGACTTTGAAAATTTCTTTCTTTATTGTCCATTGTTTCAGATTTTCAAACACAGCTAACGCATACATGTTCAATAAAGTCTGATATGATGCAGAAATGTCCACCAGAGTCTGCAGACATCCTGTCATACCACTGATCTCACTTAAGAGTTAACTCAGAGGCCTGATGATAATTAAAAATGTCAACATCATTAAATATTTCATTTCTCATATATGAAAAAAGAGGTTGAGCATATTTGCATAATTTACATAGCAACCATCTAATTTTGGTGATTGAATTGATGACACCTGGGATGTCTAAGCTTTTGGGTTTTTTTCTTTCTAGTCCACAAAGTGTCACATCCAGAGAACTTCTCAAATCCTATCAGTGTATTGAAGTTCTACTATGGGTATTGAAATCCAAAAAAATCTGAGGAACACAGTCTCATTGGGGTTGTTCACATCATTTAAGTATGATGGCAGCTGATATGGATGGAGCACGGAGAGCTTTTCTCACTTTTTTTTTCTCACTTGACTCCTGCTAGGAAGATAAATAGCAATGTTGTCAGTCAAAAATATTTTAATATTAAGTTTTCTGTCTCAAGTGGGACCAAATGGTATTTCAGCTTTGCATCAATTATCTTATTACTAGCTTTTAGGAAATGTAAATTGTGTTTTCCAGAATGAACTCAGTTCCACAGAACCAGCATTAATATCGCAGCTTGGTAACTTCCTGCCTTACTTTAATTCATCCCTAATTTACAGAAAAACATCCCATTGGTAAACCAAAAATTACTGAGGAGTACATCCAAGAAGATCCTTCATTATATAGGTAACTAACTTAAATTCAATTTTGAACATTTGCCACATAACTTAAAATGCTAAATATTTCAAGTTTTACACTATAAATGTATTTCTGGTGTTATTAGCTGGAGTTTGGGGGAAGCAGGTGGTTTCCTTTCATTTTTGCACTAATGTTGTAATATATAGACCAAGAATTTTGATACTAAGTACTAAATTCTTTTGTTAGAGTTGCTGTAAAGAATGAAAAAAACACTATGGCCTAGAGTAACATCTCAACTCGTGGGAAATTCAGCTGTCATGGGACAAGAGGGGAGGTCTTCTCATGAATTAATAAATAGCTTAAATAGTAGGATTAAGTGATCAGCTTCAACAAAATAAAGGTTTAACAGCAGAGTCCCTCAGGGAGCTCTGCTGGGATATCTACTGCTCAACATAAATGATCTAGAAAAAGAAGGGAATAATGAGATGACTAAGTGTTCTGAGGATATAAAATTCTTTAAGATAATATTGATGAAAACTGACTGCCAGGAGTTGCAGTGGATTTCAAGATATCAGTCAACTATGGGACAAGGAGCAAATGAACATCACTGTGGACAGGAGTAAGATATTGTGCATGAAAGGGGGCAAATCTCTTTATTGTAAATACAGAGTGATGGTCACTAACCAAGCTGTTATCATTCTGCAGAGATATTTAATTGTCATTGCCCATAATCTTAGGAAAATATTAACTGCCTGACAGTGACAGGCAAAGACTAAGTAGAATAAGAGAAAAGCAGCTAAGGGAAAGAAGAGAGAGTAAAAGAGACCCTAATTATGGCATCATGTACAGTCACAGCACAGTCATATCCTGAATTACAGATTAATTTCAGTCTCCTCAGCTAAAACCAGGACTGTCAAAAAGTCAGTGCTACAAAAACCCCAAAAGTATGGATTGCTCTCAGTACTAAATAAACCCTGACATACTGGCTTTGCAAAGTGAACTCTTAGATATTTAAAATCAAGAACAGAGAACAAAGTATGATTATTTATATTTTTTCATGCCAAAATTAAGAAATCCAAAATTGGCAGACAGAAGCATTAATACCAAAATACATACTTTTCCAGTATAATTGTGGAGTTTGTTGCCATTTGTTGCAATGCTTTGGATCTGCATTAGGCTTAAAATTTGCATCATGGAAAAGGGGCCCTGACAGGCTACTCTTACAATGCTAAATTACAGCCTCCAGCTCAAAGGCCAGGGGAGGAAAGGCAGAAGAAATAACTGAGAGGTCCTACTCTGTCCTTTCTCATGCATCAGAAGCAAAAAGGTTGGCTGGATGAAAGTTTCAGTCAAAGTGGTTTTATTATCTTCCAGGGTTTCTTGCTAATTACAGCATGTCTGCTTCTCATCTGTGAAATGGGGCTAAAATTACATGCTACTATTACTTTGAAAGCATGTTAAGATTTGAGATTTTCTGTGGTGTCCTTAAAGGTGCGTAAGGCACAGAAGTCGCAGGTTTTGTGTGATTGCAAAAATACTCTGACATTTGCTTGTGATTAAATTATTTTAAACATCTTCTAAATAGCTTGGAGACAGTTTCATCTAGTTATAGTGACTGCTAAGGAGAAATTACTTTGAGTAGAAATTGTATTGGCATGCTCATTCTATACTCCATCATTTGTGTTTATTGAGGTGAGGGCTGTTAATGTTCTCTTTGGGCCAGCCTCTGACTGCATATGCAGAAATCTATAAAATCCCAATTAAACTGTATTTTGGTATAAATGAATGGCAAGCATTCTGTTATTCCCAGGACACTTTAACTCGAGTGTTTTCCAGACTTGGGTTTCCCCTGTCCTTAACACAGAGGTAATGGATCCTGATGACACTCTTGCTGCTGCTGGAACAACTGAGGCATTTCCACAGCCTCTTTTTGCAGAAATCGCTCAAATATCTGCCTGGTGAATTCTTTTCTAACTTGCCTGCAAATGAAGGAGGTGGAGATAGAAGCCATTACTATCACTTGGCATGTAAGAACCATTTTCAAGGGAGTGGTGCCTTGACCTGTGAAAGCAATGTGTCCACATTCCCTCTAAAAGGTGACTGCTGCAGCTTTGCTCAGAGGTATTCAGCTCTGCTAAAAACTTCTGGAATTTACTCTGGAGGCAGCTTGAAGGCTATTGAACAAAGGGGTTTTCTAATGCATCATAATTACACAAACACCTGTGCTGAGCAACCTTGTACTGAGCTACCCAAATTTTTTTTTTCACCAATGCTCAACACTCCTCATCTGCAATTTGGTGGTCTAATGGCTGAGCATAGGAAGCAGTGAAACACAGATGGGAATTCTACATCAAAGACATTTAAGGAAAAATGCCTATATATACCTGTTCATATTATTTGTTTTGGTATAGTTTTATAACTATTGTTTTGCAACTAATATATAGTTTCATGTTATGCTTTGGAACATAAAACTACTTAATTTCAATAAAAGGGCAGAACCTGAACTAGACATAATGTCATTTAGAGGTGTTCTCTTCAGGTTATGCAAAAGAAAAACCTTATAAGATTATTTGTTTGACTCAATATATGAATGCCACCCTGCACAGTACTGCATGCAAAGTATCTTTTTAAAGATTTTTAAAGATTTTTTTTTTTTACTTTTCCAGATTGTTCATATGGCTTATAAAGTCATACAAATTTTGGAGTTTCCAAATCTCAAATCTATTCTTTACCAAAGATATTCCTAGTATCACATCCTTTTGTGAAGTTATCTTTAAAAATATAAATACTCAACACTGGACTTAAAGGCTCATCACAGTGATTTTTGAGAAGGTATTTCATGACCCATTCTGTCTTCAGCCACCAAATGGAATTATTTCTAGATGGGCAATAACTCTTTCCCTATGTCTGAACTTTCTAAAACTTGCTAAGAACAGCAACAGCTTAAGAAATTAGTATATTCTATGTTTTTATCACTTTAACATTATATGGTATCATCAACATAGACTACTCAAACTCTTGTAACGATATTAACACAGAAGATATCCTTTTCTTCACACCAACTGACAGCATCATGTTTTTTTAACTGTGGTTCAAGTTGTTTGAAAATCTAAGCCTACTAATGAGTTTAAACATTTGGATTATTTAAAGAACAGGATCTTGCAATTCAGCATTAATGTTGTCTTCTTTTAAGAACAACACTACTGGAAGTCAGAATGTTCAAAATTCCCACAACATTACAGTAACTAAAAATCTTTGTATCAGCATAAAGTTTCTGACCTGAAGTTGGTGTAAAATGGGAGAGATTACTTTGACTCATGTTAAAATTTGTGTGAGAACATATATAAGAGAAATTATAGGAATTAAAGAAAACAGACCATCCTGTACAGATTTCTCTCTAAAGCAGTGTACTCCTCAGAATAAAAGGCCAAAACCAGAGTGACAATTTTACAGGGTGCTTTTACAACCTTCTACACCACAACAGATCTCCAATGTTGAGGGGTTCCCTTTGCACTTAGCAAACTTTATTTGATTTTTTTTCACCCATATTTGTCCAGGTTCCTTTTGAATCCATGAAAACATTAAGCATTACATTTTAGAAAACTATGTGTAATCACAAAGACTAGAGGTTTGGCTCAATTTTCTCTGTCTTGGTTTTTAATCTGTTTAGTAAACAATCTGCCTACTACGAATTGTGGGGATAGAGAATATCATTACAAAAACCCAAGCTGTTAAACCATGAGGCTGACAAGGGATTAATTCTTAAAAATTGCCTAAGGCTTGCAGAGGATTTTTTACAGTTTGGAATTAAAGACTGATGGAGTGGTTGCAGCTCAACCATGATGTGTTTTGACCTAGAATGTGACTTGTGACAAACAAACTGCAGTCAGAGAAGGGTGACACTAAGCTAAAGCAGAAGAGGTTTCCTTCTTTAAGATTTTCTTCTAGAGCTTCAGATCTCACAGGAAGTCAACCTTTCTATTTAAGTCAGAAAAAAAATAAGCAAAATATTTCTATGTTATACTCATGGTACTTAACAAAGACAGACTTTTTTCATTCATGTGTAGGAAACTGAAAACACTTTTTGTCCTACTTGTCCTCACAATTCCCTTTAGTTTCAGGATTCTGCTTTCAGTTTTGCTGTTCTCTGCTTCCCTTACTTTTCATTGAAGTATTCAGAAACTGTTTTAGATGACTATATAGACACAAATCTTCTAGAGTATCTCCCACAGTTCTCAAAAACATGTTCTGAAAACACACACCTATTCAGACATAAGTCTGGAATAAATGACATCAGTCAAATCACTATCCAACAATAAGACAAAGAAATACTCAATATTGGACTATAGAGGTTTTTTTTGGCTGGGGTTTCTTTAAAATACAAGTCTGCACCCAAAAGTGTTATGATTTCAAATGCATATTTGCAAAGGAAAAAATTACTATGCGTGATAAATATTATGGCATTGACCTAAGAGTTATGTTATTTAAATGAAAAACAGTTAGCAAATTTATTTATTTATTTATTTATTTATGTAGAGCTTTTACTAATTTTATTATCATATTATGTACTTAGGATCACATGGAAAATACATTTGTCTCCTGGTAGAATTCTAGTCCAGATACTTGATTTCCAGTTTGACATTACTGTGTAGTAAGATATCTATACCTGTGAACTTCCACTTGAATTGTATTTATTTTTCCTTTAAATTATAAACCTTTTTGAGCACATTTCTCCTTGCAGATTTTCTCTTCCTCTCAGCTTGCTACTATTTGACTCCAAAATGAAATAAATTTGAAGAGTCTGCATATGGTGCAAAAAGACTTCATGATTAATATTTAATTCAGAATCAGTTATAGCATTCAGGAACAGAAATATTCTTCGATTGTATAACTCTCAAAGTGAGATATTTTCAATACCACTAATTCATTTTCTTACTTTACTTAACCAACACTATGAATTATATGGACATAAGCATTATATACACATAATACACTGAAGAAATTATATTTCCTTATGACAGTAAAATTTTGGGTCTTGGGCATTGGAAGGGTATTTTTTTTTTATTTTAAAGAATGAGATAAGTAATAAATCAAAAAAGATCTGTTAAACTTTGACACTTCATTTCATCAGCTTGGGTTTGACTGGAAGGCAGTTATTGAAATAGACATCTCCTTTCATTAAGAGTGTCCAAAAGTTAATTCATGTGTAGCCTGTAATTAATTAAGCTATAAAATGTGCTTGTACTCACAAAAGAGTAAGATTTTCTGAATAAGAATCTTTCATTTTGTCACTGATAGCTGTCTAGGTTTTAGGGACCAGTACTTTGTGCTCCTTACCTAAAGGGAAAAAAAAATAAATTACTCATAAAGGAGATTACTAGAATTAACTCATGTTTACAACACTCTGAAATTTTCAAATGGAAGGACATATCAAAAAATAAAAATGTTATAGATATAAGAACACTGGTGGACATTGTTCCTTTTTTTTTATTTTAAATAGTTTGTCTTTCCAATCTGACTGAAGGGAAGGGATGATGCTTTTAGCAGCAGATGGGAAAAGACAGACAATAGTATTTGGGAGCATGCTTGCAGCAAAACTTCTTCCATAGCACTGGGGACAAATAGTTCTATATCTAAAAGCTCTTCAGCCCTTTAGGGGCAATGTGCCAGATCTCCAAGAAAACGAGATTGCCTGGGAAGAAATAAACTGAGGTATGGAGGACACAGCCGCAGGTAAAAGTTAAAGATGAGGATGAAATCTGGGTGACTAAACTCTTCTGTAGTGAGATTATCCCAAGATTATACCAGCTAACAACTCTCTGGTAATTTGTAATTTATAAATTTTGTCAAAACAAAACCTTTCTGGCCCCCTTGAAAAACAGCACAAATGTTGAAAATAATATGAAAATCACTACAGGGTTATAAAAACTGAAGAAGTCAGTGAAAAAAAATTGCATCACAAGTTTTCTGCCCATAAAAATATCCTTTAATTATAAATATCTTCTGAATCATCAACATGGGCTTATATTTAGCAACAATTTTATAAAATATAATCATACTTTAAAATCTCAAATTTCATACCAACAGATCTTGACTGGCAGAAATTAAGTACTAGAGGGAACAAATAGTATATACCTAGCTTGGAGTCTATCATGACTTGACAGACATTTCTGTGAGACAGATATATTAAACACTATATATTAAACTTAGATTAATTTCTCATGAGGACATAAACAAAAAAAATAAATAGTTTGGTCTATGCCACAATAAAAAAATATGTAGCCACATCATATTTCAAAAGGTAACAAAATCCTCTTTGCAGAGTCTGCTCTGAAACTACAAGAAATTTAATAACTTGTTTGTAGTTACTGTCCTTGCTGAATCATTGTTAAACTATTGCTTACTCTCATTCAAGGGTTCAAACGTATTCTGACTTCAACACACTTTCTCCACTGTGTCATTTGAAGTCATAACACATTAATTAATGACATTTCTGTATGCAACACTCAGGCTAGGACAATGAAAACTAAGAGAAGTCATCGCCTTACAAGATGCTTTTGAGGAGACTGAAAAACAGGAGCAGATCACATGCAAGGCTGTCTAGGAAGAAAAAAAGGAAAGCTGTTTCTTATAAGTAAAATTTAGCCAACAAACTATGTTTAACAGTTTTGCATAAGTCAAATTTTCTACAGAGAGTCCTTGTGTTTAAACCAGTAGAATCAAACAGTACAGTTAACAGGCTGCTACACAGAAGCTGCCTTTTCAGAGGCCTTTAATTGGCCAACGCATTTGACGTATAGGTTATCCTGAGTTGGAAGGATCAGGATCATGGAGTCCAACTCCTGGCCCTGCACAGGACACCCCAAGGGTCACACCGTGTGCCTGAGAGCATTGTCCAAACACTTCTTGAACTCTGTGAGTCTTGATGCTGTGACCACTGCCCTGGGGAGCCTCTTCCAGTACCCAACCACCCTCTGGGGGGAGAATCCTTCCTGATATCCAACCTAAACCTACCTTGACATAGACTCATCTCACGCCACTGCTTATGTAACCAGGATGCAGAAGAAATAATTTTAGAGGGGCTGCATAATTAATTATGAAACAGCTGCACGTGTTTTTTCTGTTGTTTTTTGTTTGTTTGTTTGTTTATTGTTGTTATTGTTGGTTGTTTTTTTTTTTTTACTGTTATAATAATTATAAAGTATTTGAGAAAAGAACTTGGGAAAAATTCAATCTCTACAACAACATTAGGGGCTCCTGTATTTCTAGAGTGTAGATTATAAATATTAGAATTATAATTCCTTTATTAATCATTAATTTCTGTTAAATTAGTATCCAATTAATAAACAATTATTTTAATAATTATCATTAATAAGTAAAGTACCAAATATTGAGAGTATTTTGGTTTGCTTCTTTTCCACACCTCCGCAAGGACATCACAGTGAAATAAATTCTTGCAAAGGACCCAAATACAAGTTCTAAATTAGATGCAATAATTCTGAGGAGACATCAAATAGTATACGTTTGCATTTCTTGAATTTGAAATTTGTAAAACAATTTAATATTTGAATGTTTTAAAAAATTATTCTGAAACACCTAATTAATATGCCCTAAGTTTCACTCATGGAGTTCAAAACATTGAGGAAAACATAATTGTGTTTCTAGAAGTGAGAAAATTGTGGGATGGCATAGGAAGTATATACTGAACACCTCCCATATCTTGGGAGGAGAAACAAGCAAATATAACCATGAGTACTAGTTCAGGATTTTGTACTTCAGATCACATTGCTTCTTCCAGTGGAGTACTATTTCCTTTCTAATGGAAGATGTGTAGTAAGGGATCTGCATCATACCTTACTGAACTGGGACTCTGGTTTAAATAAAATATTAGTTAAAAGAGATCATGTTGTACTGAAAGGAGCTGAAAATTCAATTTTAGATTTTGAGGGGGTTTTGAGGTTTTTGGGGTTTTTTGTTTGTTTGTTTTTGTTTTCTTGTTTTGTTTTTTTGCTGTTTGGGTGTTTAAAGGTCTAAAAATTCATAATGCAAAAATGTGTTTTAATGACTAAGAGTAACAGCAAAGTAAAAGCAAAGGAAAAGTAACAGCAAAGGAAAAGCTCTGCAAACTAGACTTTATGATGAATAAGTTTGTAACCAATGACATTTAAATCTCTTATGAGTGAATGGTATCTCCAGCAGTTAATAAGGGGTAGATTTAGAGAAAGCCTGCTAGTAATAAGCAAAATTTAATGAGAATAGATATAGATGTGGTTCGTATCCTTATGTTTAGGCATCATGGTCACAATAAATTTAGTTTAAAATTCTTTACTAAATGACCTGCAAAGCACAGTTTTGTGTATTCTGCTTCTATGAACAAGAAGGTGAAAAGTAAACACTGAATTATTTGAAACAACTAGACTTATCTTTCCTATAACTGTAAGCACAATAAACAGCCATTAAAGCCCTTCATTAACATATTAATATTATTTACTATTTCTATGTATCACTACACAAAAATACAGCTTGTTTTATATTGTTTTGTTAGGGCAATGTTTATTCCCTATATCTTGAGTTACAAAATATAAACCTATTTTAGCAGAACATTGTATTTTATCTATGCAGTAGAGGGATTTTATTGAAAGCATATATAAACTTTATTTCTTTTGTTGGTTATGGTGTTAGAAATAGTTGATATAAAACTTGGGACCTGAATTTTAGGTGCACGTGCTAGTCCTTCCATTACTTTCCTTTTTGGTTAAACATTTTCACTTGTTCAACGAACTACAGGAGACAGATGAAACGAGATAATGCCAAGGTAAAAAGAAATGAAGAAAATTAAAATTAATTAAGCAACAATTCATTGTCTGTTAAAGTAGCCACAAATGGGAGTATTTTATTACAAAGCAAAGTTTAAATTTATTTGCAAAGAGTTTCAGTCATTCAATAGCAGGAAATTAACAAAGAGGGAGCCTGGATGCACCTCTAAAGATTTAAACTGTTCTTTCTGTGTTTATAGTTGCACATGAAAATTGTCTTGCTGAAGTTCATAAGTCATGGGATGAAAATATAAACCCTCAAGTGTGTCAGACACACAGTGCTGTAAGTAGTGCTGTAATGACAGATTGCATTTTCAAACTGTTTTTTTTTCTTTAACCCTTACAAGTTAAACCTACTGAGATATGTCATTTCATAGAAGTACAAAAAAAAAGTTCAGTTGGGCAATTAGATTCATACAGAATAGGAATACTTAGTAATAGCTTACTTCTATTGAAACATATTGACACCCTGCAGTTTAGCTTATCATATATTTTTGTTGATTCAGGAATTTGATATTGCACAATTTATCAGTCATGACTACGATTTTCATAGCTGCTGAGTTTTAGTTGCATTTATTTCCCTTCCATGGATATGTATGTCTGAAGTCCCTTAAATAGCATTTCCAACAACATTTAATAAAATGTATCAATACCTAATTAATACATATGCAATAGTTCAAACAAGAAAATGCAAATAGATGAAAATATCACACTCATCTGCACTTTCATGCATAAACTTATGTATATTTGTGCAAACACAGTCTTCTTCTATACAATTGTATTTATTTTATGATAAACAGGTTATGTACTATCTGCTATAATATAATTAGAGATTCCTGAATAGCTGGGCTATTTTTCAATTAAATCTCTTAATGATATGCACAAAGCGAGTAGAAAAGCTTATTGTCTTATGGAAGGGGGATATGGGGAGCTGATTCTCCCCCTCTACTAAGCCCTAGTGAGGTCACGCTCCAAATATTGTGTCTGATTCTGGTCTCCACAGTTCAAGAAAGAAAAGGAGCTACTGGAGTGGGTTCAGCAGAGGCCACAAAATTATTAAAGGGCTGGAGCACCTCTCTGATGAGGAGACACTGTGGGAGCTAGGCCTGCTCATTCTGGAGAAGAGAAGCCTGAGAGAGGATCTCATCAAGGCATATAAATATCTCAAAAGTGGGGCCAAGAGCATGGTGCCAGACTTCTTGGTGGTGCCCACGGCAGGGGGTAGCAGCCATAAAAGAGAACTTAAGATGTTTCACATCACCATGAGGAAGAACTTCTTTATATTGAGAGTTGCAGAGCACTGGAATGGGCTGCCCAGGGAAGTCATGGATTCTTCCTCTCTGGAGACATGCCAAACTCACCTGTTTTCTGTGTCACCTGCTCAAGGTGACCCTGCCTTGGCAGCAGGCTTGGGCTGGATGGTCTCCAGAGGTCCCTTCCAAACCCAACTATTCTGTGATTCAGCTTCTGAGCGTTGAAGTGAAACAAAGATGGACTCTATTGGAAAGGCAAGATCCAGATTTTGCAAAATCATCAGAGTTTTACTGCTAGGTGTGAAGCTGCAAAGCCTCAGGTACCACTATATAACAAATGCACTTTGAAGTACTGACGTGTGAATTCGTCTGAACAGACCATTGCCATAACAAAATGGAGTTGGGCTCTTGTGTGGATAAGTGGCATCTGTAGTAAAATCAATAAGAACACAGTGAGTTTCATTTCACTTGAGGTGCTTTTGCAGCGCTACCAGCAATTGTTCCAGCACTCTGGTTTCCAGAAGGGCCACTTACAGGAAGGACAACCAGCTACGTTGCCGTGAACAAAGAGAGTGCATTTGACTTTCCAACTTCAAAGCAATTTGTTTAATGAATTATTCTAAATGGGAAACAATGAAATTTCTCTAAATGATGAGAATAAACAGAAAATTAGGGTGATTTGCAATCAGCTGTTGCAAAACAAAGAATATGACTGATAAAGTATATATAATTTTACATGTAAAAGGCAGGTAATCTAGCTATATACACAAAATGTGAATAAGTTTATAATGTTCCAAATTATTACCAATTGGTTTAATAATGTTTTGCTTTTTCTTCATATATTTTCACAGTTTAAAAAAACTATTCTTATTCATTACCAGGGTAAAGTCAAGACATCTCCACAAAGAAAATTTGCAGATAATCCCATCCGAAATTAACTTTAAATTTAGCATATCACCAGAAACAGTGATGTACATTTTTCCTAACTATAACAATCAATATAAAATGTACAGTTTAAGCTACTTGGCCAGAATTTGGGTTTCCAGCAGAAAGACTGTTTGCACAATTCTCCCCACACTTCAGAACTGAAGACAATACCTTTCTCCTCTGATTAAAAAAAGAAACTCAAATTAAGTTTGAGTTCTATTTTAGAACAATTTTAATTCTTATATAAGTTTTGCTTTTTAAGATTCCTTATTTACATTCTTCCTCATCACGAATTTCAGAGACATCCCTCAAATTTTAATTACTAAAAACCTGGCTTTATATGTCATTAAAAGTAAAATGTCTGAAAAAATAGTTTCTGGACCTTTCAGATAAGACAGAGGAATCAATGATTCTCCCTGTAAATATGGACTGTACTACAAGATCCTCATTTTTATACATATCTTCAGTTCTCACTCTCCATGTTTTCATTAATGACTTGTCATGTTAGTCAGAAAATGGAGTTACTATTCATACATTGCTTTGAAATCTTTGAAAGTACAATCATAAACTGATATTATATACAGGTTTGGAAAATTAAATCTGCCAATTTCTTGAGACCATCCCTGCATTCCAGTTTAATTTTAGTTTCCAGGTATTATTGCTTATGTCATACTTATTACATTTTCTGGATGCATGAACCACAATAGAAATTCTTCTCTTTAGCATTGTTTCAAATATTTTTTTTCCTAAATTAATTGATGAAGAAATGGCCATGGGTGTGTAAAGCAATGTTTCAAGAAAACAACAAAAGTGAAGCTACAACAATAATCCTACAACAAATTTCCAATCAATAAACCACTTTTCTTCCAAGTAAGCATTAGCACTAAACTCGGACAGCCTTTATAGTTTTTTATTATAGCTATAACCCTTTTAACTACGGCTTATTATTTGTTCTTAGCTGACCATTTCTTCCTCTGTGTCAGTAGTGTGACCGGGAAAGATCTCACGTTCAAGAAATACTGAATAAGAGAAACTTTAGACACAGCTTTGTTTCATTTAAAAACATTCAGCTTTTCAGTTTAACAGATTCACTGGTGTAATTGTCATAACAGGAAAAAATAACCTCAAAAACTGACAGGTTTTGGGCATTGGCCACCTCTGTCTCTCCTGGGAGGCTGTTCAGTGTTAGACCATTTTCTCTCTCAAGAGGTGTTTCTTCTTGTCCAATCTGAGTCTCCTTTAAAGCAAATTTTGACGCTCAGCACCTAAGGCTTCTAATGCAAAACATATCAGGAGACACTGAAATGGGAAGTTTTCTCTGCATGGTTGATTGACTATCAATAGGGTTTGGGAAGGGGAGGGAGTGCTCGTGACAATTTTTTGGGTGGAGTTTATTATTTGTTTTTAAATAGGTGGCCATTAGGGCAGATTTACTTGGCCTGGGATAAATGTGAAGGGATAGCACTTCCGTGAACAAGACTTTTAGCTAACACATGTTATTTGCCTTTGTGTTCAGTTAAATACAAAGTAGAAGGTGGATGATAATGTGTCCTTGGTATTATTCAATAACCTTATTACTGGGCTGTTGTACAACAAAATAAAAAAGGCAAACAAAAACAAGGAATATGTCAGCCTTTTTCATAACAATGATATTTTTTCCTCTGTGAGCCAATTTCCCTATCTTCCCCTCTCTGTTCTTCCCCAAAAGGGATAATATGAAAGAAATCATCATGATACTATAATTTTATTCCAAGTTATGTTTTTTTTTTTAAACACTTCTGTATGATTAGCCTAAGGGGTGTTTTCACACATGACATGAAAGGCAAATCCTACAAGGACAGTAACAAAAATGCTGCTAATTCTGAGGAATTAATTTCGTTCATCTTAAAAGACAAATCTCCTACCCAAACACCAGTGACGTAGCCACACACAATCCTTCAAAGCCCTACAAAATTAATTTTAAAAATCCACTAAAAATGTTATGCTACAACAATGCAGTTCTTTGCCATATAATTTGCATCCCCCAATCAATTATAAGTAATAGAAAAGAAATAAAAATGCAACAGAAATCTTAAGACATCTAATGTTAAAGCTGCATGTTTTTAATAAAATATATAAATGGACACATATTTTACTATCACATGCTAGGGCAGGTGTGATTTCCCATAAATAATACTGCTTGCCAGTTTTTCCTTCTTAAAAAACAAATTGATATTTCCTCTACTGAGTTACTATTAAAAAAACCCCACTCAACAAACAGCTATTCATGTTAATCTGAATCTGTGTTATCATTTATTTATGAAAGAATTCATAATCATGTCATTCCCTAACTGAATTTTATAACTTGTTTCCAAGGTTTTAAGATAAAAAGAGGGAAATGATAAAAAAGAGGTTTTGAGAAAACTAAACAGCAATAGCAATGTTTTCCACAATCACCAATTTGTCAAAAAATATGTAAATCTCAAAAAGTGTCTAATTTTTGCTGTCAAAATCATCAAAATACATTCTGATTTCAAGCAGATTTTGGGTTGGGTTTTAATTTTAAGCAAAACATTCCTAGTTTGAAGATTTGAGCTCATTTTCAAAGAAGAAAAGGTTGTTGTTGACAACAGTCTCTAATTCTCTGAATTCAGGATCACTCAAAAGAATGAGCAGTAAATATAGAAATATTATTTTGCTGTACTTCAGCCCAAAAATTCTATTTTTTTATGACTGAAGCTGTTTTCAATGAGGTCCATACTTAAATACTCTTGCACTACTCCAGGGAAAGGAGAATTGGATGTTAAAGTTGCGCCGGGAATTCAGGAGGCTCACCTTCATGGAAGTAAGGAATTTATTATTTATTATAATTATTATTTAATATTCCATTAAATAAAGGGAAGGAAGCCTGATAGCATAGCTAATCATATATTATGCAACCTAGATAAATTTGATCTGGAGATGTACACCTTGCTAAGGCTGCTTTCTCATTCCTTATCCAACCCATTGTGGCTTTTTGGTTCCATCATGAGCAAGGGAGTCACTTATTGCAAGTTCTGGAGGAACACATTGAGTGATATTCCCTGGCATAAGCAGAGAGTAAATGCCCAACATACTTCAAGTGTATAAAGCAAAGAGAGCTTTCCAGATTAAATTGTGATTCAAATGATCTATAGCTCCTTTATCCTTTCTATTAAGTTTAGACAAAGTGTGTTCAATTATCAGAATTTTAAAAAACAGAAAGCTGTATCACACATCAGTCAACTAGTATAAACAGCATGGGTAAATTATTCTGTATACTCAGAATTCTCCATAACTGAAAGTATAACTTTCATTATACAATTAAAAAGATTATAATTTTCTCTCCAATTTTTTTGCCACAGAAATGTCACCAAAATAAGAGAAGCTTCATGATATTTTAAATTATTGAAATAATTTTTCTATCAGTATTAATCATTGGAAAACTTTGAAATAAATATTTTTTTTTTTAATGCTTGCTATGGAGCAGAAACTGGAACAAATATTTTAGAAGCAGCAAGCCTTTAGGATTTTACATGAGCTCCTGGACTCTATAATCATATAGATAAATATATTAGTTATAACAAGCTCTAGCAAAGTGAAACGAGGGAATCTCCTCAGAGGAAAAAAGAAACCAAAAACCCAGAGGCAGAATTAATTTAACACCCAGTGAAAAAACTCACTTTAAAGAAACAATAGGTATGGACTTCTTAGTTAATATGAATGGAGAAGACTTGGGATTAGATGCACTACTCTTAAAACACGGTTATAAGAACTTTCAGTCTCAACAAGGACCGTGACCCATTCACAGCATCTGCTACTCTGTTCTTATGTACTCACTTCAGCTGCTGTACAGAACTGACGGCACAGGAACAGACTAGGCATAAACTCTACATCAATTCCACACCTCAAAACTGGAAGCAGTTTCATTCCTCTCTTCTCCGTCTTCTTTCCAGCGAGTGGAAAGGCATACAACAGTAACTGCACTGATAAATTATTTTTCTGTTTGGTTTTTTGCACTAAATCTTTTAAAAAGCTGGAGTACTGAAGCTCTTTGCTATCTCTTGTCATGCACGCCAAATTAGAAAATTTTCGTTCTTAAAAGCTGTTATCATAACCATACTCTGACCTTGGAAATTATATTAATCAAATACTCATTAAAAATGAGCTTCCTACAAATGGGCAATTCATTTTTGCTGTAATCTTACTATAATATTGGAGCTGAAAAACTTGCCTTTGGATTACCAGTCCTGTTAATGGTCAACCTCTTGTAAACAATTATAAAACTTAATAATAATGAAATAATATACTTAATGTCGATTTGATATCGGCATTGTAGTTCCATTAGGAAGTGCTCAAAAAATATCTCTTTCTAGAAAAACTAGCATACAAAAAGCCAAAAACATGAAGACCTGTTTTGAAGTTAGTCCACTATTAAACTGCTGAAGGATAGTTTCTATAAAAAACTCCTATCTAAATCCATTTTGATATTTTAAAACATGATAAATCCATTTTGATATTTTAAAACATGAATGCCATGAAATCATAAAAAAAAATAATGTGTCACGCATTAACCTAGGTATCAACAAGCAATAATTTTAGAAAAAAAGATAAATAGGAGCTTCAGAACTTCCGTCAATATCTGAGCTCTCTGCAATCCTAGTGATAGAGAGAAAAAAATTGAAAGACATTCTGTCTAACCATGAAGCAATTTGATCTAATATAGAAGTGCTTGGGTACAACTGAAGAACAATTCCATTCATCCTGCTAATAGAAACAGACTAGATTTTCACCCATATCTGTGGTAAGGACACAAAATAGATGAAAAAATCTTAGAGAAGGTCATACTCATGAACACAGAATAAAGTAAAACCGCTGTCTTCTGAGGGCTGAGGCTTTCTGTAATAATGAAAAACTGGCAGCTGGACTGGTGCTAGGAGAGACAAAAGGTTTTGTGGGGATAGCAAATAAAAGTGGGTAACAAAAGCATGAAAGCAAAAGTTTGCAGATTACTGATTTAAAAGAAATTGTTCAGTTTCACTGTTATCTCAAGACTCTCCACCAGCAACACATCCAGTATTTAGTGAAGCAAGAATGTTTACCACAGGAGCCATTAATTGAGAAACACTCTTAAAATAATAATAATAGAAAAAGGATCCAATGTTCAGCTGTTCTAGTGTGCTGGAAAGTATTTATCCCTCCCTCACATGAAATAAGAGGAGTGTCTAGAGCTATCTAGATAATTTTTTTCAGTGTTTTCAGAAAATTTCAACTGCAATTTTGTTGTGGCTGAGTCCTATTGGAAAAATGTGAAGTATCCCACTGGTCAATAAAAAAATTGGTTACAGAACAGAATCTAAACTAACACAGGAAAGACAGAGTATGAGCTTTGAATTTTATCAATATAAATCAATTTATTTATCAATAAATGCTTCACTAAGAGGAGAAAAAATAAAGAAAAATGGATTTATTTACAGGCAAGGACAAAGTGAAATAATACAGAATTGGGTTATAGAAAAGACAAAAGTGAATAGAACACAATTATTTTGCAATCAAGCTGAAGAGTTTTCTTCACAGCAAGTAAGCAACATGCAGGAAGAGGTGATAAAGAGGATATGGAACTCTTTGATAAAAAAAAAAAAAGCTGTGAAAAGAAAGAAGCACCATGGTCTTCTCTCATTTTTGGAGAAAATTTTGTACTATCAGTTTACATCTTCTTCTGCCTATTTTTCCTTCAAATACACAGCCCTGAATTAAAGAAGAATATTTCAACACTTAAATTATTCATAATCAAGGTGAAGAGAGGATAAGTACAATAGGGGTGGGTGATATTTTGGTTGAGATATGACAAAAAGAACTTAGAACAAACAGCCCTAATACAGTGAATCTGATAAGCACATACTTATTAAATTCTTTCAGAATCCAAGAAAACTCTTCCATATTTATTTATAATTGCTGCCTAATTTGTGTATTCTTGTACATAATTCAGGAAGTTCAGAATGAAGTTTGAATTCTTAAATTATATAGACACTTAAAAACCCACTGATGGGTTTGATGCTTCTAGATTTACAAGGATGTCTCTAAAATTTCCAGAAATGAAAAAACACAGATATGAGGAAATGAAGGGAGCTACATTTGGCTTTGGCCACACGGGCAGAAGTTCCAACTTTGTTTCTTTTTATAATGTATAACCAACCATAATTTAAATAAAAATATTATAATACCACCTCCAATCCATGGCTTTACTTGAGTTTTTAGAACCTTCAACCTTTGCTAAAGAAATGTTACACAATTTCATCTTTATCTGATAGCTAAAAAAAACATGTTATTTGCAGGATCACAAAGTAAGGGAAGCAGAAAAAAAAAGAATTCTAATATGGAAACTGCATGATAAATAATTTGAAAAAAAAGGCTACATTAAGTATTTGGAATATAATACTTTAGGAGAAAATCCACACCTACACCCTGGATTCCAAAACTGTATTTGCAGCCAGGCCTAGAATATTATATAACAAATGCTCTTAAAAATGACAACAAAATCCAACAAGTGGCACAGAAGACAGACGACATACCAAAATTGCCAATAGACTCCTTATTTTAAAAAATGCATAGGATATGCTGCCTTGCACAAGCTGTCTCATAACTGCTAGGGTATGACAACTTGATTACTTCTTAATAATATTGATTCTTACGTTTTTGTTTCACTTTGAAGAAATCTGATCTGCAATATCAAAATATAGTTCTCACAGTGGTTGAGCTGGTGACAATGGACTTTTCAACATCCAGGTAGAACAAGGAGAGCATATAAACAGATCCAGCCTGCCTATGAGGGACACTGGCTACTGAAATGCATGTCTGAAAGGAGTAATCAGGGGAACAAGCACCAGCTTCTGTCAGGAAACCACCCACCCTCATGCAGTCTTTATTAGACACAATAGAAGAGTTGTGATCAGAAAAAAAATGGCATTCACTATTACCTTGTTCTCAATAAGTAAAGGACATGCAGAGCTCAATAACACAAGAAGATTTATGAAAATTAGGACTGGGGCATGGCAGACATGGATTTTCATGTACAGAACACATGTCGTATTCTTACCATTGTATATCAAATGGACACTGGGAGCATGAGTACCATGCATAAATAATGGTGATTGTTTTTTCCCCCTTCCCATTTATAAAAATGTAAATATTTCTGCCTCAAAAGAAACTAAATAGTATTAAGTAGACAAACAGAAACAAAAATTATTAAGGAAAAGTCTATAGTACAAACCATATTTAAACACTCTACAAATTCATGAATTCAGAAATAAACCCAAAATTATTATTATTTGACAAGTCATCAGTCCAAGACAACCTTGAGTGTGTTTGGCACAGATTTGGATAGCTTTTCCTTACTGCTCTGGGACAACATTTGCATCTAGGAGTCCCTTGTCCAGAGATGGTTCAAAAAAAGTCTCCACGACATTTTAATGACTATTAATCAGTTATTCTGGGACGTTTGTAATCAGGGGATTTTTCTGTACTCAGAAAAGTTGAGATAAATCCATCAAGTGTGCTAAGATAAAATTATAACTTTGGTGTGTTAAATTGCTGTGTAGAGGTGCTAACTAGAAAGTAATTCAGTTCATGATGCACGCATTTGTTCACTTGTCTCAACTTTCATACCTTACAGATTCTACTCCTTAATGATGAGGTAAAAGAGAAATAATCTCTATTATTATAAACAGATTTTTAAGGCAAAGCAGTCTAAAACTTTCCCTTAATGAAGAAAAGAAATAATGCTTGCAACTTATCACATACCTGTGATATGTATTCCAGGATTTCAATAAATATAGGAACTGTGAAACAGAAATCCCTATGTTTATAAATTAATTTGACATTGCTACCAGATTAAGTCTTGAAACTGTTACCTTAACCTTTTTAAAAAAAATTACATTCCTGAACCTTTAGTCCCTCTAAGCCAACAAAACATAGTTTGGAGAGGGGGGGGGGAGGGGGGGTTGGCGCCGAATAACAAAATCCCAAAATGGTGGGGGCAAGTAAGTGTGACATGAGTTTAAGGAATAATGTTGGAAATTAAGCCTTCACGTCGTTTCGCTTTCTGGAAACCATTTGTTTCACACTGAATCTGCAGATGTATTTAAAAATTAAGTATCACACATAAGGAATACCACTAGGCAGTTTTTGTCAGTATAGGCTCTTCTAAATTGAATGTGTTGTACTTGAAAGTGAAATTTCTCCAGATCATAACAGAAGTTCACCCATTTCTGAATACTTTAGTAGATAAATTTAGATGAAAAAATAGAAAGTTAAAAGCCTAACTTTCACACAAAAGAAAAAAAATTCAATGAGGTGGGGAGGGAATTCACCTTCATTCTTCACACTGTATTTATGAATGATACTGCTACATTATGTAGTTGACAAAATAAAAGAAAGGGAGAAGAAAAGAGACAGGAAAGAGAGAAGCAGAGTAAATTCTAAGGAAGCTCTAATGTTTAAAAGCCATAAATCAGTTAGAAATCCCTTGGTTCTGTGCAGAGCACATCACATGCTCCTCCACATCCACTGGACTGATTTAAGAGTTAGACAACAGCTCAATGTTTCACCTCACCAGTGCAGAGTCTTAGGCTATAAAAATTCTTAGTTTCCTTGAAGTCATTAATTTTGTCATGTTTAAACCCTACTGCAAAGCCATCCACTGTATTTCCATGTCACAACTGTGACAGAAAACAGAGCAGGCACCTAACTCCAAATGTGAGGGGAAATGGCCTTAAGATCACTAATACCTTTGAGTCTGTCCACAGTATTAATATGTAGAACAAACCTGTATTAACTAATCAAACAAAACTCTTAAATTATGTGAGCATAGGTCATGTCTTCTATTTAAAGCATTGGTATTTTCTCAGTTTGTCTTAATCCAAAGCTAAGAGCAAAGAAGCAAAGTCTGATCAGTTGCAAGTCTTGCAATATGAAGTTTTTTTAAGTATTGTTCAAACATCTAATTCCAGAAATCACTCTACTCAAAATGTCTCATCTCCTCCATGGCACTGGTTTACATGAGAGTGATTAGAAACCAGCACCACTGCACCTCAGGTAAGACATCCACGCCCTCAGTGAGAGTTCCATTAAAACTCAACAAAAAATAATGAGGAGTCTGTACCAAGCCCCACCTTTTCAAAACTGATATTTCTTCAAGTTCTTTACAGAGTTATGAATGATAAATAAAGACTGGAAATTAGAAATCAAAATTTTGCTGAAATTCATTAATCAGGACAGTCAGACTTCCAATAAAAGCTTACAGCTACATGGTATCGAGGCTCTGATTTGATAACATTTTACATGACTAACATAGAACTATGTGAAATTGCCAAGTGTTTATTTGTAGCCAAAGGTCCTCACTTTTCTGTGAATGTTGTGGACATGTGCAGGATGTGCAGCAACATTAGCACAGAAGGATATTTTTTTCTTACAAAAGTGGAGAAACTCCAATAGATTCTCAAAACTAAAACTGTAGAAAAGTATCTTCTATAATAAATAATCATATATTATCTGAGATCCACAGTTAACTAGATTTACAACACTTGGTACAAAACATGAAGTTTCACAGCAAGAATATTTTTATAAATGGAGTATTTAAATGTAAATTAATTTTGTTCAAAATGCACAGTCTGTTCCCCTGCTTAGTTTCAGAGTTGCACTAAAGAAACAATATCCTTGAACACAAAACATGAGCATCAGAGATGGCCTTCATGTGTCTGTTATCCTTCCCTGACATTACAAATAAAAACATAACACATTTGCATTTCTTTGTCTTGCCATGCTTCTGAAGAGTAAATGTACACTCAGGCAAAAAAAACTCACACACAAAAAAAAAAAAAAAAAAAAAAAAGAAAACAGGAAAAATCCATTGGAAACACTGCTGAAAGAAGTCAAGCTGAAGAGAGTAGACACTTTGCTTAGGGAGCATTCTGCCTTTGCATTTTTAAGCCGGCCTAACTTTGGCCTTTCTAGGGCACTGTTGGCAGGGTTACCTGAAAATGATACCTTGAAGAAAAAACAGTGCCATAATATCCGTGAGGAATAAGAATTCCTTTTTGAAAGGATATTAAATACTGTAGACATGAGCAGTTTGTGTTTCAATTTCCTTGCTTCAAGGTTCATTTTATTTATTGGAAGAAATAGTTTGTGAACATTTGAGTTTTAGAAGAGGAAGGTGAAGAAAACATTCTTTTTCTGACACAAGAGTTCTCCTGCTTTCTCCCCAACAGATTTTCTGTGAAGCACCTCAAGTGCTGTTACACAGATGCAGAGCTTGATCAAGCATTTGACCTTACTTAAACAAATGGTGCTATGAGTGACAGAGAGCTGATCTGGTTTGCCTCCTTTGAAGGAACAAAGGTGTGTCTCAATTGATAGCAAGATCTCTAGGCATTGCTGAATTAAACACATGAAAAATATACTGGTACTCACATGAGTGCTATTTACTGTTAAACTACAGTTTAGCAGTAAAACTACATACAGAAGAACTAAAATATCCACACAGAAGATACTCCAAAAATGCAAATGGGTAAGTAAGTATCAGCATTTATAAAAATAAAGAATAGATGGATATATTTCAAAGACAATCCATTTCACTGTTAATCAAAACATTTTTGCCTCCCACAAATGTGTTCTACAAGGTTTTTGGTGCTTTTTTTGGTGGTTGTTGTTTTGCTATCAAAACAACAATTCCCCATAGCCTCCAAACACAAAGATAGATTAATTGTACTAATCAATGTTACAAAATGGGCATAGAGCACGCTGACAAATACCTTTACTTTTAAGTTCTTGTTTCCACAAAAATGTAACCTCTGGGTATTCCAGGGGAAATGCTAAACACTTCATATGCTTGATAGCCAGACAGTCCCTTTTCTACTGTACTGAAGTATAAAGAAATTCACACTGCTGGGAGGCAAATCACTGTAGAGTCACTACATATTTTTCCTTTTTAGAACCTTTTTCCCCCAAATGTTTTATGCATGTAGTATTTGTGAATGGTGTTGGTCTATCGGGCCAGGTCCATTTTATTTATGGAAAAAAGTTTCAGTCATGGCAATACTCTCTCCCTTAACCTGGTACTACACATCAGTTCAGGTAGCCTGAGGAATTTGTTTTATCTCCAAAATCTGTTCAGGGGTTTTGCCTGGTGTTGCCATCTGTGGTCCTATATGCTGCCCCTTATGTTATTGAAAATTTCTGTGCTGACATTGCCTAGAACTAAGCCTACTTTATTTTCAAGTATGAACAGTAAATGTTCAAAAGGCACTGAACGTGGCACTTGGATACATGGGCTGGATTTGAAGATCTGAGAGGTCTTTTCCTACTTTAGTGGTAGTGCAATTCTTATAAGTATTTTATTTCTAATAGTTGCTACTTACTATCTTGTGGTCAATCATACCTGAAACAACTGCAGTACTGACCACCTTATACAGACTCTACATATGCTCACCTGTTAAAGAGCACCCAGCTCCAAAAAACAACCTTTCCATGGAACTTTGGCCAGCAGATACGCAGAACAGTGTAAGACACTTGGCATTCCAGTATTTCACCAGTTCATGTGCCATTAATTTTACCAAACTCAACCCTATGGACCAAAACTGACTATGGCAGTGACAGCTTCAGATTGTGGATTTTTTAGAAAATGTAATTCAAACCAGTTTGGCAGTTCTTCAAAAGAAGAAACCAAGTCCTTCTGCATGTGTTAAATAATTCACAGTCTGCTCATTTTCCCCATAAATTCAGTGGTAAGTGTTTCCATGCTGGAGAAACAGACTCTACAGTTTAAAGCACTAGAACTGAAGACTGTGGCTTGCACTTCATCCATCCACTTAAATATTTTACCAGAACAAGAGAGAGTTTCTGAAGCATCTCTCCCTAGTACGCACATACTATGGCCTCGTGTCACTCTGTGGAGGGCCCTAGGAGTAAACAAACTGGATTCCTTTCAGACAAATAAAAATTTGAAGATGTGTTCCAGGAATACATGAGATATGCTTCAAATGGTAATAGTCCCTTAGTCTGCAATCCTGACAATAGCTGGTTTGAAGTAAGACTCCTGAAATGTAAATGGAATTGAGTGCAGCTCCCCAGCAAATCTGCCATCCTGCTCTGTGCCACACGGAATAAAGTATTTGCTTTTAGCATTCACAGACTTTTTTCTAAGTTATCAACATGAGCTGGCTAAGAAGGTACAATCTGAAGGTAACTGGAACTAATAAGAGACTTGCCGAGAAGAAAATAAATATCATAATGGGTCTTGTTATCCTAGAGATTCAGCAAGATAAAATACCTAACTTCCCAAGGAAATGAGGGAAGTACCCTTTTCTCCATTCTCCATCATGTGACTGTGATGCTCAAAAGGTAAGAAAAAGCATACTCATTTTAGTCAGACTGACCACAGCAAAAAAAAAAAAAAAAGGAAAACCATTCTTTGCATCCTGCAGGAAGTTTGCTGTCTCTCCAAAAAAGATACTCGTTTCTGAAAATGGCAGAATGCAACTAGTTATGAGGCAAGGAAACAGTTAGGATTGCCCAAATTGTAAAGCTTTGTTTGCTTTGCTTTGTTTTATTTGAACAGACTGTTTTAACCAAAAATCCTGTATGCATAATGACAGCTGCATAAGCGCCATGGACGAAAACAGAGAAAACATAAAAAATAAAATTTAGACAAGATTGTCCAGCCAGCTCCGTAAGTGAGCAAAGGATTTTGCAGAGGGAAGGGGATCCTGGAGGAGAGAGATTACCACCGAAAATTTGTATCCAAAATTTGTATGAACCAGAAAAGCAAATTTTAATTATGTAGGCAATCTCAGTTTTGGCTTACATTATTCACTGGAATTTAAAATAGACACTTATTTTATTAGATCTGTCCTGACCATGGAAAACCCCTTGATCACTTCACTCTGCATGATTGCTTTTCCTTTACTTGATCAACTGATAAAGAATACCTTTCTTAGATTGAGATTTTGTTACACCTCTGTTATACCTTCTTTTAGTGTGTGTTTAAAATATGGCATAGATATTTTGTAGGAACGCTTTTCAACTTGCTCTGGTACAGATCTTTGCAATATTTAGGATTTCTCAGCACAGAGCCTCTACTGAGACCAGCTGAACCTGTTAGGCCCCACTTAACTTCACTAAAGTTTTTTTCTCTACTTTTGCACCACACTAAAAATCAATGATTTCTATAAATGCTCAGCTTAGATTTGAAATGTCAGCAAGTAGTCTGTTTTCTTCTTCATTTTTTTTAACACTTGAGTGAAGGATAGTGTATATTTACACATTCCTTAATTTGTGGTAGGTTTTCTACTCCTCCTGTCTCTCGTATCATCTTGCTCCCTGAGGAAGGGAGAATAAATGAGTAAATCAAAACCTTTCAGTAGGGTAAAATACATCCATGCCAGGAATCATTCAGATTTTCACATCTGTCAGAAAAGTTGACAGGACTTTTAACACATTTGCTCATTATGAATAGAAAAAAAAAAAGTTTTATCACTTAAAAATAGAGAAAAGAAGGGAGGGGGGAACCACATATAGGCTGTTTTCTGACAGGCTTTGACAACTAAAAAGGGATAAAAAAACTTAAAAATGAGAAGATTATTTAGCAACAAAAATTAGCATATCAATTTGAGAAAACTTCACAAAAAAATTGAAATTTAGAAAAAAGTGAAAAGGCAAGTTATTACTTTAATTGGAAAGCAAAAGGTAAAAAGAAAAGCAGAATGTAATTTTTAACCCTTTCCACAAACAATTACAGAAATCGTCATCAAAACAAACCTATTGAAGTATTACAGATAAAAAGAGATCTACCTCTGATTGGAAGGAAAAGACCATCTTCTGTTTTATCATGTTCTAACACATTATCACCTAAGCTAATTATAACAGTTCTGAACACCAACCACTTTAAAATCAAGAAGCATTCAAGTTCTTCATGTTTCCAACGCCTCCACTTTTTATGTCCCTGCCTATCCAAAAGAACAGCTGCAAGTTTTCATCTCTGGGCTTCTCCTAAATTACAGCATTTCATCCCCTGAATCAATTGCACACAGGTGTGAAAAATTAACATCAGGACAAAGGGAACCTCACAATCTAAAGACAAAAAAATGCCACATGTCAACTTCCTTCCTATCCTGCTTAGTTTTATTGCTCTTGTTACTTTTACGAAAGACTGTCATGGACTTCTTTTTAACTCTTGATGCATCTGAGACTAAAGTTTTTTTATATTAAGTTAAAGTGCACATTTATATGCACTTACATATCTTATATGCATTATATACAAACATATAATACAAAAGATATATGTTATGCATAAATGCATCAAGTATATAATAAAGAAAAGAGGTTTGTGCAAAAAACAGGCACATAGTCCTTTGTGACATCTTAAGGCATTCAAGAGGTTTTCTCACAACAGAGTTTTTGTCACTCTTCTGGTCTAATATTACCCATGAGGGAAGGTTTATATGGTCACATTGTGTTTCTTAAAAGATCAATTAATATATTTACTAAAAAACCCTCAAAGCTTGTAGTTGAAATATTTTATCTTTTACCAGGTGTCATAAAAAGTAGAAATTTCAAAATATGAACAAATTTCAAGCAGTTATTCTAAATTTAGCTTTGTTATGTTACTCAAACAAGATTTTTATCACATCAGAAAACAACAGAAGATTAAAAAACTTAGGATTTCTAAACAGTTATTCAGAGCTGGAACTGTAAAATATGTCATTGTTTTCGTTATCCTGCTTGGGTTTTTTGGTTTTTGCTTTATTTTTCAGGGCTGAAACAGGTCTCTGGTTATGCACACTGCAAGAAAATTGAAAAGAAAGTTAATGTAAAACTTAGTCCTTTCTTTCTTTTGTCTCTATTTTCCCCTCTTAAGAATGCTCCTTATAAAGACGTTGATTTTCCTTTTACCTTTGATTTCTTGGGTTGCTTGTACGGTACTTGCAGAACTAGTGCCTCAACTTATGACTGAAAGTCTTCTATAATAACCTAAAATGCCTGTTTTAAAACACCTGTGAAGAAAATATCGATATTATTCATTCTTTGATCAATGATACCAATTAAATCCCAAACAAAAAAGGCATGAGCGAAATAATTTCTTCACTGGGGGATGGTAAGTTCCTGAAGGTGTTATTCCTGTGGCTGACACTATTGGGGTGCAGAGGAAAGGAAATGAGAAATAGCTGCTCCTGTAGGCAATACAGCACAACTAATTGCCCCTCAACACTTCATTTGCAGTTTATATCCCAAAACACCATTCTCAGAACAACTGTTTTTACCCTGGGTTTTGATCTATTTAATAATAAAGTATTGTCTAAAATATTAGACACTGTCATATTTACTATGTTCCTGTTGCTCCTAGTTCCAGTTGGCCTAATTCTATTTACATTTAGTAGTCAGGCAGGCTTATTCTCCCCTCTGTAAACTTTTCTTTGAGAAACTTAATGAATTGCAGCTCTTTCAAACTTTTCCAAAAGACTTTGAAATTTCTTCTGCAACATTCGACCCTGAAGTAGTGAATACTTTTCATCTCTTCTGACAAAAAGAGCCTTTTGCATGTTGCAAAGATGGGTATAACAAACTGATGTTTGGTTGTTTGATTTGATCCTATTTTCCTAATAAGCAACAAAAAGGGGAAGACAGCCTTTTCACTCAGCCTAAAGAGTCAAAAAACAACAATATGTCAAAGCTACAGTGGAAAAAAACTGAAAAGGTAGGTGACATCTAATTAATGCCAAATCCAGCCACTACACAGGTCTCTAACAAATCCTTTCATCAGTAAAATGAATCTGAGTGAGGCACACATTTAAAGTGTGCTCACAGTGGTCATAGCAAATATATAGAGAGCTTTTCACAGCTAGCAGGGCAAAGGAGACTACTGGGGGGTTTATAAAATAGTCTGCCCCAGCTGTGGAGCACATAAGAAATGCTAGGAAAGTGCCTGTCCAGAGGCTTAGCAGGGAAGTGATGGCAAATAGCATTACTTACCAGCTGGGGACTAAAAGTGATTTCTCAGAACTGGAAAACAAGTTTATAGGAAGAGAAGAAAGAGTCTTAAGGATCCTTGAAAGTAAAATCAAAACACAGTATCTGACATGTTAAAAAAGGAGACCTAGTGGAAAAGATGTAAACGTTCTCACAACTAATCCAATCAAAAGGACAAAGCAGGGAAGAGATCCTTGCTGTGCAAGTCAGAATGAATGTGAGTGAGGCAAAAGCACCCTTTACAAGGTCAAAAAGAATATAATTACTAAGGTCATTTACACTGATTTAGTGGATGCTTCTGTTACCATGTAAACAGTAGTTGATAGGTGCATTGAAAATTCACTTCTGTGAGCGCAGGTAAACTGAAGGTTTGAAGCCAATGGCGGGAGGGGGGGGAAGAAAAATGTAATCCTGATTTTCTGTGCTTGGCTCTGCTCCTCTTTCAGAACAGACACAGCTCTTGCCTGTCACTGCACACGCCTCCAGCACATCCATCTCCCAGAGCTGATGCACTGCAAAGTTCTCTTTTGTTACTCAGATCTCTTCCCACTCCTCAGCTTTCTGCCTTCTTGGGTGGCATGGACACACTCATCGTTCTCTCGGCAATTAGCATCGTGCAGTCCTCAGTTTTCATTGGCTGCTATTTTTCACTTCTGCTCTAAAAAAGGTATTAGCCTTTTTTTCCCCACTGGGTAGTTTGGTTTATGTTTATGCATGAGTTTGTACACTGCCATATATGCTGAGCTAAAAAAGTTAACTTGGTGCTTGTCACTCCCTAATTGAAGCTCAGCAAGTATTGCTAGAATTGGAATAACGGATAACAGAATACATCTGAAATAAATATGTGTGCATAAAAAAGGGCAATAAATGGATGCAGGAGTGCAATTGCACTGCTGTTCCATTAACTTACTCAAAATTTCAATTCATTTTTTCCTGTGACATAAATGTTGAAACCTTAAAACTCTTCTTAAATCTTGAGGTGGTGGAGAAGAGAATTTTGCACTCTGCAATAACTAAGAACTATAAAATATTTTTTAGCCAGGAAGAATTTCTTCAGTCCATTTCTTGACTCATTTGGAGCAAAATCAATGCTTAACCTTCATGAAATTGCTAACATTAAATTAAAAAAAAAATAAATATTGCCTTAAAGAAGTGGCAAAATCACCCAAACTGTTGAATTAGGAAGGAAGGATGGAATTAGGATGTGTAGGAAGTTGAGGTTCAGTTCCAGTTTTGAATTAGAATGAAGAAATTGTCTCTTTTTTGCCAATTCTTGTAACAATGCATACTAATTATTCTTTGGAATTAGTTCAGATCAATGATATTTACATACTAAGGTATACAGGCCACAGAAAATAATTCAGGTAGCTCTGCCCTAGAAACCTATTAGCCTGGGCAGTGTAATGTCCACCTGAACTTTCAAGGACTAAGTCATTATCCCAAACCTGCTCAGCTCTGCAATACCTCTGTCTCTGCTTCTCTACCATTATGAGAAAAATTCCATCTTGAATGTGAGAAACCACCACTAGTCCCATTTGATCTGTACCAATATTTTTCCCCAAAACCAGTTTTGCATTCATTAAATAACATTTCCCATTAAAAAAATTGTGGAAAAAAAAGAAATCTGTTCTTTATTTAGAACACTTATAAAAGAGCTGAGAATATATGAAGTGTGCTTGTAAGGCAGATCTAACTTTTGAAACATTTTTGTCCTATTTGCCTTGCATAAAGTCCACAATACTCTTGATGCACAGTACCAAATTATGTGTCTCATATGGTGCAAGAATCACTAGAGCTGTAAGAAGCAGCTAATTTGCAGCTACTGTCTCTGTTACCAAGATCATCATCTCCTGCCTGTATCCAAAGAGACATCATGTGCAACGATCCTTATGGGTTCAATTTTATATTTGCCCAAGAACTTAAAAATATGAAAAATAAATGTGCTTTTGGCTCTGTTGTGTTCTGGAGCACAGAGCAGAGCTCCAGCGGGATGTGCTTTCCTGCTGTCCTCACCCACAGCAGCTGTTTTCAAAGCCTGCTCCAAAAATCAGTCCCTGCTCTATCTCATCACCCTCATCCCCGTGCTCCTTACCCAGTCTCTCCTCTCCTATTTTATTTCTGAATCTTTAAAAAATTTTTTTTGAAATGAAGATGCTTCATGGAAAGGCTCTGAAAGTGTTTTCCCCGCATCCAAGACTTGTCATAACCTGGCCATTAACACAGGCTATAATGAGAGATTTCAGTGAAAAAAACACTCAGGAAAAGAGTGGAAAAACATTCAGAGATGCCACTGGTATTAAGGATGAAGGGAAAGGGCTGTTCCGGCCATGTTTTGGAGCAAACACGACAGCTGCCATGCCGTTTTGTGAGAGCCGTGTCCTTCTTGTGGTATGTTCTGCATGCTCTGACTGCACCTCCAGGATTTCATGCCTCAGGGGAAGCTCTTGCAAGAAATGCAATATTGTTGAGTCTCATGATGTTTGAGTGTGAGACAGTAAACTGTCTCAGCTGGGCATTTGATTCTCCAGGCTCGGGTATTTCTAAGATGCTATTTTTATATCTCGTGCAGAGAGAAGAGTATGAGCTTGTTCTGCCATGCAGATTAAAGCCCAAAACACTCCACTTCCACTTTGGAGTACATCAAACCAGATGGAGGCCTTGATAAGTTAAATTCAGCAACCAAGAACACGCATTTAACGCAAGTAATACCTGTGTCACTGAGGGTAAATGACAGCTTGCTGGGAAGGCAGAAAGAGACGTGAAGCTGTGTAGGGGATGTCTGTTTAAAGCACTGCACGGTGCTGATTCCTTCAGGGCCACATGGAAGAGGTTGAGGATAGCATAACACAAGTCAGGGGACTGTAGTGTCCAGGACTGCACCTTCTGGGAGAAGAAGGAGGAATGGGGAAATGTACAAAGGAAATTTATATTTTTCTTGTTTCCATTTCTACTCTTTTGCTTCTTGTTTCAAGGAAGTGTAGCTGCGCAGTGCCACTTTTGTACTGTGGCAGTCATCATGTAATATTTCCTTAAGGAGAAATGTTCTGTTTGAAATTCTGTGGTTTTCAGCAGTCTGTGCTTCAGTGATAAAACACACAGCAAATTATTTTCAGTCTTTTCACCCAACATATACCTGTACTTCAAACAGAAACCCCAGACTGCTTGTGGATTTTGTGAATTTGGAACAAAAAGTTGAGTTCTTCCAATGAACTCATTACCTTTTCTTCAACTTCGTTTTTAAAATATAAATCTTCCAGCAAAAGTCAACTTTTATATCAGATACTCAGCCATTGTGTTTAACAATCCATGTGAAAAATCAGGAACTGAGATATTTGACTGTCAGACTAAAAAACTGTGTGACTGGAAGAGAGAACATTTCATAGGCAAAATTTTGTTTTATCTTGAGGGCTAGCTATTTAATGAATTTATATTTAAGACACATTAGGAAATATTAGAAATCTTATTCTGTGGCCAAGTATTTAAAAAAAAAATAAATCTATCGCCTTGACAGCAGCCAACTCATCACAGTTTTCTTAGTGGTAATGTTTCCCTTGCACTGGTCATTGTTACAGACATCCACACACTGCTTCTCTCATTTGAAATGAGAAATAGAAACCACATTCCACACCTGTTACTTCTCCAACTCCCCGGGCCAGCTGGAGAAACAGGCTGGTGTTTGAGCAGCTCCCACACCAGGAACCTCTCCCACATTTTGTACTGGCTGGATGAGGTTTTTGAGGAACAGGCATTAGAAACATGAAATGTCATCATAGTTTGAGGTGTTTCGGTGACTGTGCATTTTGGGTTTAACATTTGAGCAGGAATATTTGCAGCGTAGGAAATAAAACCCTGAAGCTCTCTATGCACTAACCACAAAAATTATTTCACACAAGGATGCCTGCTGTAGTAGGAATGCCCCCTGCTAAAGCTGGCCTGAATGATGATATTTAAAATACTTGGGGTTTTTCTTAAACTGAAGCCACAGAGGCCAAGAAAGTATGAAATAACAATTCATTCTTTTTCTATATGTCCTCCATTGCTAAGATACCAGTTCAACAATTTTCTTCACTATGCATGCAATAAAACATCTCCCCATACATTTTGGTGTCATGATACTCTATTTCACTGCTGGCAGACTTGTACTGTGCCACAATAAAATCAATAAATGCAACAATAAAATAATGCATCTCCACCTGTGTGTTCAAAACAACTTTATAGTAGATTTACTGACTGGATCCTTGGTTGAGGAATTTTGCTGAAATATCCAAACATAATGTAGGTGTATTATTATTATCCATGACAATTACAGGCATATATTATACATTAATTACATACTGTATACCATATATTACACATTCATTATAAACAAGTATATGTATACTTGTCTTTATCATTTATATCAAAACAGAATGATTTTTATTTTCATATTATCAAGATTCAAGAAATTATTCCATCGGTGACCTAAGTTTGGTCCATATGCTCAACAAACAGACCTTATCCATGAAGAAAAAACATATATATATATGCACAAGCATGTAAAACATTTAGAATTAATTTTTCTTCTTCATATCCTTTGATTTATGATCAATATATTAATTAAAATTACCTAAATATTATTTTCTCTTACATGCACCCTACAAAGATTACCAGACACTGCATTAATAACTGATATGAAGAACCCTAATGTAATTTTAACATGAAGTTATTACCAATATGTTTTCTGATTTTGCCAGGTGTTAAGAAGTGATTGCAGTCAATTTGCTATCTGAGATGGCTACTCAGGATAAAATAGTCTAATCTTTTGAGGGGGCTATTTGATTAACTGAAATCATTGAGCTAATTACAGTAATTTGGAGGCATTCTTTCTTTTATCCTGGGTGATTTCCTTATTTTAAGGAGAAGTAAACTCCCTTTGGGCATTAAACTGCACTTGCTTTGATGTAAATCTGTTTATAATGGAAATAAAATGCATTTTCTAGCCTGCGTGGTGCCATAACAATATTTTGTGTGTTGTGTTTTGAAATACACATAAAAATAAAGATCACATTAATTTTTATGAATATTTTACTTGGGATCTTCAAATGAAAATGGTAAATGGTATAAATAATAGCATACAATCCTAAAAGCCTTTATGAAAAGAGAAAGATGCACCGCTTAGATTATCTTCTGCAAAACCAATAAAATTTTTTTTTTTCTTATTATATTTATTCAGTAGTTCTATTTAAAGTAAAAGTAGTTGTTCAAATTCAAGCAAATTTTGGTATGGAAAATTCAAAGAAATATAAAATTCAGGGAATATGCTAAGAAAAGCTATAAATATTACTATAAAAGCAGGGTGTTTTCACCCTATATTTCAACTAAAAACAAATTTTAAAAGTATGTTATGTATCATTATATTTCAGAGAATATCCTGTATAAAGGCATTGCAAATCATCCACTTATTTAATATTATATGATTATTTTATCTTTGGACGATATTTAGGTAATTGCAAACACATGTTCTTTCTTAATGGTGAAAAAAATGCAAATACTTACATATTCAGAGCATAAACCTCTGAAGTGGTACACTTAGAAACATTTTGTATGTAAATTCAGATAACTGGTAATAGCATCTTAATATTGGTGCAATGAAACAATAAATATTTTATATTCCAGTATGTAGGACAGTGGCTGCATTACTACTGGTTATGAGTTTAAAGAAGCCATTTGAGTATAAAGCATTTATCTTAATTATAAAGTTAATTAGGTATTTAGAAATGTGTAAGTAGTGTAGTGCAAAAGCAAAAAGAGCAGAAGACAATGATCTAAAACTTATAAAGGAAAAGAAGGGCTTCCTGAATAACTCTGTGCAGTTTATAACTTGTTCAAAGTTATAAGTTCAAAAAGGCTATTTTCAGATCAGGTAAACTTTGCAAATTAATAAAATTTTCTCGAGTTCTGACAGATACTGAAAGATTTTCTCATTAAATGTTCCTACCAGTGTTGTAAACCAAACTGTAAATAATAGAGATGTTCCTGCAATTCCATCCCCAAAAGGAAAAAGAATACTGATGGTTTGCCTATTTATGAGCTGATCCCTCAAACACCAAGCCCCACACTATCATTTTATTATATTTTCCATTTCTATTTTTTTCCTTTTAAATAGCTTTCTCCTTCCAAACCTAATCTGAAGCAATTCCGTAATGACCCTTTTTTATCACTTTCCAAGTATGCATTAAATAAGTGATTCTGGTTTTATTTATTTCATGTTAATTGGTCTAAAATGGTCATTTTTGTTGAGTTTGGTGAGTAGGGAAGAGCATTACTGGTTTTCTGGACTAAAGCACTGCCATTTTATGCAAAAAAATCCACATCTTTCCCACCTAATAACCCTAAAATTGTACACAATAAAAGAGTCTCAAGGGCTCAATGGCAATAACCTCCAAATCTGATCCAAACTTTTATTAAGAATCATACCAAAGTTATACTATAGAAAATTACAAATACTGCAGAAAAGCACCACCTACATAAGTTATCACATGAGGTCTATATTCGCAAGATTAAAATGCCTCTAATGTCCAGCATTAGCTCTGAAGAAATAAATTTCCAATTTCATTTCTCACCTGGATCAAAATTGCCTGGACAAGAGCACCAGTGAAACAAGTATTACTAAAACATAGCTAAAGGAAAGGAATGATTTTTATTCTTATAAATCAATTAATTCAATAGAAAAAATAAATTCTGTTGTGATTAGAAATTTAAGGCGATCATTATGTCTCACATAACAGTGTCAAATTACAAATCTTCAAGGTAAGTCATGCTGGCAAGCCGACATTAATTAATTTTGGTAAACAGAGAGAAACAGTTGAACTTAATTACATTTCAAGGCTATTTTCTACTCCATAATTGTTTGTTGCAAGAATGCACCTTTAATGACTTCTTTTAATTAACTGGTCCAAATTCTTTATTTGGTTACATTGACTTGATAAGATGGCTCACCAGTCCACCTATACATTTTCTAGGCTATCCATTATAAATTGAAGAGAATTCTCCAACCATTAAAATGAAGAGAATTCTCCAACCATTTAACAAAGCTCTTTAGCCCATGAAGAGCTTGCACTAAACTGTCTGACGCATAAGAAGACAGGATACATTGATTTCAGAGAAAAATTTTCTTTAAATTTTATTTAATTACACAGGAGATACTTGACTCAATGTATTCTTGCCTCTAACGATGATATATCCATGTTGATAAAGAAACATGCAGTTAGGTGAAGAAACCAGCTTTTATTCCTTGTGTTCCCTGTTGCTCTCATTTTTCCTGCTTTTATTGGAAGTCATTACAGCTATTTTGCTTGTCTTCAATTAGATTGCTCTCCAAGACAGCAAGCATTAATCTAATGTGAATAAAATACTGAGAGCCATCCCCTGTGTGACTAAAGGACACTATTGTTGAGCTTTGCCCTGTGTATTTCCTGATTTTTTTAGGACCATGCATATTAGTAATGTCAGGGGAAATCCTTTGGAACAAAACCCGCCTGCAATGGATTTGATGATATATCCATAGCCTCTTTGCAACTTAGTGTTCATTAATTTTTTTCCAGCTGCAGCAAAAAACATAAATAGGCCAGTATTTATTCAGTTTGCAAACTTTCAAACAGGTTCAGGGAATTTCATATTGCTTGGAAGAGGCAGAAAAATGTTGGAAAAGAGCAACTTGAGGCATCATTGAAGGAAAAGTTTAATGAGCTCTTTCTAAATTAAAGAATCTACTCAGATCTACACCTGTAGAAACAGGGTTATATTGTGCTCTGCTGCCATAATTCACCCAGGAGCTTCCTATAGGAAGCAGTTCTTAACAAGAATACTGAATTTTGGTACCAAAACTTTTCACCGAATTTTCATTAAACTTTTCCTGGTGAGAATATGTAAAATCTCTTGTTCTCAACAATTTGGGTGTTCTGGTGGTGAGCTGGGTTAGTATTTCTAGTTTGCTTTCAATACCTCAGTAAAGTGCATAGTTGGACTTTTACTTTACTTATTATACCATGTCCCAGTAGAGCTAATGCCGAACAAGGACTTGGTCTTTTTCAAAAGAGTCAGGTCTCCAGCTCCTTCATTACTGTAAAAGAGCAAGGTTTGCTGATTCCAAAAGGGTAAAATTAACTTTGTAAATGTCGTTTGCGATGGGTCTGCACCTCATTCCTGTGGCTCTTACCTAAAATATTTCTCCTATCTCTTCCAATACCCAACTTTTCTTCATCTTAAATTTCTACAGAGGTCAGACTGCATTCATTTTACTACAACGTATATATTAAAAAAAAACAAACAAAAACATAGAAGACACACCATAAAAATCTCAAACAAATAAACAAAAAAATAAAAAAGCCAAACAAACAAAATCCACCCCACTTATGTGCAACCCAGTTCCCAATGCTATCTTGCCACTCTGTAGAAAAATTACAAGAATTACTGATATCAATACTATAAATTTATTTAAGAACAAGTTTAATTCCCTGTCTTTCAAAGTCACTAAACTTAGTGTTTATTCCATGCAAAATGTCCTAAGCAAAAACAAATGAACTCCAAATCGTCTGATATTAATTAATGTTTCTGTTTACCACACCTAATTGTGCATAACTGTTCTCTAGGATCATTCATATGCAAGAGGGGAAAAAAATTACAATAAAAAGGGTTTTCAAATCAAGAATTTTCCTCATAGTTTTTTCCTTAGTATTCACATGTATCTAGTGTGGTGGGCAAGTCCTTAAAAAGTAACAGAATTCCCTTTTCACAACTTAAAGTTGTCCCCATGCTTGAAATGCCATATCCCAAAAATTTTGCCTGAATTAGGGAAAAGCAAAAGAGAGAAAACAAACATTTATTACAGCTATTGTGGGACAAGCTAAAAATTTATGACAACCAATAGTGATGATCACACCTTCAAATTCTATCATCCTTTGTTGTAATTCAGCACAAACATGAAAAATTCACTACGTGTGAAAACTAGAATGACTTGGAAAACAATATTTCATTCTTTTAATATCAAAATTAAGTTTCTTGCTGTAGGAGGTATTCTAGGTAATTTTAAAGCTCTGACAAGTATTAAAAAGAAGCAAGTAAAAATTGCAAGCAAGCAGGAGATGGCAAAATATTTTCACAAAGCACTGTTTAAAGATTTGAAAGCTCAAAAGCAAACAGAATTGGTACTGAAAATGGCTAAGAGTAAATGCACATAAAGTACTAAAAGATAAAAATTAAAACCTAAAGTAAATAAATAAAATCTGATTTATTTTTTTGTAAAGACCCCCAAATAAAACCAATGGTAAATAGATTATGTTGGAAAAAAGTGAAGAGGGAAATAAGTCATCTTTAGGAAACAGCTTTAAGAAAAAAAGCTGCTAGAAAACATAACAAACAATGGCGGGGGGGGGGGGGGAACAATATCAGCATTACCTTTAAAACAACAAATGTTGAACTGCTTTTATATATATATATATATATATATATATATATATATATAGAATTGAAACACAGTCTAGAGAAAAAAAACATCTTTTTGCAGTCATTCATGCTTTTATGCCAGTTCTTGTCTTAATCATCCCCCGTGAAGAAATCTTTTACCCTCTACTTGCAAAAAAGTGTTCACACATTTCTAATAATCTATCCCAAAGCCATCTTTATTTTTGAAGCAGAGAAAATGGAAACTACACAACATCATGTCTACATGCCAAGAGTGCATGATAGAATTACAACACTTATTTTTTTATGCAATTCTTTATAACATTCTGACGTTTTCATATATTTATGTGATAGCATCACCATACGCCAAGGAGAGGTTTTCACTGAAGCAAATGCAATGATTTGCTTATCTGTTTGCTGTTTGTGTTTCTTCCACTCAGTGTCCCTGAGATATTTTTCTAATACAAAAACTTGTATGAATAGATGAAATTATTCCTGTGGTTGGGTATTTCCATGCTTTTATCAAAATCCAATTGGCAATTATTTTTAGATAACATTTCAGATATGTTTGTGATTCTTCAGAAAGTACACAAATTTTTTTCTAATTTCACTTATCTAAAATTTTATCACATTTTCTAGCCCTTATATTAGAGATCTTGTAATATATATCAAATTACATCTAATTTTAAATATTGCACAATTGTCCATCATCATGCTATATTAAAAACAAACAAATCCACACAAACAAAAATTCCACCCCCCACCAAATCCCACTTTTTTATTACTTCAATTTTTGCAATACGTTACATATTTAGTTTTTTTGGTCTTAAACATCAGTTAACCTTTATTTTAAAAATACAGGCCCAATTTCACACCTACAAAACTTATCAAATTAATCCCACAGTGATATATTTACAATACAGAACATTAAAAGCAGCCTTTGAAGGATAAGGAGTTAAGTTTCTGTGATGGATTTTTGTGGAGGATTTTGCAGTCTTTCATCCATGCTGATTACTGATAATACCTTTCAATATCCCAATTACCTTTTTTTGTTGCTATAATCAAAATACTGTGGGACATTGAGGGTACCTCTTTACTTCCAGATAGAAACATTGATTCGTTCCTGTAAAGTTGCCCTGGATCAAATGAAATCAACTTTCCTTTTCCTAGTAATTCTATACTTTCATTAGGGCTAAATAGTCTGAAGTTACCCAAGCACCAATCTAGGCAATTAATTAGAAATATTGATTATATAGCAAATTTATTTTGATCTGAGGGAAGCCTTTTATTCTGGTATAAAATTTTGAGAAATCTTTTGAAAAAGTTGGTTGAAACATCATGTCTTGTCTAGCCAAGACTTATCTGTGTGAGCTTTGTGCCATGTGTAACATGCACACACCTGGGGGGAACCAGGAGCTTTCCTGTTAGAGCTTTACAGTCTCCATTTGTGTTTATATAAGGGAAGCATTTTGACTCCTCTTATAGTTTGGTCCAACTGTTTTTTTTCTTCCAAAAACCCCTTACTCCATTGGATTTGGAGAAAAAGGTAATTCCTGACCAATACCAAGGACACTTGCTCAGCAATTACACAAACAGCTGCCACTGCAAGAATGTGCATCATCCAAAAATCTACAGCAAGATATTTTGGAAAAAAAATAATATCAAACATATGAAATATTTTCTCCTGGTTTACTGTCTTGGCTGCAGGCTCCGAAACCTCATGTTCTCACAGCACTGGAAGGGGCACAATTGTATGGCCAGGGGTGAGAAGTGTGGAGCACCATCCCTCCTTCCAGCAGCTGTTAGCCACCATTTTAACTGGTGAAATCAAACAGCACGATAAATTAATTCCAATAATGAATCATTTTGCCTTTCAGATTGATTTTCTATTGCTTCCATCTGGAAAACCTTTCATTTTATGCAAAACAGGTGTTAAACGCTACCAAAGAGAATCATACTTGTACTGTTACACTCACTATGAAATTAAATCAGCACCTATACAGGGTGCAAGGAAGTGGGGATTTAAATTCATTTAAATTAAAAATATGTGAACAGAATATATCCTGCATTCATGTCGGCAGCTCATCTGTACAAAACACCGCCAAACCCTTTCAAGTGTGCCAAACTTAATTTTTTTCTTTTCACTCATGTAAAAAGCTCTTTTAAAATAAAGCTCTCCTTTAGAAGTGTGAGCAGTTCTTATATATTTACTGCAATATACTCTCATATTTAGGAACCCAGGGTTTTTCTGCTGTTATCTGACTCCTGATAGCGACTATTGCTTCAGTACTGCCTTGCTGCAATTATTGTGAATGACAACCATACAAGGATTGTTTAGATTGAAAGCATTTTCTCTAGACATGTCCATTGCTTTGATTTGCTGCCTTAGAAGAAAAAAAGACATTGTTTTCTTGCTGAAATTAAAAATTATTGCACTAATTTTTCATTAGCTATGTGACCTAATTTGTTGCAGAATTGTTTTGCCTCATATTTCCTCCAACAGTTGTATTCCATAACAGAGAAATCTAATAAACATGAGCCAAAAAAAAGGGTGTTGAGGAATTAAATGTTAGCAAGGAATAGCTCAATGTTTGTGTTAAAAATAGTTAAGATTTCTAAAAAAAATTGTTAAAATTTCTGTTGATATTTTCTAGTAAAATGGTCATTTTCCTCTAAAACTTCACTGAGTTGACAGCTGACTGCTACAACTCATTTAAGCAGGCAAGTCCTACATTTCTAGCCAAAGAACTTCAGGTTCTTGCTTTGATGACACCAGAATTCAGTTAGGACACACTGTTGAGTCTATCATTCTTTAATACATTTTTTCCAAATAATTTTTTTTTTAATGTGCTTTGTTATGTTCCTGTTTAGTTTATTTTCCTCACTTGGTTTAGATATATTTGTAAACTCGCATAGCACTAAAATGTCCTCTAAAATGTCCTCCAATGCAACATGAAAACAGTGAAATATGTATAAATGAATGTTTTTTTTAATTTACACCATGAGCTCCATATCTACATGTTATCTTGCATTCCAAACTGTTATTGTACAGGTACTGTGGCTGACTGAAATTGCTAAAATAAAAAGAATATTTTAAGTGAAAACAAACAAATAAACCAAACAAAAAATCAATTCCCAGCAGAACAAACAAGACCCTACAGACGTTACTCAGTGCAACATTGTGATTAGCAAATATATTTGGAAAAGGAAAACACAATTTTGATTATCTGTAATTTGAAAATTATGATAGGGAGGTTGTGAATTACAAATTTTTATACATTGTTAGCTCTGATTGTAATTTGGCATCCAAAATAGTTTAAAATTGGATTGGTCTGTACTAAAAAGTAATAATTCCATACTCTGTTCACTTCAGACCCTGTTCTTTTGCCATGTAAGTCTTGTTTGTCAGGTCCACAAAAATATTCTGGGCTATAGGATGTAGTTACCTGTGGGAAATGCAAGCACAGAGAACTCTCAGGGCCCTGTGCATAGGGGGTCAGAGATAGAGATGGATCCAAGGTTTGACTTAAGACCTTGGAGAAGGCTTGGAGAATTAGAACATTCAAAGTAGAACAGACATAAAACAAGAATATAACTTTGTAGTTTAAGTAGAAATATGTTTTAAACCAACAGAGATATGTATTATATAAGCAAAGCAATACAAAGCAAAGCAAAGTAAAATAACAAAAAATTTTAAAGTTTAGCAATAGAACCTTTTATAAAGTTAGTTAGACGCTTAAGATGTATCAATGTAGGTTTGTGAAGTGTTCTATGGTTAAAAAATGACGCATTGCAGCAAAGACATGGGAAGCAAAGCAATTAATGACTGGTATAAAAAGATACTAGCAAGTTTTGTAAAAGTATGTGACTGGCTAAAAAACTAGCATAAGGCATTTTAACTGAGATTTAAGGGACTTCTGATATTAAGGCACTGGATGTAACATTTTTAATGTCTCAGCCTTATACGAGGCTGATGTCATGAGACAAATCATTTTTTAAAATGTCTCTCTGTTGCTCCGTCTCTCGTAATTTTAACCTCCTGATAGATATCCATCATAAAGATGATGGATAGAATGGTAAAGGACTTAAAAACAGAGAGCATTCCAGGAATTATACACGTGAATTGAACATAAGGAATGAGAGGAAACCTCTACATACAAGCACAAAGTTTGAGGTAGGAGAGAAGTTTGATTCTGCACTGTGAGAATTATCATGTTCTATCTTTTTTTGCCAGGGTTGGGATTAAATGTTCTACAGACAGTATTTCTTGTTGGGGCTTAGATGTTTATTAATTCCTATCTATATCACATTGAGTTCTACAGCACTTCTAACTAACAAGCTAAAAATTGAGACATCTCTCTCTCTCTCTTCAAGGCCTTTTAAAGCCAAACTGACCAATTAAGAAAAGTCATCTAAGTTATTTTTATGTTTAACCCAATAACTAATCACCTGTGACCTGCAATGCAGATTTTTCTATCCAATTAAACAAGATCACCTAGACCCATGAAGAAGAAGGTGAAGAAGAAAGACAAAACTTCCACTCTAAAACCTCCATCTTGCCTTCTATATATTACTATATTCTAAAACCTTAAATTCTAATTTTTCCACCATGTGATATTACACACTTCTATTCAAACTACACACTACTAGTTTATCATTCAATTTTGGAAGCCCTTTTGATGGCCTCAGGTCAAATGCAGTGTTTTCTTGGGGGTCAGTGCCTGTCAGCACAGAAAATCTAAAATTCTCAGCTTCCAGGGTTCCAACAAGAAATATCAACAAATTCTGTAACAGCCCTCCAGTGCCACCACTTCACAAGAGAGAAGCTGTTCTTGCTGTGATGTTCCCCTGTGGACAGCCACAGCCACCAGTTCCATACAAACCTTTAGATCTACAAGGCAGAGATGTCTCATACAAACAGATTTACTCTGAGGACACATTTAGCCCTTGTTTTCAGAAACTCCTCAAGGAGCACCACGCTATTTTCAGCATATTGTCAAACACTGATACGGAGTTTGTTGATTTTCATGTTCCATGTAGCACAAAGGATGTTTCTCAAAAGAGACTTGCTTCTCTGGTAGTGGAGCTGTTATCTGTCATAACAAGGCTGAAATACAAGTCTGGATACGACACTTTTCTTCTCCAGCATTGCACAAAACACACTCAAGGATCATACATACCCATCTGTGGCTGATTCCAGACCAGATGCCCTGATTCTTCTTGGATACAGTACTATATTTTTTTTCCCACATGTAATTGCATGTAAGTTCATTACACACAGTAAATGGAAACAGCAGCAGGAATTAGACCTAATCTTAGTACAACCACTGAAACGTAAAATGCATTTCTACTTCTGTAATATTGTGTAAAGGCACAGACACATCTGAGAATAGAACTGAACTCCAGAAAAGAGCAGGAAAAGAGATGGAGCTAATCCTCAGTTATCTTTTCATAATAACTGTTAGGAGAAATGATTTTTCCAGAGTATTTATATGAGATGTGTGTGAAAGAACATTATACATTTCCAAAGTCTCATGGACTATAACATTTTATGGCAGATATATTGCACCTAACAGCACTTATTATAGACTGTGAATTAGTTTGTATGGTGAACCTACTCAAGAAAGTGTATTAATTTTAATACATAAAAGAAATGCAGGCTACTTACAGTTTGGGAAGCTATATTCAACAAACCAAGTATTTTGAATATGCATTAAATTGCAAACCAAGTATTTTGAGGATGGGCTAAATTTTAAAGGGAATAACTAGCTTAACATAATTTTAAAATTAAAAAAAAATACAAGCAATAAAAAATTGTTGGCAAAAATTGTAATCTAATACTCTAAATGCATAAACACTTGAATGATAAATAGACTTATTCTAGCAATTTTATATTCATTAATCGTGGTGGTGGGGGTGAGAGTGGAAGATTACATTCAGCTGCACCTGCCTAAATTTTTAAATGGACATTTAAAACATGGAGTGTGTATCACACAAATGACAAAAAAAAAAAAAAAAAAGCTTCACGTGCACCACAAAGCTTTATACTTTTTATGAAATAAAGCAGTGATGGCATCTCTGAAAGACTTGGGAATGGTCATAAGTATTTACTGAGGACAAATTATACATAACTATGAGCTTTTTACTCCAGCAAAGAGTCAAGCCTGTGGATATTAGGGTTAGGCACATATAACTGATGTTGAAATAGTTATTCATCAGAACAAGTTGCTCTGCAATATTATGGATTTTCCGTGTTGTGATGACTTCGAATCACATTTTGAAGTCCTTCTTGAAAAGGGTTTGCAGCGCACAAATTATTGAACCTAATATTGTGTTAATTACATGAAAACAGATGGTTTTATCCTACAGTCACACTAACCCTCCAATAAATCTATATATCCCTCAATTTTTATGAGTTCAAAACAAAAGAAACAAAATTATTAAAGAATGCTGTATGAGGGAATATTTCCATTGACACTGAGAAAGCTGTGCTATCTGGTTAATTAATATTATTAAAATTCTTTCTTTGGGTAATTGCTTTCCCTATGAAGGATGCAATAAGACACAATAAATTAAACTGAGGTACATACGTTTCCAGTTTAAATATATCTTCTGTTGATTTCCACAAACTATTGAAGATAAAAGGTATTAAAACTCTAGAACTACTATCTCCCCAGCTCCGTATGACATCTGAAATCATATTTTTTAGCAGCTTGCTCAAACAGGTCTAATCCAGCTCTATGTAGTTGTTTCAGGCAGACTATATATATACTTCTCACTGGCTAAAATAGCTGATGTTGTTAAAATTGCCACCTTCTAGATCAATATTTCTCATTCTACATTCCAACACTTTTTAAAAAATTAGAGATGGCAACTATTGCTTCTTTTAATAAAGGGGATATAACAACTAACTAAAAAAAAGAGTATTTCCGTCCTCTATTAAAAACATGATTCCTACAATCTCCTTTTACAGCACGTATCATAATCCTGATAAAACCCCCACATGATTTACATGGAGTTTCTATCACTCATCTTGCTGTTGGCTTCATTGCTAATCCCATATCTTCTGCCAGGCACCACAATTCAAATTGATCAGACAGATGAAGTTGGTTTGGGGTAGGTTTTTTTTTTCTGTTTGTTTGTTTGGGTTTTTTTAATGGGAGCAGGATAGGAAGGATAATGACACAGTAAGTTTTATTCTCTCAGGTACTGGGCCAGGTACCCAGCCTGCATTGTGAAGGCTCCTAAGCCCATGCTTGAATCCACTCTTATGCAGAATATTAAACAAATGCTTTAAGAGTTGTGCGAGTTGGAAATGTTTTCATGTGTCAGTGCCCAGGCCATTTATTTTACAGGGAAGGGTGTTATCTACAAGGAAAAAATCTTAGACATGTCATATTAAGTCAAAAATACAGTATGTCTGGAAAGAAGCCTCCCAGTGCTCTCCAAGCAATGACTTAAAGGTGAAGAACTCGTAAAAAGTAAAGAATATAAAATTACAAATTTTTACTGACGCTATCAGAAAGGACTTCTGCTGACAAATAATTTATTTGAATGTGTATAAGTATGAATTTTTCTTAATTTAATTATACAGCTGGAGTTCAAATTGAACTCTTCTAGTTAAAGGACTAGCAAAATATGTTTTCACAGCCCTTGTCTCTTAGTCTGGCTCTTCTGCCCAAAGTCTAAGTGAATTTCAACAAGGTTAATTAAAGCTAAATTCAGCCGCTCACCTGATTACCAGAACATAAGCTACATCTTTGCTTATTATTTTGTTTTTCAAATAAAAAATACTGCTTTCTGTGTTCACACTTCCTGGGAGCCAGCTTTCAGGGTACCACACACTAGGGTGACACTGAAGAAAAGGAGTTGGTTTTCAGACATGATTTTCTATGGAAATTTTACAAAGCAATGCACAATATTACCACAGTTATTCAAGGGTAGAATCAGTACTTTGTTCCACAATCAGCAGAATAAACACTACAGTCACTTTTTTTTTTCCCAATAAATACTAAATTACTACTACAACAGGCTGAATTCCAACTTTCTGTTATTCTATTAGGCACTGGACTTTAACAGTACAGTTGATAGAGCAAGAAGATACACAATTTTAGAATTTTGTCTCTTCAACTTTTTTTTTAACTGAATAATACCTTTAGGCAGGCTAAATAATTTATGATGTATTTACAGTCCAATAAAGATACTTGAACAGTGTATTCTTTAATATTTATCAAGATTAGATTCATCATGGCTCAGCTTTTTCTGAGTTTTTGGGAAAGATATACAACCTATAAGGGTTTTTTAAAAAGTTATATGAAAGTCTAGAGTTCATCTATTGTGCATTTATTCATCCCTAATCCATACAATTTTGTTAATATTAGCCAGAGACTCTTGTTTTTCACTTCTTAATTAATTAATATTCCCTTACATCTTTATCCTAGCCACCACACAATATTTGTTCTCCATTTTAGATGGCAGATCTGATCTTCTCTAATCTCCAGAAGCAGTGATTCAAGCTGACTCAGGTTTTTTAGTAGCTCCTCTGTTCTTTTCACTGGCCTCATGGGAGGATTTGGCTTTGTTCTCCCGACAACTTGCAGTTCTACTGAAGGAAAAAAAAATCTCTTGTATGATGGTTTAAACACTCAATTCAGAAGAAATTTGACATGTGTGCTCTAGTTCCCCTGTTCAGGGTTGTGTTCTTTTACAAACTATCTGCTTTTAGTGCTTTTTGACTTGATGGATGCACAAGTGCCCTCATGATTAAAGATATTTGCCTGATTTGGTATAATATGGGGTTGAAATAGTGTCCATATAAAAAGTTCATGATGGATTATCTGTCATCATTAATTTCCTGAGGGCCAGAGATAGATATAGGCTCTTTATGTGGTGCTATTCTTAAAAATCCTACTTGAGAAAATGAAGAATAATAATTTTGATAACATATAAGAACTGGAAGACCCATTCCAGTTTGCAGTGTCTAAACTCACTGAATACATGGGTGTAAATTTGTGCAGCAGTTATATTAGAAATGTCTGTGTAGGAATCCTGTTATTACTTAACATCCACATTTCTTGTAAACTAATGACAGGATTTGTGTTGTCTTCTGTACACTGTTCAGAAAATTTACCCTACCTCCTCCATTTTACCCTTTAAAAATTTAATTTAGCATCTGTCATTTCATATCCTTCTCAAAACCCTCTATGTTGCTGCAAAGAGTCCAGATTATTCCATGATTATTAGGAGGAACAGGTTGCCTCTCAGTTTAGTTTGCTTTAACATTAATAATTTCTCAGCTTACATCTGAAAATACAATAAATGCATCATGTGTGTATATGTTTAAGGGGGTAGGTGAAAAGGAGAGAAGACACAAAAAACCACCAAAACCTTATAAACCCTTTTGCTGCAACTCCTTATGTTTTTTTCCTGTCTATGCAACGGGCATCATCAGAACCTGTATTATTTTTTTTTTATTTTTTTCTCTATAGTAAGCAAGTCTGGATATACTTGATCATACAACTAAACATTACCAAGATGAGCAATCTGAAGTTATTTTCTTGCATAATCTAGAAGATTTTCATACTTCCCTTCCAAAGTGCTCTCCACCTTTTCACAGGTCAAACATGCCTGAGTTCACATGGCTGCACAGCCTCCCATTCCTACTATATTTGATATAGTCATAAATCCTCTCCATGCATATTTCCAGTGTTCTCAAAACCAAAGTCATGCAAGAAAGGGCTTCCACTTCCCGACACACTGTGGAGAGGATGTGGGAAAATTATCTGCTGAAAACCATGATGATAATTTAGAAGTCAATGAGACTTAAGTAGAAGCAGCTGTATAACTATGGTGGGTAACAAGATCCAGAGAGATGAGCAAACACCTGCTACCCACCTCGCAAGATATTGTTAGACTTAATTAGTCAGTGTTGAAAAGCACTTTAAAATCTACTGAAAAAAGGGCAAGTATTATTAATTTTTATTGTAATTACCATAATTATCTCTATTATTGTTATGCAAAATGCACTGTGTGAGAAGGCACGAGATTGCAACAAGTGCTTTTCATAGAAGATACAAAATATTGGTTTCAAAATTCTCTAAATTATAGCCATGTCTACAATATCAATTTGGCTAATGTCTCATCTTAGTCTTTGGTCCCACTTCTCTGACACTCTCATGCATGAGAAGAGTTTACTCCTGGGCTGGTGTTTTAAGCACATCTTGTGAAAACACATTGCCAGCCACATCAACTCAAACCTCAGATGTCCCTGAAGATGAGACCATTAATGACAACTGCCAGCCAGAGGTCTGGAGCAGCCTGGCATACGCGACCAGAGCAGGACCTTGGGCAGTATCACAAAAAGGTTTTGTGGCTCAACCTTCCTTAAGTCTGACTGAGGTCAGAGAGCAAGGAGGAAATGGGTAGAGGGCACTGCCTGTGTTTTGGGGCAGACAAGGTATGACAGGGAGCAGGGTAAAACAAGCAGGGCACAGGTGACACAAGGGAACAGCAGCTTCTGTACCTGGCAGCCTCCCATCACCAGCTCACCTGACTCTGCCTCCCGACATCAGGTCTGCAAGACAGAAAGCTGCATCACAGCTCTGGCCATGAACAGAGAGTGAGACTGATAAATCACAGCCATACACATTTATCAACCTCAGGAACAAACAGACGTCTACGAACAGTGCAAAAACCTAAGCTGCCAGGCATCCCCTCTGCATAGGTCAGAGAACAAGTGCAACTTTCACAGTGACACTCAGCCACTCAGATGAAAAAAAAACAAAAACAAAAAACAAAACAAACAAAAACAAACAAACAAACAACAAAAAAAAAACATTCACTGAATTTGGAAGTAAAAGAATACAGTGCCTGAGGCTGTGCTCACTGGTTTTACAGAGTACCATCCTGATAGAGAAACATTCACAACTCTAACATCTGCTTCACATGACCTTCACTCTTTCCCTATTTTCCCTGGATACATCCTCCACTACAAGCTGATCAAGATATCAAATTCTGACATCTCTGCCTCGTAAACAGCACATTGAGGTTCAGGCACACCTCTGTGGCTATTCCACTCTGTGGGCTTTTCCTCTCAGGGTTTAGAATGGTTGATACACAGTCACAGAAGGATCTCTGATTTGCCAAAATTGAGGGGAAATGGTGTTTTGAGGCACCCAAGCATCAAATACTAGGACATGCAATTATTCCACTCATGATTCTTCCATGGCAGTCTCTGACTTCTTACTTGATATAAAGGGAGGGTAGGGTATTTGAAACTCTTTATAGGGATGCCACATGGGAATGTAAATCCCATAGATGGCCACAGTTCTCCAAAGCCCTGAAAGGCACCTTGAGAAATTACTGGTGAATTCTACTCATGGATCAGCCAGTCTGATGGAGCTTTCCAGGCATCTACTCAGGTCACACCTGTGGGGAAATAATTTCATAGTAGAGAGTAAAAGCTGTGGTTGACAAGCATCAGAGGTTCATCAGTGAGCCCTTGTCCAGCTGTCATTACAGCCTAAGAGAAGGATGCACTCCATCTTGATTTTGATGCTGATCCTGACGCACAGTCTTAAATGTGGTCTTCTGCATCTAAAAGCACACACACCTTCATTCTCTCTAGGGTGATGTCCCATTTTGGAAGGTATCCAGAGCAGAGGAGGAAGCAGCACACCCAGTGATGTGGTCGAGATGATACCAAGACCACTTGAACAACAACAGCAGCAAATAAAACAGTAGAGAGGCAGCACAGAGCAACATGCGAGCACAGGACTCTAAATGAAATGGGTTTGGGAAGGGTGCTGATTTCTCTTCTAGATCCTGACAATGCAGAGTGGGAGGAGGAAGAGCATGTCCAGCACTCTGTGTCTGTTATCACACACGGGCACCCCAGTGAGCTGCAAAGGGCTGTGGAGCAGCTGCTGAGCCAGCCAGGATTAGGGAGAGGAGGCGAGCCCTGCCTGTCAGAGGATTTGTCTTGAGAAGTGTGAACACAAGCTGTTTCATATCTATTACTGCAGCAAGGGAGAGCTCTCTTGTATAAATTCCATCCCTATGGCCTAAATCCCCTTAAATATCACTGTTTTTCTCCTTATCTAATGCCTCTGTTATCTCAGATTTTAATATTATTTGATAAAGTTATCAAATAATCAAACATTTCCAACTGGCTGGCATATCATAACTTCATGACTCATGCATAAAATTTTCTAGCAATCATAAATGAGAGAGTTTGATTAAAAAAATCTATTTTTTTCTAAAAATGAACCCCAAATACCTCTTTGCAGAAGTCTGTATTTGTTACTGGGCTAGTTAACCAGCAGAAACACACATATGCACAATATACATGTATTTATTGTAAGAAGACTTACCACAGATCCATCAATCAAAATGTTAAGTACCCACTGTACCTAAATGAAATGACTGTTAAAACCTAATTGTCATTTTCTCTCCCAACTGAATGAGAACAGATGCATCTAGGAAGTTCACCAAATTATTACCTTTTTAAATGTACCTACTTGCTTTCATTACATGTGAAATACTCAAATCTCACCTTATACGCCCCATTACAGTTTAACTATTTTTTAAAATTAAAGTAAAGCAAAAATATATAATTTCTTTAGATTATTCTTTTAGACAAGTAGCTTGTCAGGTTTACTAGTAGGCTAGTCCTTGCCAGCTAAGTCTAATCCTTACTAGCAGACTTCCCACACGATCTCATTCCCTTAGGGAGTGTAATCATCCAAATGTCAGCGTTCCAGGCTCTCACAGTGGGATTGCCTCCTGCCTGATAAAGTCTTGATTTTTTTCTCCTGTGTAAAGACTGAGAAAGAATTATGAAAATTTACTTTTAAGTCAAACAGTGACAAAATATTTAGGCCTGAAATACACAGATTCAAAATTCACTGCTGGAATAAGCTGAAAAAGCACATAGAAACATCATCATCATCCTGCGAAGTCATTCAGGGTCTTAGGTCTGCTTGTAACAACACACTGTAAAGCACCCTGGGCTCCAGGTACAAGCTTTCACTTGGAGAGTTTTGGTTTTTTTTTCACTTGGTCAGGGGCATGAAAAGCAGAACCAGCCAGTCTAACTCCTATTTTCTAATTGAAAATGGAAAATGTTCTTTAGCATCTGTATAGCTGAAATAAGGAAATACACCTTCTTTAATAGAATAGCCAGGCAATCTGAACTATCTGGTCCTTACATGGTGATAAGTGAATCTTTTCCATATTCCATATCTAGACAGATATTCCATAATTATTCCATACCTTACCAAGCAAGGATATCTGTAGCTGAACTTGGTCAGATTAAAGGTCCATTTAGTCTCTGATACTCTCTCCAGAAATGACTAACAGCAATGATTTAAGCAGTGAAGATTATTTAAATAGAGAATAAAAACAGGACAGGGTGATATTTCCTATATTGGCAGCCTCTCACCCCAACTGCTTTAGGTAAGGAATTTTCTGAGCTAAAAGAATATCTTTACCACGTGCTTGAATTTTCAAAAACTATTTTATTTTGTTAATTAATTTCATGATTGTTAAAGTGCACTTCAACATATATTACATTCTGGGGCAAATGGTCTGGGATTAATTCTTACGTTATGAAAAAAAGAATCTCAATTCCGTTTTAATATAATTATAGAAATTGCAAAGAATTGTCTTTACTCAAAACTTGGATTCAGATATGAATGTCAAAGCAGAGAGTGTAACACAGAATGGAAAAGTTCAAAATTAACTACCAGAACTTGTCAGGACCTTTCAGCCCCAAATACCTACCAACAATCTACTTCTAGTTATGATTCTCATAGAGCAGTCTACACTTAAGTAAATCCTTTACTGTGATAGACATTTTGGAAACATAAATCGGAGGGGTTTTGGCCTTAAAACAATAAAGAATACTTAGGATTTCCTTTTATTTTAATGTACTTATGCAATCTATCTGATTTTGCAAACAGTTATTTTGACTCTGAGGATATAATAGCTGAATATTAATTGAGTAAATTACATTTATAAATATTTGTGGGATATGTCATATCATAATACATATTATAAACAGGGTGAACTTCGAAAATGCATTAAAACAACATCCTCAGGTTGACAATTAGGCTTTGAAAAATAAATAAAATTCCAAAACCATCACATGTGCAACTGTCTTCATTATTTGAAGTATTTTCTGACAAGACAAAGACAGTGTAATTTCTGTAGAACTTCGCCATATTAAAAAAAAAATAAAAAAAATAAAAATACAAGACTGCCATGAATTGGTTGTAGCAATTTCTCATATTCCCCCAGACCAGTTCTGCAAATTGAAACTTCAGGCTCTTCATCATGAAATGAGGTTTTAAGGGGACAGGATGTCACACGTGTTGGTGAATGAAGGTAGGAAAAGTCAGTGTGCATCCTGGTGCTCTGAACTCTTCATCCCGCCTGTCCCACGTCAGAGCCTGGCAGCCAGGGCAAGTGACAAGTCTCATCCCAAAGTCTTCTCTTGTTGAGTTCCGTGGCTGCTTTTCCTCCTGGATGGAAATCTGTGAAAACTAAAACCCCCTGACTGTTGCTGCTGCAGATACTCCTGCTATGTCAGTCCTGTTTTCACCAGAAGGAAAAGAATGAAACAACATCTCTGAGGAACTGCTCCACCACACATCTGGAGAGAACCATAAAGAGAAGCAAGACACTTTCATCTTTCTTTTAGCTATTTATATCAATTCTTGGCATGTATCTCAGAGCTTGGTAATACCCATGTAATATTTAAGAGATTTACTGATATCTTTCCGTATTGGAAATTTCAGTCTATCCTAGAGAACTTTATTAGAGTTTCATTTTTACCCACCTGCTTTCGTGTGCCCTCACAGATGCAAGAAAGGCTGCTTATAATAAAATTCTGGAAGTAGAAGTAGGAAAATTTGATGATCCTAAGACCTTTCTACTTTTTTTAGTTTTACTAATACTTACAATAGTTTTACTATTGCATGGCTGTGTAGTCTAATTTCTGGCTTGGACTTTGTAAAACTATTTATTTTGCCTTTTTAGGTACTGGTCTCATTATATGAAACTTTTTTTAAAAAATGGAAAAAAAATGATATGCATTTTTCTTATTGAATCCTGAGGGAAAAGGGAACTTTTTAAATGGAATTAAACTGCCAGTGCTTCAAAGTGATTATTCTAGCTGCCTAATCTAGAAAAGGCAGTCTGTAATCCTTCAAGGCAATAAAGCCAATCTACACTCTAAACACTGAATTGAGCAGATTACTGAAAATCAAAACCAATCAAAGCTAACTAGTCATCAGAGCTGATGCACATGAAGTATTAGTTGTTCCTGCTCTTGTAAGGTTCACAGACATGTTGTCATGTCTATGAACATCTTTCAGATCCGAGGCTTTGGATTTAATCTCAGCATACTTTGAAGAAGTTCAGATTTTTCAAAGCTTGCCACTTTTATGGGTTATGTGACCTAGTTATGCTCAAGTGACTACAAACATGATGCTCATGAAGAATTTAGAAGCCTCTGTTGTAAGAACTACTGGAACTCTTGGCTTTTCCCCTAATTTTATTTGCTACAGGGGACCATAACTCCCAACTACAGCTATATCTTTATACACAGCTCTCTGCCTTGGAAAGGTAGTTAAAAATATGAATAAACCAGCTAACATCCTAGATTTTTGGGTTCTCTTGGTGAGTTAATTCAGGCCACCTGAAAAAAGGAGTTTCTAGTCCTTGTATCAGCTTTTGACACATATTTGACATGTGCTGTTGTACACCAATCTCTTTAAAAAAAAAAAAAAAAATCAAGTTTTGATCACTTCTATGCATGCCACAGAGGCATTGTTCTAGAAAAGGCTTTTTTTGCCACAACTTCTGGACAGTTTCAAAATGAGCACCAGTATGAGCACCGACATGGGGTTGTTTTCTTTCTGCTATTATGCTTTTTTTTTTTGGTACTCTAGATGCATTCCAAAATATATTTCCCTTTCTAGGATTCCATTTCTTGCATTGCTGATTCAAGTCATGGAGTTGTTAGGTTTTGTGAGTTTTGGTGTAGGGTTTTCTGGGTTTGGGTTTTTTTCCAAGAATTCAAAACTGTCGGTTTTCATTTGGTGGCTAATCCATTTCTCTCTCCAGAAATAGAAGGTAATATATTTGTTGCAATATGGACCTTGTTGCTAGAAAAGGAAAAGCCAAGTAAATCACGTAAAGAAATCAACCTCACTCTTTCTTAAACTGATTTTACAGTTGAATGGCTTCAAATGTAGTGTAAACAAAGCTCCATGACAAATCTATCATCTGCTATAATGCTTTCTACAAGCCAATGTACAGTAAATGAGAGCTATGTAGGAAAAGTTTGGCACTAACTGTTTTGTTCTGGAGAAATTACAAGTACAGATGTTAAAATTAACAAATTTATAAGAGAGAATTTTTTCTATTGCCTGTTTTTCATTGGTAAACATCAAACAGGAATAATACCTGATACTAGTACTTCAAAAGAACACGACTAAGTCCTTGTGCAGAGAACTCTAGACTTCTAGCCTGTCCTTCATAAAACTGCATCATAACAAAAGACATACATTTTGTGATGCTGTTTTGGTAAAAAGCGTCCTTATATTCCAAACTACAGGTTAAGAAAATATTTTTTGAAAAACAAAACTGAAATAAATAAATAAAATTAAATAATACAATATGAAAAGGATACAATTAACTTAATAGGTATTTCCCTTTTTAAATTTACAGTTAGAACCCAAGATCCTTCAAATCTTATTTAATTTGCCTCTCATTCATTGCCCATCTGCTCTATTTCCAATTTCTTCTTCGCCATCTGGTTTTCTAATGCTGTATCTACCACATAAATTTTTCTGCATGTAAGGCCACTAAATTGTAGCTGATTGATTAAAACATATTACAAAATAAATATGTTTAGGCTTCTTCTATGAGCTAGCTCACTGCTTAAAATTAATTACACACCCTAAATCACCCTTGGTAGCTGATAAGGTGAATAATGACTGTAGAGTTGACTTCAACAAAGAATGGAAGAAAAGAAGAAGCTACAGCAAAAGACAACCAGAGAAATCAAAGGAGAGGTCCCAGAAAGGTTATGAGAAGAAAAGATAAATCCCAAAGCAGCGCAGCAGAATGGAGATATTGGCGAGAATACATGACTGGGAGGATGTGACTGTCCCAGAATGTGTCATGCAGTGTGATAAGAGAAGCAGTAGCAGCTGGTGCATGTTAAACAGCACTTTACCCTGCAATTGGTCCTACTAATTTTAATAAGATAGATTTCTATTCACTGATGTCTCATAATCTGTCCTTTGTGATGTATCCAACATTTCTGCCTCTTCATACTCCCCAGGACTCTTAGACTGTTCTAGCTGTCTGTCTCAGCTGCTCTGATTTTTGTCTAGCTGTTGCATGCTTTCCCCAACAGACACTCCAACTCCTTCAATCCAACAGCTGCTACAAACACTTCTGCTTTTGGCACAGCAGCCCAACAGTTTCAAGAGGTTTACTCAGAGAGTAGGTGGGTCAGATTCTATATTTCTGTAAAAAGGGATACACATTTGATCTTACACAATAAAAAAAAAGGCTGCTCTGTTTTTTAAGGGTCCTAAAAGTATGTTAATTGTGACTGCTATATTTTCATTTCTCTGAAGGTACTACATCCAAAGATGGGTAAGTTATTGCAAAGTAGCATAAATGTATTATTTGCCTGACTGGACGTGTAAAGAGGCAATGGGATAGTGAAAAGGCTGTCAGCTTGCTTTCTAGGAGTGCTACAAGAAAATAAAGGTCTGAATTGAGAGAAACACAGTACCACATCAGTAGTTACCCATGGTAAAGATACTTAGGAAGGAAATAAAGGATATTATAAAAGTTAAAGGTTTACTATAAAGGTTAAAGAGTTGAGAGATTACACCAAAAAAATTTTGAGAGACATTCAGAAAGAAAACTTAACATAAACATCAGTGGATTTTTATTTTTTTTTTTTTCAGAATTAGGCCATCTGCTCTAGAAGGACATATTCAGATCTCTGATTTCTACCTCTATCACTTTTAGAGTACTAAAACAAAACCTAAAACCTCCTCTTGTTCTTCATTGCGACATCTCACTAACAAATTCCATTTCGCTGTCTCAAAAATGAAGTTAAAACTGCTAATTTCAAACAATTTACACTCCTAATCTTTCCTACACTCCTAATGTTTCTGACAAGAAACACTAATTACAATGCAACTCCATTCAGCTACCTTTTCTCACGTTATTTAGCACTCTGTCAACAATCCCTGCTGAAAGATTTTTCATGGAGAGTATGAAGACTGTTTTTAAGAACTTTTATTTTCTCCTTATTTCTCTTGTGATAAAAATATATGTAGCTTACAGCAATGCATAAGTCCACACAGAACATTAAACAAGGTTTGTTTTTTTCCTACTAAATCTCGAAAAAATATGGGTCTTTTCCTACTTGCAGATCCTAAGCAAGAAGAGGAGATAACTCTCTAAATTGCTCCAGGAAAACAGCAATCATCATATGACACCTACTGTACTCATCTTAAAGTATTTTTTTTTACAGCAATCGCCTCATGCAAGGATGCTGACATCAGAGGGGATGCTCATTTACACTGGAATAGCAGTCTAAGGCAGATACACTAAAAGCACAATAATTCTGGTTCAGTATGGGAAAATTACTCAAAAAAAGGAAGGAAATACTTCCGCTCAATGCCAGCATAAATTTGCATCGTAATGCAACTGAGCTCAGTATTTCTGGGGTCAGCCTATCCAGCTGAGACATACACTGGAGATCTGCCTGTTTTAGGGGATGGAAAGGAAACGGGGTAAATTGAAATGCCTCAGTGATGTTAAGCTACATCCTTCAGACAGAATTACATCTGATATTAGGAGACCTTTCCAAAATCTTTAATCATGCTGAGGTATGTTTTCATTAACATACACACACACACAGCTGAAAGTTTATTTTAATTGTCCCTTGAAATTGAAGCATTCAGTAACAACATAATTTACGATGTAGATTATATTAAAATATTTTCAGTAAAATAACATGTAGAAGTTACCAGACTACTCCACAGTCCTTGGATTACCAGCAGCAAATTATTATTTTTATTTGCAAAGAAACACCTTACTTGCAGAACTACTATTTTTACGCTCTTATTAAGTGCCTCTTTCAAATCTTAGAACAAAATTGCAGTGTCAGATATACAACACTTTCCCATAGGTCTGGGGAGACGTTTATTCTTTTTGAGGTCAATAAACTTCAGTTTAATGAATTGGCACTGGCCAAACATTCACCAGATATACTCAGGAGGGGAAGAAAGCAATAAACCTTAAAATTCAGAGAAAAATTAAGTTGCAAAAATATGCATAATTCTACTGGAATTTTATGCCTCAGAGACTTGATGCAACAAATATACTTCTGGATGACATTCTTGATTAAATAAATTAAGTATTCCAAACTTTCACGTATGTGAAAATGATAGGCTTCCTTTTTGATGCATTTGTTTTCTTATTCAGAATCATTCACCCAAAACTCAGGATCTCTCAGTACATGCCCATCATCACAAAATATCACACACAAATTTCCTTTAATATTCATGTTCTGGATCATGTCTGTCCTGATTAATTGTTAGAAGAGGTGCAAGTACAAAAACTAAATTTTACATATTTCTACAGACTTCTACTGCCATTTCCAGAAACACATTCTTTCAAACTTGTTTCCAATTTCTAAAATAAAATAGACTGATACAGTCTGGAAAACTGAACTTCACTGTACCACAGGCTCACAGTTTATGATAAAGAGTTCCTAAGACATTAATTAATTCTCAGATGAATCTGATTAGTGCAGCTGCTGGACTGCAGACTTTTTCTTGTACAAGTTACTACTGAAAGCAGAAAATACTGGATGGGGGAATAATATGCCTCATTTCCTTTCTTCTCCATCCAAAGATATGGATGTGTCATCCAGAACAATTTGCCACTAACTGACCTCTACTGATATCTTGATACAGACCTATACAACTTCTACAGGCCAGTGATACGTGAGCTAATTTATAAATAATACATCATATCAAAACACGTTCAGATAATACATGCACATGCTTACATAGAAAACTTTCTGGAAAACACTAAACACAACAAAATTGCATTTTCCCTTTTTTTGGCAATATCTGGATCAAAGAAAATGCATGTTATGACTAAACTCTAGATTTTGAAGGCTAAAATGGATTTGACACTAAGGGCCAATGACACCTGGTGCTTGTGTATTCTTGAAGTCTCTTTAACAAGATGCTGACTCTGCTGGCTCTAACTTCTTCACTGTTAGAAACTCCTGCACTGCCACAGTGACTGAAACATGTTCATAGTTTGTGGGGACCTAGGGTCTCTCAGCTGTATTTCTTCTGTTATATTCATGGCTTTTTCTGCCCATATTTTCAATGTCTGTCCTCTCATTATAGGAGGAGTTTTAGGACTCATTATTCTGTCCTAAAATCTGGGTGATCTTTTGAATGGCCAGATTACTTCAGGGAAATTACACTCCTCCCTATCACCACAACTCTGAAAATAGTTTTCTGACTCTCTTGCACTGCCTATAGCTTCACTGTTATTGATTAGTTGGAATCCTCGTGGCAAAGGTTAATGTAGCAAGGATGCAGAGAGCAGAACTGCATTTTCATTGCCTAAACTAGAAAATAACTGAATTTTTCTGCTTATCTGGTTAATTGGATAATGCTGACAGAGTCTGGCTTAAACTGGATTTATTATCCAAATTTAAACAGGGAGAATGATAGCATGAAAAACAGAGGAGAAAAATAAAAACATGCTAAACTCAATGTAAACAGGCATGTTTTCAGTGCAGCTCAGATCGACTCCCTGGCTAGAGGTACTAAGGGACAAATGTCTGATTTGGCTGATCAAAATTAAGGAAATTGGCACAAGGAGTAAAATGTCTAAAAGAGCAACATATCTAAGAGCAGAATTCCCTGCATTAAAGGCATCCATTGGATGGCATCAAGGCACTCTTTCTTTCTCATCATCACTCCACTTTATAATCCCAGTTCATACAAAGTGCTACTATTAAAAATGAGCTAATTTATTCTGAACATATTCCTTTCTTCATCTTTGTTTTTAACTTTGCTATTAAAAGCTTTAACACACTTTTTCACTTGACATTAAGCTTCCATTTCTTCCCTCCAGGATTATGGCAGCTCCCCGTGTGATGCACAGACATGTTCAAACCAGTGCACGTTTTTAAACTGCAAATCACAGAACACGATGCTCTTAGCACATGCTTTCCTTGACACTTTGTTCTTGCATGTGGATCAGAAAAATCCCAGAGGCCATTTTTGATTTTTGCCTCTGGATACCAAACTGAATATCAAAAATGGTTACTATTATGAGGAGGGAAAAAAAAAAAAAAAGCAAATTATTAAGTTGCAGACAACATAAAACGCACAACAACACAACACAGCATCACACATCATAGAATCATAGAATGATGATAACTACTTGTGTGGGAAAACTGCCAAAGCAAAGAATTAACTGAAAATTTCACTACAGTTTATACTAATTTTCAAACTTCAAGCAATTTATTATTTAAAAGATACATTGAAATCATTCAGTAGCAACAGAGACAAAATATAGTTTTCACTGAATAATGACTTTCTTTGGGTGGTTTTCTCTAATTCTAGATTTTTATAGATTTTTAAAAATATATTGAAATAAAAATTAAAAGCCCCTCAAATACCTCTGAAATCCAGCACCTAAAAATTAATATATACCTGTGTTCTTCTATGCAAAAAGATGTTTAAATTCACTTGCTGCTATAATTGGGTTACACCATGCTTCATAAAATGCTGCAATCACTTCAATAACTTCTTCATTTTATTTTAGAAACACTGAAAGAGAATCCCTATTGTACAAAATTTTTGGGTTTCACTCTCATGCAGAGAATCCAATCCAAAGATAGAAAATTAGAAAATTAGCATATTAACAAATTAGCTACTTTGCAGAGTGATTGCACAAAGCACTAGAGGACCAAGTTCCATTCAACAATTCATTTTCAATTTGGTGACAAATCATGATATGTAGCTCCTTTTATATCACATTTTGATTTCCATCTACCTACATGCATGGAGAAATATTCTTGCTAGAAATATGTAGTATCAAGCTTTAGATGTGTATATTGTATAGGAATAATTTGATACATATCTTTACTAGAGGAAAAAAGCACACGTTTGTTACAGTGACAGCAAACAATGTGCTTTTGTGGAAAATTCTTGCCATCTGGAGGGGTGCTAAATGAACTGTTTGCTAGGTTATTGTTTTGTTTTGCTGATAGCCAGAGCACTTTTATTCTGTCATAGGCATTTATTGTTCTTTGCAAATTGCTTTCCTCAGCCACTATAACAATACAATTTAACACTACTTGAAACATATCCTCACTTGTGATTGGAAAACATTGACCAAAAAAAAAAAAAAGAAGAAATTAATCATCAGAAATTCCTCAAAGTCGTTAGGATGGAATTAATCTCCTGTATCAGGGTACAGGTTTCTCTTAGAAATACAAGTAAAATTTACCGCAAAGAAAACAATTTTAAATCTTTATTTTTTGCTAATATTAATCTTCTGGCCAGATGACACATTGTTAATATGGTAATACAAAACCATTGTATTGATTGCAAAATAAAGCACAAGAAAACTATATACACTTATGTGGATTTGATCTACATTTGAACTCACTATTAAATGTTTTCTGTGGAAAAGAAGAAACTGCTGGGGGGCGGGGGGGAAGATCCTATTAAGGAAAAATTAATAAGTTAGATAAAATCAAGTTACGATAGATGGGACACATACCAGAGCTTTTCACATGGGCAGATCTATTAGTCAACTCTTCAGAACTGAAGGTGAGCTTTGACCCAGCACAGCTTGGTAGAACACTAGGCCAAATTTGGGATCTCAAACCAAAGAACAACCAGAATGAATATTTTCATTCTTTATTTTCTGTACAGGGTGCACAAACTATACTGCTTTAACATTTCCCCTCATGGATAAACATGATTATTTAGCTCATTGCTGAGTGATACAACTTCAAGAGTAGCACCTTACCCAAGCATTTAATTTTAAGCATGTCATTAATCTAATTGACACCAAATTAATATCAGCAGATTTCAGCTTAAATGTTTTAATAAATCCTTTGTTACTAAGCATAGAGTTTCTACAATGATGTGACTATTAGGAAAAGAATAATGTAAATTTACATCCATTCATCTGCAGATTTGGTCCAACATAAGTTGCAAGAGCTGGATTTAGTTTTCCACCCCTCCTGTCACATTTTTCACTCAATTATGCAAGGAGTTCTAATGTCTCAAATCTTAGTGTAATAAATCAGATTTGCACTTTGATCACAGTAAGTGGCTTAAAATAAAATAAATTATTTCACCATTAACAGAATTAATAAAACTTGGTGTGTATTTCATCTAAATTTATGTCTATGCATAGGCATTCTTACCTCAGGAATTCACCAGAACATCATACTCGTGGTATAACCTCTTCACATACAATTCTTTGTTTTATTAAGTCAGACTAAAAACATGTATGTCATTTTGAGTTGCAGGCTGTGTACATTTAGGATTTAGAATAGATGATGTCATCCTTCAATGACAAGTAATCATTTTGTAGGCCTGTTTCCTACTCTGAAGTGAAAAAGCTGTAAAATACAACTGGATCAATAAAACCAAAAGATATAGTACTACTTCATGCTTCCAGGTGAAGAGCAGCATATGAAATATCAGGAGTAAAAATATCTGTAATTCTGCTATGTAATACTATTATATGTATATCAATATATAAATACATGGTGTCCTACTTATATCTTTAAAGTAAGACAAAAATTGTTGCATGCTCTAAAAAAAATACTTCCAGACTGCCAAAATTTATGAAGTTTACAATTAAAATTGGGGTTTTATGAAATTATTTTATGTATTTTTAAATTATTTTCTGAAATGGTGTAGCACTTTCAGAAGAAGGATAATCTGGAATGTGGCTATAGTAATTTCATATCTATCACTAGATATAAGATGAACTATTGAAATCTGTCTGGAAAATAACCAACCCCTTTTGACAAAGTTCTTACTCTGCTCTATTCTTATCCATGTTATGAAATACATGAAGTAGAATAGGGCAAGAAATTAAAAAACAAACCACACAACTTTGTATTTTGAAGTTCTTGGTCACTGTTGCATCTGTGCAATTTGTACCTTGAATTTATCAAAAATCTACACTCAAAATGCTCATAACAAAGATGAAGTAAAAAAAAAAAAATCATCTATTTCCCTGAAATAAATTCTGAATATTTTGGAGGGAGATTTTTAGTTCTTAAAAATAAAATTGTCTTGATTTAAACTACTCACTAGCATGAGCTTGAGGAGCTAAAAAATGGGTCTATAAACAGATTGTAATTTTTCAGTATAAAATATATTTGGGGCTACAGAACTTTCCTCTAAAAGATTAATATTCCCAAATCTTTTTACTATTAGAAATATATTGCTCATACAAATAAATATTAACTCTATTTAACGGGAATTTTTTCTGCCCCAAGATAACAAACACTGATTAACTAATACTACTTAGGATACTCAATTTTTTTCCCCTCTTTAAAGTATGTAAAATGATTTCCAGTCTTCTGTGTTTCCAAGTTAAAAGTTGAACATTCAGCTTGGCCACGTAAAAATATTTTAGTCCATGAGCAAATCGATATGACTGTTCTAATAGGAAAGAAAAATCGCATTATCAGTGAGGACTGAGAAAGAGGGCAACCTGCACAAATCCAGAAGAATAGAGGATGTGGTTTCAAGTCACTGCCATGAATTACCTGCTCAGAAATTGAAATCCATTTGAGTCACCCCAAGATAAACATACATCATCATCATCCTGCTGTTAGTTACATGATTTTCTATAAACCTTGTCTATTTTGGACCAGGAATTCTAACCTGAAGTGAAATACTCAGTTATATTTTTTACTGAATTCCTTTAGAGTTTTGATGTTGTGAATTTGCATGTGAAAATTCACATATGAGAGTGAACATTATCTGTTAAAGCTGTAGAGTAAATCCATTGCAGAAACTCTTAAAACTGAACCCAGATTTTAAGTAAATTTAGCTTGAAAACCAGCTATGATCTCAGCAACTGTGGAGCCAGATTCTACCTACATTCAAAGTAAATCAGCACCAATGCAAGGTTCCAACTTTTCTATGTTATTTCAAGGCAGTTGTATTCCAAAATTTTGTGAATTAGTAAAAGTGACAATTACAGTAGGCACGCGCTAGAGATTTAAACATTTGAGTTGCAGAAAAATCTCTTGCTCTTTTAAAGCAAAGACTGTCAAATTCTCATGTCTTGTTAAAATTGAAATTTTTGGCCATAAAAATTAGTGACAAAAGTTTTATGTAAATTAGGCAACTGAAGGATTGGGAGTTGCCTCCCTGTCTTTGACTGCGGTTGATAGCACAAGTTCCAGATACCTGATAAGAAGAAAAATTGTTTGTTCAGTTTTATTTTCATTCAGTTGTTTAAGCTTCCATGCCAATGGGATTTATTTCCTCAGTGGTTATAATTACTTTTTGATACCAGAGGTATGAAAAAGTCCAGTCACTCCTTCCAGTTAGGATTTTCTTACATCTGTTAGGAGCAAATTACATTACCTGTCCAACTGCCTATTCATCTAAACTTGTTATTACTTCAGCATGTTTCCAGGCTTCATTATACTTGACTACTCTCAATAATTTAGTGTCAGCTCTAAATTTTTTCTTATCTGAAGTACATTCTTCAGTTTTCACATCATATAATTATCTAGAGGAAATTTGACATGGGAAACATCCTAACAACCGTTAACCTTTCAACAAACTAAAGATGTCATTTACATTCACATTTTCTGGTGTCTCCTTTCCATTTATCATTTTTAATCAATACCATTAATTTACTTCTCACTGTTTGACAGTGTCCCCCAAATAAACCCATGGAAATAATTAGCTCTGAAACAGTTAAATAAGTTATTTGCTTTTTAAAATACAAATACATGGTCACACTGAGTTTCTCTTGACTTGCAAAGCAGGATGTAACCAGCAGTATGCATTCTATCTCCATCTGTTAAACCAGGTGGGGCAGTGCTCTTTATCTTTTGCAGGACCCGTCCTTCCTCCAGGGAGGTGTCTTCTGTCAATGGGCCCTTGAGTCCCACTGCATGACTGATGAAATTCCATCATCCCATGGGGAGATGTTCCACCCAGGGGGAGGAGCCAAGCATTTCCTACCTGGATAAAACCTGAGATTTGGAACATCAGGGCAGCCTTTTTCCACTGGATTCCAGAGGAAAACCAGACCCTTCTATGTCATCACTGGACCTTTGGAGGAAGACTGCACCTTCTACAGGATCACTGCTCCAACAGAACCACATCTGTCACTGCAGGAGGATGCAGCCACCATTTAATGGGACTGTTACCAACACCCTGACTGACTGATGGGGTGTCAGCTTGGATTCTGACTCTGTCAGTGTTTTTATACTACTGCATCTAATTTTAATTTTCCTTTTAAGCTGTAGCTTGTTTAGTTTGTTGGGTTTTTTTATATTTACACATACCAGTAAAGAAATGTTATTCTTATTCCCATTTCTTTGCCTTAATTTCAAAACTATAATAATTCTGAGGGAGGGGGTTTGCATTTGTCATTTCAAGACAGGCTCCTGCCTTCCTTAATAGACATCTGTCTCTCAAACTGAGACAGAGTTTTAAAGATTATATCTGGATCTAAACACAAATACAAGCCATATTTGTTAAGCTTTAAAAAAGATAGCTTTACCTCTTCTTCCTTGGAAGCGGGTCACTCTTCATGTACAAGTATACACATGTAAATACATACAAAAATTCAGCTTTACATACTTCCACTCAAGTTCACAAGTATCTTTGTGCTTGTGAGATGAACCATACAAGTCCCATCCTCTTCCAAATTTTTAAAAATTAACTGAAATCATACTACCCAATGGAAGCCCCTGACCATCTCCAATTCCATGTAAGATTTTACTTGTCCATACTGATACAAACTCAAATATGCCCATCCAACAACGCAGATTTAAATATTATAGCCATATAGTAAACTGAAACACAAATTTTTGATGATAATTTAAGAACTACCCTCAGAAGCTCAGTACCCACCAAAGCATTCAACACCTTGTCAGACACAGTTTGGGGTTTTTTAAACTTTTTTTTCCATTTGGTTTTAATTTTCTTGACAATCCCTTCATCCAGTGTACCATAGCATGCTAAAATTTTGTTACGTCAGAATAGTTCCTACTTAAGTTTTCCTGTAAGGGAACTAAAATTCCTGCCCAACCCTTTATTAGATACTATTCATACAGTACTTCAGAAGGAATTTATCTTTCAAAATTTTCCATTTAACCATGTTATATATTTATTCCTTCTCAAGTTTTAGTCAAATCTGTATACCTTTGCTGATGATAGACTTAACCTTCCAAAATATAAGGAGTTCTAGTTTTTCACTTTGAAGCTTATTTATTAAGGGTTAGATTTAACTTGTTATTTACTAATGTTTTCTTCTTGAGTATCCAGTGTTGTATTTCTAGGGGGTTTTTTGTACATGTACAGTTTATCCACCACTAAGATAAATTTAGTTCTGCTGTGGCCATCTCAGCTGCTGCAAGCAATTTTTGTTTGAACTTTCATGAGCGTTTCTTTACAATACTATAAAATGTACAGAGTTTTTTTCTTATCTAATTTGATAATTTTCTTTAATCTCATCTTCATATGAATGATAAGTGACATTAGAAGCATTTTTAATGTTTTTTTCAAGTTCCTTATTGATATTAACCTGCATTTTCTTGAACAAAACTCAACGGTTAGACAGGATCCCCTTTGTTCTAAAAGTTTTCAAAACTTGGGAAGCTACAGGATATGCAGTACACAGGGGGAAATATTAGAAAATTTGACATACAGTGTTCTAGACTGAAGGATTTAATTCATGCAGGTATCAGATTGCAGTGGAGAAAGCAAAACTTGAAACATCTGATTTGATTTTTAGTGCTAGTACAATGGCCAAAGTGATGAAATTCTCTCTTTGTTTACAATCACCTTAAGCCCAGAAAAATGACCAAAAAATGGGTGTTCTTATAAATTTTATATTATGGTTAAGTGAGATTTTTTGTTAGTGTGTGAAGAGAGCCTTGTAGGCCATCCTACACTCAGACCTTGACAAGAGTAACCAGTTTCAAACTTACTAAACCCTGATGGATGTCTGAGCTCACCCAACATAATACACTCACAAATACCCACACATTTGCACTGCAGAATGTGTCACACAAATATCTTTAGGTGCCACAGAATTTCATTCTCATTACAGAAAGTTATTTGGACTATTTTACTGTGGCTGTAGTAAGGGAGCTCTTCTGAGCCAATTTGAAAATAGCAGGGGTCACAGTACATTAACAAAGATCAGCCCCATGAGGTTATTATCTTTTTTGAACTGCAGCCTAACAGGACATACACGAAGCTTAGATCCCATTTCATAATGAAATAACAAGGTTGTGTTATAGCTGCTCAGAGGGAGCACTTCAAATGTGACCAAACTGCTAATTCTGCTATAACTGTCCAAAGTGCCTAACAGGCCATTTATTAAAAATAAAAAATAAATTGCTTCTGCTGCTGAATAAATCCCCACATGTACAAGGTCCGAGGGCAGCATTTTGAAGGAGCAATATTTAAATGTTAGAAGCAAAGTTAGCTTAATAAGAGACATTGGATTTTCATTTGTTTATAAAAGAGCTACACACATGCCTGTCTCAAATTATGATAATATGCAGCTGAAGTCAAAAAACGAGTATCATGAAAGATAAAGTCCACAGTACATCCAAACACAGTACATATACACACTCCATTTGGAAATCACTTTATTTATTACAATTAGTGATAATCCAAATGACCAAAGGAAAAAAGTATGTTTTCTATTGAAAAATTTCATTCTCTGTTTCACATTGCAGCTAAAGCATCAGATAATAAGAATCATTCCTTGGAAATTTAAATAATTCAAGTTGGTTCACTTTTTTTAATTGAAGACTGGAAAACTACAAAACCTTCTAGTGGTCATTCCATTGCTGTCATCTGACATAATTTCATACATTTTATAATGCTACCTAGTGCAGGATATGTAGGCCAGACTCTGCTTTGATTTTAAGTTAATGAAATTTTAAAGTATTTCCATGCACTTAATTAAACACATACAATATTTGTACTAAAAAAAAAAATTGCAGAATTTTATAAGTTAATCCCTGTCTCTCTCTGTAGCTGTGTTGACATTATCAAAATATGCAGCACTAACATATTAAAGTCATCCTGGTGACAGCCATCTTACAAGTGTCTATAAAGAAAGCAGTAAATAAAAAGAACATTTTTAAACATGGAAGAGTATCACTATTCTCATAAAATACACACAGATTTGTTCAGCCCTGCCTCTTATATGCTATGTCATAAATACTATGCAGTGGTGTTTTATTATGTTATGGTAGCACTTCTGCTTTTGAAAAAAGACATTATGTGTTGTGAATACACATGGAAAGACAGCACCCACTCCAGAATAACCTCATGTATTAAAAGCCAGCGTTGAAAACACATTATCCGCTGATTCACAAGTCCCAGTTCAGTCCTATAGCAAAAATATTTGCCATTTTTTCCCCTCTGATTGTTCTAATTATAAAGTTGTTACAAATAGACTCACAAAAAACAGTCACAATTATGTTCCAATCCCAAACAAAAGGAAATGTGATTAATATGAGAACATAGGGAAGAGGAAAACACAGACTAAATCCTCTTGCTGCAGCAGTCCTAGAGTTTGTACACTGCATGCTGAAGAGTTCTTAAATTCAAAAGGAAGAAATACCATTCTGTTTCTCAGATTTCTATAAACCACATTTTTCCCTCTCTCAGTTCCTTCCCTTTTACTGCTTCATCCTACAGAAAAAAAAAAAACATAATGCTGGATTTGTGACAATTTTCATGACTGCAATGCCACACATAGGACTACACCTTAAGCAAAGGGTCAGGCAGAAAATAAACTGTGAGGAGAGGCTGTGAGCTTTTCTGCTGGATTAAAGAAGAAATCTTTAACAATAGTGCAAAAAAACCCACAGACATCACTAACAAAGAACAGTGCTTTTATTATGAACATTCTCACTCGGACTTGCTCCACTGTGACAGCTCACTTGATCACCATCCAGGCAGACAAAACTAGAAATGTCACAGACAGCTTGACTACACCTATTGGGTTTTTTCCTTGCTACGTTTTTCTGGCCCATCTGACAAAGGATAGTACTTGCTCTGCAGGACAGAGAGACTCCTTCACCTGCCAATTCTTACTTTACCTTTCTATCAATATACAGTTGGGATCTTCAAACACCTCCTGTCCTTGTACTTCACTACAGATTAGAATCTGGACTTCAGCATTGGACAGCTAATAAAGAAACTGTAACAAATTACCTGGATGTCTATATCATTTGTCAAAAAGTAACAATCAAAGAGATTTAAATATTTGCCTCCTTTTTTTTTTAAATAGTCTCAAGTCTTCATTTGAAAGTGAAAGCCAGCTGTGCTCACAGATAAGAATGTTCTATGTTATGAATATCTGTGTAAGTGGTTAGAGAGACTTTACACACCTATTATTCTCTTTCACATGGTCAAGAATGGGGGAGCTGTGGGTCCACAGACAGTTTCCCAAGCTGTTACAAATAAGAATAGATGCTGACATTGAAAACTGGTGCTTTACAAACTACATAATTTAGGTTTAGTATGAGTTTCCAGAGCCTGCTTTGTTGGTGTCTCAAGCAGAAAGGACAGCAGAGTTCCTCTTCTAGTGGTGTAATCTTCATGAGCAAATGGCTGCTTATCACATTATGAAAAGATCTGTATACTGAGAATATAAAAGGAGGTGTCCAAAGAGCCATGCAGGATTACAGGTGCATTGGGATAGAGGAGGCTGAACAGGGTGATAAAAAGGAGAAAAGAACCTACACAGAGAAATAGAGGAAAAATGCAATGTTAGATTTCATAATACATATGCTGAAGGCTCCACTTCCAATGGATGATCCAATCCCAAAACATTTCTTCAGCATCAAGTCAACAGCTGGAGAGTACTTATTTGGGTTTGGGGGGTTTTCTATTAGATTTAAGAGGGAAAACTTAAAGTAGATGCTTGTCAAACTTTTAAGACTCCAAACCACCCAAAGAAGGTAATATGAATATATCATAAAACTGTCTGGTTTTCACTAAACAGCATTAAACTACTGTGGGAGACTTATTTAGGCAAGTCACCATCACTAGGCAGGGCAGCAGTACTATAAATTAAAAACCCTATTAAATTCACCTTTGGAAGAAATTCCAATTCTGAGGTAATAGAGTCAGTTGGAAGTCATCAAAAACTGGATTGCTGCAGAGGAGAAGAGGTTTTTGTACTCCTTACCTAGTACCAAGGAAAGTAAGGTCTCCCCAAAGAGATATTCATAGGTTAATACTGTGAAGTGAGTCTTATTTGCAAGGAGGTAATCTACTATTAGAGTTTCTGAGGTCATTCTAAAAACCTCAGATAAAAAACTCACAGTGAATTCTAAAGGAACCACCAGTAGAAACACCAAACTCATTTTAAGTGTTATGCCATGCATGGGTAAGTAGGAAGGAAAAATGGAGAAAAAGTAAATAAGCAAGATGTAAAATTTGACCTCTTCTATAAAGATGCACTGCTTCTAGAATGGAACAGATATTAAAACAATAACCCTGAGCTTATATACCTCAGAATTCCAACATTTTAAGAACGAAATGAAGAGTCCACAGCAGCTTTCTTCCAGAAAGAACCTCCAGGAGTAGCCCAAGTTATCCTTGTAAACATTTAACCAGAAGGAGTTAAAAAAGTCCAGATACAGTAGTTCAAAAGGGCAGCCAATTCATTCTAACCATGACGTTTTCCTTCTCATTGTAAACAGATATAACATAAATGCACAGCTTAAAGGCTTTTACTGCATCCTCCCCTTCCCAAAGATTTTGGCTGCTACAGCTCAGGACTAACTGAGAAATAGCACAAGAGAAAGCAACTGAATAATAAGGAAGTCCACACCCTTTCCCTGGGGTCTGCTTTTAAACTGAGGCTCTCATGTTTCGCTTCAGCTGTAGATAATGCACTACATCTGTGTGGCAGATTTACCAGACCTCAGCTTTTCTCCATGCATCCATCCATCCATCCATCCATGCATCCATCCATCCATCCATCCATGCATCCATCCATCCATCCATCCATCCATCCATCCGTCCATCCAGTCTGTCCCTGACCCACAGAGAGCTTGTCCTTGGACCTTTGATCCTTGTTTTATCACTCTAACCTTGCCCCCCACCCTGGAAATGTGTCTGACTGTTCCCTCCCCTGATGCTGTCCCAGCCCAGGGGCTGCTTTTGTGGCTGAGCTCAGCACCCCTGGCCCAGTCCAGCCCAGCCCAGATGCCCTCCTTTCACTGGGTGCTGTCTGGGGTGGGTGGGCACTGCACTGTCCCCAGGCTTGGCACCACAGCCCATTGATGTGGGACCCTGGCACAAAGGGTCAAATTCTGAGCACTGTTCATCCCCAGATCATCTTCTGTCTTGAAAACAGAAACTGCACCTAAATGACAGCATAAAAACTGAAAATAAGAATCTTGCAAAGATTTGGGGATTATCCCTCATGATGAGGAAAAGTCTAATGTCACAAAGGTATTGCTCCTTATATCCCTGTGGATACAGATCTGCCTCATTCAGTAGCTGGACTGACAGGAAACAATTTTTCCACTTTCTTCAGCACAGGAAGAATGCCACTGCCATAAAACTGATAAGCCAGGATTTCTTTTGTTTTATTTTATACTGAACCAAAATTGCAGACCTAATAAAAGCTACACAAATGTACTTGACAGGATGATAGTGAGTTAGTGCACCATACTCCTACCTCCAGAAACTTCAGGGAATGCCACAAGCTTAAGCAGCAAGTTAGATGAGGAAAGTGAATTCATCCGTGTCTACTCTAACTCACATGATGCATTTTTCCTTGTACAGCTATTTAAATTCATGTACCTCCATTGGCTTCAATAGATTTCCTCCAGATTCACAGTGGAATAAGGCATATCTAGGCTGTAGGATTGAATAGAAATGTCAACAAACGCAGTCATTGCAGCCCGTATATTATGAAAGAGTTCCCAAAGTCAGTGCTCAGAACTGGTCTGCAATGGTTCATTTCATTGTGGTGTAAAGTAGAGGGCATTCAACTTGCATTAGGTTGAATTTAACTGTCAGATTGAGAAAATTATTCTAAGAAAGATGATGTGCAATTGCTGAAAGACATTGCTTGTAACTCCTGAGAAACTGTGTGATGCTGATCTCACAACAATTTATCTGAAAGAAGAATTTGATCTGTAGCTTCCACTGATGATAAGAAAAGCATCACCAGTAGCTATTACATTGCAGCATTCATTCCCATTAATTTGATGAAACAATTTATTATAGTACATCAAATAAAAAATATATCCAAAAGCCCATGTTTTAAAGCTTAAATACTTTTAAACAGACTTCCAGTTTAATTCATAGGAAGAAATTGTAGGCCGATTTAACAAGTTAGTTAAAAGTAATTCCATACTGACAGCCTTTTGGTGCTAATATGCCATTTGAAACACATGCTCTATAAGCTTCAGTAAGACTGGATTTTGAAACAGAACACAGGCATTTTGGTTTTTTTTTTTCCAATTAACCTTTTATGTAGGTATTTGGTTGCAAAACTCAATGCGTTAGAAGAGTTTTGTGTTTAGAACAGGATAAAATAAAATGGAAGCAATGTATATTTATATATTTAGAAGTCCATTTGGGTGAATCCTACATCAAAACAGTTGAGGAAAGTATTGTATTGCTTTTGGGGACAATACAATCAATTACAGGTAATCATGTTCTATGTTGCATTGTAGAATGAGTTGTTTTCCATGCTGAGTCTTTGCACAAAGTCTGAGAGATGCTGACACAATCAATGATCAGTTCCCTACAAAAAAATAGTTCTAAGGCTCTATGTAAATAACATTATCTTATTTTCTCAAAATCCTTCCTGGCATCAAGTAGTATGGCTGCAGAAAGAGATTCTTTCTGATCTTGAACTGATCTAGCTGATTTTTAACATTAAAAAAATAATAATTTATGAGGGCTCAGCAGACCAGCAGGTAGCAGAGAAATTGTGCACTCTTTCCTGAAACTAAATTGATTAAAGTCAATAATAATCTCAGATAATTTAGGATAAATAAGCCCTAACTTCTTAGCAATAATTTTTGAAGAGGTCTTCACTCCTAAAAGACTGAGTAACATCTGTCATCACCTATAAAATGAGAAGGAAGGAAAACTGTTTCTTTTTGTTGGTTTTATTGTGGGTTTAGGGGTATTGTTTGTTTGCTTGTTTTCTGAAGGCAAAATAATTAATAAGAAAATCATAAAAAATAATCTCTTCTGGTCAATTTTTTAAGAATGTATGCACTCACCTTTTCTGTCAATACTTTAATATTTTATTTTGCTGCAATTTTAAATTTTTTTTATTCTATAATAATTTTTAATTAGACATGTTGTAGAGGAACTTTTGATTCTGAAGTAAACAAGTGCTGGATATTATACCCCTGTGTGTATCTGGACTAAACTGCTTTGTGAATGGACATGGGCTGATATTCCAAGTTAAATAGGTCAATATTTAGTATAAGTCTAAATCTATATGTTCCTTTTAATAAAAATGTTTGTCATATTCATTACAAAAGCATGATACAATTCATCCAATGAAATTTTTTACTGATTTTATTTAAAAAAAGGTCATAAAGAGCCATCCAAAGTAAGTTTCAAAATTATTTAGGATGTAATAGAATTATTTAGGAAGGAAATGGAAGAATTTAATTTCTACCTATGGAAGATTATATTTTATTTGAAATATTTTCTTTCACTCCAAAATAAATTTGTCATGCTTTCAGTTCAACAGAAACATAAAATTAGACATATAAGTTCATTTTTAGACATAGAAATTATACAACATTTCACTGCACATAGTGATGATTGCCAGTAACAAATTGCAATTATGTCTACAGCTGAAACTACTTTAATGATTATGGTGTGGATACTGTATTTGGGAGTTTAATTTTGTCCACAGGTATGGCTACTACTTCTGTATTCTTATATTTTTCTAAATAAATACCAAAACAACCTGGGCAGAGTTGCTCAGGGGGGAAATATTTGAGAGGCCAAATGGTTAAGCAGGGTCACATCAAGATGTTTGGACTAACAGGGCCTTGAATGGGACCTGAAGAGCTTCTTAGGAATGAAAGGGAACTCTTTGTTGGAGCTTGAAAATTACTGATCTCCTGAAAGCAAGGATTCATTTGACAAGGGAAAACTGTACATAAACCATTATTCCTTCAGTTTTCCCTAATAGTTGAACATTCTCTGTTCAAAATGATTAAATAGTCAACCTAATTTTCTAGTAAAATTTTTTAAAGTATTTATCAACCTTTGATCACCTGTGAGGGGACTGGCGACACAACTAGACCTATCTTTCTCAAAGCTTTGACCAGTTTGGGTATTAACAGGAGTTGCAAAATCACAATAGAAAAAAATCACTAACGTTTTACTAGCTCTTTCCAAACAAAGTCCAAGGTCCTAGGATAGTTTCAAACATAAAGTGAGCTTTCTCAGTATGTGATATCATAGTTTAGCCCCAGCCAGCAAGCAAGCCCCTTCCAGTTGCTCCTTCATTCCTCCCTGGTGGGATGGGGAAGAGAATGAGAAGAGTTAAAATGAGAAAACTTGTGTGATAAAGACAGCTCAACAGGTAGAGCAAAATCCATGCATGCAGGTAAAGGAAAGCAAGGAATTAATTCAACACTTCCCATGGGCAGGCAGTTGTTCAGTCATCCCCATCACTGGGAAGACAAATGCCATGAGCCTCTGAGCCTCTCTTCTGCTTTCTGCTTGTTCCCTCAGCTTTATACCCTGAGCACAATGCCAGATGGCCTGGGATATCCCTGGGGTCAGTTGGGGTCACCTGTCCTGGCTGTGTCCCCTCCCAACTCCTTGTGCCCCTTCAGCCCACTCGCTGCTGAGGTGGGGTGAGAGGCAGAAAAGGCCTTGGCTCTGTGTGAGTGCCCCTCAGTAGAAACAAAAATATCCCTGAATTATCCACGCTGTTTCCATTAACAATCTAAAGCACAGCCCCGTACTCACTACTGTGAAGAAAATGAGCTCTATCCCAGCAAAACCAGCACAGATGATTAGTACTAGAACTAACATGCACTTTAAAAAAAAAAATCCACCAAAACTGAAACCAACAACAACAACAACAAAAAAAAGACCAAACAGAGCTAACACTACTTTTCATATCCAAGCTACAAAAGCTGTGTCACTTCACTTTCAAAAACAAAATTACACAAGACAGCTTGAGCCAATCTAACACCTTGTCACTGCTCCCTACTGCATGCTGTCTCTGTTTACCTTGCTTTAGCTGCAACATATATCAGGCCTCTCCATGAGGCAATTTCAGATGGTTTTCTGCTGGGATAGTGCAATCCGTCTTTTGAGCCATGATCTTGGGTAGAGCCTGAAAAGGAGCAGAATGACACCAAGTGAAGGAGGGAGGAAGAGCTGCTCCTGCAGCCACAGAAGAGGAAACGTCCCCATCTGGCAGGGCTCACTTGTGGGATGGACTCAGGGTCTCACCTAAATCCAGCTGGAGAGGACTCAGGTTAATAGTTTTGGCAACTTTAGTGCTTTGGATTTACAAGCTTGAGAGACACCTAAATAGGTATAATGATGTTGATATAAATAGTGAGGTAATGATATAGATATAATGGATATAGTGTTCATTCTGAAGACTAAATTATGTTGGATTTATCATGTTACCGTTGATTCTAGCATACAGAAAGACCATCAGGTGTCATATTCCATTGCCAAAATTTCAAGAACTCCTGAAGACTGCTGTTGACAAGGAGTAATATGGCACTGCTGATCTCAGAAGTGTAAAATCTTAATTGCTATGAGACCGTAGTAAAAATTATTCTGCCTCTTCCATCCGTAGCTCTCCAAGGGCAAGTCTCCTCTGTTTTTTAACATTCAGACTATCTCAGGTGCAACAACAGGTGGTTGAACTACATTCTTACAATGCCACAATGTACAGCCTCTATTATCTTCCTACAGTTCTATACAGAGACCCAGCAGTGGAGGAATCATGGGAGGAGTTAAATTAAAAAGTGTGCTAGGACAAAAAAAAGATATTGAGGAAAGGAGTATCTATGTGCATATATTTATTTCTATATATATCTGTAGTTGCTAAATTGCCAATATTATTTTTTAGTATCATCTAGAGTTTTCGTAAGTGAAAATGAAAATAATTTATAAGACCTTATGCAAATGCTGTATTTGTGATTAGTGAAATCACAGTTTTATTAAAGTTCTATTGATACAGGGAAGGTGAACTCAATTCATATTCATTATTTAAAAGCTCTTAAAAGATACATGACAGATTTCAGAAGAGTTTAGCATCAGAATTTTAAAATGTTCTTATAGTATAGAAAAGCTGCTACAAGCAAAGATAGAAGATTATACTGAAATGGATTTCACTGAAGAGGTTAAATCACAGGTTCCCACATTAATTTATTTACCTCATATCAGCACAGCTAAGGGTATACCTCTTTAGATTATGTCAGATCATTCATATCCCAAGAGCAAAGCCTCTCTCACAGACCAAAGGACTGATCTTTTCAAAAATGCAAAACAAAGTAATGTGAATATGTCTGGCCACAGAGTGGGATAAAGAAGACCAGTAACTGATGATGGAAAAAGTAATTGTAACTATGAATTTTATCACTTTCTGAATGGCTTCCTATTAAGATATTTGCATACTGAAAAGAAAGTAATGGGAATAAAGACACTGAAAGACAGTCAGATTCTTTAATACACCCTCATTTTCTGAATCTCATTTTTATTGGGATGCATACAGAACATCCTAAAAAGAAAAAAAAAAAAACCCAGCCCAAATACTTGATTTCTAGAAAAAAATAAATCTCATTTTTTCTCACTTTGCATCCCCTGGAGCATAGTGCAGAAATATTTCAGAGGGAAGGTCACCTTTCAGATGCGACCCTTAGAGATACACATAAAAAAAAGACACGAAGAAATCTCAAAATCCACTGCTTAATCAACCGTTTTGCTTCACAGGAACAATCATATCTGAAAATCACTGTGTCTATTTCAATCACCAGGTGGATGTAGCAGTTGCCAAAGGCAGAGTCAGTCCTCTTCCCCTCCACGGAACTCCATAACATTCAGCACGGATTCCTGGCATGGAGCTCCAGAACATTCTGACACAGACATATTTGTAAAAATTAAGTAAACCCCACTTCCCAGCTGGGAAAAACAATTTCAATGTTTTCAGAATTCTATGAAGGCTTTTTTTCTCATTTTAAGCTGTAAATAGCTAAGTACACAGGCATCTTGGCAAGTGGAGGCTTTTGCATTTTTTTAACAACACCTGCAAAATGAAGGAGAAGAATGACAATCTAAAGTATGTGTGGGTTGATCACATGTTAGAGGAATGGTTTTGCATCCACTATATGATTTTTAAGAAATGAATTCATTTTGATTTAAAGTGATAAACACTTCTTTCAAAGAAAACTTTGACAGAAAATATCATTTACTTTTCCATGTTCTAAAGTTATTTCACTCTGAACTACTTCTCTGAGAAGTTACTGCAAACAGCATTTTACATTAACCTAAACTAAAATATCTATTATATGCAACTGATAGTTTGTGACCTATTTCTATATAGGTCTTTACTTTGTTCACCTATCACCTTAAGTTATATCAAGAATTATTTTTTCCTTTTATCTTTCACTGAACATGCCCTAAACCAAAAGGCACTTATATAAATCAGAATGATCAAGAAATGTGTTTGAAGTTCAACATTTTTAGCATCTCTGACATAGTTTGTCCATATTAATATTAAAATGAAACAATCTCAGTGAACTTCAGTTCAATTCATGGAATAATTAAACTCCATAAATATTTTAGCAAACACTTTATTAGGTCCCATGTGTAGCTTATGTATTTGTGTGATCAAAATAGTTCTAATGCCCTGGAAAAATCTGCATCCTCCTGAATTGAATGATTGGTCCTGCTTAACGATATATGGTATGTTACGGAATTATAATAACCTTATTTTGTCCCTTAAAAACAAGGCAAGAATTCACTGCCGATATGCAGTTGCTTTGCTATGTCTGTAACCTAAATCTGAAACATAAATTGTTCCAGATGTTTAGCCCCAAAGTTGCTCTAAATCTAGAGCACCGAGTATTAAATATTCAGATGGAAAATTTCTGATGTACTAGACTGGGAGTCGAGAGATTCAGGTTCTGCCTGTTTCTATGTCACTTCAGATGCATTCCTGATGTTTTATTTTGCTTGCCTGACATATCCTCTAAACATATATGGTAAGACTCGTGCTAACTCATCAGCAAGCAACCCTGATATCATTGATCAATGTTTATTCCAAAATAGGCTCCGTATCCAGGTGTTACACAAGTATCTCAAATATGACAAAAAGCCAAAAACAAACACCTAAATATTCAAAATCCTGCGAATCTAAATAAAATGTGATATTTGTTCAGATATCACATTTTATTTGACATTGTCATATTTACCTTTCTTCCATAACTCAGCAGGCAATCAATAATTAAAGAGATACATAAAGCAATATGTTCTTTTAAGTGAACCGTTAGCCCGTTACCCGTTCTTTTAATTTAATTTTATTTACCACCACTTGGAAGACCTGCTTGTTTCTTTCACTAACTTCAGGCTGCTGAAAGTGGTTTGTCTTTCATTTATTAATCCGACATATGAACAAATAGATGGCGTGATAATTGCCAGGATGCTCCAAGGAAAGAGCATGAATTACAGAACAAAACAACAGGGCAAGAACTCCTAAGTGTCTGGCCTGCTTAATATCATCGGCTATAAAATGGAAACATTACAAACCAGAAAATTTTTATATGGGATTTGTTGGTTTTTACACAATGCTTTTGGTTTTTCTTGTGCTCCACATCTTTTCCTAAAGCTATCCTCAACTGTTTAACACTCAGAAGTTCCATGGTCCATTTCCATACAGCCTGCAGAGTCACAGGAGCATAGAATTGTTTGGGTTGGAAAAAACCTCAGAGATCACCCACTCCCAAACCCCCTGCCATGGGCAGGGATAGCTTTCACTAGACCAAGTTGCTCAGAGCCCCATCCAACCTGGCCTTGAACACTTCCAGGAAGGAGCAGCCACAGCTTCCCTGGACAACCTGTGCCACTAATATACTGTAATACACTCACTGTAAATACCTTTTTTTCGATATCTAATCTAAACCCAGCTTCTTTCTGTTTAAAACCATTCCCCCCTTTCCCTACCACTGCAGGACCCTATAAAAAGTCCCTCTCCAGCTCCTTTTTAAGCCCACTTCAGATACTGGAATGCTGCCATAAGGTCTCCTCTGAGCCTTCTCTTCTACAGGATGAACAGCCCCAAAGTGCCTCAGCCTTTCCTCACAGGACAGAGCCTCGAGCCCTCTGATAATCTCTGTGGCTTCCTCTGGACTCACTCCAACAGGTCCACATCCTTCCTTTGCTAAGGACCTCAGAGTTGGATGCAATATTCCAGCCAGGCTACTCTTGAGAGCAGAGTATAGGGACAAAGAACTGCTGGTCACATTTCTTTCAGTGTCATAAAAAAAAAAAAAATATCTTTGGAACTGGAAAATCTTCAACAGTGACAACCATCAGAAATATATCATCTTCAGGTGAAACCTCAAGGTTGCAGTTCTACCATTCCTTCAATCATCATGGAAGATTCTCCTCAACTAATTTATAGCCATTCCAAACCTCTCTTGACTTATTACCTTTGTGGGGTTTTTCTCAGGGGCTGCCTATGGAAGGTCAATTCCTGCATCTGACAGTCAGCTGTTCAGCAACAGAGAGCAAATGAGATGGGATTAGCTGGCTCTTGAGTGGTTGTCCTGGAAGTAAACTAGAAGGGAAGAAAAATGGCTGCAATTGGTGTGGATAAACCACTTCTGCCCATCCATCCTGAGTGGTGGAAAAGGAGGGAGGAAAACTCTGTCCCTCCTGCAAGGTTCAATGTTTGCCCCACCTCCTTTGCCCAGCTGAGGAGCATCTCAGTGCAGCATTGCAGATGGCAGGAGGAATGATGATGCTGCCCACTTCTCCTCCACATGCTGCATAGCAAACTTAAGCCTGGACATCAGATGCAACACCATTTCCTTTATGTGTAAATGCTGTTAACACCCATTGCTGCAGCCTCCCTCAGAATGGATTGCAGCAAAAAACGCTGCAGCCACTGCTGCACTCTCACCTTGGAAGTATTCATCCTGAATCTGTGGTAGCAAGAGGTTTCCCATAGACTCTACCAATTGTTCTCTTTATGTACAGCAGCTGATGGCTCACCTCATCATTTCCCTGTCAAACACAGCTCTGTGAATGGGATCTTACTTCAAAAGTCTCAAGGAAAATTCTTACTTGGCTTTAAAGTTTCTCTGACAGTGAAGGTTTTCCTCTGCATAGTATCTGCTGCACTTGTTACACAAACAGAAAGTCACTGATTGATAAGATTTGACTTATTAATTGTGCAAAGGGACCAATTATAATAGATTATTAGGATGAACCTTTGTCCCTGAAGATGCTGAGACTAGAATCACAGAAAGTCAAATATTATGACAACTATTCTTTTGGGTTTGGATAGGAGCTTGAAAGTTATTGAAATAAAATATCAATGGCTAGACATGCAGATAATATAATTAAATGTATTAAAATAATGCAGAAATTCCCAAAATATGACTCATACTTCTGAGCTACCAACAAAAGGAAAGAACTTCTGCTTCTGGAAGGATCAGTTGACAAAAAGTCAGTATACAAAAGCAACCCAAATAAACAGATAATCTTCTCAAACCAGAAAGTATGCAGCTGGATTCTTCTATCACTTTATGGCTAAGTAGCATAATAGGGATGAGGAATGAGACACAGAATTCTTTGGCTTATACTTCAAATTCTTAGGAGGGATTTCAAATACTGAAGAGATGTGTGCTGAGATGAAAGAAGCCCATGTTCTGTATTATCATAATGCATCAAATAAAAAAGTTATAGGTTATTATAGGTCACAATTAAAGTCAAAACCAAGCCGACGGCTCACCTGACCCCTTGTAATTGGATAAAAAATCACTGATATAAACTGATTTCTCTACATGTAAATCTTAAGTGTGTGGAACCACAAACCAGAGCAGTTCCAGAAGGCACGTTCAGCCTGTAACACCATGACCACCTAATGTCAAGCAATATACAAACATTACTCACAGTACATTGCTATTTTGATGCAGAGTGTGCATTCATGCATTTTTTCTATTAATGAAATAATTTTAGCCCATAGACCTGGCCAATGCTTGTATTTTAACGGCTCAATATGCATTTTTCTTCCTTTGTTGCTGCATTGCTTCCATTTAGGTGACACTTCGTGGGTACACGGATCTAAAATGCAGAGATTTTTATGCACAACTCTGTGATGGACAGCAAAAAATGTACTATCTCTATGGTAAAATAGAAAAATGAAAGGCAGAAAGATGTAAATATAGTCAGAATGTGGTATAAATTTATTGGACCTTGCCATGTAATTCCTGTCAACTGTCTGGACATACATTCCAGTGGCATAAATGGTCCAGCAGCAGCATCTGGTTTTAACTGTTTTACTCAATAGGCACTTAACTGCATTTCTTAATAGGAAAGTATGATTTTTTTTCCTATTATTTTTCTCATATGCAAATAGCTCTGAGAAACAGGCTGCATTCTGAAAATAAAATTTATTTAGTAGCTTGTAAAAATTCTCAATAAAATGTGTAGGGAGAGTCCGATTAATCTTAAGAGGATTTATGAATATTTTCTTGAGTATTTTTCTTTCTCATTGCTAACTGTAAGCTATAGTGGCCATAAACCATTCATCTAAAAGAAAGGCCTTAAAGTTGCATATCCCCAGTTTTACTCTGACTTACAATTTTATCAAAATTCAATTTGAGGATTTCTGAAGAAACTTCATAGACAAATATAGCACAGTCTTTTATTAGAAAATGATAATGGATACAGTATAATCTTATCTCATTCATCTTGACATTCTTGTACCTTTTTTCTGTTCCCATGTATGGGACAATTACCTTTTGTTATTGCTGTTGCTGTGAGTAAGACAATAGAGGTCACTGCTGAAGGTGTAAGTTGAAAGCTGGCCTGAGGTTCCCTTCTTGAGGAGACACTATCATCCATCCTTTTCAGAAAAAAAAGGAAATGCTGACATTTTGTAAACAAAATCAACTGGCTAAGCTGACAGCCCCTGCAGTGCTCTGTATTCAAAGATGCTTGAAAGCTATTATCTGATGAACATTTGTGAAAAAATAAATATTACGATATGTAGCATTGTTTTACTGCTTTAGTGAGGATATTTGCATATGGCAGAGACGGGGAGGTTTGTACACAATGTGAAGCTGACATGTTGGCATCACTGAAAAGATAGGGACTAGTCACTTTTGAAAGGTCATTCTTCAAAGGAAATTATTTTTCTCTGTTATCTCACACAAAATTGTTTAGTTTTCAAACTTTCCAAAGGCATACAGATTCCAGTATAATCACAATAGTGCATTCCATTAACTATGAAAAAGATTAAGAATGACCTTTCATCAGGCAAAAGACACAGCACAACTGGCAGCTTTATGTATTTATTTTCAATTAGATAGAAAAATGCAGCAATGTTCCAATTTTCAGCTACATTCTTGCACAAAGGTGGGCATTTCAGACTATGCAGGTACTAAGAAATTGTGAACATCAAATGAAAAATAAATGTATATGAAAAAGTGAGGAATATTTGAAGAAATAAAAGAAAATCAGTTGTGCCAGCAGTGGGATGGTATAGTATATTTAAACAAACAGACAATGAAAGAAAGTAAATATCTGTTTATGGACATTGTCTACAGAACTTGCCCTTTTGGGCCAAGGTGTTTCCTTGTTTACACTTTTTTTTTAGGTACATGTAGCATTCAAGTAAGAAAAGCCAAGCCTGGCCAGCAAATACCCTTTATTCATGTTCCATCAGAACACAGGCTTGATTAGTCATGGTATCTTCACAAAGTTTATCAGCTCCTCCTAAACCACAGATTTGGTGAGGTGTGGGCTGAGGGTTCCCATTTGATCTGGATGAACTCTTCTTGCCCCCCAGGGCTTCTTTGCAGTTGATACCTGTCGGGGAGAGGATAGGACAGAGCAGGGAAATAGAGGAAATGGGTCCACCCATCTCTTGTCACACAGCTTCCAATTTCAGGTTGTATCTGCAGAGCAATAACTGCTCCCATCTGCTCCCAAAAGCTCTCAGATAACACTGGGTACTCAGACAATTAGCTGTGGTGGCATGGCATTCCTCTTGACAATACTCAAAACTTCATTGATCTTTGCTCTGTAATCAGCTATCACTGCAGCAAAGACATACTAAAGGGTTTGGTTATGAAATCCTTCTGGATCCCATCAGATAATCCCATCCAGTATGCAGTCTTCTCTCCATTCTCAGCTTTCTCTTCCTTATTAAAGAGTTCAGCCATAGGCAGGGTAGGGAGAGTCCTTGATTAAAATAATTTGGGTTAGTTTGCAGCTCCAAGCTTTTCTGGAAGAGACTCCACAGCCATTCAAAGATAATTTTATTATTAAATAAATCTCAGTCAAGCAATGGTCGAATTGAATCTTGAGGCACAAAAGGGTCACATACAATGATCTGCACAGCAGGAATGACCCTAAGCCTGCTGAACTTGTTTGATTAATACCCCCTTGAAGACCACCAATGGCCTCTGCAATGGGGTCTGCTCACTGCCTTTGGGTTTCATCCGAAGAGCGATGAGCACGTTCTGTGACACAGGGAGCCAATGCCAGCTGGGTAGGACCTATGTCACTGTTTCCTGGGTTAGTCTTGCAACAGGCTGAGATGTTCCTTGGGATAGAATCATTCATCTGAAGTCATCATTCTTTATCAAATTCCAAAAAAATCAACTGTGATATATTGTATTTTATATTATTACAACATAATACCAGTGTGGGTAGAATTATAGGAATATAGCTGATTCAAAAAAGCAGGAACAATTCACCTCAGTTTGAGGGATTTGTTTTATAATAACTTCCTTTATTTTCTGACAGATATCCAACAGAGAGGAATTCAAGTACTTTTTAAAGGATCTCTGTCAAAAATAAACTGATAAAAGCAATACTGAATTAGCCTGTTTCCTTGATGACCTAACTTTATTTTTTCTTTTATCAACTCTGCCGATTTGTAGAGCACTGAAAAGCTGTTCTGACACTGCGGTGGAGGTGGTGTTGTTAGACACATGCAAAAATATGTGATTTTCTTTGTAAAAACATCCTAACTCTAAGGACTTGATTTCAAGCTGTTTATACAAGACAAAATTCTGAAAATAATTTGGTCACTGGAGTATTATACCCAATGTCAATATCCTCATTCTGTTATCATCCAGCACTAACACAAATTAATTTTGATTTATCAGAAAAAAACACTGATATCTAACTCCTATATCAGACTTTGGAAAATTCGGGTTTTGCATATAGCTGCAGTGTACAATTTCACAACTTGTATTCTAAGAATTTCTACATAAACAAATTTAGTCAGTGGAAAAGAATGGCTGAAAAAGAGCACAAACATTAAAAAGAATTCCAAGTGTCACTATCCCAGCAGTAGCCAGACAGCTTCCATATAAAAAGAACAGCTGAAATACATTCTGGCTTTCAGTCCAGCTTTCCACAATTTAAACATGAGTGCTTTACTTCAAGCAAGCTTTTGTTAGAGACTTATTTTTTTTAGTTTAGTTAATTTATTTGGTGGAGAGAGATGGGAAAAATCGCTTGAAATTTGCATGTTGAAATGAGTGACAGTGCTTGCAGTAGCAAGGCCTTATAGAAGGTTTTGTGTTTGCTCCGAAAACAAGTCAGAGTGGATTCATGTAGGGTCCTGGCAAAGTGTGTTCCCTGGCAACTTCTCTTTGACTGCAAAATAAATAAAGAAAAGAAAGTGCAGTGAAAGCCTTTATACTTTTAAATTTCAAACCTGTTTTTAACTAAATTTCTTCTGTTGTATTAGTCTGCTTTCTACCTCTGCATATGTCAGCATTAGGTGTACTCCTTAGTCAGGATAAACAAAATAGTCTATTCTGCCATTTTAGAAGCTCTGGAGAAAAAAATACAGGTAATAATGAATAGACTGTGATGTCCCCTAGAGACAAATTCCTTGCCTTGTGCCAGACCTTTTGTTGCAGCAGTTTGATATTTCCTCCAGGGGCACAAAGCTGGCAAGGCTGGATGGCTCCCTGCCCTGAGCTGTGCATTTTGGGGCACAGTAACCAGGACAGCACAGAGCTCTGCTCTGCCAAGGCAGCCTTGGTGGGATGTGAAATATATCCATAGAGGGTCTCAGTGGTCTGGGAGTGTCAATAATAGTAATAATAATAACAATAATAGAAATAGTAGTAGTAGTAGTAGTAGCAGCTATATTCTATATGAAAATGCACTGGAAATAAAACTGTGACAACCAGCTCCTTCCATGCCCACTGGCTCTTCCCAAAAAAGAAGTTATCTCATGACCCAGTTCACATTGTTCAAAGATTTTTATGCTTATTTGTAAAATGTAGCATTAAATGCTCTTGCAGCACTGTCTAATCTTGTGTGTTAAGGTACAGAGACTTCTGCCCAGCTCTCTCATCTGTTCTCTTCCTGTCTTCTTTTCTTACTTTGTCAAGTTAAACTGGTATTTCATAATTCTTTAGGAACCCAAGTCCTTGATCAGGATTTTGAAAATATGTTTTTTTTCGTATCATAACACCAAAATTATTATTTTTGTGTCCTTTTAAAAAAAGGATTTAAAAATACACTTTTTCAGTATTATTAATAAGGCTACTAGTTAATCCCATATTGTGCTCCATCAAAATTTTTCTGGCAATATTACAATTTCTGCCAGTGTAATATTTTAATTTTTATTTATGAAATGTTACAATTTCTACTTATATACAATTTCCAAACATTCTGAAATCTTCTTCTCTTGTAAACATGGTTTCTTATCTATTAAAACAGGATTGAAGTGCCAAATTTCCCTCAAAATGCTTATTCTATTGGCCTTTTATTCAGAGGTCAAATAGTTATGTTCTACACATACACACACACAAGGGATTTAATTATTCACTCCCTTGCACCTAGTTTATATATTTATGCACAATAAGTGATACATAGGAATAAGTACAATTGGCATATACTGACTTTCATACAAATAAATGCATACCCACACACACGCACACATAAAAAAAAGGAGGATCAAACCCACAACACTTAGAAAAAATGCAGGGAAATTTTACCAAGGACACAGCCACCTTATCTAGATTGATATGAAAGGACTCATCAGCATTAGCCAACAAACACATTTATAGCAGTAATCCTAGTCTAGACAAGGTCTTATAATTTAAAAGAAGATTTTCAGAAACATCTAAGAGCTATTAGTCCTCTAAGTCTCAAGATGGGCTCCTAGATGCACCAGTTTCAGGTAAGAGCAGAACATGACAAAACAGTTTAAAGAGGTCGGTTACAGAACAGAAAAAGGGGATAGTAGACTTTTAGCTTCATGTGCCAAACTCAAAAACACAAAACCTCCCTCCAAACCCAAGCCAAAATTTGAAAGGTTTAAATACCATTAGAAAATTGGATTTTTAGAAAATACTTGATATCTGTAAAAACTTGTATCTGTATTGAAGATATTTGAAAACAAAAAACCACAAAGTTCTTATCGGAGATATAGTTTCCTAAAACAGATTAAAGCCAAAATCCACCTGTATAAATCAAGAGTAAAGAAATTATGAGAGAAAATTTTTTTTCCCGGTAAATAAGTTGTCAGTGCCTGACAGCTTTCCTATTGATTTTTATTCTAGAAACTTAGTTCCCCTCTAGCAGTCACAGGTAGAGAGATCTTATTCTCAGGATGTTTCCTAGATGCTTTTTACTTCTACAGTATTTTTTAAAAAGCCAAATATATCAAGGAAAGCAATTCCTATAGGCTAATGTCCACAGTTATAAGAAAATCTACATTCTTGCTAAAGTAAATGACACCATCAGAGACTTCTGTTTCTGGCAAGACCAGGAGAGATAAAAATTACTTTATTTAAAAAGAGACTACTCACATTAGATGGACATAGAGGATGATTCAATCTTCACTCTACAAATGCATCCCAGACACAGTTGATTTAAATCTTACAGAGGATGAAAGAGTTATTGAAAGTTATATTAACCATGAGGTTTTCTTCAATACCTGGGCTAAAATGCTTCAGTACAAAGCACTGATGAGTTCCAGAAAATCTGGTAATGTTAATACTGAGACTAACAAGGGCTGTGGTGAAGGATGGGTAACAAACAATGTGTAGAAGGAAGGAACCAACACGGAGTGTGGTCATGGTTTGCATCTCATCCTTTTGCTGCTCTCGTGAAAAATGAGCATACGAGACCATTTTTTTCTGTCAGAAGTTTCTTGCTGCCACCTTGCTTTATAAAAGTACATTTATTTAGTCAGGCAGCTGACCTCAGGAGAAAGAGAAAAGACTTTGTATAAATCCAAGTGTGAGGCAAATATTCTTTCTCATATATTCCATAAAACATTTTCAATGAAATATTATGTGGATGAACTTACTCTCAAATTATATTTTGGATAACACACTAATGTCATTGTGGTGCCCTTCACATTCCATCAGTTTATGCAATGTTGAATAGTAAAACATTACACAGGTCATTTATTTCAACAATAATCTTCTGTGTAACAGTTGAAGAGAATGTTGCTTCTCTAACAATAACAACAGGATAACACATCCCACTTCCCTTTCATTTGGCTACTGAATTGTTGCACTGCACTAAAAGGATTAAGCATTGCATAATAATCACGATATCAAGATAAATGTGGCTAAGGCAAAGCACATTAAGGCTGTTTCAAGGCACACTTTCTCATTTAATCTTTGTACAGAGACTCTGAAGCTCGGCTCTTGAAAAAGACAAAACTGGGAAAGTTTTCGGTACATTTAATAGAAAATGTGAATGTAACATTTGCATTATTACATGTTAATTCTGGATGTGCAAGCAGCTTAAAAATTATTTTAGGAAAAAAAAAGGAAGTATTAATTTTGAAAATTATTTTATCTATTTGGGCACCATGTATAATTTTAATATACTACCTGATTTGATGAACTGGAGTATTTATTGCAAACTTTTTTTATCAGGGATCAGTCCATAGACATAAGCACTAACAAAGTCAGAGGTTTAGATATTCACCAATTTTTGGATCTTGAGTAACCTGTTTCACAAAACACTTTCCAGTAGCTATTTTTTGTCAAAAAAGAAGGCCTTTGAATTTTAAATAAGTTCTTATTTGAGCAAAAATTACTCCTGCTACTGAGATTTTTCAGTAGGGTCAATATAGCAGTTATATCACTGATATGTTATTGCATTTCTTTTCCAACATCTTTTCACCTAAAAATCCAAATTTTCTCATTTTGTCTCAATAGCTACACGATGCATTGCTAGAAAATGATTGTGATGCTTTTGTGTCAGAAAACTCTACTTTTTCTTGAAATAACATCATGAATATAGAAAACCAAAAGTCAGGAACCTGTTGAATCAGAATTTTTACAATTGGGTAGAAGAGGTTTGATTCAAAATTTCTTTAATTAAACTGACTGTAACCTTAGCCTACGTAATCCTGTATATGCTTTGAAAAAAAAGCATAAACCACAAATGTAGTAAAATTTTAAAATGAATGATACAGTAATGAGAGAGTACTAGCAAGATGACAGCCTTGTAAAAATCACAATCGGTGTAATTCTCAACTTTATTAAAAAATTATTTATTTAAAATTCTAGATTAGCACTTTAAAAATCTACCGCATAAGAGTACCACATACGGGAATGCTGCTCTTTTTCTACCTGTTAACTATTTTATTCTATACACTCCTTAATATAGGTTTTTTTTGTTGTTGTTGTGGGCTTTGGTTTTTTGCTTTTTGTTTTTGTTTTTCTTTGTTTGTTTTTATTTTTTTTCTTGTGAAGAGGGACAATTCTTCAGGAGCTGGGGAACTTCATTGATATAAAATTATAAATTTGGTATGACTGTGGAACTCTGATAAAATCCAATAGAGACCAATACTTTTGTTAGCTAGGAACTTTGAATGTTTGATATTGTTGCCAGGCCTTGGAAAAATATATTTCTTTAAGATCAAAAGTCCTGCAAATTTTTAAAGCAATGGCGCTGAATATTTTCACTTTAAAGGTTTGCCAGTTGCTTCAAACACAGCCATGAGCCTTTTGTTTTCAATACCTCTGCAATACCAAAACCTTACACAGAACTGCATAATTTATTTCCATGTATGTGAGTTCTAAAGAAAAAATGTTGATAGCAAACATGCTAAGACACCTATAGGAATTTTAAGGGGGTTTGAGGAGGTTGTGGTGTGGAGAACTCAAGAGTCAGAGGACAAAGACTGCACCTGATGAGAAGACCATGGTGAGGAACCCAAACCAGTAGTGGTACCTAGGAAGGGCTGGCTTTCGAGAGGACTCATGGACACTGGGGAGCTTGCTACAATGCGAAAACAGGAACACTGAAGGATTAAAAAGACATCCAGGACCCACAAGAAGACACAGTGGGCAGAAGGAGAACACTGTATGACTCCATTTTACTCTCATCTGGCCAATTATAAAATCTTATTTTTATAGGAACAGCTGACTTCCTGGTTTTAAAAGCTCTTTGGTCTTCGTTGGGGATCCAGGACATCTAATTCTGTTCATCTCAAAATGGGGACAAATTTCCCATCTCACCAGGCTGCATGATTGACAATTTTTGGAGTTTTCTCTCCATAATATTTTAGCCTTACTTTCTATTTTGCCAATGAGACTACCTCCTTCATAATATAAATCCAGGAAGCAAAATACTCTTAAGCTATTTGCCAAGACTTTCAGAAAACTATTCTAATGGTGCAAGATGGCACAGAGATATTCTTCTGTTAATTATTAACTATAAATTATTTGGGGAGGTGAGAGGGAAGATACTAATATTAAACTATATCCATCTATGAAATTTATATATATATGCTGAATTTGGGCTAGACCTTTAGTTGGTGTGGTCAGCACAAATCTTCTGACTTCCCTCCAACCCATCCAGCATGTACAAGTTGATTAGCTTTTTCATTAATTCTCTTTTCCATGATTACATCTGCCAAAGACAGACTGTAACCACAGCCTCCATGCTGGGTTATTACCCATTTTCCATGACTGGCCATGGAAACTTCTAAGCTTATATATCCATCAATTTTGATGAGAATTCCTACAGGTATTGGGGTCCATGTGCCCGAATGTCTTTCTGGAAGAGCTGGAAGAGATTATATGTTTATTCTTTTCAAAGTCAATACTTATCAAACTCTACAGATTGAGAGTATTTTGTTTTTCAGAGCAGCCCTTGTCACATTCATCAAAGTAACTGACTACTTCTTCACTCTTCCATTCATCTTTTTCTGTTTTCCAGACTTTTCATTCCATTGTAGCAGTTGCAGTGGATCAGAGCCATATGGCTCTGACTTTTAACTGCTGCAGCAAGCTGCTCTACCACCTGGTAGAGGAAAGGAGTGATACAGATTCTGCTCCTTTTTTCCAGAAACTCTGTGTCTCCTTTCACAGTGACTAGGCTTTTCATAAAGTAGTGAGAGGAAAGAATTAATCTGAACCCACTTAACTGACAACATACAAATTTTTATATTGATATTTATCGAAAATATGTATCTTTGAAGAATGCACACAGTACAGGAATTAATTTCTTTTTAACATCTTAGCAGTGCAAAAGTCAAGGAAATATGTAATGATGACCAGAATGTGCTTTGTAGATTTTTCAAGTAATCTTGCATCCAAAAGCAGATGTGGTATTTGATCATCAAATACCACATATTTCAAAAGATCAATGGCAACCCCTTAAAAAAAAAAAGAAAAAGCCCTCTTCATTTCAGACAACATAATAGAACCAGTGTTTGCCCCTTCACCTTAGCTACCTTTCCATATAACATGCAAAGATAAACCATGTGATCTGTCTCAAAGTATTCAGTAATGTTTACGCATTCTTTCCTGTAAATCTTTTAAGTAAGATGCATGTCTCATTAACATTTGTACTGTAGTTGAGGAGCAGCTTGAAGATCCACATGAAAAAAGAAGCCCACCAAAAACCACTACAAGAGCAATTTAAAAAAATAGGGATTAGATATAGTCTCAGTGGTGCACTTTGCTGCACATGGAGCTGTGGTAAGCTTCACAAACAGTTTAAAATATATAAAGTTTGTCTACGTGTATTGTGTTGCCAATGCTTCACATTCATCAACACCAGCATTTTGTGGAATTGCATTTTCACCCTTGGAAAATCTGGCTGAACCTTGATTTTATATTATGCTGATTGCTTGGGGCTTATTTTGTTTGCAATTCATTGGTCATAACCTAAAGTAACTGAGTAACAATCTCACTGATTGAAATGCATGCCAGATGAAGAGGAACTATTTGTTCTCAAAGATTCAACAAAATTGTCATTTCTTGGGAGTAAGAGAATGCTTGGCGAAGACACTTCCAAGGAGTCGAGTTGAAGTGAGTGTGGAAGAGTTCAATAACATCTTTGCTCACATTAGACCATAAATCACTGGCTGCATATGTTTTATAACAAGCCATTTGGGGAAAGAAAAAAAAAAAAGAAAAAAGAAAGTTGAAACATGGAAAGACAGAAAAAGCACTATGGAACAGAAGGAGTGTGAGGATAAATAGGGACGGTAGGAAGGAAAGACTACAATTTCAAGAAATGGAGAGCATTGGCTTGCCTGTCAGACAGGGAACTGTTTATGTTCTAGACCCTTGGTGAAGGAAAAGAATATGGACTCTGGTACAAGCAGTTTCATATAACCACACAAAAATGACTTTACAGCGACTTCTAACAACCCCAAGGAACTGGAGGTGCCTGGAAGGAAACCTCATAAGATTGGAGGAGGGAGGCAGGGGAAGTTTAAAGGAGTGCCAGTGATTCTGGTTAACAACCCATCTTTCATTACTGCTTTGTCAGGTGCTACTGGTGTGCTAGTTTTAAATTTCAACTCACTAGATTGCTGCCAAGTTATAGCACGTTTTAAAGGGAACTTTAGCTTTGGTGAAGCCAAACAAACAGAAATGTAGAACTCTCCCTAAGGTACAGGGGAGTTACATTCCGTGCTGCTGCACAGTGTATTTCATCAGCTCCTCACCATGTGCTGTTAGAGGACACAAAAAGAACTCAGGGTCCTTTTATCCTCTGGAATCCAAGCTAAAATCCAGTAACTTTGTGACACCAAATAGAAATAATTCAGTAGCACTTAGAAAGTGGATACTTTTATCTACTGTTCTGACACCTTCTGGTCATAAGTAGCCTTGACTTTCAGTCCTTGTTGATTTGAAGGGGTTAGATATTGTCCATTTCTGCTGTGACAGAGGCTGATATTTTAGAACTCGCTTTTAGTGCTCAGCACTGAAAAATGCCTACTTTAATGATGTCCCGATGGAATGGACAAGGCAATTAAAAGTTTTTGCTGAAAATCCTGCTATTAAATTATTAAAACGTGGAATTAACGTGGAACAGTGATATAAATTACCCTGTCCAGCACCTGTCTTTGACTTCACATTCACAATAAGTTGTTGTACTGTATCGTTCTTGACTCTGATGCTTTCATTGTTAGGGAAGATGACTCACAAAACAAAGATTTCCCTCTTTTGCTCCACTTCCAATTTCTTCCTTCCTACCATCCTACTCCCCTTTCCAGAAGCATCAGGTTGATCCAGTGTGCAAATGCAACACACAAACAGTGAAGAGAGCTCAGGAGCAAAGACTGAGCACCTGACTCACTTGCACTCTCTCATTAACTATTTAATTGACAATTTAAGAGCTGTTTAGTTAATATCAATATTTGTGATTTCTGTTGTGAACCAAATCATTGTCATGGTTACCATACAGTTGATACACTACACACATACCTCAGGTTTTTACACATTTTTACCACATCTGGAAAGATTATCAAAAATAATGGATTGTTGTTCCAATCAAAAATACAGAAAATTCCCCTATACCAAAATGTTTCCCAGGTGGATTGCCTTCTAGAATCTGGTAACTATCCCCCTTGTCATATTCAGTAAACAAATTATGCATAACAGGTGATTTTTCAAAGCATGAAATACTTTCCTCCAGGCGTTTAGGCCACAGAGACTTCTGAAAATAATGGGGAAAAAATGCAGTATGCCCAAACAACAGAAGAGGCTATTTGTAAATTAAAAGGCAAGAATAAAGTATTTATGTAAAGCAAATGAAAGTTGTGCCATAACTGGGCAAAAATGGGCAATGATAAAGTAAGGGGTTTTTTGTAAAGGCTCAACACTATTATCAAAAGGAGGAAAAAGATGCAGCAACATAAGTTAAGGGTGCATGATGATCACTGAACCCTAATTATGGCATGCTCTTTTTTTCCCCCTTTTTTCCCCTATTTTAGGCAGAGAGAAACACACATTGCAAAGTGAGAAGAATAAACATTTGGATGACAGAAGTTACAAAATGCATGTCTAAATTTGCTGATGCAGGCAAAATATTAGGTGCTCATGGCATCTCTCTGTTAGCGTAAGAGTTTGGTTTGGATTTTAAGAACAAATTAGTGTAAGTATTTTAAAGGAGATATATATTATTTACTCCATTCATCTACAGCTTTAAATTGTAGAACATGAAAGCCAAATGACTTTTTAACACCTCGATGTCACTATAGCACTGACTTATGATAGCAAACTGACAGATGAAAAATATACATACTTGCCTGAGTCAGTGAAATAAGGATATGATAAATATTAAAAACTATAGCAACTTCACATAGGCATGGGTTTACGGGTCCTTGATCAGAAGGGAGGAGAGGAAGTAAAATCACTCCTTTGATTATTAATATTATGTTTCTAGAACAATGTGCATCTTGAAACATAAAAGGAATAAAACCGTCACCTTCAGAGATGGCTTCAGAGTGAACCTTATTCTTGTGTGTCCAACAAAAGCAGATGCAATATAATTTAAAATCATAAGCTTTTAGTCTTGCATTACCATCATACCAGCTGCCTTAAGAGATTGTGAGGGGTTTTAATCATCCAACAGGAAAGAATTGGCTACTTTATTTTCTTGTTGATCAGTGTTTTTCCTTCCACAGTCAGTGCCTCATATGTTTTAATTCCTTCTTCCTATTGCTTAGATTAGTGTGCCAACCAAACAAAGAAACTATCTCTTTCTGAGATGCTTTCCACTGGTTTATGAATTTCAGGTTCATACTTGGGTGTAGGGAAAAGCTTGACTATCAGTTTCTGGAGGTGTTCCACTCTTTTAGTCCTGCTACCACTGTTGAGCTGCAAATGCACTTAAAGAACATTTTTACCTTCTCAGACAGCAAAAGTTGGGGTCAGTACAGCCAATGTCTTGTTCTCTTTTCTGAATTTTTCAGCATTTCTTCATACTACATTGTGTCTAAGCTATGGTTGGGTTTTGTGGTCTGTGTTCTCATAGCAGGGGAGCCCTGAACTGGAGTTCTGTGAAGGTTCATAGACAGGAGATACGCCTGTCTTCTCAGATAACTTCTATATCCTTCATTCATGTCCACAAAAATCCCAACACTATTTTATTGAATGGTCGTATCCCCAATCTTCTTTTTTCTTCCCTTAATTTTTTTCAGTGTTTTCAACTCTCTTCTTTCCAGGATCCTTGCTAAGTTACTTCTCAAAAATCCTGAGGCAGACTTTTGCAAAATAATCCATTGGGGAGATTTGTCAACAATGTGCTTCTTTTTCCAGACAGTCTTTCTTTGAATCTACTGGTTACTCAGGAATTAAAAGTTCCAAAACATCTTCCTTTTTGAGAAAATAACTACTGTCTTGTCACACTAAACATGAGACAATTGCCTTTGTAATAATATCTAATTTATCTCACATAGTTCTGCTTTTGTAAAGAGTAGAAGACAGACCCTGAGGACCACATGGAGATTGTTGTCATCTCTATTTTGAGGTTGCAGGAAGAAAACTTAGCCTGCTTTATGCTCTGGAACATAATATTCTGAATACCATGGAATTCTGCACAAAAATTTCTATGTGGAGATGCAAAAAATTCCGTCAGCAACTTTTTAAAAAAAATCTTTTTAAACCAAAATCATGTTAAAAATTCTCATAGAAAATTTTTATGTTGAATATATGTCATCTATCAATAAAAATGCCTTCTGAATGTAGGATGGGGCAAAGTTTTTGGTGAAAATGGTTGTGTATGTGCATGTTTAGTATCCCAGCAGGACTGCATTCTCTCTTACCACCATTTAGTGGTATGACAGTTTGAAGACTGTCAAACTCTTTTAGAGAAGAGGGAATTTGCCAGCTTTACAAAAGTGCAAGCTTGTTTTGGCAAAGGTCCATACAAATGGGCATGAATTTACCAGCTTTGTAAAAAAAAAAAAAAAATCTAATGAACCTGATGAATCACATAGGAGGAGATCAATGGTTCTCCTTCCCTTTTTGATAGAAGTCCAAACTGCTACTTGTGCCAGGCTGGCTCCCACCTAAGCAATCTGCCACCTAGGGTTAGGAAGGGAATGTAATTACAACAAGCAAAAGGGTAAGGGATATCCTGCTTTGTAGCCATAAAATTATGTTTTCCTCACAAGCAAAAGAGTTATCAAAAAATGAAATACACAGCAACTGCAATGTGCATTGAAAGAGAGCTGATGGACAACATGCAACAATTCCTGCAGTAACCTATTGCAGATAATATTTGAATGTAACCAATTCTTTAGTAGATTGCTCATCCTTCATTAAAACAGTTATTCAATATTTTGATATATATTACAATTTGAATATTACCCATATCAATCTTATCTCTCTGATATCCAACTGCTGTGATCTGCACAATGCAGAAGCTGAGCTATTGTTTGAGTAAGAACATGCCTTGTTTTGAATACGTTCTACATTAGCACCTTTCCATATTTTCCAACTTCTCTTCATTGCAAGAGTACTTACATAAATGATAGAATCATGTGATCAATTCATGGACTATATCAAGGACACATTTTAGATATGGGCAGCTGAAATCTAGCTCTGTCCTGTCTGTCAAGGCTGTTCCTTTCAGAATGTAAGCACCCACATATGTTGGAACACCTGCTTGTCTTTCATTTAATTTGGTGGGAGCTTTTTCCAATACTGTTTAGTATCCACAGAAAAGTCATGTTTCTTCTTCCCCCACTTCTCACCCTAAGTATGGACATTATGACAGATAGATACAAGATTTAGTCTACGTCTAGAATAAAACACAGCACCTACAAATTATTCCTGCTACAAGTGTGTTGATTATACTAAACCTCCTCAATGCTTAAAGTAATAAGCAGACATCTTTTCTTCTAGTCTAGAGGGATATCCTAGCAATCTGATCTGTCTGTGAAACCTCATGGACCAAGCTCAGCTTCCAAAACAGATACCTAAGATACTGACAACACACACAGACAAATCCTAATCTAAATTTGCCTCTTAACAATAATCATGTTAAGGAGCACTTTCTGTAAATAACCTAGTTAGACGCACAGTTACTTCAGTCAATACTCCCTGATAGAACAGTCCTTTTAAGACACATGGGGAAGTAATCATTTGAGCCAAACAAATTAAAGGGAATTAGACATCTTAGAAATCGGTAGGAATTAGCACTAGTTCCATTACTGTTTCGGGGTTTTTTTTTCCCTTTCAAATGTTCTACATTCAGTGGAAAAGGGGATTTATTTGTCAGCCTATAACATCAAGGTTCCTCAGTCTGTGAATATCTAACAGAAGATTGATTGCAGCTGGATGTACAGACTCATTACAGAGGGATGTTTAAAGAACATCGTGATGAAAAAAGTCACTCAGAACAAACAGTAAAGCCGGGCAAAGAAGGATGTTAACAAGATAACCCACAGAATGTAATTATATGGGCACAAAAATTAGAGGATCGCAAATTCCAAAATTACTACCATGTGATGACACTCTTTTGAACACCAGTCAGATTAATCCCTAATTTCCAGCTAAGAGTGGAGCTTGTTGACGCCAGCTGACTCTGGAAGTACAGGTGTTTTTGCCTGGCCAAACAGAACTGTAATATCCTGGTGCTGAAACCCCTACCTGCACAGGAAGGCTTCTAAAACAATATGAAAGTAATTATGTAAAAAACCTGAGTAAAAAAAAAAAAAAAAAAAAAGGGAAGAAATAAAAAGCAACCAGCATTTTCAATATATTAAGTACACCAAATTTCAGTAGATGATGACCAGGAAAGCTAAAGAAGGGGATTTTAAAAAGTCACTCAATTTGAATGCTTTGCTTGTTCTGCATCTTTACCACTGTTTAAAGGCTGAAGAGTACCAAGAGCATCATACAGTTATTTTCCCTGCTTAACAGAGTTAATTATTTACATCTGATACCCTTTATCTTAGTATTATATTCTGGAAGTAATACTTTGAATTCATAAGACATCTTGGGTACAAGGTCTCTCTCAGTAGGAGTATGTCAAAAACCACCCCTTACTTAATCAATATTGAACTACTAAAGCTTTATCCTGTATTGAAAACTAATATTTCTGCAATCAGAATAATAGACAATGAAGGAAGGGGCACTCGGTGTCTCAGAAAAAGTAGCATTTGTCATGACCAATTTTTCAAAACAGATAATAAATGCAAGCTGTGGCAACAATGAATGACATTAAGCTTGCATAAACCAAGGATTTATGAAGATGGGCCAGTGTAAAAGTTTGTAGTTATGCAGATAAAACCTGGATCACAACTAAACAAATCTTATAATGAAAGAGTATTTGTTAATTTGTGTTGTTTGGTCTTTCTTGTGCATACAGGAATTTCATAGTGTTTTTTTAAACAAGGTGTCTGAAATAATTTGCATATCATGGCTGCTTTTATTATCCAAGAACCTGACCTTGAAAATACAAATTGTTTCCTTTTGCCATAAAGTTCTTGGTAAAATACTGTAGAATCCATGCCTTCACTGTGTCTATTATGATTGTCTGTTTAAAACAACATTAATATAGCAGTAACCATTTGGAGAACTGTGGGAGACCAAGTTTTACTGACTGTCCTTTATTTACACATTCTGAGAAGGTAATTGTAGTCCAACTTCATAGTAGAGTTACCTCACATTGCCCACTTAAAGGCAGAAGGCTTCAGAACACACATGGGCATATCAACAACTACAAATATATGGAAAATAGTTTCTTCTCAAAGGTAAATCAGATTATAGCTCTTAGAAAAATGCATGTGTTCACTCTCTAGATATTAAAAAATTGTGAGCCATTGCTCACAGTACAGCAATGTCTTTCATGTGGTCAGCTGTGTCCTATTAAGAATTGTTGGGAGTTTACACTGACACAATTATCCAAGATTACCCATATATCCATCAGTGAACTGGATTGTAGGAGCACCCAAAACAGACCCTCCCATCCTCTTAGATTAACTATGCCAGGTGCATTTGGCTAAATTATGGATGTTTCCTTATATTTGGTCTTTTATCCATGTGAGTCAGATTTCCCAGGCTTTATACAAAATTTTATCCCACGGTTCTTTATGATCTCTGACCATCACCAGCAGGATTGTGTAGATTGTGTCTGGATCACAGACAAAAATATCACATAGCAAACAATCTCTCATGTCTGTGAATCCTACTTGATAGGATTCTGTGCATCCTCCTCAACAGCTACATCATGGTATCTGACAAGTATTTAATCCATCTAATCAATTCCCTATGTATATATATGTAAACTTACGAACTTTCAGGTCACATATTATTAAGTTGAATGTCAGAAAAATCAAACACTGGGTTAACATATTTTCTTGTATGAATCAGATCTTGTTTTGGAGGAAAACTTCAAACCATTCTATCTAACATTAATTATAATTTGGTCACTCTATTTTGTTTACAGACCTCAAAATTATGTTTTCATAATTTTGTGTGTCAGGATAATCTTACTTGGATGTCTACATTCTCTTCAAGTACTATTACAAGAGTTAATAATATTCTAATTTTTAAAAAGTAGCACTAAATGTTATTGAGTCAGATTATTTCAAAGGTGATTCTTTAAGTGAAATTTATGTAAGCCAACTTATTTGGAATTTTTATGTTTTTGTCTTGAAATTCAAACAGTTATTAGGAAAAGTTTTAAATCGACTCTAGAACCGAACAAAAGGGAAAATAAAAATGGAGTTTTATGCTACCATTTCTATTCTTCATCAACCACATCTGAGCTACAAGTCTCGTATTTGAAGCTGTAAAGAGAAGCTGGTCACTGATTTAGGTCCATGATTCAATTGCTGCAATATAAGTATATAAGAAATTTGTATAAATATTGTGCATTTACTCCTTTTTTCCAGTTACATGGGAGGAGGAAGTGGTAGCATTCCCAGCTCCTTTCATGGTGGCAATATTTAGAACACATTCAAGATATGGAAGACACTGTAAAATAATAGAATATATTTAAGTCCAGATCGTCACTCCTCACCACCATAAAGAAAGTGTTATAATTTTTTTGCTACATGTCTTTTGATCTAATAAATCTATCCTGTTCTTCTGCTAACCAAAATGACTTAGCAGGTGGCAATAGAAAGCATCCTCTTCGTCTGTCCCATGCAGACACAGAACAAAATATAAGCTAGTGATTAAATCACTGCCTAGAAAGAAAAAAAAAGAGTTGGACACTACATTTTCTAGAGAGACTAAACTTCTACACACATGGGATGTCAATTCTGACTAGGAGACTGATCTCTTTCAGGATTCAGAGGTGCAAACACCTCTTTTCAGAAGCAAATTTAACTACTATCTAGCTCAGCACTAAAAAGACTCATTCAGTTTAAGGTCTGAAATTAAACTCTGCCTAAATCCAATTTTATGTAAAAAAGTAGATTATGTATCTGTCTAACTTATCTCCTCATTTTTAATCTGTGCCATACATATCTTGCCTTGTAACCTGAAATCAGAAAAAGACATTGGATATGAAGCCTCAAGAATAAGAATCACATTTATCTCAGGTATAAATTTGTTCATTTATATTTGGCTTCATATGGGCTGTCTCAACAGTTTTTTAAAGGACCACTCCACTATCTTCCATTTTCCCAAAGAAAAGCAGCATTTTGTGAGCAGGGGGTAGATTGCTTCCACATGGAAAAAATAGTGAAGCCTCTCAAAATTGCTGATTCACAAATTGCTGTGATTGAAAGTTAATCTCAATTATAGTACTAAGGTGTATTTTTGCACAGTGTGGTAATGGTATTTGCTGCCTTAAGTGGACTTTGATTCAAACACCAGCTTCAAATAAAGAAAAGAGAAAAAAAGAAGAACTAGACATTTACTATTATGCTCATTGTAAACCTAGTAGAGGGAGTTTTTTATAGTTACAGAAGGTACAAGGGCAGCTGCACAGAGAGAAGGAAGTTTTTAAATTTTTCAATAAATTTTCCATTTCTTAAACAGCAACTTTAAATATTTTTGAGATGGGCATGTTGCCAAACTAACTTGAAACTAGTTCACAGTCATATAGAAGCTATATCTCAGTTAAATATTTGGAGAAATAGAATAGTTATCTACTGATAACTTGACTGTTGTTTACAGGGTTTATGTAGAGGAAATAAAAATAAAAACAAGACTATGCCCTTAGCCAAATGTAGTTTCTAACTCTTAACAGAGAAGGTTTTAAAAAGGAGAAATCCCAGGAGCAGTTCAGTAGTATTTCCTTGCAAAATAACTGTTAAAAAAATCAAATAAGTGTTGAAAAGGCACAACCTGGAAATAATGTAGTACTATAAAGTTTACTACAATAGGAAATGTAGAAAATATTGCTGCACTCCAGATACAGGACCTAATTCACAAATCTCCAGAGTAAATGGTCAAATAACCTACTACAAAGAACAAGCATTCACCTATTTTTGTCCTTTTTCCCAGAGATTTTCTTTTGTAGACACTGTCAGAGAAATAACACGGTTCTTGACACATCTGTGGTTAAAATAATTATTTTACTGGAATATTTTAAACTGAGCATGAATCAAGTGCAACTTTCCTTTTTGACGTCCATTAGAGCACACTATACTATTCATCTTAAACACTGCCAGCAGACTCTCCTCCTGTCTTCCAAAGCATCCTTGTCTTTTCCCCTTCTGACTGAATTTTTCCTCCTCACAAACAGATATTTGGTATTTTTGAACCTGGTCCCAGCCAGTGACAAGATAACTTGCTTAGACCCACATTATTATTATCTCTCTGCAGCACTACTGCCACCATCAATGCTCTCACACATCAGCAGGCTTTAAAAGAGCAACACATTGTAAGTGAATTAGCCTAAATTTCAAAACATGGATTTGTCTTCAGATGAGCAGCCAGCACATGAAACACACTCTGAATTTCTCTGCAAATATGAGTTAAGCAAGAGAATGGAAAAAGGACATTCCCAACCAGATTAATTCTGCTGGATGCTGGAGTAGCTCCCAGCAATCCATCAAATGAGGCTTCGTTTCACCACATGAGGATCCATCCCCCCGAATACAAATTTAAGGTACTTTAAATGTTACAACGAGGAGAATAAATTTGCAAAGGACAGAAGGGCAAATCATGGTCCAGAGAGAGAAGTGAGCCAGGTGTTTGAATTCCTGCAAAGGAGGCTTAATTATCCAGAGCAAGAAGCTTGTCTTAAATGTCAGCGTTCATAAACCTGGAAAGTCTGTGACTGAGGAACTCTTCAGAAGCTGTGCAGCTGAAATGTATCCAGAGAAATGTGTCTGGAGAAATAGATGTCATTTTAAACAGAACTATATAGTGGGGGGGGGGGAGGGGGGGGAAATTATGTTTATAGGAAATTAAATTCTAGAAGGTCTGTCTCTAATGTGTTTTTTGGTCTGTTTTTGATTTGCCCATTTTAATACCATTATTCTATTTTTAAGGAATAACAAACAAAATACTAAGTTACCAAACTTCATTGTTCTTAACAGAGAAGGATGTAAAATTGATATTCCTCACTGAATTGAACGTATTGTGGCTGAGTATCACTGTGAGGCTGAAATTTCCATTATTGTTATAAGGGGACATATGTTACCCTACCACCTTCACAGAAATTGCAGATAAAGAAAGGCTATTTTACAAATTATTTAAATAAAGAAGCATAAGAGTCTAACATAGACGGTGTAACAAATATCAGAATTAAGTACAGTGATGCAGCCTTCACTTGCTCTGCTTTGCAAAGCCATGAGGTTGTTGGGAAGTGAGCCACATTCACAGTTGGAGTCTACACAGGCAAGGTCAGAGATCCAAAATTTTTATGCAGAAAAGCAGTGGAATTGCTTGGAGAAGTCCTGACATATCAGAATCCTGCTCCTTTTCCTGCCTTTGTCATGGATAAGTTCATCACGCTTTATCAGTGAAATAGGGCAGCACTAGGCTGGATCTTCCCAATTCCTTAATTGTAATTGTAACACTAGCACAAGGCCATTTGCTTAACCAAGAGGATGTTTGGACAACAGCTAGAGGGACAGAATGCCCTTTCTGAATATTTAGGTGTGCAGACCACATAGGAAACCTAGTGGAGTTTGGCAGAATTTTCTCTGAATCTGGCCTGTACCACAGCTTTTGGTACTGAACAGCTTTAGTGAGGAAACTGCTCAAAAAGATCTTAGCAACCCCTGATGATGCTCTTCTGAGCACATGTTAATTCTACTTCTCAGAGATCTATAGCCCAATTTGAAAGGAATTTTCTTAGAGATAGCAAAAGTCTCTTTGACCCAATGACTATCCTGCTAAATTTTGGGTACCTACTGCAAAGCCAAAGAATCACACTTCATAGAAATGATTTTACAAAAATGTGATATGGACAGAAGGGTTTACTCAGCTTAAGCTAGTGGGCAAAGTACAATTGTAAACTATAATGACACAAGGAGGGCACACATTTTTGCATCACTTAAAAATTCACTGAAAATGGGAAGTTTTAAGGTGCAAAATTATCTGCAATTTTATGTTCAGCTTCCCCCTCCAAAAAAAAAAAAAAAAAAAAAAAAAAAAAAAAGAAAGAAAAAGGATGAGGAAAAAATTAAAGTCCGGTAATTTTTTGGTAGTATTTCCTTTTCCATTTTGATTAATAGCTTTCCATTTTAATTTTGAGAATATTTAAGGTATGGTCTATGTTCAACATCAAATTTTACAAGTAGTCTGAAGAATATTAAATAATACCAACATGAAATGAAATAGTTGCTTCTTAGTTGTATTAAAAATCAGTTTAAAAAACAAAACCCACACATTCTTTATTTCTAAAAAGAAAAAAAACCCTTCAATTCATTTTTACTGTTTATTTTTTTCTTCTTTTCCTTCTGTTGTTCCTTTTCCTTACTCAGGTTATCAAGGAAGCTCACAATCTAATTTCCTGACACCTGTACTACTGCTTTGGTACATAATTTCACCAGACACTGGTGAAATTATGAAATTTCAGGTGAAAACACCTGAAAATTGAGAGAAGGTGAAAACACCTTCTCTCAAAACTGCCAAAAAGTCTTTTCACTGTTCTTAAACACATTATTTCTCTTGTGTTGGCTTTGGTCTTTGCCAGATTGCTGCACTACTCTATTCACTTCACTAAAATGGCATAATACAAACACATTGGGGGTGGGGAGGGGTGGTGAAAAAAAGTGGTTTGCTACTAATTTAATATGTAAAATAAGCCATCACAACTGCTAAACATTTAAGTTTGATTTTTTTACATTTTCTCCTGAACTAATTAAATCCTAAGTTAAATCATATTCATTCACTTGTAGGTAAGTAAATTTATAGAACCAAATATGAAATTTCAGGTAAAAACAGGGTTATGTTTCCCAAAAACTGCTTCCCAGAGAAACATGAAGCAAGTACTTATTTCTGCACTTTGCCAGAAAGTGTTTCCACATCTACTTAAAACATACATTTACACATTGTGCTAAATTACAGCTCCTAAAAATTTTTTATATTTCTCACATTTCCACTACAAATTTTCCCAAACTGAAGTGTGGCAAGACTTTTTGCTTCAGTAGGTCTTAATGTCAGACACTTTATCTGCAGTGACGAGTCTGAAGGATTTGAATTTGACATGAATATCAGGCAATGGACGAAAAAAATAGTATGTTCGTCAGGCTGAACCAATAGCAGCACGCACTGTGTTGTGAATTTACCAGTTTCTGCAGTCTCCAATGAAAGATCTCTGTGCTGAACTTGGGATCATACACTGTAAGAACCACTAGGGATGATGAATGCTCAAGTGAGCACTTGCTGTTGGCCTTGGACTGTGAAGCTGCAAGAAACACTGATATGAACAAAGCTAATGCAATTTCTGCTGCTTTAGGAGCATTCAGCTGTCTACTGATGTGAGCAAAGAGCTGATGGACACAACAATCTCTGGCTACTTGCTCCCAAGAGGCAAATAAACTTTACTTGAAGTTCTTTATTGTCCTAAATTTTTAATCTGATAATAGTAGTATAGTCTAAGAATCCCCTGGAGGATAACGACTGAAAGCAAAAAAAGTACAGCAAGTTTATTAATTGCTCAGCCAAGCTGGGATAGTTTTTGTTGTAGTTGTTTTCTTACATCAAGAGTTTCCAATGAATAGAAAAGTGACAGATGTTTACAGGAGCTGAACAACACCTCTTGCAATAGCTTAAAATTAAAGAATTCATCATGAAGTTGTTCCCACCTGAAGTACAGCAGCATACTTTGTGTCTTTACTTATGGCTCATAACCCTGGCAGCTAGAGGTTCAAGGTTTGAAGGATTAGTCCCCTGTCAAAATCTTAAGGGAGCTTGCTGCTTTCAGCAGCATTAGAGAGTCTGAGAAAGTCCAAAACCTAATTGCATTTAGGACCACAGCATTGTTCTCCTCTTTCTCAGGAAAGAATAGCTGTCTCAGGCTCCCACAGGTGAGTCACTAACACCAGTCCCACAGACAGCAGTCACCAGGCTGCAGCACAAAATCCATGCTGCCAAATGCACAGAAACCATTCAGGCTGTCCCTTCGAGTGAGGAGCCAAGTTTTCACAGTTCTAGCAGCAGCAGAGCCTGGCTTACCTTCTTTACAGTCTCCCAGAAGTCTCCATTTGTTATAGGAATGGTTCGTGAAAGCAATTTGAATGCAGAACTGTGTTCACCTCCACATGACTGAAAACTGTGCATACATCATTAGAAACATGTTGGAAAGTGTCAGTTCTTGCTCAGTTACTTTTTTGTAGCTGTGTTGCTGGTGTCTATCAGATGTGAGTGAGCAGCTGATAAATAAATTATTTGGTTTTACCATTTTCCCCTATAGAAAGTCTGTCTTGGACTGTGCTAAGTTTTAGCCATTGAACAGACTTGTGGGGTTTTTTTCACATTGTTTAATTATTGTTCACAAATTATAGGTATGAGCCATGGAGAAATATAGTCAAATGATGATGATGTCTTTTTGGTAAAAGAGGAGATGAATTAGTCCTTGATGACTGCTCATGTAGCTATATCAAAGTCCATTTATTTTTAGGATTTCAGAACAGGATTTTGTGTGTACTGGTTGGGAGATTTTTTTTATCCAACCAAACTATGAACACTGAGCTCTTGTGTACCTCTTGCTACTTTTACCATTTTTCATTTATTTTTCCCCCTATTTATTTCTTTCTTAATTATATGTGTAGTGTTGAATCTGGAAGGAAACAAGACAAACATAAAGACACAATAAATGGCAAAGTGACCAAAACAGAGTGGAGAAAGACCATCTACAAGCAAGGAGAAATTTGGCCTTAGTATGTGTAGAACATACTAAGACAAAATAAATAGCAGAGATACTGGATGAAAGGATATGAACAAGCTGCAAGAACAAGTGTATTTTCATTTACTTTCTTTACTTCTGTTTTAGTAATGATTTTCATGTCTCCAAACACCAAAAATCACAGGTAGAAGTAGTTGGTGTTCATAAAAATTTTGTTCTTTTCTTTCTGGGAGAACAAAATACGGAAATAACAGAAGAGTTCACAGGTTTTAGTACTTGTTGTCATCTAGAAATTAATTCTTAATTCTGCAATATTATTTGTAGAAAACCAAAGTGCACAGTTAGCCCACTTTTATCAATGTGTTATTTTTAGATATGAATAGCTTTCAGAAATATACTGGATTTGTACAAGTATTCAGAAGTTACACACAAAAGGTGGTTAGGCATTTCCAACATTATTCCAGCTGCACATCCCAGGTCAGCAGGAAGAGTGTTCAGCCACCAAGTTCATCAATTTTGTGCCTATTATACATCCTTGACAACTTTTTTTGTGATTTCTGTGGTGTTGTGATAAAATGAATATACTTCCAGTAGGCAATATATTTATCTCAAATTTATTTACTGCATGAAGACCGGCAAACAGCTTTCTGATGATAGCAACATTTTATTCAATATAGCCTTGTGAAAAAGGTTAACAGCTTCCAGATAACTCAATGGCATTACTCCAGCAGATCTTGCATCCCAGGGGTTTATGAGTGAATTTACTAGATTTAAACTAGTACTTTTTCCTGGCCTTTCCAATATGTACCTTATCACACAGATGCCTTTCCTAGATGTCCTCACTTACGTGCCCTTCATCATTTAGGCTCTGCATTGTAGTCCCTGGAAGTGAAGACCCTAAGTAGCCTGATGGTGATTTCTCTTAATGCCACTTTACACCCTTCTAATAGCAACAGAGCCATAAAATTAATGTAAATATAAATTACTCCCATTTTAATGCCTCTTTGCATTATGAGAGTGATGTGAAGTGCCCTTCTTACAAATTAGAAGGAGGCCTGGGAGCCCGAATTGATGTAACTCACATGCTGATGGGTGGAACGGGTGGAACAATGAGAGCAAATTGAAATCTCTCAGAGCTGGTTTGATGAGCAGTACTTGCACTTTCCTTCGGCTCCTTGGGCAGTACCTCAGATGCCCTCGTGCAGGATGAGGAGTGTGGCAGCCTGGGGCTGAGCCCTTCCCTCAAACATGGATGGGATTGCAGCCCAGGCACCTCTTCCCTGCCAGTGGTGCCAAGAGCAAAGCTGGGCAGGAGGAAGTGCAAATTTCCTGGGGCTGAACCCAGGGTTTGCTTTTCCAGAGGTGGGATTTGGGAGAGCAGGGCCTCTGTGCTCTCCTGATGGTGAGCCATGATTTATCCCCTCATCACTGCTACCTTTTCCAGAACCTTTTCTATTATTTCTTTCATTGAGAGAAATTTATTTCTTTGCACTACTAAGAGTAACACTGAATACGTGTGTTACAATACTGGTTTTGGCAACATTCACCCTTTGTGTTTGCTTCTTGTTTAAACATTTAACAGGCAACATATTTGGTCAAAAGTGCATTACAACAATACCAAAGGATGGCTGAGTAACTATCGAGCTGCAAATAGAAAATGCAAATATTTTAACTAAGTAATTAAGGATTTTATTTCATATGAAGCTTCCTATTCCAAATAAAAGTTGCTGTTAAATGTTCATTAAAAGCCAACCACAAATTGATAGAAAACCAGCAAATTTTGATACTTCCACAAGTAGTGAAACTTTCTTTTTTTTTTTTTCCAAATACCGCAAATTTCAAAAGCGTGGTGCTTGTAAAAGGGTGAAATATCAACATGTAATTTGATTATCAAATCCACTTGTGCAGTGTAAGTGTACATAATTTATTATATATTATTATTAGCCATCATTATAATCCGTTAAGAGATAAAAGCCCAGATAAATAAAGTCTGGCAAAGTAATGAACAGACACCATCACTTATACTGTTCAAAGAGAATAAAGAATTATATCATGTCAGTCTAATGCTAGTGAAATATTGTTTCCTCTGAAATTGCCTGTCATAATCATTCTTTGAAACTCTTTTTATTTCGTAGCAATGCCCTATGGTGTCACCACAATCTGCCTGGCGTGCAGAGAGCAGCTCAGGAACCAGTGAACTTCTGTGCTTTTACCACATTCCACAGGTTTCACACAACAACTTCAATATTGCAAATTAAACATGGCCTGTTTAAGCATTGTGGATGAAAAACTGGGTTTCATACCATTAAATAACTGTTATCTTTCCACTCTTCTTTTAAACAGTCACAAATCAAGCAACAACTATTTCAGAACATTAATTGGGAAAAAAGAACTTCTATCTAAAAAATATTGGCCTGAGTTAAATGATTTTAAAACATTGTTTCCATAAATCAAAAGTTATCTTTTATTTTAAAAAAATGTTGTACTTTTAATGGACAGTGCTGAAAGTTAACTTTTTTGAAAAGCACATTCCAGGGGGCTGCAGTTCTCTCATGGTATCACGCAAAATATGCTGGAGTTAAATGGGGTCAGGGTTCCTAAGAGTAGGTGAGTGTTGAATTAAATTTAGACATGAAGTACAATGTTGCAATTTGCAACGCTGTGCCTCGCAGACATGCTAGGAATGCAGTGTTCGTCGTATTTGACTATTTAGGCAGAATTCTAGTATAACTACATTTATCCACCTCAACAGTTGTCTCCTAACATTATCAGATCCATGGTAGGGGATCAGCAGTATTTCCTGTGCTCAGTCAAAACTTAGAGCAGCCTTGGGTTGGTCGCATTTTCTCCTGTTGTATTCAGCATCTGAAAAACTTGTAAAATATGCTTGGTTTTGTGTCTTTGCAAAGACCAGAAAAAAAAGGCAATATTTCTCTTTTGTGACTGTTCACTCTTCACTCCAATCCAGAGAATAACGTGATGAGCTTTTGGACCACTTTAAGAGGCATTTTTATAATAAAAAGTAAAATTCAATATAAATCAAATGTATTCTGACACTCTAAATTGTCTGTATCTCTACAACGCCTTGACCATGAAATGTTTCACCTTCAGTTTTGGAGACAGTATGTAAAATATTTGGGATATAAAATGAAGACTAATTCTGGTTACTAACTTCCGTACTTAAACAATCCACTATCTGATGTCAGTTCTTAATTGGTCTCTAGATATGTCAGCCTGTATAATGACATGGTAAAAGACAGGAAAGTGTCAAACATGGAGAGCTCATCTGGAGATGTTTCAGGCCCAAGGCCTTGACGATGCAAATCGGTGCATTAGTAATTCATGAATCTTCGGAGCTGCTCTTTGGCATCAAGGCCAGCTGGAATGGAGTAGGCAGTGCAGCACATTTCAAAGACTCTCACCCTCCACAGCAGCCTGGATGCCTGCAAAGTGTCATTTGAGAACATCCCCAGGTCCAGCTGGGCTGATGCCTGGGGATCACTCAGGAGGGTGTTACATGGACAGGACCAAAACCCTGTTAGGGACAGGTTACAAACAAGATTGGTGGCTGAGATTCCCATGGTCAAGAAGGTTCCTGGCATTTTTTAAACTGCTCATATAATACTATAAACTTACACCGACAGCTTTGCTTAAAGCCTCGGAGAGAATAAGGAACGTACATTTTATATGAACATGTCTGAATCAATTGTTTAATAAAATTGCCATTTAAGTTCTCTTTAATAAAATATGTAAATTATATTCCTTGCTTCTATCATTTCATTCTTTAACATTTTCCACTTCTATAATCATTGTCTTAGCTTTTTTTTTTTTTAATTTCCTCAGGCTACTGACTTTTTTTTTAAACTGGAATCAATGAGAAATAAAAAAATTATTCCTGAAGAATAACTTCAGTGCCAAAGACAAACAAACAAATAGAAAAAAATCCCCAATAAACAAACAAACAGAAATAAAGCAAAGGAAGTCAAGATGGTTTTCATACCACTTGGTATCTCTTTCAGACTTCTTCTAAGTAATGACATTGCACTCGGAGCTTGATTTCAACTCATTATTTATCAAAAATGCAAATTTTTTGCAGATTCTCATTCCTCCAGATATGGTTACAATTTTTATTCTTAAAGATACAGTTTTACACTTTGGCGAACTAAAAATTGTGTTGCTCCTTTGCAGCCATTTTACTAACAAGGACACATTTGTCCTTTTTACAGTGTGCTAGTCCTCTGACCCTTGTCCCATCCAGAGATGTTATCAAGAATGATATTTTCTTCTAATTAGTTGTTCAAATTTTAAATTGTGTAAAGAAACGAGCACACCCTTTTAGGTCTTCAGTAGAAGTATGCCTGGAAAATTTAGAAAAAATATTAAAAACACAGGGATATAAGTTAACATTTCTGGATACAACATGACCTTGGATACAGCTGTTTATTTCCTTGTGACAGAAACTATTTTTTGAAGATGGAAAAGTTATACATATTAAAATATATATGTAAAAATTGCTTACATATAAAAACTTTAGGTAAAGCCTCTCTATCTTCAGGTTCTACATCTTGAAGCAATAGTACTGATATCAGCTAGAAAGCTCACAAGAAAATTGTGTGTTATATTTTACATAGTTAGTAAAGAAGTAAGTTCAATCTTGTATTCAACCTAATTTCTATATGCAGAATAAATTGAGAACATTTTTTAGATTACTCTCAAAGAGGAAAGACACAAAATCTATACTGAAATCTGATATTTATTTTAATAGTGTGCTGCTAAGAAAATTACCTGCTGGCATTATTTTCATGAGATATTACAGAAAAGAAATTCTAGTTAATTTTTTTTGTTTTGTGCAAATCACAAAGCAAAACTAAGAAAACCATAGCTTTTGTATATGTAAATAAAGGTTATAATTTCACTATGGGTGACACACCAACTGCTCCATAGGGGAAGGGCAGCCAGGGGACAACCAGGACAGGAGAGTGAGGAGCCAGGGCCAGCCAAGAGGTCAGTGTGGGATGAGGAAGAGCTCAGGGCAAGGCAGCAGTGGGCACGGGGAAAGGGGGAACTTATCTTTCACACAACACTGACCCAAGGCTGAGGAGCCACGTGCCAGCACTGACCTTGAGCAGGCAGCAGAGGAGCAGACATGACCTTGACTTGGGCAGCAGAGCCTTTGGGGTGTGTTTGGGATCTCCACAGGGAGAACGGACAAGACAACTTTTTATTTTAGGAGGGGAAAAGGCTGTAGGGATGTAAGCTGTGTCATGTCACTTGCCCTCTGGTGCAGCAATTAGTCATGTGTTCCTTACTGGCACAGACAGAGCCTCCAGTAGTTGTTTGCTGAAAGACTTGTACAACAGAGCTCATGCTTAGCCTGTAAGACAAAACGTACAACCTGCCAATTAAAACAAGGTCTGTCCAGGTACCTGCTACAATTTTAGTATGCAGAACGCCTGTCTGATCTTTTGAGCAGATTTAATTCTAGCACACAGTCAGGGGAAAAACTACAAAATGATGAGGTAATCATCGCATGGATTTATGGCAGTTTGTTGCTTGTGAATTTTTTTTTTTTAAATCCCTTCCAAACGGTGTGCCTTGCTATCCAGACGGACACTGTTCATTTCACATACGCTTGGCAGCTTAACTTAGGTGAAAATAGGTATCTCAAGATATCTCACACACCTCAAGAGATGGATGTGTTGACAAAGAGAAGATACTGAAAGGCACAATACCTTTTCATACCTCCACAATCTGTGATTTTTGTCTCTGGTTCTGATCTTCATTGTCATGTACCGCATTGAGCAAGAAGAGCAAGTGTGCGTGGCTTTCATCAGCACATACCTTCAATTTCTCAGTGTTAGCATTTCAGGACCCATCTCTCCTCTGGATTAATCTGATTAGACTCTGTGTCAAAGCTTCCTGTAAGTCAGTTTGCTGCTAATAGAGTCCAGCCAAGGAAGACTTAGTTCCTGCAAAATGTTCTGCTTCTCTTTCATCCGGAGCTTCAGTGTGTCATCATTGACATCAAATCGCTTTTCTTCTGCTCTGGATAAAAGTCAATAATGTGCATAAATAATCACATAAAACTTGCCAGTTTCTGAAGCAGAGTTTCAGTTTCAGACAAAACTTGGAATGGTTTTGAGCACACAAATCTTTGCACATTTCCATGCTTTATGTTATTTCTGTTATACAGCTGTTGTGATTGGTTTTGGGCAGATCGAGTGACTTGTGTAGCCACCAGCTGAATCACAGCAGAGATTTAAAAGTCACTCCCATGGGTGATGAGCAGGCACAGTACAGACCTTCCCAATCCCCTTTTATCTTGGCTGGCTGTTGGAACATGGTGCTGGTGACGCTGGGTCACAGCTCATATGGGGGATGATGAGGCAGATAACGCTGCCATCAGAACAATCTGCTCCTTATCTGCTCAGAAGGCAGAAGGCCCCGTTCCCCATATGCCCACTGAAGACTACCAGAATGAGAAACCCCTCAGATATGAAGACATACAGCTTTTGTTATACAGACTTTCTCTTTTCCAGGACTAACAGACTGCATAAATTGCACTCAAATTTAGGAGGCATCTTGCAAAAAAAAAAAAAAAAAAAAATATTCATTTAATGATGATTTATACCTGAACATATTTTTAAGGTGAAGTTTTGCTTCCACTAATTAATTTTATTCCATTTTAAAAAGCCAGACACAGGAAGATTATGTTCTTTAGAAGTGATTACCCCCACAACAATTGCATGCTTATTCAACAAGTTAATTTTCCATCAGTACAGTAATGTTTACTGCACTTGAAGCTTGCTGTTTGCCAGGAGATACAGAGATACAGCTGGCTTTGGGCTACCCAGTACTCCTTAGGCATTCTAAGTCATGCCAGTTACTACATTTGGTCACCTTTGAAACACCTTATGTTTGCTTAAATCATGTCTTTTTGTACATAGTGCACTATCCTCTTACTCCAAGTACGGTATTTTTTTTCTAGATTAAGCTTACAATTCCTTTTAACTCAATGTTATACATTAAATCCTTAAAGTACCTAAAGGAGCAATAACACTTTGTAGAATTATTTCATTTCATTTAAAAAAATGAATTATAGTATGTGAGAGATATAGAAAAATGAAGAAATCACTATGAAATGTAAGATAGAATAGAATTCTAGAAATTATTGTTAATTTTTGGTGAATAATTGTTACGTTCATACCAAATTATAAAGCAAGAAGTAGTTGCTTTCCTGCATTAACTATTCTCTATATATGTGTGTCATTTTTCCCAGCGTGGGGCTGATCTCATTCTCATCCAGATCAATAGTAATTTTTCAACTTAGTTCAATGGGTGTTAGATAAGCTTTTCTGGGAAAAGTACCTTCCACAAACCTATTGAAAACAAAGACATTTTCCACATAAAAAGACATCTACATAATTATTCATTAAAGTAACAAAGCAATTCTTATGCCACAGGTCACAGTTCTAAGGACTTGCACCCAAAGTAGCTAATTCTCTTGAGATAAATCCTCTGCTTTTCACAACTCTATTTTCTAACATTGCCTTATCCTAAATGCACAAAAAAATTAGCAGCAGAAGTCAGAGTCCTAGAAGTGAAGTGAACATGTTGTAGGGTTTTAATGGTAAAATACCATTTTGCTTCTCAGTGGAGAAGCCATTTCAGCATGATCCATTATTAATTTTAAAATTATTTCAGATCAAGACATTTTCTCTGAAGGACTCTTAGTTGAGGCTATAAACTGGGGGCTTGTTACATCTGTTAAAAGAATATCACTTCACTTTCATCAGCTGCTTCTTTCATAAAGAATATTTTTAGACTTTAAGAAAGAGAAAGGGAGCTTATCTCTCTGTATCAGTCATCTCCTAGCATAATGTCTAGTACATGGATTTCTAAAGCAGAATTTATCACAGAGCCATGGAATGGTTTGGGTTGGAAGGCACCTTAAAAATCACCCAGTTCCAAATTCCTACCTTGGACAGGGACACCTTCCACCAGACCAGGTTGCTCAGAGACCCATCCAGCCTGGCTTTCAAAACTTCCAGAGATGAGTATCTACAACTTACCTGGGCAACCCCAAGCCTTTCAGCCTGTCAAGTTCTTCCATCTGCCTTGGTACCATTCTAATATCCAACCATAAACCCAAATTATCTGCTGACTATCACTGACTTGGTGGACTTGAATACAAGGCTTTGGTAAAGTCACTACCTTAAAATGAAGATGTAAGAGTCAAGAGACTGGCAGATCCTTCATGGTCTCCATGTAACAACATTTGTAGTTGGATTTAACTGAAATATAATACCAGTCTCATGATTAAGGCTCAGGAAGTTTTTTATCCAGGTGAGTGATCTGGTTTTATTTCTTGTGATTTAAAAATTAAAACACTCCAGTATCTCTCCCCAGATGGAGGGTGATAAAATTTCTTTTGCAGGCTCCTGGTGTCCAGGTAAGGTCAATCTACCACATTCCTTTAAAATTAGAAGGCTATTTGGGACAGTCTGTCCATACTTGTCCAGGTCCCAAACATACCCCTGAGCCCATCTTACTGTGAACCAGAAAATTATTGTGATAATCTTGGATTACTGTACCATGTTTTATCCAAAAAGAGGGAGAAATACAGTTTTCTTTAAGTGTCAGAAGTCATATTCTCAACTTGATTTAGTAACCCTGAAGCTTCAATTCAATTTTCTCATTAGCACCCTGTCTTAGAGGGGTAGGTTCAGTTGTTAGATCAGGGAATTGTGAAACCAAGGATTGTAGCTTTGTTTATGGATTAAGTACTCCTGTATTTAGGGTGACATCAAAAAGGCATTTGTGAAGTTAATGATTCATCCAGTGATTTCTGAATCACAGAACACCACTGATAAGCACCTAAGAAACAACAGTTTCAGAGGATGAGGGAGCATTCATTGTGGAATAAAAAACAGAGTAAAGTGCAGTCTGGGGGGGTTGTGTAGTGATATTTCTGTTGATACCGCCTCTTCAGTGCTGAAATCCAGCTCCATAATCTATAGCTCCTTGAAGAAGCATTTTTTAATTTGGCATCTCAATTTTGCATTCAATTAACAGGTGGTTTTACCCGGAAAGCCAGACAAAGCTGAGACACTGTCTCTGGAACCTGCAGGTTTTGATGTGATGTATTTGATCCAACCTCCATCCCCCAAGAAGCATTATCCTTCTGAAAACAAAGCAACCCAAAATCACGTACGTGACAGAGAGACATTTTCCTCTTATAATAAAGTGCACATCTTAAAGCTTGCTGAGATGCTATTTGGCATTGTGAAAAAAAAAAACCAACACTGCGGCACAGTAGGCATCTCAAAGAGAAAAGGGACACTGAAGGGAAAACTGTCTACAAAATCAATGAGACAAAAAGATAAACACTCCACTGAAGAACTGAATGTTCAGTGTGTCTTATACAATTCTTCTAATATAAAAACAGAAACTGACATTTGATTTAACTGAGGAATTAGATAATTCTGACTTCAAAGGAGGAGAAGAAGATTAAACTGACAGATGAAATCAGCTACAAAAGGGTGTTCTTTACCCATCATCAGTAGAAAAGGAACTAAGGATTGAAGTCCCTACCCAGAGATCACTGATGGCCAGAAAAAAAGAGTTTATTAGGAACATTCTGATTTTGAAAGTGCCTGCCCTAGCATAATGGTTAATCTCATTAAAAATACTATTTTATTCTTTTTTTTTATTTTTTCTATATTAGGACTCACACCCCCACAGCTGTATGTTCTTGTCTAATTCTAATGCAATTTCCCTGTTCATTTCTCTAATTTTCCAGAAAGCATTCGGCACCTAGCAGGTATCTACTACAAGCTTTCTTTACCTGTCTCTGAAAAATGAAGAGTCTTGAAATTCATGAAGGTAACTCAGTGAGCTGTTACATTATCAGAATAATTATAAGAAAGTCAGCGTAAGAATCAAATTTCTTCTATGCATGACAGAAGTAAGGGAAACTTAAATTCCCTGAGACATTTGGTTTGCTGCAGCTGTAATGATTCTTAGCTAGGAAAAAAAAAAGACAGGATTTTTGTGTTTGGCAGCTACTTAGAAAAAAATAATGCTACTTCAATTTATTTTTTTTTTAATATTATTGAATTTCCAAGTTCTCTATGAGTAGAAATAGGCAGGAGGAAAGATAGATAAAAACTTTTTTTTTCACTCTGACTTTTGGGTTTATTGATTTTAGTTTTATCTAAGCACACGTATTTTCTTTTGATGCTAAAAAACTTAACTTCCACATAATCTTGGGAGCTGATGCAGTTATTCAAAAATACCTGTATTTTAACACATGCAAGAAATAATTATACTTCAATTTTTCAGTAATGATGGTAGGATGGCTTCTATTTTCTATTTTCATAGCAAGCACTGAAGATGTTTTTCTCCACAGTTTTGGTAATATCTGCTTCATATGCATCACATCCATGTATCTTTTTGATGCGTCATCTTTCTCCTCCTTGTCAGAGGTGAATAAAGGACCTAACCATAAACTTAACCTTACTATTAAATATTTGTGCCAAGAATCCCTGCTCTGATTTCTGAGCACTGGAGTGACTAGTCAAAATCCAGATCTTCTGAAAAGCAATGTTGATTCTTCCCAGGCTGCAGAGTGTCAGGGCTGTTTGCCTGCCTGACATTAAACAGCAGTTATGTTTTCTTCTACTTTTATTAAAAATTAATGAGATCAGAAGGACGTAAAAAGCTTTGTTGTACTAAATTGCTTCTAATGTATTTCCAGAACATGCTATATGAGAAAGCCTTTTAGCAGCAGAAATATTGCCATTTGATAATCTAGAACCCACTTTCCAGAGGTGGTAATGGCATTTCCCAGAATAATGAGATGTTTGAGGAAATTTTCCTAATTAGATGATAGTAAATATGCTCAAATCCTTGGAGATAATTTGTGACGGAAAGGGAATGAGAGAGGAGAGAACAATCCAGAGTAGCTACAGAGTAATGCAGATAAAGCATTTCCTCCAAAAGCCCTCAGAAGCTAGAATTTGAGTTCTAGTATAATCTGTGGGATGCAGGAGGCTGCCCACAGCTCTTTCTTGATGGAAAAGAGTTGGGGAGAATTTGATATCTCCTCTTATAAATAAATGATTTGGTGTGAATTTTGGCCACTAGTGAAGAAGAACAGAGTGCTCAATTTTACTGATTAGAAACAGATTTATTAGTTACAATTAGAATTATTTTCAGCTGCCTTTACAAAAAATAAACAGTAAAGAAGATCGATGTTAAACTGGCGATGCATATGTTCTATAATAAAAAACCTACATATGATAATAATTCAGGTTTCTTTAACCCTTAATTTCACACAAAATAGATGAGAACACTATTTGGCACTGAGTAGTTTTACCAACAGCACCAATACAAACAGTTCAGAATTTTCTTTGTGTTAACATGCTGTCAAATATAAACAACTCTGGTCCATCACCAGGTCTGATTCACCCAGTGAAATAAATACACAATATTTACTCACAGAAGTTCTGAATTTTCTATATTAATTTTAATTAGAAAATCAAATGTGAAGACAGAGTCTTAATGATGTAACGTAAACTGACCACAGTAATTAAGAAAATTGACATTTTATGCCCCATGTACTAGTCACAGAGGATCACATAGAGAAATCCTTAAAATTAAACTGACAGAAGATGCTGTAAAAAAATGTAAGAAAGATTTGGGAAAGGAAAATGAAAAGAGCACAGTGCACCCTTCCCAACAGGAAGAGGCTGATTCCTGCAGATCTTCAATTATATCTCAAAACATAGTTGTTCAAGAAGAAGCACACTTTGAAAAATCCACAGAGGATGTTTCTGGGAGAAAGGATATCTAAGATCAAAGTTTTGTCTTCATAAGTTAGTCTAAGGACACAGATAAGAATCTACAGGCAGAACACACGATTAGAAACAAACCTGAAGGTAAAGCAAATCACTGTATTTTGTTATGGGTGTTGCTCCAGCCATTCATGACAAAGGAACTAGGAAACTTTTCAAATATTTACAGATGAAAACCAAATATCATGTTTTGCTGCACTCTTTCTGGTCATCCTGAAAGTCTGATGGAGTTGCAAAAATCTAAACCATCTGGTTCCATGTTGAAGAAAAAAAACTCCAGGTTAATAAAAATGAAGATAGATAGATAGATAGATTAGATAGATAGATAGATAGATAGATAGATAGATTAGATAGATAGATAGATAGATAGATAGATAGATAGATAGATAGATAGATAGATCGATCTTCAAATTACCAATAATGAGATGTTTACTCTGATGGTAATGAAAAGCCAGGTTACATACAAAGGACATTACTCCCATATTTAGTTTCAGCATTTTACTACCAGAACAGGCAGCACTAACTTACACAAAAGTTGGTCGACTACAACAACCCTGAACACAACTGAGATTTCCAGATATTAAATAAGAACATGGTTTCTGTTCATAGGGTGGAAAGTGTAACTATTTTTTTTTTTTTTGCCTGCTTGATGACTTCTATTTTGCCTCCACACAAACATGAGCATTTTTGTGTGGAGTTTTACTTTTTCTCTGTATGGCGAGTGCTTAGAATTCAGCGGGGGAAAAAAAAATGCAGTAAGAATTTTAAAGAGAACACAATCACAGAATAATTTGGGTTGGAAGGACCTGTGGAGATTGGAGGGGTCAGCTCAAGCAGGTGACACAGAAATGTGTCCATGTGAGTTTGGAATATTTCCAGAGAGGGAGAATCCAGAACATCCCTGGGCAGGTGTTCCAGTGCTCTGTCACCGTCATGGAAAATTCTTCCTCTTGCTGAGATGATAGTTCTTGTGTTTTATTGTATGGTCATTGCTGCTCCTTCTGTCACTGGGCACCCCCAAAAGGAGTCTGGCACCAATCTCTTGGCACCCACCTTGGAGATGTTCATTGATGAGAACCCCTTGCAGGCCTCTCTTCTCCAGACTAAACAAGCCCAGTTTCCACAGTCTCTCCTCAGAAGAGAGATACTCCAGACAAGGATGACTATTTTAATTTCTGTTAATTGATTGCAAAGCTTAGGATATTACAGAAACTGCTGTAATTTTTTCAAAGTTGAATTCTCACAGAACCTATTTTTATCAAATCTGAAGCTTTCTGTGGCAAAGCAATTTTAGACCTCTTTTTCTCCTGCGTTCCAAAATGACAGTTCAAAAATTGTTTCCATCTTGATATATCAAAATGAAATTAAAAAAAAATATCATCCGATTTTTAGGTGTGTAATTTTGTTTCTTGTGGGGGAAAAAAAATCTTATTTTGATATTTTTTATTTGCATCCTGAAGGGAACAATGAAAAGCTGCTACATGGAAGGAATTCATTGGACCGAGACTTCCAGGGGAATTTGAAGGGGTTATGCAAGTGAGTCCAAATGAAGTTAGGATTAGGAAGCCCTGGGCCTGGCACCTTCCAAAGAGGTTGAGCCTATAAGAGATTCAAGAAACTTGAAAATTCCTTTCTTAAACTTCATTAACTCAAATACAGGAACAAATATTTCAACTTATTTTCATAGAGCTCTATCAAGGAAAGCTATTTTCAGACAGACTAATTTGGGCGCATAATAGCACCAGAAACACTGTTGGTAAATCAATGATAATGGGAGTTATGCTGTCTTGACTCTTGTCACAGTTCAGTCCCTTTTGTACAAGTGCAATATGTCAGTCTCCTCACTAGAACAACTTTCACTGCTGTGTGCCTTACTGACCAGAATTGTACTAAATATGGGATGAAAACAGTGTCCATGTGGAAGTAAACAAGTGGCTATGGAAAAATTCCAAATTGTGTTGCTATCATACAGAGTAAGAACATATCAATATCTTTTGTTTCTCAGGATTAAGCTATGTGAAGGTTTGTTACTCTGCTGATAGTGTGCATCTACAGGATTTAAAACAAATGCAGCCTTGCAGGAAGGCCGGTAAAATAACTTGTTCCATGCTCTCACTGCAGGATGCAAAACATTAACTGCTCAGTTACATAAATATATCTTACATACCCAATCAGATCCCAACACGGGTACAAAATGATCTTCCCTGTTTTGTGTATAAGTTTCTTTGTTTCATTCTCAGTATTAGGAGTCCAATTTGAACATACTGTTCTTAACACCAGCAAATGTCTGCAGCAGCAGGCGCAATTATAGAAATGTATTAAGAGAAGGGTGTTTCAGAGCCAAATTCACTGCTTCTTAAAAATGTCTGGTTGCTGGATTAAGGTTTTATTGAATGTATCTCTCCTCGGTATTGAATTTGGGGCAGCGTAACCTATGAAAATAATGATAAAACATATTTACCCATTAATGGCACAAAGATTAACTAACTAGAAAGGAATTTCCAGGTTGCTAACTTATTCCAAAGTAAGAGCTGGCACTTCCAGGACAGCTGAAGCCATGACATGTTCTATGCTCTTTCACAAACCTGATGAATGTAAATAACCACAACAGCACATGTCAGATGTACCATGGCTGCACAGGGAGTGCTGCAACCTTCTGCATCACACTCAGCTGCCCACATTCTCCCAAAACCGGGAGTCATTTGGTCTCAAGCATCTGAAATTGGCATATGTCTAACAACAGGTTATGGAAGAGTGATACGGCACCCAAAGATACAAAAGGGCTGTTCCAAAACCATCGACAGCCCAGCTCCAGTGTTCAGTAGATCACTGTACGTGAAGTTATCCTTTTTGTTTCCAGACATTTCCTCTGAAAGCTCATAGAAAATCAAAGTGTCTCAGAGACATCTGCTTCAAAACAAACCATCTCCTCACACAAAGATCAATATAACATAAAGAAAGGAATTACAACTTGTTTATAGTTACCAAAGATTGAATACGTATTTCTGTCTTTGCTGTATTTAAGGCGCTCCTGCCAAGTTCTGAAAATCAGTTTCCTTCATTACTGGTTTGGGACTGAGGACTAGTCCTTGCAGGTTTTGTGCTTCTAGCTGGCAGAACCCGCTCTAGGCATCATGGGTCTAGAGATTTTATTATTCTAGTTCATACCTATTTCACCAAAATATGAAAGCCTTTGAAAATAATATTAAAAAAAATATTCATTGTGATAGTTGGAGCACTGTTTTATTTGTATTTATTTCTGTTACAGTTTGAAAAGCCAAATAACATTTGAGGTTTTCCATATTAACAATGTCAACACATTTGGCCCAGATAACAAGGAGCACAAAATAAGGTAACACTGATTATGGCCTGGCAGATGAAAATGCCTTGAGCTGCCTTCAGCTAGAATAGTAAATGTTTGAATAGCCCAGGGCTCCGTTAAACAAATGACCAACAAAACCTGTCAGCACCAGTAGGCTGACTTTAATTTCAAATAATTAAGTACAGCAAAATAAAAATCAGTTGGCTGGTATGCAACATTGTTTTCTTGATATCTTCAAAAGACCAAATAAAAAAGGACTGAAGAGAAGGAAGAAGAAACTATGTCTACTGCTCAGAAACATTCAGTAGCAAAGACAAAATTTTGGGAAAAGAATGAAAGTGAGAGTGAAAAGTGGATTTTGTCCAAATGTCAGTTGTGTGTTAAGAGAAAATATAATAACAACTGTGCAAACTTCAGTTTATTTTTAACTTCAAGTCTGTGAAGGGGGAAGAAGATCACACTGTGAGATAAAACCGTTCGTTAAAAAAAGTTAACAATCAATCTGCAATAATAATTTTCATGGGCACAACTGAGAAACTGCCATCTCATTTGCAGCATGTTTAAAAGAAAAAAGTCTCATTATGTCCTTCAGACAGAAGTACTGAACTTAAAATCCAAGACTGAACTTTTGGAGCATATTAAAAAAAGGGCAGAAAGGGGAGTAGCCTAAAAATGGATGAATGAACAGACACATATCTTTCCCTTTGGTCCTTCATGTGTATCCTCCTATGTCAAGTACATACTTTCAGACCAAAGGGGATTTCAGTTCTCAGTCTTTCTGTCCAGTATGTGGTTCACCAGCTGCTGCTTTTTATTTTCAGGGAGAGTAAACAAATGAGCAGACACAGAGCAGAATTATGAATTTTTATTCACTGTGGATAGTGGTCAGCTTAAGATAAGTAATTTAGCATGAGAAAGATCTTGTGTTGCTCTGTGCATCTTAAAGTTCCAAAACTGAAACACAAGAGGGGGTATGTAACCTTGCTTCTTTCATGTTGAATTACCTGTCTAGATGGGGAAAAAACCATTTATTACAGACATTGTTTTTTTTGTGTGGAACCCCTGAGGTGTTTTTAGAATAAGCAATTAATTCTTACTGAGGGCTATATATAATTTGTATCATAATACTATAAATAATATGGAAATAGAAAAATAAACTAGAAATTTAAAATAAAATAATTACCTTAAATGGACATTATTCCACTGAAAGCCTATGATGATATTTCTAGACTGTTCCAGAATGTTCACACTGTTTCTAGTGTGTTCATGTGTTATTAAAGAAAGTGTTTAAAACAGCTATTAAAAAAATATATTAAACTTCCTTTAATACACCACCAGCTTTTATACTGACTTTTCTACATTTCACTGTTTATGCCACTCAGGAGTGATGCCTCAAGGTCAAAGTAGTGCAAATTCATACTCACTTCACAGCCAGTTTTGCTCTTCCAAGCAGTTCAGAGTAAGCTCCAATTCTATTTCCAATTTGTCTCTTGTGGGAAGGATGTTGAGTGTCATTTTTTTTTCTCAGTACTGTGATGTGAAATAGATATGTGCTGTCATGCTTCTGAGAGATTTGAGGAAAGGAAGCAACTGATTTCTAAACCAGACTTGTGCATTTATTACTTATCAACATGAAAGTCATAGGGAAAAAAAACGGGAAATTACAAGATATTGCTGTCCTTCAAAAATGCTGAAAAATCAACACACTAATCACAAGAATTTTGTGGTTTCCACCCAGTTAGTTGGTGTTTTATGAATTCCTTGCTTTTTTTTTAATTTAACAGCTATTTGGGGCAGGTATGGTTTTGCTTATTTTTTGTATGAAGGAGGTAGTTTGGTTTGAGCTTTTAAATGAATTTTTTCTCAGAACACTGTTCATTTATTAGATTTCTAAATGTTGGAACTATCAGCAGCCATATGCATAAGGGTGATATGATGTTTTGCCTTTTGCTTTTAACTCCCCTTCTTTCTCTAGCACATGTTCTTCTAGGCATTTTGCTCTTAAATGATCTCTGCCTGTCTTTCTTCACGAGACGGAACAAACAGGATTTCCCAATAAATGGAAAACTCACAGAAATTATGTGAATATGGCCCAGCAATTCATTCAGTCCAACAGGTAGGAAAATCATCATTCTCCAGGGTGATGAAAAGCTGTCTTTTGTCTTCTGTGTCAGATAATAAAATGACTCAAAAAATCAGAGTCGGGAAGGAATCTCATGGGATGTTCAGGAATACTGATCCTGATGTTCCTATTTTTTATTGATTCCTTTTAACAGCACAGCCTTATGCTCCTTTAAATATCTTGGACAGAATTTAATCCAACTCATGGCACCTAAAAAAGGATAGAAAAAGGGACTTTAGGGTATTGTTTGGCAGCAAGCTCAGAATGAGCCAGAAGCATGCCCTGGCAGCCAAAAAGGCCTCCAGCACCCTAAGCAGCATTAACAGGAGCGCAGCCAGCACAGCACTGCCTGAAAACAAAAACAAAAACAAAAACAAAAAAAAAATATCAAAATTAAAAAAAAAGCATTATTACTGTTGGTGAAAGAGGAGGGTTGGCAATAGCACAAGACAGAACATTGCACCAGCAATTTGCTTTCTCAAAATGCCTTCTGGGTGTAAATCCCTGATGTCATGTAAGATATCCCATGGATCATGTCCTGCCTGGTGCTCTGCTTTGCTGATCCTTTCAGTACACCCTCTGTAGTTGTTGATGGCATTTTAGTTCAAGAGTTAAGCAACAAGTCACATTTACATGGCCATTCTCACACATGTTCTTTACCATCTGAGCAAGAAGAGCCATTATGATACAAAAGGCAATCATTTCTGCTGTTAGCATATATGGGCAAGAAAGAAGTTCAGAGTAATGGACCTTACTGATTTTTTATTTAGTTAGATCAGCTTGGATACCATGGGAAGAGAAATTTGAATAGGGAGAAGGTATAGCAATTGTAATATTTATGTCTATTTTTCAAAAATATTATAATTTAATTTTCATAAATAGAATATTACATAAAAATAGCCTGAACTGATAACAGACAAAAAAGATAAGAGATTCAGATAGAAATATCATCTTCCTCTGGTTTCCAACACTGGCTTTTCCAGATAGGATGCATGACCGAGACCCAAAAGGGGCCCAGAAGTACCTACACAGGCCAATGGTCAGCTCTAAAGCCATAGTCTAATCTCTCAAAGAGATACACCAATTAGAGTTCCCACCTAAACAATATTTTATAACTTACATTAAATGCAACCTAAAAGCTCCAAGGACTGAACTGGGACAAGTCTTTAACCCTTACTGGTAGCCATTTCTGGTCATCTGGCTTAATTATGAAAATAATACAGAAAGCCCCTGCATTTTTAATCAAGTGTAAAACTCTGAGCACTTTGCAGACATAATTTTCTGGAAAGAAAAGGAAGCACAGTCAAGAGTGATTGCCATTCAAATTAAAGGGGAAATACGGCAGGAAACATTCTGGCCATTACAAAACATCCTGAGAGCAAAGATATCTGAAAATTGTCAAAAATCCAGGCATGCCATTAAACATATATTTATGATAAACACAGTGAAACAATCACATTTTTCCATTTTAGAAGTGTCAGTATAAATTATATTTTCTTTTCCGCACTGTCGGATTACAAAGTTCATCTTCTCAAACTATTACTTTGCAGTCTGGCTTTGGAGTTAAATCAGAATCTAGTCACACTGACTAGATCTAGTCACCTCCATCTCACCACAAAAATTTTTAAAGTTCATTTTAGCAAAGGATCTTAAGCAAATGTTTAGCTTGAAGAAATATTCAAAATCATAATTCTTTCCAAGAAGCTGTATATTGTAAAATGATTTTAAGGAATATATTCTTGCAGAATGACTTCTGCCTCCTAAAGAAGATATGCACATATGGAATGATGTCTTATATAAATACCGGGTTTGTGTGCACAGATGCAGCCGTGTACATGTCTGCAAGCTCAGATCAGTCTTCAGTTTTCAAAAATTTAGCATTGGAAGTTGAGTACTTGATTGAACCTCTCCAGTTTCTGCCATGGAGGGCTTCATTTCAGAAGTGGTTTTTTCTCTTGGAGACCACTGATGCCCAAACAGGTACAGTGCTGACCTAAATTCCTCTTTGCTCAGGTACATTTCTTTCTTAGGAATAATTTCATGGATGCCATGTCTAGTTTGCCCACTTGAGTCACTGGTACTGCAAATTAACGTCTTGTTCTGAGAAAGTGTGGAATGGAATATTGTTTCTGGAACAGCTGTCAGCAACCCAGAGCCCGGAGGACTTGAAGAACTTTGAAATGACTACCCACAAGCTGTGGTTCTGTCCCAGTATACAAAGACCACTTTCAGTTCACACCATTATGTATCCTGCAGCTTCTTGACCTCTTCCCTGTCAGCTGAGTTGTTCTGATTGATGTGATTCAGTGGATAGAGAGTTGGCTTGTCCATTCCCTTATAAATGGAAGAAAGAATGATTCCATGACATACACCTGCAAGACAGGGCTGGTGATAAGGTAGTCCCTGCACAGTCAAGTAAAGAAGTTCCTTATTCTCCCATATCCCTTTGTGGAGATGATCAAGACAAATCCATTTTATTTAAATTTCTAGAAAATTAGTTTATTAGAAACCTTGGCCAGAAATACCATACTTTTGTCCATTATTTTCCACAATTTTTTTCCCATTTTCCTTTACCCTTGCACTTTTGCTACTTTTCAGTTTCTTAAATCCTAAACACCACACCATAACACAAAAGGAGATACAGATGTTCATATATACATGATCAGCTGGTGTATTTCTAAGCTAAAAACAGGTGATGCTACTAAGTAAAAATAGAAAGTTGTATTCTAACAGTTTGAGGCAAGAAAAGACATGGAGCATTAAGGAAATTCAGTGGACAGGGATCAAACCTTGTAGCTGGATGGGCAAGATAAATAATAACGAGCTTCAGTGAATGCAAGACTAAACCACAGCCTCCACCAAGGAAAAAATATTCTGAATTTTGTATGTCAGCAATGCACAAAGTCACAGAAAAGATTATCCAGGAGTTTAACAACAATGAAATTAGTTTTAGAATCTCCAGGGCTTTACAAGCAACATTATAATGATAAAAAAAAAAAATAAAATCACAGATAAGGTATTTCTGCCTGCATAAAAACAAGCAATGTTATACTACTCCTTTCTTAATTTAGAAGTTATGATTTATTTGTAAAATAAAGGTAGAATCCATATTCATGGAAATGAAAGCACTGCTGTGCATATTATGAGGGAGAATTTATTTAAATGGTGAAAAAAAAAACAATTAAAGCTTATCATATAAGACATAAATGTACATTGATAACTACTCAATATACCACATGGACCCAAAACATCTGAACCACACAGAACAGTCTTTGCTGGTCGACCCATCCTTCTTTGTGGGAAGATATTTATTAGTATGAGATCCTGTTGATTCTCATTATAATGGTATTTCAGGTAAACTAATTCAAAATTAAACCACAGCAACATCAACCAAGACAGCCTTCTAATGTCTCTTTTGTGGTCCATGTTAAACTTTGGTTGATCTGAAAACATATGAAAAAGACAAAAGCTGTGACCAGCTTGCATTTCCATTGATGAAGCCAAAGACTGTCGGGCAGTTTCTCTTTACTCACACAGTACTTTGCCTTCAAAAGCAAAGTACAGGTTGATTGAAACTAATACAAAACCCCCCCTTAATTCTTGAGATATAGGTAATTACTCCAGAGCAGACCTAAGATCACCAGTAGAACAGGTACAAAAAAACCTCAAAAATGTCATTACCTGAGTTCAGTGTACTAATTAAATAGAGAATTACACTTTCCACAGCTGTTAGTCCAGTGCCTTTCAATAGAACTTTCAGCTCAGGTCCTGCAGAGAAAAATAGCTACCTTCACAAAATATGGTACTTAATTTCAGAAAAAAAGTGATTTGAATATGTAGGAAAAAATTAACTGTCCATTTGTATGATTATTACCACAGCCCTTCAATGACAATAAACCAAGATTATTGGCAGAAGCTTGACTCTAGCTTTGAATTATTTTTTTAATAGTAATCAGATAAAATTTCCAATTTTTTTATCCTTTAATTTGAAATCTGATTTCTTAGTTATGAGGTGGCATTTAAAATTTTGCCTTTCACCTAGCTCACTAATATTAGTAGGTTTAAAGTGTTACAAAATAAAATAATGATTGTCACTGAGAAATGCATTTTTTGCATAGTCATTGCCCTTCTTATTTGTTAGACAATCTCATTGTGATATGATCACGTCTCTTCAAACTTTTCAGGGACATGAGATCATGTTTGTAAATGCTTTCCACTTCAGTGTTGTAAAGCCAAGCCAAAGATGTGGGGATAAAGAATAGGTGGAAGCATAATAACCCCCTCTCAAGGCACTAAACAACAGTAGGATGAGAGATCTTAGAATATTAACTACTTTTCTTCAACCCAAGAAGAATTTTTTTAAAGGAGCCATGTTTTAAAACACACATCTTGAGAGGTTTTCTGGCTTAATATCTAGTCTTTCCATTTTTATCACAAAGGCTTTTGCAAAAAGAATATTTTCTAGGACGCAAAAGAAAATTGAGGACTAAAAACTGAGTAATTTGTTCAACTCTGCAGAAATCTTGCATTACTTTTCCAGGAAACCTGCTTTGTAGGAGGTTTTCACTTGCCTCATTACATACATGGAAAGAGGCATCGTTGTTCCGAATTTCAATCATATCTGAAAACATCGTTCAGAAGTTTCTAGCAAAATACCCTCTCCTCGTCAAGACAGAGTCATAGCTGACATTACTTGCAGTTCCCCAGTTATTTGCCAAAAATAAAAATTTGAAAATGATGATGGGAAGGTTGTAGCTGAAGATGTGTCCACAGAAACCAGGAAAAAAATGAAAAAGCATAAAGTGAAGCAAATCAAAATTAAGTAGAGTAAGCAGGCTGTAGTCAAAGTGAGTCTTTCAGTTCTAGACTGAAAAATAAGTATTAATATTAACATGGATACTGGTGGACACTTACAGGCAATATCATTTTTTTCTTTGCATAAAAATGGAGATTACAAAAAATCAAATAAAGGGAAGGGACAATAGTCACAAAAGTAGGTTTACAGTTACTGCTGGTTTCCTCTCATAGGTTAAAGGAATCATTAGATGTGAAAATATTACGGTGAAAAAGAGCTCAAGTGTAATGGAAAAGAAAATGTAATCTCTCAAGAACTTTGGAACACATGCTCTGAAAGTTAGTGCTACTTAAATATTTCACCGCTAGTTTTCATTCCTAGAACTACAAAATTATATCTAGAAATGTACTTTATAAGTTTAAGTCACATAATATCATTAATAAACTCACTGTACTTTCTTTTTTATATTTTAAAAAGCAACAGAAGAAAACATCTTGCTAATGGAGAAAATTAATTCATGATATTTTAAGATTTTTTTCACACACATACACACACACACACACACACACACACACACACACACACACAAAATCTTTTTTGTTAAAATATATTTGGTTTTGAAAAGAAATAAATCATTAATTTGAATTTTTAATTTCATGCAAGAAATCATAAACAGCTTTCAGGACTTAAAATGTTACCCAGTCTGGGGGTATATAGGGATCATCACCTCTCTTCTCAGGTGATCCATGTCACAAAGCCTGACTGGAGTCAGTCAGGCATCCTTGGATAGGGTCTAAACTCTCACAGAAAGCCCCTGAGGAGCATTCACTCTGTTTAGGACAAGTTATGTGCAGCATGGGATGTTCTCCAATAAAAAGGCTCCATTTGGGATAAAAATTAAGTCTTTTATTGCACAAGAGGGTTAGGACACACCACTTTAAGCAGTCAATAGATGATACTGGTTTTGATTTTTCACCCGTAAGAGCCAACAGATGATTGTGTTTTCTGTTATTTCAGAGAAATTAGCTATTTCCAGACTATTTACCACTTGTTCAGAAGACAAATTGTTGTTGCAGTTCCTGTTTATGCACCTCTTGTGGAATCTCAGGGTGCCTCTGGCATCTAGATTCTCCCAGTTTTCATCCACACAATTTCCAGATGTATTTTTCAAGGAAGTTTCTCATTCACAGAGCTACTTCCAGGCTCCAGCTTCCAAGCTGAGACGCTTCCCTCTGGCAGTACTTTTCAGGAGATCTTTTCCACAATAATTTTACCTATTTAACCAGGTCACCTTATTGCTGCTTATAACAACCTGTTCTAGAGGGTTTAAGGGTTAAGGGCTTCAGGGTTATCTTTGAATCATTTCCTGCTGTCACCACAATTTAAGTAGCCCTAGCAAGGTGTGACCGCCTAAGACAATCCAGAAAGACTAAGAGGACAAGAGGAAAAGCTGAAAATATTTAAAATTCAAGGTGCACATTCTTTAAAGTACAAGAAAGTCCTTCCCACATTGATTAAGGCATTATTAGAGAGTTACAAGTTTTTCTTTTCTTTTCACTAAAGACTTCAATCCTCAGAACTTGATACTGAATTTTCATAATTTTGGAAATCCCACTGAACCAGAGAATGGCCTACCAGATAAAATCTGTGTCAGCAAGTTTCAAGAATGAAACTTTTTGTCTTTCTATAATAATATCAGTGTGAACAGATGCGTGTTTGACAATTTGCAGACAGAATAAAAGACTAAGGAAATGAAGAAGCAATTGGTCTAACCATGCAGTGATTTACCCAAGCAAGCTATTTCCATTTAAATCAAAAAGCATTGCTTACCTGAGCAAGTATTTCCCACCTACATAACAACTTGCAAAAATGGAATCAAAGTCATCCCAGTAAAGTATTACTTCTGAGCAAAGGGAAAACAGATGAATAATCTTTCAATGAGATAAGCAAAATTTTAACCAAATTTTATATTTGACAGTATATTAAATGTATCACAGAGCAATCCTCCTGAGGAATCAACATTGGAAATAATCTCTAGGCAGCAGAGCACTTTCTCCCTGCTGTAGTTATTGTAATGTCTGGTTTTTGAGTTGCAGTTTGTTTGTTTGGACAATTTAATTAAAGAGCTGAGTTTGAAACAAACCTTTCTCCATTGTGAATTCTGTCTTGGATAGGATTCTACCTAGTCTTTTTGTCTTGAAATTAATTTAGGAACATAGCTGGAATAAACATTTATATACCTTTGCAAATTTATCTAAGCATATAGATGTTCACCTACTGAAGAATCTCTAATGCTACATGAAAACCATTTGTGTTCAAACAGTGAGGTAAGGAGGAATGTAATTGTGGATTTTTTGGCAAGAAGGGTGTTTCTTATTTAATAGAATTCCCAAAATACTCAGCCAATTAAGAGTTAGACTGAGAGAAAAGGCACTAATATTGAATATATGTGGAACCTTTGGAGTTTCAGGCATAGGAACATTATGATATTCTCACATCGAGGGATGAAAGTATATTCCTTCCCCTATCTTATTTTCAGGAGGTTCAGGAAACCTGAGGGCTGCTTCTGGCAATTCACCTGAATGCCCTTTTTCCCTTTTATCAGTTTCATTGTGTTTTACAGAATGTACAATGGCCTGTGGTGGCATAAGATCACCCACAGAGCCCAAATCTGAGTCCAGCAGTGTACAGAATACACATATTCATGGCACATATCAATCTCAGGAGGGACAGAAAATAACTTCTTCGGAATTAGAGTAGAAAAGCAGATTGTGACATTGGCCTGCACTGGAGGGGGTATGAAACGGTATTTGCTTGTGGGAAAACACTCTGAGCCTTCCTGATTTCCATAGAAGTTCCCAGTTCTTTATAGATGGTGTGCTTATAACATCACACCCTGGTATTTTAGTTAGCTCTTCCCTATGTATCAAACCAACCATAACATCAAAGGGAAACAAGAACAAAGAACAGCCTGAAGTGGTGTCACACACACAGGTGGCAACAGATCCCTTTTTGCCTTCTTCATTCCTGTGGGTATTCATCAAGGCCAGGAACAACCTGCTGTTTCTCAGGTTCAGCTGCATAGTTTTTTTGGTTGTTTTTTTTTTTTTTTTAAAAAAAAAAACCAAAAAAAAAAACAACAGACCCTACCTACTTAGAAATAAATCACAGCAAACTAAGTCACCATGAACTTTCTACATCTGCTTGATACATAATAATGAAGTACAGGCTCATGGAATTCCCTTATTTTGCCAAGTCATTAGTTACATTGGCAAAGAGGATTTCAGGGAAAGGCAGTGGACTTGGACTGAAAATGATATTGAGTCTCTAGTTCTGTTACAGTGTTTTATTATTACCAATGTAAGTTCCTAAGCCTCAGATTTCTGGTGTCAGAAAATACACATGGACGAGGGGAGTGGGGGAGTGTCTGTTGTTCCTCGGGAAAAATAAGATATTGCTTCCACTGCAGAATGAAACTGTTGAGAGGAAAAACAGGCAAGTATATAACACCATGGATCTTCATGATAGCAAGTTCAGGAGGCTTAAAAGTAAGCTGGCAAAGCGTAGATACCTTAAACAACTGTGCCTTACTGATGAAAGTCCTTGACTTCACTAATGGTATCTGTAATTTGTCATTTTGTGGTAACAAAACTCATGCATTTTCACTCAGAAAACAAAAAAGGCACACAAAGAATTTGATAACAAACAGGTGAGAAAGTACATACAAAGAGAAGTGCTGAACAAGGAAGCCACGCAGCTAGTAGCTGCTACCAACTTATTCAGAAAAATAGAGGTGGAATCCATTGAAAGACAGCTCTGAAGGGCAGAGGTGCTAAAAATTGGTAGATGTTTAAAGACAACCTCTTCCAAGTACAGGAATAGTCCATTCAAAGTAGTAATATAAATAGTAGGCATTATGAGTTGTCATTCGATCTGTAAATTAGTTCTAACAGAATGGATCATAATTACCTTTGTATTATGTAAATAACCAATCTAATAAAGAGAATGACAGAAACATGGAAAAGAAAAATAAAATCTCTAAGTCTAAAGAACAACTATTCCCATTCTACAAGGCAAGAAATGTGGACTTTGGATAATTTAACACCCTGATTCTTTTCTCTAGAATATTCCCCAAAGAAACAGATAAACTCTTCCAGCAGTAACTCTCCACCTTTTCTCCCCAAAGTTTGTTCCCACTGCTGTGTTCTCCTCCCCCCTCATGCCCACACCTGATCTCCTCCACTCTTCTTGTGCTGTTGCAGTGACCATGGGTGCTCTCCCAGCTGTTTGTCCTGGCCCCAGTATCCCAGACCACTGACCATCACTGCACAGTGTTACACAACATGCTTGCAGGTAAAGAGTGTCTCCTCCTCCCAGAACCCCTCTTGCACCCAACACTCTCTTCCTAAGAAGTTGCATCAAACAAGTTATTTGCACCTTCAAACTAGCTAAAATTGACTGTGTGCCCTTTCCAACCCAAATATGATGAAATATGTCAGAGTGAATCTCTGATTCTCTGCACAATCTCCTAGACAGGTTGCCTCTTTTCAAATGTCTTCCAAAACCTTTGGGCCATTTGCGTTTTTAGGTATTTGGTTTAGCACTGATAGCTGAGAAATTTTTTTTTAAGCACTGGACCCGAGAAAGTCTAGGAGTTGTACAAGACCTGCTGATAATATATTCTTTAATGGATTTTTTCACTTATATTATTTTGATACAGGATCTTATCATAACAGATTTAAATGGGCACAACATAAAAACTTCTTATATGATAGCAATTAAAGTATTATTAATAAAATGACATATACTTATTTTAAGTCCCAGGAACAGCACTTTTCTTGCCCCCCCCCCATATATTCTATATATAATACATATTTAGATGAAATATATTTTATACCTCTATGGTTTCAGAATTAAAACATGTCCTTCATCTAAGGAAACTCTAAAGGAATTTATCAGCCAAAACAAAAACCACACTATAAGCCAGCCAGAGCAGAACTGATACACTGTTTAGAACTGTCTTTAGATCACAGTAACTTAAGTGGATTAATATTTAGAGTTTGATTTTTTTTAAAAAAAATAATTTTGGAAGAAACTATTTGAACTATTTAAAAAAAAAATCCCTATCACAGAATTCAAGAGGGAAAGCATCACAGAAATTTTATAAGATGGTTTACACTGGGGGGAGGGAAGGGGCTAGGAAGTTAAAGACAGAAGAATAAGGTACTGTGACTCATAAAGCTCTTCCTCCAAAACCCATATGTTTGATTCATTCAGTTCCCTCTCATCCAGGGAGAAGATAATGCTCCATGCCATGCAAGCACTATGAGACCAATAAAAACATCATTGTTCTAACCAAGCTATCCAGGCAGAGGATGACAGCAGGAGCAGGAGGGGAACAGCACGGTACATAAATCACATATGAATAGCAGAGAAAAACAAATTATGGAGGGATTTGTTACAAATCCTGTGCACTGACTTCTCTCCCAGTAAGGAAAGAATGAAAGCCAGGATCTTGGAACTGGTTCTGATATTAACAGAAAGGGCAAGAGAGAAAGCTACAAGGTGCTGCAGAAGTTCCATCCATGGAGGAACAAGCTTCAAGGAGCAGCAAGAAACAAAAGAAGCTATAAGAAGAAATGAAACTGTTCTATGTATAGCATGATAGCTAGAGAGTTTAACAAAGTGTTGGAAGAATAAATGTTTTTCCCTAAAGCAGAAATGTCAGTGTATCCTCACTAGACCTAGCTGTGTGCCAAGAGCTTCAGCAGTTCCAAGAAGGTGCACGACAGTATACAGTCTATCATTTTAAATATAAGAAGGGATTTTCAATCACTGTGGCCCAATATTATAATCTGAAGGTCAAAAGATTAAAAGAAAAAAAAACCAAAAACATACACTACTGCGGGTAAGAGGTCTGAAAAGGGAATAAAAGGAATGCAGAGAGAGAAGAACAGCACTATATGGATTGTTATGAATTTTCACTATGAAAATACCAGCAAAGAAACAGCAAATTTATCTTGAGAAGTTCTCTGTGGCAAAAGTATTTTGCAAGTCGGCAAATAGAAGGAAGGCATATTTGTTGTGATAAAACTTTAAAAGCCCAAATATTAGCACTGTATTGTGTCAAAAGCAAACATTGTACAAGTTATATGAGTTAACAGGAAAGACCACAGATAATTAATTTACTCTGGATATTAATAAAAGTCTAAATATTCATGCATGCAAATAATTATTATTTAAAAACATGTTATTACCTGCTTAATTATCATAGATCAATCAATAATAAGTGATTAATCAACAGATCTCTATAGAATTGAAAGAAAACAAGCTCTTACCTGAAAACAAGACTGTAGATAAGCAAACTTCCCACACATAATTGAATGTACAGAGATAGTGTTTGACAATATATATAATTCAGCCTCAATCCACAGGCAAGTGTAAAGACTGACATCCTTCCAGAGACCTGTGGAGTGGAAAGAGCATGGAGAGGCACTGCCAGAGCACCAGGCAGGGCTGAGATTGCACAGAATAATATTAATGGGCAGGTGAGAGCAGGGCAGTGGAGACACACAAACCAAAGCTCAGTGCAGTTAAATGTGAATCTCAAACTACATCAGCCAAATGGATGTCAAGTGTGCTCAGTGGGACAGTACAGTGGTGACTGTGACTCGTTTCTCAAAAAAAGGCACAAAGTGATCAATTTCCAGGCAAATTTATATTAAAAATAGTATTCAGGTCATGCCATAATATCTGGTGAAGTAGCAAAATGGCTTCAGATATTCAAAATAGGTGCAGGTGCACAATTCAACAGCTTTCCTTTGAGGTGATACGGATGGTGCTTGGCAAAAACCCTGGCATGGTAGGCCAGGTGTCAGGGGAGGCCAGCTGTGAGCACACAGCATCCCCAGGATGCAGGGGACACGTGCATAATGCAAACACCAGCAGGCAGGGAAAGCACTGAGTGTTGGAAAGGGGGAGCGGCTGACCAAAATTGCAGTTGCTCTAGGGGAAGCACACAGTCCTTAGAGGTCTACACCAGAGAAATTTGCAGCTGTGACAAAGGCACAGAGGGCCCTAGGAGTCACTGCCAAATCAACAGCAAGCAGCTTACACTGCACCCACTCCTTCTGACCAAAAGGAATAAACAAGAAATGTCTCCTATGCAAAATACAAATCAGGAGGAGAAACCTGAGTGGGTCAAAATCAAACACCTCAGCGATGGCCATAGCAAACAAAATGCAGAAAAGAAATTGTATTTTTACACATCCAAGTGTCTTAATAATAAACTAGTGTATGAATACAACAGCCACCACTAAGTGTGGCATGATATGACATTCAAGTTGCTATTCAGTGTTTAAGGTGATCAGGTGATGCACTGGAAAATGCAGCTGGATTAGAGATGCTAACCTGCAGCACATCATTTGGCAGCCGCTGATTCTTCTAAATGCCCTTTGCATCTCATCTGCAGAAGAGGGGGATTTTCTTCCTGCTTTTCCAGGAGGAAGCACATGAGGTGCTTAAAGGACTGCACAGAGTGAAAGCCATAACTGAAAAAATTTCCAAGTATAAACTCCCAAGTCAGCAATACAACAAAAAAATTCATAGTACTGCCTAAAAATATTGTATTTGCTATATACAGCTGAATCTGCACCCATAAAAAAGCAAGAGGGAATCGCACACTTCAAAAACACTTTAGGAAAGAGAGATCAGAGACAAAGCAAGATGAAGGGAAAAATAATCAGCAGATTTCCCAACACTTCTATAATTTTTCAAATATTTTGGGAGACAGTAAAAATGCCCAGTGAATACATGAATTATTCATGTAAAACATGACATTTGCCACAGCACCAATAATTAATGAAAATGCCTAGAACTTGAGCAGTTTGTGTATCCTGTGGTCTTACATTCTCTCTTCAGGCGTGTGCTCCTTACATTTTGCTGCTGCTATTCTACACACTGCATAAAAAGCAAGGGCTGAGGGCAGAAATAACAATTTCACCTGTGCACTGCTATAACGGTGACTTCAAAATACCTGGTATGCTTTGGGGTAAAAGGAAATCCCAGAACAAGTTAGCTCTGTTAGGGTCCTCCCGCAGAAAAGACTATTACAACTCTGTTTTTCAAATGTACAGAAGCTTAAAACACTTCAAAAGTAGGAAATTTATGGAATTGGGATTCTGTTGTTGAATAATTACTTTTCAGAGTCTTAATCTCCACTGTATTTTAAACTTAACCCCTACACTTTCTAGATTAAAGAAAATAGATTAATATGTCAGCCCTAAGGAAGATTTTTGAGCTTGTAAAATCCCATTAAATTAAACAATCTATTCCAATGTATATCACAGTATTAGTAACTACAAAAAGAAATATTAGTTGCTATGCAATAGATTTTAAATCATTTCAGAGGCTATATGGATTTGCATAATCTTTCACTACTGAGCAAATCCACCATTGAGGGTAGCCTTAAAAATATATGGTCAAGAATAAAAACTGAAAAAATACTGGTTTTTCAGTTTAAAAAAAAAAAAAGAAAAGAAAGAAAACAAAAAAGATGTTGAGGAGGATTTGCACACTACTACAGGAAAGGCACGGATTCATAATCAACATTTTTTGGGAAGATGGAGAAGTTAACCACAAATACTTCATTTACAGCAAAGACATACATAGGACATTAGGAGAAATATTTTCTAACAAGAAATGTTGAAATACAAAAGTAAGTCCATAGCTTGGAAAAAAACCCCACAGAGATAGGTTAGATAATATTTTGTCATTGTATAGATTAAGATAATCTCTTGAAGCAATTTTGAGTCCTGTGTTACTGTAATTCCCAGAAGAAATTCTGGGTTTGCTACATTTCCTTTCATTTAATAATTAATCTTTTAATTAGGCATTTCTTTTTATAAATTTGGGGATTTTTCTCTGCTACTGATTAATGTTCCTCCTTTTTAGCTATATATTGAAATGGAGATTATAGTAGAGCTAAAAATACATATTTATTTTGTGACTTTTCATGGGTATTTTACCATCAAATTACTAATAAGTAATTCTACTTCTAGGTTTATGACATTTCTTTCTGAAAAGGCCTCATACTTCTGGACAAATTTTGCAAGTTGATCCACTTCTTATGACCTTTTACCTTCAAGGGCATTATTTATTACTGCCTAAATGTATTGTCTGTAAATCAGTAGCACACAACTCAGGTTTTGGTTCCAATTTTTGACAGTTTAAATTATCACTTGTTTACTGGGAAAGAGAGAAAAAATGATCTAATTGTCAGCCAAATCCTAATCTACTGCTGCACCTTTGTTAAACTGTGTAATAATCTGTGTAGACATTATATCTACCCATCTACGAGTGCTTCTCAATTTCAGTATTGCAGTCATTGACTCAGAGCGTACATTTATATTAATGAATTTATTTTAGTGATACAAATGTGTATCTGATCACAGAGCCTTGCTACTGCTGATCTTTTTTGCTGACATGCCACAGTACTTTGCAGGGCACCGGCACAGAAAAGAAATTTGCCAAGGCAATTTTGTCTTCTTTATTTCCTTTTTGTATGTAAAATTAGTAGAGACAGAGCAATCTCGCTTGCAATAAAATTCTGGATAGGAGGATATAGCCACAAAATAAAACTTTTTTGGAGTACTCTGAGTACATTGCCTCCAGAGGAAAACAGAGAGCAAACACATCCTTGTGCAGAGAAGGGTGACACCAAAACAACCAATTCAGCAAGAGCAGCTGTTATCCAGAGTGAACAGCAAAGTCAACACGCAGTCTAAATCCAAAGGAAACAAAATGTTACAAGAAACAAAAGTGTTTGCAGAGTCAAGGCTATTTTCAAGACTGGGAAAGAAAATAAATGGATTAATGGTAGGTTTACTACAAATCATACTTAATGCTTTACTCTTTCCTATATAGATTCTCTTGAATATGATGATCAAGCAATTGACTGAAGGATTATTTTAGCTGTATATTATGTTGAAAGTTGAATTTAATGTTCTGTGAATGTATAAGATTGTTATCAATAGAATATATAGTGTGCTTAGAGCAAGTACAAGTGTTGGTTCATGAACAGGTTCTGTGTTTGTCACAGGGGTTGGAGTATCCACAGATAGCTGCCAAATCCTAAACTGTGTGTGAACCACATTCAAAAGCATGCTGGTTCCCAGCAATAGGGCCATGCTGGTTTCAACAGCCCAAGGATATTCAAATTTTACAAATTCTCAAATGCTATTGCAATTAGCCTGGAGAAGAAGGGGGACAAAAAAAGAAACATTTCATGTAATACCTAAAATTATAATAACTTCAAACAATGTGTTACAGAATGGCAAATCCTTCAAGATTTAAGCCTAATGAAATCAAAGATACATAGGCTTAAAACCACTATTCACATTCAGTCAGCCATACTATTAACTTAGTTGGATATTTTTGATGTTGAATAGATTCTACTCATAAATGTCACCACAGGGATATTTGTTCATCAGAACGCGTGTTAGCAATTTCAAACCTTTGAGCTAAGGTCCCCTGTTGTGGCACTTCTGTTGCCATCAGGATGCCAGTGTGTTTTGGGATTGCAGCTAAAATCCTGGGTGGAGGTGAAGATGCATTTACCAGTTTTTAATAACTCAGAAAGGAAGGAAGGAAGATAAGAGGAACTGGCTGAAAGAAAGAGCAACTAGCCTTCTGCATCCAGCAATAACTTAATCCTTAAACCAGCAGACACATCTCAGCAGAATACACCAAAGTCCCTTACCTCAAGCATCTTTCAGTTTGAAGCCAAATTACCCAGACATCCCACCATAAATAAGAATTGTCATTCAATTAATAATAGGTATAAAGAAGCATAAGACTGTATAACAGTTACCACAACGCTTGATTTGTCTGATTTATTCTTACTGTTTTCTAGTCAGTGTGGAATGATGAATGCTTTCTTTTCATTATTGTCTGCTCGAAGTTATGCTTCTAATTTTCTTTCTCGACAAAAGGTGAGAATTCATGTTTGGCACAGTTCAATTATCAAAAAAAAAAAAAAAATCAAACCTGATTTTTAACTATAGATGAATGTATTATTCTTCTTTATTCCTACCTTCTTTCCTCCTGTGAATCCTTGCCAGCCCTTCTGCCACAATGACAGCACCTTCTTTGCATAAGCAAAATACAAGAGAATGAGTTATAGTCTTTTTTTATTTAGGGGCATTTCTAGTTACAGAAATACTTAAAACAGATGTTTTAGATTTAGGGTTTCATATACTATGAAGTTTCTGTATTAAAAATTCTAACATGAACAGAAAAGGTGATGTTTGGTATTTTGGTCTATCTTTTCTGGTGATTTCACTGGATTATAAATTCTCTCACTAAGATAGTGACCCTGTAATTTGAAAATTGTCTAGTCTTACAAATAATTTTACATCCTGCCTATGTGTGATTTCACAGGGCAGGCTTCATGCAAATTAGGCCAGTGCAAAATCAGTTTCCAAATTCTTCAAGTCAGCCTAACTAATGATTTTAGTCTTGATCTTTTGCTGAGCTTCATGCAATGAATTCTCTGCATATACCAAGCCCCAGCAGTATTAACAGAGGCTTTGGGGCTGTACGTGTTCTTCAAATCATTGTGCACTACTTCCAATTAAATTCACTGGATTGAAATCAAAATGGCATTTTGGGAAGAAGTTATGGTTTTCCGTGCTTCAGAAACCAAGAGAGAAATTCTGAGAAGGGAAAACCAATGAATAGAATGCAGTATGAGCAGCAGCAGTATTCATGATCTCCTCCTTCAGTTTTTCTCTTGGTGTTTCTACAGCGTGTCCGAACTCCCATGTAATCCCTCTGTGACTTCAACTTTTCTGCCAACTCTCCCTGACCATGAACATCTTTCATTTTATCAGTCCAGTCTCCAGTTTTTGGAAACAGAATATAATACCGGAGACGTAGCTTCAGTTTTAAAGGAAACAAAGGGAAATCATTCCTGCCTTCCTAAGACAACCTCAGTTACCCCTTTAAAAGAAAGCACAGTTGGGATTTGTCTGCATAATGTCAGGGCGGCTTTGTTTCTGCAGAAAGCTTCTTACAGGAGAGGTAACATTGTGTGACTGTGCCTCTGGATGTGGCTGCCAGATTTGTGGGAGAGGTTGCCAGGACTGGCTTGCAATAAAGCTGGAGGAAAGAATCACGTAGATGTCAAGAGTTTAGGGGACATTTTCACTACATTTTCTTGAAAGGGAATCCTTTAGGCTTTTCCTTGATTCTTCTGCTACAGTTTTAGAAATTTTGAGCCCCTCTCTTAAAACCAGCACAAAGGGTTGTGAGTCCCCTGTATATTTCCTAAGGTGCCCCATATGCAAATGCACTGATAACCCCATGTAGCCAATTATACTGTCTGCCTCAAACATATACATTTAATCAAAAAAAGTAGAAAATGTATACTTATTACTAGCTAAAAAAATATGCAGCAAGAATTCATTGTGTCTTTGTAATCTCCACATTTATCCCAGCTGTTTTCCAATTACCGTTGTCCACCATAATGTTTCTTAGTCTCATTTGCTCCTAGGTACAGTATTACAGCATGAGTTACTCTTCCTTTCTGCTTGTAGGACAGATAGTTAACTACTGCCTTTTGATCTACTTCTACCCACTGCTTCTAGTTCCCTTTTTGAAACCATAACAGAGGTTAAAGCTTCTCCCTTTGGGAAGATTTAAACATCTGTGACAGCATTAAGACATGTGACTGCCCCTGCTATTCCCTAACTATTGTCCAGGACTGTCATCTCTCCACCAGACAGTAACCCCAAATCACATCCTGATGACAAGAGGCCCTTATTTAAGCATTTATGTGTTAAACTATGCATCTTGCAGGAGGCACAAATACAAACAGCATTATGACTTCTAGAAAGATGGATCTCAGAAATTTCTTCCTGTTCTTTCAGTGAAAGAAGTCTGGTTTAGGATATAATGGCCAGGGGCATAGTTAAGAAACCAGAAGCAGTCATATAAATGGATGACAGCAACCTAGTCAGCATCTGTGATGTCCCACTCTTAAGGGGAATGGAGCACTCAAGATTCTTAGATGCTCAGGGTTCAAAAGGAAAAAGAGGAGTCAGATATAACTCACAAATAACTCACCCAATGACTCATGAAGATTTGTTAGCAAATTACACAGGTGGCGTGGAAATTCATATGTTAGTCCCTGACATGCTATACAAGGGATTTGAATAAAGGGGTATGGTAACAAGGAAGAGAGTAAGTAAGAAAGAAAGGCCTTCATGGAGGTTTGCTGGTCTTGTTCTCCCCCTAAAGTTCATGCCTACTTCTTGATCTCCTTCCTGTGCCTGTGCTGCACTGTGTTGTGCTTATCTGTAGGAACCAGAACAAGGGTGTTTGTCCCAGAAAAGCCCTACCTCCCCATGGCTCCTTTCTCCAGCCACATCCTGCTTTTTCTCATAGACTGCTATTACCAACAATCCTTGGCTGCTGGGGCTAAAAATTCTTGCTTGCCTGTGCAGCCATCCAGCTATTGCTGTTTGAGACGTACACAAAAGTGCCTTATCTCCTGGGCGTCTAAAACATCTTAACAAGATACATTGGTATTGAATACCAAAGAGAGTGATGATGCTACCACAGGATTGTCAATCTTGACTTTTCATATGATGCATTTTCCAGGCAGGTGATGTGTTTACATACACACTCCCACATAATGAGCACACCATGCGTGTAATGCAATCCTGAAACTTAACTGAGGTTATATGCCAGCTTTTTAGCAATGCACAGTATCACTATGAAAGCCATCTGTTAAAACTGTGGTAGGATTATAAGCAGTTAAACTGCTAAACGTTATTCGTCCGTCTTTTTTAGTCCCCTTCTGTTCACTGAGACTCACTGGAGCATGTGCAGGTGCTGTAACACTCTGAAATAGGAGATACTGCAATCAGATTAGTCTTCTATCAGGGAAACACTATCACTGCGTCATTTCTCCTAAGAATTTTCCTTAAGTCTCAGAAAAATTGAGAATGATGCTACCTGCAGATTACTTGAGTCTCCAGTAATGGCCAGCTCAGAACTTGAGAACTTACATGGCTTTACTCATTCCAAATGCATGCTTGCTCTTGGGGTATGAAGAAAGGGTTGAATCATTAAAGAAGGACCGGTTAAAGAGAAATCTGACCTGTTGGATATCAATTCTGCTCATCTCATCAACATTTGATTCATATGGGAATTCTCTAGAAAGACTGATGTCATCCCCTTCTAGGAACTGGGTGACCACTTGCAAATTAATCAAAGTAGTTCAACAAAACCAAACTGAGTTGGAAAGAAAGTATCATTTCAAGAGGAAGAGAGTGCAACTTAAAACCAGCACATTGTGAGTTTTCTTCTCTGTATTTCAAAGGAAAACTCTAAAATCTAGAGAACAAAAGTTATGCAGAGAAGTGGTAGCTTTAAGACTAAACTGAGTGCTGTCTCTGGAAACCAAGGGCACTTAGGGAAATTGTTTTGCAATTGAATTACACCTTTCTCACCTAAGAAATTTTAGGAGGTTTTATTTGTTCCCCAAATAAATTACACTTGCAAGAAGTCATCACTCCTAAATACCCATGTTTCTGTTTGAATTCCTCTACAAGTTATGTGAGACATTCTTAAGAAATTGATACCTCACTCTCTTTCCAGATGTCAGCCAACCAGCCTGAGGCCTAACAGAGAATCCATAGTTTGTAGGTAAGATAACAAATGTTATGCCACCAGGACACATTGTAAAACATAAAGCCCCACATTTTGAGTGTCATAATTAAAGTAAGAACTTTTGCACTACTAGCAATTTTTTTTTCCAAAAACTCAGTATTCATGAAATCCAGAACTGAAGGTTATTTCAGGTCTGCACAAAATGCATTGAAAGCTTAGTTTTTAATACAGATTTATTAAAGAAAAAAAAAGAGAGTGAGAGAAGTAAAGAGTGTTTGCATTCATCCTCCCTTTAACTATGGAAAGAAAACAAGAATAATGTGAAATAAAAACATCGCTTCTAAAGCTAATTTCAGATTGCTCTAGCTACCTCTTCAGGCGCTGCAAACACCAGCTTTGCTTTAAATGTAGTCTGCAGACTACTTTTTACAAAGCAAAAAGGTCTTTAAACTGTTTGAAAACACTTCCACTAGAAGCAAACCAAAAAAAAGGGAGGTAATAACTACATTCTTTTTGAGTCCTGTAGTAAAGAGACAAGTAAAAATGTCAGCAACCAAAACAAAAGAGCATTTTCCATCAAGGTCACAGATTTTTCTCACAGACCTTGCCAGTTGCTACAAACCCAAGGCCCTAATCCCTCAAATTTTAACACATAGTCTCAATCTTACTGCTGTGCATCTCACTGAAGTGAGTAATGCTTTTTAAAGTGGGAAGAAGATGCATAAATATTTACAGGATTGTTGACTAACTCTGCAGAGGACAAGGAAACAAGCACCCTTGTAGTCACATCTAGGCACAGAAAATAGTGACATATTCTAGTAAACTCCTGAGGAACACAGTTTATATCTAAAGTGAGACATCCAAGTTTTATAGAAACCCTAAAAAAACCACCAGACCTGTCTTCTGACAACACAAATAATAGGCTTAATATTTGCCTGGAAAGGACATGTATGGATTCTGAAAGTAAGCACTAGAATTCAACAAATTGCATATGTAAAGGGATTGGAAGGGTCTTTCTGTCCACTAAACTCTGTGGAAGATACAGCAGACCACACAGATGTCCTGACTTTGTACAAAGATATTTCTTTACGCAAAACAAGCCAGATGAATTCCAATTGTTTCAATGTGAAATTAAATTCTTCTATATCCTGTAATTTTTTGGATAAGAAAGTATTTTAGGAATCCTGGACAACTTTAATGATTAATGTTTGTGATGTCTATACATGTACCTCTCAAGGGCAAATTTTTTGCATGGTTCATTATTAATGGAAATTACATGCCTAACTCCCTGCACAATATGCAGAAAATGTACTTCTTTACAACTATCCAGATACAAAAAGTAGGAAAATATTTATTTTCCTATTTTAAAATTATATTTAAACTATCTCTGATAAGAAGCTAATAAATATGCAAAACAGCTGGAGAAAAAAATAAGCAGAAGTGGAAAGAGGTTCTAGCAACAATTTATTCGCAACACAATAAGGTTATTTCCAATATCTTAATGTACATAAAAGCATTCTTTAAGCTTGTATCTTCTTATACCTGCACAAGACAGAGTATATTTTCTTTGTTTCTCCCTTAGTAATTATAGGAGGTTATATAATGCATATTATGTACTTAAAATTACTATTATAGAACCAAAGGAAAAGAAATACAATATTTTTAATGTTACTGAAACATGAGCCTATCTAAAGCCTATCTAGACAAAGAAAGGTGTAGAACCACAGTAATTTATTAAGTCTCAGTGTGAAGGAGTCCCCCATTTTAAAAATTTTGACTCTTGGATTGGACAGGTTCCACTTCAAACTACTGGTAAGTGATTTAAATGTTCAGTTTCTCAATAGCATTGCTGAAGTCAAAACCAAACCTTCTCATTGCCTTAAATATTGAATCTTCATTTAAAAAAATATGAATCTTCACTCAAAAAAAACCCCATAGAATAATAGAACATCTTAAGTTGGGAGGCACCTGTAAGGATCATGAAGTCCAGCTCCCTCTTCCTTACAAGACCCCCTAAAACTAAATCAAAAACTAAGAGTGTCATTCAGATGGCTCTTGAACTCTGGCAGCTTAGTACTGTGATGGCTCTCCTGTGGAGCTTGTAGTAAAATAAATGTGAGGTAAGTGTCACGAGGTAAAAGAATGTGTCCTTTAACTGACAGAAACTGCAATATCTCAGAACATCTAGCACAATATTAAGCAGAACATCAAAAATATGGCCTGGCAAAAGAGTTGTTTTTTTGGAAATGAATAAAATTCTGTTTACAATAAGAAATACACACAAATATACCACGAAAAAAATGGCTAAATGGCAGTAGAGGGCAGAAAAAAATTGCCCCAAAAAATAATATTGTAGTGGGAACAAAGACTCAGAAAGTGGGATACTCCAGGATTAACTTGAAGCAAAACATTTTTATGATTTGCTGATGGAGGATGGGATGGGGAATGATGTGGAAAAGCCCGTGTTGTTCAAAAATAGTCAGAAGAGGCAAAGCTAGATTCTTAACAGTTACTGCAAACCTACTTCCTACCTGATTCCCAAGCTACTTCCCGACATTTTAGCATCACGGCTCAGAGGGTGAACCTTAAAGCTGCTAAGGATGATTCTGTTAGATGTTAATTAAGGAACTTCAGTGTCATCTTAACACTGTCCTATGAAGTTCGCAGCTCCGATATGACAAGGCTAAAACCAGATGTTTTAGCAAAATCAGGTAGGAAAAGAGAAAAGAAAAATACAGCTTTCATTAGGGCTTCGTCTAAAAAAATCAAGTACAAGACAGTAAAATTTGTAGAACATAACAAATGTTCTAAAACAGAATAAATCAGTCACCATGTTTTGCAATTGGCCAAGTTTCTGGGTGGCCACTGGATGTCATGTTATGTCGTATAAACTATGAAATCTTGAAAAACCCTAGTAAATCCTAGGCTGGCTTTGTCTTCTTACTCTCTGGACATCCAAACACTGCAATTATTTGCTTTCCCTTTTTTTGTGACTTCTAGTTATGTAATGCAAATTAGAAAGTTTGGTAATAAATTCCTCTAGTTTGGAACTCAGCGCTACAAACCATCTTTACTTCCACAGAAGAGAAAATTAATTCAAATTATTTATTTTGACTAAACCCATATAGTCACTTTTCATCAGCTGTTTTTTTAAACAGAATTACAATTCTGTTTGAGACAACTTCAATGAAATTACTAAGCAGGATGAAAATAAACAGCAACTGTAACACTCATGCAAAATTTAATCTGCAAAAAATTGAAGAATCTGATCTTTCCATTTCCAAAAAGTAAGCAAGGTGGTTTAAATGACAAAGTAATCTGAATTTTGTAGTTTGGTATGGAAAAGATAAACATTTTCCCCTGTTTCTGTTGAGTATTCCATATAACTGGTTGGAAAAGTATGAAAAATTATTTAATGTTTAATTAATTTAATTTAATTATTTAATACACATAATACTTTATTATTTTATCTAACTTTTTACTGTCCTTTGTCAGCACCTTGTTTGAAGGAGCTAGAAGTATGGTCTCTCTGTTACACTAATTTATTTTTCAGAATAGAAGTTTTGGTTGACTGAGACACTGTAAATATTTAAGCCAGATTCTGGGCACAACCAGTCCCTGTGGTTATCTAGAGCCTCCATTCAGATTAACACAGGCTACATACTGGATTTATGGCTGTAAAAAAGTTTAACACATCAATATTTAAAACAGTCCACAGCTGGCCCACACCTGTAGCATTTTCCTTTTCTGACTGAATTCCTCATGTACATCTCCATCAACATCAGGACTTAAATGTTTTTTAAGTCCATGCCCCAGTTCTGACCACTGCTTGATCTTTAACTGGATCAAAGGAAAACACTCCTCAGGGATACAAGATGGAAAAGCAGCAGCAACTGCAGCACTCTGCTTTCCCATTCCCCCAGTAAATTCCATTGCCAGCCTGGGGGTTTGGTTTGGTGACTTTTCCTCAGTCCCCGGCTCAGAGCTTCTGTCCAGGGCTGCTTCTCTCACAGGCTGCTCCAGGTCTCTTGGGAGAAAGCTTTAGTGTTATTCCATTTCTCAGAAATGCATCACCAGACACCTGCATCCCAAGGGCTACCTCAGGCTCATCCCTGACATTGAGGCAAAGGGCTTGAACTACACCCAAGTGGGATGAGGATTAAGATTCCGAACAGACACCACAGTTACAGAGATCAGCATTCCTTCTTTTTCCAGGCACTTAAGGCCCTGGAAGCACTGCTCTTCTGCAAAATCTTAGTCTCAGCATCAGCCCCAGCCTTACCCTGACCCCAGGGACACCTCTCAGGACAAGTCCCAGTGCTAACCCACGTCTCCAAGTGCCACACAGTTGGTAAAACCTTTTCAGAACACTATTCTAGGTGTATATGTGCTGAATTATGTACACTGAATTATGTACTAGATCCATGGACGTGACACAGATAATGCAGAAGAAATTTCTCCACGATAATATAATTTCAAAACTGCACTTGAATATTTTGTATAGCCCTTGTCCCTTTAACTAGAATTAAGAAATTGTGAAGGAAACCACTGGGATGCAGGGAATCAAAAGTATTTTTCATTCAGATAGGCAAGAAAATTTACATCTTACTTAGGAATAATACCCTAAAAACCAAGAGAATAAAGTATCAGCTAGCACAGTAGCAAAGCAGATGAATTTTCTTTTAATAATCCCCTTTCTGCCAGGTACCACTGCATGACAGTGGCTCTAATTTTTAGGCAATGCTTTCTAATGAGGAGCCCCTTCATATTTGTAGGACTCCTAAGAAACACTGCATACCTGGTTTAAAAATGTATAATTTGCCCCAGTTTATTATTCTTGTCTTTTGAAAGTAATATCAGTACCAAAATCAACAGGAATTTTATCACTGAACACTAACAATGTTAGTTTCCTGACATGGAATTTTTAGACTACAATACTCTTTTGTATCATTTGTAGGGCTGGAATTTTAGCACAACACATTCCTTCCACATGCTGAGATCCTTGGATGGGGAGCAGAGAAATTCTCAAGAAACATAAAAGAGCAACTTCATAGGAAAAAAGTAATTAAACACTCAAAACCAGATGGGAGAGAAGCTGGTAAAAGGAAATGACAGCTTGATCATGGACAAATGTATACTAAAAGAAGAAAGATTAGTAATTTCAGAGAAAATTCTGATTGTTTAAGCTTGAACCTCAATGAGATTTTGTGGAATGTGGATGATGCATCAGTGCATGGCTGACTATATATTTGCTTAGCCTTTTTCAAGTGGGACAGATAGAAAATGTCTGTTGTATTATACAACAACATTCAGGATGTGCTTTAACAGCTCTTCCATAGCAAAAGGTCACGGAGACATCCCTTCAAAAGGGAGGCCCTTCTTAAAATATTGTAGAGAAAATCTGCTCTGCCAACATGATAGACAAACAATTCAGTTGCACAGTCCAGTGTGAAATAATGGTGCCTAATGCATCAAAGAATGCAAATGTTAAACATTTAAAACCAGAAGTAGATTTCCATAGCAATTATTTTCTTAAAAAAAAAAAAAAGTTAAGTCATCCCAGCACTGACTTATATAGCCTGGGAGTATCATCAGGAAAGTACAGAACAACTCAGTTGCTCAATTATGGACTACTTTTGGTATCCTATTCAGTAAATGTTTCTCACTGTTATTTGTTACTGAATTAAAATATCTCAAACACTATTTTATTACTTTAATGTAAGGAAGGTTTATCAGTCAGCTTCTCAGTAGAAATCACATACTACACTGAGGTCAATATATTTCATGACAATGAGTTTACTTCATACTACTGTACGAGCATTTTCATGCCAAAATTCATGCTTTCAGAAATCTGAAAAGTTGAAAGAAAAAGAGCTATATGTGCATTGCAAGGCTAGATTTTCTTCAAGAAGAATCTGTATTTCCCGAAACAAAGGGAAAAGTATTTCACATCTTGACTTATTAAAATTATTCTTAAAATTGTAATCCTAAATGTTTTTCTGGTGCTGATTTAATGAGGTTTGTTTGGATTTGATAGACTTATGGGCATATCATCTAGTCCAGTAAGAAGACATGAGTGTGTGGTGATATCTTGAGTATCTGAGAAAGAAAAATTAAGTTAGAAGCAGAGAGAGAGAACCCTAACGAGTATTTTGTAAATTCCTCCGTGGAGTGGCAGTCAAACGCTGCTGTGAGGACTGTCACATTTTCTGCAGCAAAGAGAGAAAGATGACAGATACAGAAGGACAATCACCACCTGAGCTACGGATCCCATTGGATACTGTTTTCAGAGAAAAAATGAGATTCCAAGCCAGAGTATCACTAATTCCCACTGCAACTGAAAGGGGACTTTTTTTCATTCAGCGGTAAACTAAGGAAGAAGTGTTTTGCTTAAAATGCTCAGTGCCGCAATATCAAAGCTTCCACCCCATAACAATCAGCCAGGGTCATCCCATTCCCTGTGGAAAGATGCCAAGTTGAAAAACAGCATCAAGTAATGTTTGTTTTTCTTATAAATATTCAATATTTTCACTTTAGCCTTAAATTCTTCCTCTATTGAGCTATTATGGCCATACGTCTATTGCTTGTTTGAAGTGATATTTATTAAAATTCTGTATATTACTCTTAATATTCCTTGCTAGTGTGCAGTATTATAATTAGCTTTCCAAGATACTCTGCTTCTGGTCAAGTGATAGTTTACTCCAAACAAGCAGAACTTAGTCATCACAACTTGGTCATGGAAAAAAAAAAAAAAAAAAAAAGAGGAGAACTTTCCAGCCCATGATGACCTAAGCAGCACAGTGAGAAGAAGGGAAATGTTTGGCTAATTTCACTAAGTGAAGTAGCAAACTGTTTTCCTGTTGAGGCTGAAATGAATTTGAGCTGCTGAATGGAAAAATCCAGGATCTGATAGCTCTTGATTTTCTTGTGTTGAAAATAAGGAGGAATTTAACTCATTTACAAAGTCCCATGGCCTGTGAAAAAATAATAAACCAAGGAAAAACATGTTTTGAAAAGAAATTAATTTAGTACAATTAACCTTCTGAAGGAAAAGTTCAATTCACAATGAAAAAAGAAAATTTCCTACTAGGTCCCTCAAAAATCTTTGCAAATCTAATGGTTTTTTGTTCCCCCCTCAATTTCTAAAAAGCAGCAAAACCCCATTATGCTTTCAATTATGAAACGTATACAATGCAATTCATTTGAAGAAATCCTTTTAAGTAAGGATAGGGTTATGCCACCAAGCAAGAAAGCACAATAAGAATGTCTCTGCAGAACAAAACCATTCATTCTGAACATGTTATAAGCACATGGGTGCAGGGGAGCTCCTTAGACTAACTGTAGTCTGGTTTTGTGTATTAAAAAACCCATGAGGTGGTGAAGTGTGTAAATCGTATTCTCAAGTTTGCATTGTGATTTAGTTTCATAAAGAACAAATTCAGCTTTTATAATTCCAAGACCCCTTGCTGAAGCTGCACAGAGCACACTAACTCTGGATGATCTGGAGGTTCACACCGGATCAAAAATAAAACAAACCAAGGTAAGCATGCCCTAATGTTTCCAGACAATCAGAATTTAGAGAAGGGTCTGCATAGTTTTAAGTACATGAATGGTCTCAATGGTCTTAGAAGAGCTTGGCTAAATTTATATCTATATGCTTTATTCAAATACAGATTCAGTTGGCTAAAATGGTTTCCACATTACAAGCCCATGTAGAATTTTAACCTAGATGATATCTTTTGAAATTCAGAAACATCCTGCCCTTTCTTAATATTAATGTAGAAAGTTCATTTACCCAGCTGTTTGTTTCCCTTGCAGTTCAGAAGTACTTTCAGGACACAGGTCTTAATAAAAAGAAGTATGGCAACATCCTCCTCATCTTCTCTCAAAATTGTTAAAGGCACAAAACATCAAAATATTTCAATTTCAAGACACTGAGGGAATGAAATAAATTTATTTTGCTTCTCATTTTTTCATCATCTATAAACTCATGTGGAATAGCAGAGCCATCAGGGAGTACAGTCAGGTAATTCATCCTGTACAATTAGTTTCAAAATGGTAATATTCTGCTGGTGAATGTCTGTAGGCACAGAATACAGTGTTATTTTATACAACTAAGAGAGTATGAAAACACTACAAAATTAAAATAAAGACTGAGCGAGCCATTTCATGGTCACATTTGGAAGTGCAAATTACAGTCTTTGAAGACAAACAAAACACTTTTATTGGCACAATTCAAAGTGTCAGACACTTGATTTCCATATGATATGACACAATAAAAATTGTAAATATTCAGCCTTACTCATGACTGTAGCCAACAGTGAGTCACTAATGATAACACATTGACACCATAATTTCAACTAAACTGACTTTATATGGTAATTTATGTAGTTCAGATAAATGTGTTGTCTAAATGTAAATCAATTGTTGCATTAGCGAAAGACCTAATGCTCACTGGAACTTGCAAAGTTGTATCTGGGTCTCTTTTCAGAATGCTGTCAAAAGGATTGTCAATTTTTATCAAATTAGATTGTCCAACCTCTCAAAGAAGTTGGGGAGTCCAGTAGCCACAGGTTAGAGAGGATAAAGAGATTCCTTAAACAGTATGAACTGCAGAACTTCATGCACCAAACATTGCCCTAAAATCCCTGGAGAAAACTGGGCCAAAAATACTAGTGAGCATAACTCTCATATGGTCAAACCCCTGGAAACTCCTTTGCCTTCCTAATTTTGTTACTGTTCTCAGTGTAAAAGAACAGTGAAAGATGTACTTAAACTGTCTAAAACTGCTGGATATGATAACCTACACAAACCTTGAATCAAAAGTTATGCTTTTGTAAATATTTGGTTGTGAAGGCCAGGAAATTCGTGAACATGCTTAAGGTTGGAGAGGAAACTGGACCTAGGAGCTACAATGGTACCTTCACTTCCAGAATCTTAAGGGACATCTTGAAACAACAGAGATTTTGGTCTTGGTCTGTTTCTGTATTTTGCTAACATCCTCAGAGTATGCTGGCAAACAAGAGTCACAAAAGGAATGTATTGCATCGTCCCAGATTCTGATGAATCGTTTAGTAAACTGCATTCCTAGTCACAATCCCTCATCACTTGTGGAAATGTATGTGAAACCATTATGAAAAACAGAATCCTTACTCCATCCATTTAATCTTCATAAAATATGTGAAATAGGAATAATTATTTTTTAAGATAATGTGTGTTTCATCATGTTGTAGTGATAATTAGATTTGATGTGATGATGCATTTTCATATATTAAACTATACTTGGAGTATGGATACTGGAAAAGTATCCAGTCTTACCTTCTATTTTCCACATATAAAAGATGCCTTAACAGACCATAAGAACTGAACATAAAGTTTCTTCTTTTTCTTCTTCAACTTATCTTTTATATAGTAAATAGTTATTGTATACTGTTAAAGTGAAATATTGAAATTATTTAATTAACCTTTTTCAACCTCTGTAAAATGCAAAAGCTATAAATATGGAGCAAATCAAATTGAGTTGTGCTGTAGGCAAGAAACCAGCCTCCAGTGGATTGCCTGCTGCTCAGATAGCATTTGCTAATTTCAGTCTTTATACTTCCACAGGAAAAACTGAGGGTACACACACAGTATAGTTGTGTTTAGTGATTTTCTGTAGTTTGGCGATATAAAAATAATTCTGATCTTTAAAAATGAGACATAGCTTAATCCAGTTAATTTAGGAACAGTTAAATCTCTGTTGTAAGTAAAAAGTTTCAGACAACTAAATTCCAGAAGAGGCATTTTGTATGTGTCCCTACTTACCACTACTTCCATACACAGCCTCTAGCAAGGGATAATTTTTCAGCTCATTCTAATCTTATCATCTCTCACTGAAGAAATTACTGATGATAGGCTACAACACAGTCCTGATATTAATAAAAAAACCTTAGGACTCATAATTTAGAACCACAAGAATCAAAAAATCTTACTTTATGTGTCGTAATTTAAAAGTTAGTGCCATCTTCCAGCAACTGAAGTATTAATGGCAACTGAATGCACTTGTCAAAAACGAATTTTGTGATTATCAGAGAATTTAAATTTGCTTTAACAAGTACAAGCACCTCGAAAACCTTTTCATAGTTTCTTCTGCTCCTCTGTGATAAATATGTTCCTTTATAACTCGTGTATCTCACTGCTTTAGAAACTTGAATTTTGGAAGTTGTTCCATTGAATCGTCTGTATTATAGCTTTTTTTATGGCTGCAGGTAGTGTAACACTCACTTTGTAAAAATTTTTAATTCTGTTTTTCACCTAGGAGCAAACCCTGATTCGATTGTCCTGTACCACAGTGGCAATTGATTACTGCATTGTTATGTTTTAAAAACATTAAAAACTATGCTATGTTCACTTCTTAATATGCCAAGTTCATTAAACAACACATTAGAAAGTATAGGACCACACTTCATAAAAAAATAAATCTAGAAAACTTACAAAAGTTTGTATTCCATAGATTTCTGAGATTCACATGCATTTCAAAGTGATCATGAATAAAAATGTTCTGCTTTAAAAAAATAGGTTTATTTACATGCAAAATAATGTAGCAATTACAGTAACAAACACCTCTCACCTACTCTGAAACAACAGTTCAACAGACTGACAAGTTTCTGTATTTTGCACAATTCCTTCTGGTTTACTTCTTTTCCAGTAGATTTTCACCATTTTTCTTCCAAAGACAGGTGAAGTCAGTTCCATCGTTTGAGCCAGTAACAAGTTGCAGTGTAAATCATTATTTATCTTAGTAGTCATGATGTCTGTGTTCATTTGTGATTTATTGGCTTAATACAAGAGATTCACACTCTTCAGGGTAAAAAAAGAATCCTGTGACTTTCACTGACTTCATTCATGATGATTATGCTTGTGTGATACAACAGATTTAAAGTGTTAGGCAAATATTTCAGAAGAGTAACTGCATCAAAGCTAGCCATCTAATTAAAAAAAAAAGTAAATAACTGAATCCTAATAAATGACAAATAGATATGCAAAGCCATGTCACTAAAATTGAGAAATCAAAGATTTAAGAAATGCCAGGATTCAGAATTGCCTATTCAGCTTTAATTTGTCCCCATTCTGCAGACACATTATAATGAAGTATTTAATTAAGATTAATGTCAAAGGTAACCACTAATTCTAAGTGGCCAATTTTCATTACACAGCTCTGCGTGCTCTTAGTCCAGTTCACACCGGCTTTAGGGTGTCTGCAGTGCTTCACATTTCTGCAGATAAGACTCTTTGGTGTGAAGTTGGGAACTGAGAAAATGAGCATTAATATCAATTTATTAGCACTGCAAAAACATTTGGTCTGAGTGACTTACCTAACATCAGACAGGAACTCTGAGGCATAGTGAAACATAATCCACTTCTCAAAGGCCTCTCTTAGTTACTTGGAGACTGTCTATTCTCTTCTTTCGGACCTCTGCCATATTGAATACATATTTTCTGCTTTTTCTTCAGTTATTGAATTTGAGATTCCATCTATCAGTGTCTTCCTTCCTTCCCCAAATTCATGAACCATCTCCAGAGCCTCTTCTTGGGCTGCCTGAGCCCAAGACTTTGTGTTATGTGGAGGAGGGTAGAACAGTACAACAGATGGAAAAGGCACAGAAGAAAACAGAAGGAAGAGCTGCCAAGCAGTTTTAGTTCATCATATAAAAATGCAAAAGCAACATAAAGTTTGTACAACTAACAAGTTCATTTCTTTCATTATGACCATCTCCTAACTGTAAGATCCTTATGGACAGTAATCATATGTATTGCCCTAACATTTATGGAAGTGAATGAAGGAGAAAAAAAATGTTATCACATTGATATCTGTGCAGATCACTAGAAGGCATAAAGCCTTTAAATCCACCTGACATCTTTTCACTTGAGCTCATCAGTCAGGGAGTGGTACAGAAAATTACCGTTTCCTAGAGGAGACAGTAACTTCATAAATACTTTAACATGAATCTCAGATATTTACTAAAAGCAGATGTATTATGAAAGTGAGATACAATGAGTTTCAGGCCCTGCAAAACAATTTGGGTACCGACATTTATTCGTTTTGTTTAAAGCCTGAAGTTTTGTTATTCTCTTTGCTTGTCTCATCTATCAGTAGCTACTTTTATCATTCCCCTTTCCATTCCTCTGGCTTCTCAGCTCATGCTGCGTAAGTTGTACTACTTAAATCTTGATTTTTTTTTTCTTTCTATGCTTTGTGTCTTCTTTTTTCTGTTTTCATCTTTTTTACTGCTTATTTTCTGATTTTTCATCACCACACAGTTTCCCTTTGTTACCTGTTTTCTGATCTTGACTCATGCTCCCCATCCTGTAGCTCCTCAGTCCATTTTCTGGACTCAAGGATTCTAAGTTCCTCTTTGAAGCTTTACTCTGTCTTTGGATTTATCTTATCCTCCTTATTACCCAGATAATCTGTTGGTCCTAAATACCTCACCTGAATCACCACAAACTCCTTCCATTATGGTGTTTCAACATGTAATCATCACTTTGGTTTTCCTTACTAACAATTTATCTTCCTTCAGATTTCAACCTTGGTGTTATGCCAGCCTTTTTCATCCATTCAACCTATAATTTAAAGTCCTAATTTTACCCTGACCTCCCATCACACCCGTACTTTTTCTAGAGCTAGTCTCCCAAAATAATTTATCTGAATATATTTTACCTTCCTCCCTTGTGGATTTTTTCTCTGTTCTTTTTTTTTTTTTTTTTTAGTACCACATGACATCCTTTCGATTCTGCCTAACGTCAGCAGATCAAAAGATGACATAAATCTCTGAAACCACAGACCTGGATCTATTTCCAACTCCTTGGGAACTGTGGTCTCTCAGACTACATCTGCTGGGAACTAACAAGATCATGGCTGCTTCCTAAGGAAAGGTGAGCCAGGAACATAGGTATGTCCAGCTCACGAGGACAGTAGTCTCAGTACCCACAGCCCAGTCTCACAGTGCTGAAGCAAGGGCAGACCCAGAGGTTATAGCACAGTCCAGCTAAGAGCCCAGGCCATAAGGCAACATCACAGTACTGGAGCAGTCAGAGATCACACTGCCGAGGCCAAGGTTAGGACCAGGGGTCACAGGATCAAGCAATCAATTGAAATCTGGCTCAAAGTATTTGATAACCAAATAAGAGTAGGACTAAGCTAGGGACATGCACTGTCCTAACACAGCTCAGCTTAAACAGAGCTCCTGAGCCCGTGGGTGTGGGTGGAGACCCCAGGTGAATGGGATCATTGGGGGTTATTAATGCCCTCAGCATCCTGGCTGAACAGAAGAGCAAGAACTGGAGCACACAATTTCTCATATTCACTGGTTTCTTTGGTGTGCATGCCAGGACACAATCAAGCAGGTGTTCAATAAGAATGATTGTGGCATCGGAACTGGTTAGGCACCGGTCAAGCAGAGTCTGCTCTTTCTGCTCCTAATTGTGGTATCTAACACCAGCCATCTGACAGAATTACAATCTCATTCCCATTGTTAGAGAGAGCATTGGTAGTCCAGTATAGTTGCATTTCACTGGTAGATCATCTAATTCTTAGGACACTGTTGAGCAGAGACAGAATACATAGAAATAATAAAGGCTATACTCTTTAAAGTCAGTTGTGTGCGTTTTTTTTTTTATTTCCCTGAGGCTTGTGCTGTGGGCCAATTTTCATACAGGCAACAAAAGAAATGCTCTTTTCAGAAAGGCCCTCTGAATTCTTAGAGCCGTGTTTTAAAAATCATGGATGTGCTTCAACAAATATTTTAAGAGTCTTTAGTATGGGCAAACTGATGTATTTGTTCAATTCTATGAGTCTTACTTTGGAATAGTTAAAATACTTTGACTTGTATTTGAAACCATTTTTAATACATGATGCATTAATGTGAAAACCCTAGTCTGAAGAAACCCAAATGTTGGACCTATATGTCCTAGAGCCTCCTTTATATTATCAGAACATGTGAGCAAATCATTGTACTGGTGTCAGTAATCAAAGCTGTTCTTCAGAAAGTAAAATGGATGACACGATGTTCTCAAGAAAAAAACACTCCCTTTTTACTGAGTTTTTGAATACTTTTTTGTCACTCCAGCTAACTGCAAGTGAGGTTTTGTGCAACACATCACATAATCTCTGCATAAATAATAAAGGCGAAGCAATTAAAAATTACAAAATATTAGATTTTTTTTAAAAAAAATAGATAATAGGATAAATACATATTCCCAAGATGTTAGCTGGGATGTGGGATGCATTGTAAACGATATGTAAATCTGTTCAAACACATTTAAAACACAGTTAGTGTCTATTTAATTCCATGCATTAATATGTTTTTATGGACAACTGCAACATGCACTGCATAGAATCATAGGATATCCTGCATTGGAAGGGCCCCACAAGGATCCAGAACAAGATAGAACCAGAAAATCAGAGACTATCTTGAGCTGGAAGGGTGCCATCAGAGTCACTAAGTCCAGCTCCTGACCTTGCACAGGATACCCCAGGAGTCACACCATGTGCCTGAGAGACTTGTCTAAATTCTTCTTGAGCTCCGTCAGGCTGGTACTGTGACCGCTGCCCTGGGGATTCAGTGCCCAACCACCCTCCGGATTCCGCAACATTGCTGGAATATTTTAAAAATCATAAGGAAATAATGTTACAAAAGCTGGTAAAGTTGTAGAACTCTCCAATTTTGTCATTTTGTGTAGGGAACTAATATTTCTTCAAGTAGTTGTTTCTTGGCTGAGGGTTAGAAGGCGTAGGAAAGCACACACTTCTGCTAATTATCAAACACTTTACGAAGTGGGAGACCTAACTAGAATATATGGAGAATCATGTTAGCAGCACCATTTTTTCTGTGTCTTCATTCCACAAATTATATGGATGAGAGGTCAGGTAATGAATAAGATAATTCTGCTTCCACTCATCATTGGTAATTCTCTTCTGCAATTATATTCACCAACTCAAAATGTAGATTAGGTATTTTTCAGTGAGAATGATACCAGTGAGGTTTGACCTTGGTTTACTTTGCACTGGCATTGCATTGACAGGGTTGTTTCATAGACTTTTTTCTTCCCCAAAAGTCTGTGAAATATCTCACATTTATAATTGCTTTATAAATGGGACTTCATCCCACACATATTTTATATGTAGTATTCACAGCATGCAATTCCTTTTACTTGTTTCATCTTACTAACTAACACAGAACAAAATTTCACTGAATTCATAATATTGCTCTGGAACTGATACATTCTGTATATTTACACACCAATATGTTTTATGGAAATGAACACATTTCTTCTCTGGAGCATATTTTCAAACTTCAATTGCTCTTTACTGAAGCCAATTTTTTTTTTTAAAGCAAAAAAAAAAAGTGCAATGCGTTTCATGTCTATATATTTTTATTCATGCCAATATATTTTCACAGTTGGATAGATTTAACTAAATTAGTAGTTACAGTATTTGTTCAAACCATTGCATTTTTGCTGGCATCTGGTAAGTAAATGTTATCGGGGTTTTTGTTTTCTTTTCAGTAATCAGATTCCACCAAACCCAAACCATTAAAATCATAAAACCAACAGTGACTTACCTCAACCACTCAAAATTTCTCACCCCAAAGAGCAACAAAAGCAAACAAAACCCCAACTCTTCTGCTGCAGCTGCTGAAACATGGTAAAGGGCAGTGCAAAAGGGAAATGCACACTCCAGTGATGAACTCTGGCACTCTGATTTCCACATAGGCCCAGTGGTGCACCGGGCAGGGAAATGCACTTTTTGTGATCCATCCTGGATCTAGGGACCCTCCACAGGAGGGAAGCCATGGTGCCATTTTCAGGTGTGGTGGGGCAAATCGAATCATTAAGCACTTATTTAGTAAGGACCACTGCAAAAGGCTTCAACCAGAGCTTTCTTCAACAGAGAAATCTCTACAATCAGAGGTTTCTTCAAGGCTGGGGGAGGGGGGTGGGGGGGCAAAGCTTCAGTGGGGTTTTCTCACAAGACTTTTTCTTTTACTGAGCCATGTAAATAAATCTCACTTTCCAAACTGCTGTTTTAAACGCGATCATGAATGATTAGCAGTTTTGCAACGCAGGATAAAAATCCATCTCTAACTTCTCTCACTAGCAGCTTGTCTTCTCCTTATTTCCTGTGGGGATTTTTTTAGTTGGGTTTGGTACTCTGCAATCATATTTTGACTACTTCTTTGCTACCCCTAGATTATACAAAATTTACTTTAACATATATATTATAGGACATAGCACAGAACAATTGTTCCTAGAGCTATGTTTCCCAGCCTGGGAAGCTGCTCTCTCCATAAATTATCTACGTATCTTCTACTACTGGATGAATTCAACAAAACCATAATATCTTGCCAAACATATGTTTTACTTGGGTTTCCCCTCCCTAATCACTGATCACTAATGTTATCAAGGAGCAGTGTTAAAAAACATTGCTATCCCCTCAGATGTTGCTTATCTTTTGGGGCAAACTCTAGAGGTACTCTAACCCAACACAACACAGACGGCTCCATTTATAAGAGGTGGAGTTTAGCTGTTGTCTTGGGGTGCTTTTACCATAAGCTGGGGAATGTGTTATTTACCAGTTCAGTGAGAGGAAATACCTAAGGACTCTTTCTGAATCAAGTTTGGGGATTAAATTATTTTGCTTTGTTTTGCATTAGGAATACTTGTACATATGAATACTTGTACATGTCACCTTGGTGAATAACAGGATAATGCAGAAGAACATTTTTCTGGTTCTAATAAAATGTTTGCCTTCTGCATCTGATTTTCAGCATTATCTCTTGTTGGTATTTTACTCTTTACTATGCTCTGAAGCGTGTTTCCTGAAGAATCCCTTTTGGTCTGGAAGCAATGAAGCTTCTGGCCATGCTTCTTGTTAACTTCAGCTCCACAGACCTATTGCAAAATTCTGTGTTTGGTTTAGATATCAGCTGCCCCTGGATGTCACAAGATGTGCTACTATGCCTACAGAAACCATCAAATTAACACAGCTGATTTAATCAGGAGAAGTATGATACCATATCTGGCAGTTGTAATGATTTTAATTATATTTTTCAGATATATAGTTAGTAAAAAAGCCCAGGGACTTTGGTTGGGAATTTTTCTTCTTTATCAACACGTTGCTAGCTCATTTCAGACCCACCTGAGCTAGAAAAGAATAGCAAGAACCAGTTTTTTTGGTTATGCTCCTGACACATGCTGTCCATGTCACTGATTCTGGGAAGAAAAGGTCAGCCGGTGTTTCTAAACACTCAGATCAGCTTTACCACATGTAGTAAAAGAGCAGATTTGAAATCCCCCATGATGTACAGACAGGCACTTCATTCCTACATCTGCCAGAGGACCCCTTCCTACAGCTTTTAGAGAAGATTTTTGTATCTTTCCGATAATGTTTCTTGGAACAAGACTACAACCAAAAGTATGTCTTGTCAAAATACAGCTGCCATAATTAATGCAAAAGCACTTGAGGATGGATTGCAGTCCTTAGTGAAGGATTTGTGGGAGTTGGTTTTTAAATTTCCTCCATCAACAACCAAAAAAAAAACCACCAACAATTGTTGACATTTATAGGGCTGCCTTAAAAATGATGACTTGATCCTTTCCATAAGTCTTCTAAAATATTTTGATAATCATTCCCCATTCATTACTGCTGCACCTGCACTGAACCCTAAGATAACAGTTGCAAAACCTCTGCCTGTTGTGTCATTTTTCACTAAGAATAAAAAAAGCCCAAGTAAAGCAAATATCTACTCAAGCATTAGAGGCAGATTACAAATGCTTGCCTGTCTTAGGGGACATACCAGTGCAACATCCTCTGTAGTGTTAACATAATCCTCCAAAGGCATGGAGAGGGACATGATGGTCCTTTGTTTCCAAACCATACAAATGCTAGAACTTTAAAAGAACTTTGATTCTGTATTTCAGGTGAACATCTTTTTGAGACTGGGGAAACTCAGTATAAATCCTGATGCAGTCTCAACTGCTACCAGACATAATCACCCCTTGCTAATGAACAAAGTGGAGGATATGACTACAGAATGCATAACTTGCATGATCCTGCTCCTGTGCAAGCTCTTCAAGGTGAAGTTGACAACTGATTGAACTTCCTTGACGATCTGAGACCATGCCCCCTTCAAAGAAATGAGCTTTTAAAGAGCTTCCCTCTCCTGTTGGTAAGACTATTTCACCACTTATCTCTGCAAAGCCCTTTGCTGTCAAAGGCTGGGACATCAAGGTGGAAATTGAGTTACAGTGGGAAGCATGCTGCATGGTGTTGGAGAGAAAAACCTCAAGAGGAAAAGATGGAGCCAGAACTGGAGAAATACCTGATCATTACAGGCATTTGGGTCCAGGGGAATCCTGCTGTCTGTGGGATAAGGCAACACAATTCCTCCACAGGGTGTTTACAGACAGATCCAGCAACTTCAAAACCAGGCATTCTGATTTCACTGAGATTTCACCTTTTGTGCAAAAGGTGCCCCACACTGTGCTGAACACCAAACAAAGAAGTGGCTGCCTGCCTTCTTGCACTTCTCATGACGTTCAGCGCTTTTACGTTTTGGAACATAAGAAATTCCAGACCTCCCTCGAGCTGAATGCTACCAATCCCCCCAAGGAACCCTCCAAAGAGAAGAACTTTCTCCACGCCACGCAGTCCGGACAACACCGCGAAAAGTCCAGGAAGCTCGTTATTGCCATTTCTCGGGGGCCGATCTCATCGCAGCCGCGGTGAAGGCACCTGCACGGGATTCGTTCCCACGAGCTTCTTTTATCCGCTGCTTTCTGGAGGGAGAAGCAGAGGGAGGCGAGGGGGCTTTAGACAAGGGCCGGCCGAAGGGGCCGTGACCCTCTCAGAGCCCCGGCCCGGGCCCGCGTCCCGCGGCGTTCCCGCCCGGCGCTGCCGCCGCTTCAGCACCGGCGCTGGACAGCGCCCGCTCCCGCCCCGCCCCCGCCGCTCTGGCCGCCCATTGGCTGCGGCGCCTCCGCGAGGCCCCTGCTCTTCTTGATTGGTCAGAATGGCTGTCACTCAGAGGCGCGCGAGGCGGGCCTGGCCCCGGGTCACGCCCCTTCACATTGTAACGCGGCTCCTCATTGGCCGCCCGGCCTACTCCGGGCAGCGGCTATTGGGCAGCGCCCCGCGCCAGTCACGCGCCCGCCTGAGGGGCCGGGCGGGGGGTGAGGGGCGGGGCCGGTGCGGCGGGGGCGTGGCCGCGGCGCAGGGAGGGCCGGGGTGTGGCTGGTGGGAGGGGCCCGAGGCGGGGCCAGGAGCAGAAAGGGGCGGGGCGAGCGGAGGTTGCCCTTGTGTCTCTCGCCGGGAAGCGGCTGGAGCGGAGCGGGAGCGGAGTCCCTGCGCATTCCCCCCTCCCCGCCTCCGCCCCCGCGGCGGCACGGCACGGCGCGGCACGGGACAGCCCGGCACAAGCGAACGGAGAGACGGACGGACGCCCCGGCAGGGACAAGGGGAGCCAGCGGGGGCACCTGGCACCGCTCCGCGGTGGGAACCTGAACCTGCCCAGCAGCGCCAGAGCCAGCGGAGAGAGCCGCTCTTTCCTCCTCCTCCTCCTCTTCCCTCCCCAATCCACCCCCGCGACCCTGGTCCTCCTCCTCCTCCTCCTCCTCCTCCTCACCCCACTGGATACAGCGAGGGAGACACTGCGGCGGAGGCGGCGGCGGCGGCGGCTCCTGGGGGGGGAAGGAAGCGCCCGGAGAGCGGAGCGGCGGGAGGCTGCGGATCTGCGTGCCTGGCGCCCACCCAGCCCGAGGGAAGCCCCCAGGATGCGGCTGAAGCCCGGCGCGCTCCTGCGCTTCTACAGCCTCTGCGGGATCCTCGTACAAGGTACCGCCTCCTACCCACCCCTGCCCCACGCGCGGGGAGGGAGGGAGGGACGCCGGGGAGGCACCTCCGCGGCCCGGGGCATCCCAGCTTAACCCCCCCCCACCCCCCCTCCCGCCCCACTTCTTACCCTCTCCCTCTCTCGCCCTTCTCCCGGCTTCCCCCCCTTGCCGTGCGCCCCCAGCCTCCCGCTCGGGTAGCGCTATCCAGCGCTGAAGCGCCGCACGGCTGTTAACCCTTCCTGTTCTTCCCTCGCCAGCCTCTTCCCGCCCTCCTTCGCCCTCCGCGCTTCTTCCTCCACCTACCCCCCGCCCCGCCGCCACCGACAGCCGCTCGCCGACCCCCGCAGCCGCCTCCCGAGTCACCGTCACCTCCCCGCTCGCCCGCCGCGGACGTGCCCCCGAAAGTGCGAGTGCAGCCGCAGCAGCGGCGTGTGCGCTGCAACAACATCCCGGGGAAACGTGCGGGCTCCAGCCGTGCCCCCCCGGCGGGGGGCGGCGGGATGGGGGGGTGCCCGCGCCTCGCTGCGCCGCCGCCGGCAGCGCGTGTCTGTGTGCGAGGCATCAAATGTGCACGCAGGGTAATCGGATGAGCCGGGGGTTCAGCGGCGGATCCCTTCGCCATCCTGCTCCGGGCGGCTCATCCTGCAGCTAGTTTCCAGACTGGATGTATTCCCCTCTCCCTCCTCCCCGCCGCCGCTCCCCCCCTCGTTCCCGTTATCCGGCCAAGTGGGATGGAGCGGCCGCCGCGCAGGGAAGCCCCGCGACGCGCTGCGAGGTGACCGCCCGCCGCGGCTGCCTGCGGGGGAGCTTCCCCGAGACCTCTCCCGCTCCAGCGGGAGCCGAGCCGGCAGCCGAGCCCGCTACGCTGCCGCCGGGAGTTTGGCCCCTCGCTCCCGGGATGGCGGCGGAGACCCCGAGCTGGCGTTCGGGGAGCGGGCGGCGGCCCGGGGGTGCGGAGGGGGCCGGGGAGACACCCCGCTGCAACTCGCTGGCCGTCCCCGGTCCTCCGGGAGGATGCGGGGGGACCGCCAGAGTGTCTCCCAGCCCTTCCCTCGCTCGGCGTGCGGAGTGTTTGGGTGCGGGAAGGAGAAGCGAAGAGTCGATTAAACTAAGTGGCCTTGTACATTTTTTTTTCCCTTTTATTTTCTTTTCTTTTTTTTTTTCTTTTTTTTTTTTTTTTTTTTCCCTGCTCGGCTCCGTCATGCCATTTCACGTCAAGTTTAATGTATTTGGCTTTTCACATGGCTGCGTCATGTGTCGAGCGATCTCTCCGGAGGGAGCCGCGGCTGGCAGCCCGGAGCGGGGACGCAGGCAGCCGCCCGGGTTCCCGAAACACGGGAGCCTCACTCCCCTGCCACCCCCCTGGTCCAGACCCCTCCCGAGTGCCCCCGCTCCACCTCGCGGGGAAGTTCCCCGGCTGAGGACGCGAGAAGGAATGGAAGGGGAAGGGAGTGCGCTGGGCAGCTGCGAAGGACGGGTCCGTCGGGCGATTTATTAGTGTTCTTTCCCCATGTGTATGGGTTGCCCGGTACGTCACCGCACAAGGAGCTGCTGTGTTGGTGCTCTGCAGGATTATTTATGGGGGCATGTGCGACGCGCTGCACCTGGGGGCTGGCTCCTCTCTGCCTTTTAGATTTCCCTGTGAATTGTCAATTCATTGCCCTGCAACGGAGCTGGGGGTGGGAAGCCTCTGGACTGACTTTCTGTCACCAATAAAATCGGGATTGCTGCTGGAGGAGGAGGATTTGATCTTTCCTGAGATGCAATCAGCTGCATTCAGCGCGGCGCAGCTTTGAGAGTAAACCAGTGATTAAAAACAGAGATGTCTTTCACTGCAGTTTAGGGAGCGTGCCAGGCAGAATGTAACTCTGTGAACTGCATCAGGTAACAAACGTGTTGCAAGAAATGGGGTGTAGTACGAATCTGACTGTGACTGTGTGAAAATAACCAGATTGGGCCTGTCCTTGAAGGTGGGGGAAAGGGATGCTTAACACATTACCCAGCTTGCCCTCTGCGTGTGTAAAACATCTCCCCTCTCTTCAGTTCCTCACGCAATTATTTTTTCAGCTCCTGATTAAAACTTCAATCAGAGATACTTAGGCTTTTTGTGCACCACACTTCAGCAGAGTGTTCTTTCAAGGGGATATAAAGAACCTGTAACACTCAGGCAGAAGTGAGAGGAAGTAATTTCTCCAACTCTTGTTTCCTAAGGTAAAGGAGAATGGAGGAGATGAGTAAATATATTTTGTAAGGCTGTCCTCAGTGGCAACTGTATCCAACAGAATATCAAATTCTTTCAGTCCACCCTTAAAGTGCAACTTCGTAGATGTTGTTTTCTTGCTCTCTGCTATTTATTTTGACAGAAGTAGCAGACAGAGTTAGCATTAGACACGTTTATTGTTGATAGCTTAATAGCTGCATTTAGAAGTAGTTTTTCCTGTTCACTTGATTTACTTCCCCAAACTGTATAGTGAAGTGGCTCAATGGATTTATTAGATTCCGCCAGCTTTCTGTTCGTGGGCCATGGGACATGCAGGTTTTTCTGTCAGCTCTGATAGGAATAACATCTTTGTCCCGAGGATCCGAAGCACTTCTGAACTGCAAATAGCGATGGTTTCTGTTGGTGAAACTGAACCTAATTAAAGACAAGGTGACAAACAGTCAAGCTGACATGTGTCCTGTATGGAAGTTTGCCTTTCTGGCAAGATCTGTGGAGAGACTTGCTGAAGGAATCTATCCTGAGTTTTGATGAAGCATCAGCTGAGGGAAGAGGACATAGAATCATGCTTCTCAGCTTGTGCATGGAATAGCATTAGCAGCAAACAGTCCCTTCAGAGAGGAAGCAGACAAGATGTAAAAGAGCCCAGTGTCATCTGCTTGCTGTAAAAGGGGAACAATGGAGGCGGGAGAGGGAGTAATAACATGTGGAACTGGGAAATGATTTGTCAGCTGGGTTTGGGGACAGTATTTGTCTGCTCTGCCCTCTCCAGCGTTTGCTGTGAAAATAGTGGGATCTCTGGCCGCTGCTGTCCTTAACTTGTGTGCTGTAATGAGCCTGGAGTACTTAAATGATGTCTCAGGGGGTTAACCTGTTATTTATGTTTACAGCCAGCCCGATTTTTTTCTTTTTTCTTTTTTTTTTTTCCATGCTGATTTTCCTCTGACTTCATGACTGTAGTCTTACACAAAATTTAACAGTTGTAGGGGGACATGTTTTTTGGAATAACTCAAGTTCTTCGTCTGAGCTGCTTTTATGCAACCTGACGAGTGAGCTGGTTACTGTCAGGAGTCACCACGTGAGAAACTGTATAAATAAAAATAGTTCTGCTGGATTCATAGGATACAGATACAGGTTAGGATTATCCTAGAATTGTAGTTGCTGTAGCCCCCTGCTGTGTGATAATGCAAATGGCATCTAATGCCTTAATGTGCTCGGCTGGGAGAAGGCACTGACTAGTGCCATGTGTGGCAAGATTTTGCCATCAATGGGCACATCTTCTCAGTGTGGCTGCTTCAGACACTTCAAATGCTTGCAGCCTGTCTACTAATGAAAATAATGTAGGGGCTCTTTAATTTGTCAGAAGTCAAGGCCACTGATGCAACAAATCAGCCACGACAGGTAATTGCTTGCGGGTGAGACTCTTTTCATTAGCCCAGACCTGTTACAAGCAGAATAAAAAAAAAAAATGCAAACAAACATGGATATGACTACTTACGAGATCATCTAAGCTGATTTAAGATGAAGTGGTTGCACATTACTCAATATCTTGTGTATTTAGACTTTGTTTTGAATTTTCACTTGGATTTCTGTTAGCAGAAAACCTTGGCAACCCAAGGCTGCCTGCACAGGGGTTGTCTTGACAGCTAAGTGTTCATATGCTAATACAGTGTACAGCGAGTCAAATGCATGTGGTTTTAATTCTGTAGGTACTGTGAGGGCATAGTCTTTATGTGGAATATTTTAGACGCAAGTTGAAACATAAAATTTTTTACTCTACTTCATGGTGTCTGTTTTCATATGACTTCGATCAATCTAACCAAGGCTTGGTAGGCTTATTACCTGCTTAGTTCTCAGGCTAGTTCATATTTTATGAATTATTTTCCTAGATTTCTTCTTTTTTTTTTTTTTTTATTGATAGCCATCCTATAGCCGTTCACGTTTAGAACATGAAGTAACTAAACAATCCAGATTCCCAGTGATGACGTCCCAGAACTTCCCTGTGGAGTACATTAGTAGGGATTACTCACTCAAATATTTATCAGTCTTGCACTCAAAGTAGTTACCAAGTTTCTACCATCAAATCAACAGTAAACAGTTTTGAAGTTTGTCACCAAAGAAGTAACTCCATGGAAGTGCTGATCAACAGAAACACCTCTGTTGAAGCAAATGTTTCTTGTCTACTTTCCTGTTAGTTTTGTTCTTCTATTTTTTTTTTTTTTTTCAGAAATGTAGAACAGTCAATCTGCCTCGGCTCTTAAATTTGCTTGTCAGTTGCAATTCCATGGTAATGCACTGCAAGTGTCTCTAAGATATAGTTTATTATTATAGGAGCCTTCGTTCTCATAACTAGCTTTCTCATCCCTCTTGCCTGATTCTGCTATTGACAAAATATGTTGAATGAGATTACCCTTTCCAGCAATGAATTAAATGAATTATTATTTTTATAGGGGTTATTATTTTAATATTGCTGTATAAATTGAAGCTTAGTGTTTTTGTTTGTTTGTTTGTTTGTTTGTTTTTTTAATATGTGTTAAGTATGTGGACATCAGGTGCTTGCTAAAAGAACAACAGTATCATTAACCAGTGTGGTTGACTGAACTAGGACAGTAACTCCCTCTCTCCATCTAATACTTAAAAATGTAGAAATAGGAGATGTTGTCATTGTCCTCTTAATGCCTTCTCCAAGAGGAAGAAGGATTACTTCAATTCTGTTTTAATTGAGTTGAACAGCAGGCAGAAACTCTCAAAAGTTAGCCCTCTCAAAGTAATGCAGGGTCTTCTGTAGAGGGAATGCCACTGACATGCTTTCTAAAATACATTCCTAAAACAAATGCAGAATGGTAAAACTATTCCACACAATTTAGTGTGTGTATCCTCTGGGATTGCATCAATATTAAGCATGATCTTAATGAGCATATCCCTTCTTCCCAAGGAGTTTTTAGGTGTATTTGAAAGGAAGAAAGGCAAATATCACAATCCAATGGCAAGGAATTAATTGTAAAATCATGATTTCTCTTGGGAATTTCCCCTTGAACAATTATCCTTCTACATAATGAAAACATTTTGGAAAGAACTGAGTATTTTCAGTGAATGTGGGTGTCTTTGCAAGGGTTAATGGGTTCTTAAGGGTTGTGGGTTTTTTCTCGTATTTTTTTGTCTCTCTGAACCTATTTTAAGATCTTTCCCCTTCATTTTATAAATGAAAATTAAAGACAAAGCCCTAATGTTTGTGGTTTCTCTTATGTAGTGCATACTAAGCACAGGATGGGTGTTTTAAATATCCATTTATAAGACACTATTGTAATAGCATCCTAAGGGGGTTGAAGAAGGAGAGAACATTTATTTCAGTGACAAAACACTGGGGGCTGTGTAGCTGTTCTTCCAGTGCTCTCCTTTTATGCTAGAGTTTGGTGTGTAGGACTTTTTAGCATGTGCAGCTTGGAACAGGCACAGAGGGTTTAGTGAACAGTGTAGGTGCCCTACCTATTGTCCTATCTACTTTCCCTTAAATCTGTAAACGTAAAAAATGAAATCATACTTGCATCCTGTGCTATTCTTTTATTTGCAAAACAGAGATTTCTGGGACCTTTATAAGTCTTATTTAGGAATGCTTTTGCTGTCTTGACAAGTTTGGGATTTTTGAGGGAAAGACATTTTCGTCCCAGCAGTGAGTTGTGTTTACTGCTTTCTAGCTTAATCAAATGGTGTGAGTGATTTTATAACTTTAGCATTTTAAGTAACAGCAAGTCAATTTTAATATAGTTTTACATTACTATAAATTTATGCATGTATCTTTTTTTCCCCTGTTTTGTAATACTCAATTTAGATTTGCCATTTTTTTTCTGAAGTAGCTGATGAAGACTATTAACTGTCCATAGGCAGCTGCTCCTCAGTTTCAGAAAAATAATTATAGTGAATGTTCCTCGATGCAAACCCCTAAAGTTCTTTCAGAGCTGAAAATTTTGCTGTATAAGTTTGGTTCATGTGGAGATACATTCCTAAACTACTCTACAGCTTTCCTTTGTTCCGTGAATGGAGTTGGCAAGGTTTAGCTTTTTTGTAAAGCAGCATGTATCATCACATATCCAGCATGGCGGTTTTTTAAATAGCTTTGATATTCCCTCCATCATCATCTTTGTGGGAAGGATAGTGTAGGAGGGACTGTTTTCTTGTGTTAGAGGTAAAAATATCCTGGTGATTTTAAAATCTCTTACATGCCACAGTATTATTCAAGCAATGCTTCTAATCATGGTAATTCAATTACTAAACTTTAGCTGAAGGAACCAGAGTCTGCTGCTACATGCAAAAATAATCTGTGACCACTTATGAAGACACAGTTACACCTTTCTCATCAACATATGATGCACTGTATTATTGCTGCTTCTTCTGGCAGAAGGTGAAGAGGCAGCACAGCTGTACAGACCCATTGGAGTCTTAAAACTCTGGTTTTTTCCCAAGTTCAGCACAGAAGATTCAAGAACTGCCACTGATTGACAGCTCTGAAGAGAGTAAGGCCAAATGACTTCACAGCAGCAGTTGTAGTAGGCATGGGCACTGTGGTATTTTCTGTCTGTTCTGATATTTATCCCAAACTGACCTACATTTGCTGGATTAACAGTGTAACTTGACCTGCTTTTATTCCTGCTATGCTATAAGGCAGGAAGGCTGTTCTGGTTAGTCCCTAACCAGGGAGAAAGCTGTGCTAGTTCAAACAGAAGCAATCAAATTCATTTTAATTAAAAGATTGTAAAAAGTACTTTCTAGCAAGTTCATTTTATATTTATCCATTTTAAAGTAATTTTTTTTTCTTCCTTGACTGTTGATATTTTTTTATATGCAAGGTTTAAATCTTGGCATGCTCTTTGGTGCTTAAATGTGATACATTGGAGAACAGAGAAGAATTCTCTGTTGATTTGCACAGTTTATACAGAGAAAGTGTGACTTCGTTTGATAAATGAAAACACTTCTTTTCACTCTTGAATTTCTTTCAACTGAATGAGATTTTTTATGTCTTCAAATACACAAAAACATTGAACTGCAGCCATTTGCGAATTGGAGAATAAATGCAGTGACTAGAAATATTACTCACTAAACTGATTAACTAATCAAGGATTAACAAAGTATCATGAATGTGTGGCAGGTCATCAAATGCTATAGTATACTGAAGTATTCCATTTATATTCTTTTGTTAACAACTAATGTGATAGTAATAATAATGAAAGAACTTCTTGTCTTTGGAAGAAACATTGAAGTAACGTGCCAATGCTTAATTGACATTTGAAGCATCTTCTTGGCATTGTAGTTTTCTCTTAACTTTAAAGTTTTTAAACTTTTCCATTGAAGGTGTCTAATAATGTTATTGATGTCTTTGGGCTTGTATCATGTAGGCTTGTAACAATATAAAAATAGGTGAGATTTGGACTGATATGGAGGAAGATAGAAGTGCCATCTTGTTCAGCGATGATCGTTGTTTATGACAAATTACATGTGTGCAGTAAGAAGGGAATCCCTTCAATTTTAACTTAAAATCAACTGTAGTAAAAGTGGCAACACCTAACACTGAGGAGCTTTTCGGACCTCAAATAGCAAGTTGGACAATTGACAGGACATTGTATATTGAAAAAGTTTGTCTCATCTTTTGGTATAAAACCAAATTAGCAGTGAATTAGCTTTAAAGACTGTGTTTTTTCTAAAGGCTGGAGTACTCAGTCTAAAATTTCTTAGGGCATATCTTGACTGCTGCTTATGTAAATACCGTCAAGATGGTGTGGTTTTGAGCACAGGCAGGGTATAAGTAATTCAGTATGGGTTAGAACCTTGGCCATTTGCTCATCTTCTTCAGAATTATTTGTCATTCTTCTTATTATATGGATATTTTTTTTTAATCAAGTATGTAAATGTAAAATTTATGGTTTACCAACTTCTGGTTAATACTTCTTTTCGGTGTGTAAAATGCAAAATTCATACCATTCTTAGACTGAATAAATCTCATTCACTCCTTAAAGAATGGTCCAAAGCTCATAAAATTTCAGTACTTTCCCCATAAAATAAGCTTGAATTTTAGAATTGGACCAGAATAAAATTAAAATTTTTTCAGCTTCCTAAGCCGTCTTTATTTTGTTTTTTTTTTTTTTTTGCAAATTATAAATGTTTTGCTGCATTCTGAATGGTGAATTTGGGAGCCACTGGAAAAGCATATAATCAATAGAAATATATGGGACATTTGTTTTTATTTATGATAGATAAAAACCTCACTGGCTTATAGACCGATTTATGGGACTTTAACATATGCGCAGAACATTAGATCAGTGTAGTTTCAAAATAGCTTGGAATATAACATTGATTTAAGTGACTAAACTTTTATACATTTTCTGGAAGCAATATTTGGAGGGGGGTGGGGAAGTGTTTTTGAATACAAATTCAATGGGATTGTAGAATTCCCCAAGATGTCTTTGGATTTTGAGAAAAAGAGTTATGCCAGATTTTGTGCAGATCTACTTTTGTTTATTAAGTGGTACTTCTGTTCTACAAAAGGACATTTTCTTCCTGATCTGATGCAAAATGGAATAGCAGTAAATCTGGATAAAGGAGGGAGTTAAACATGTGCTCTAAAGGATAGTCTTAGTTTACTGTGATACCTGTACCACAAGATTTGGAAGTGCAGATGCACTTAGACTGTGTCTGTTGCAAGCTGAAATATACCATAAATCCCAACAGGAAAACAGAAACTAGTAGTCTTTATCATTTCAAGTAAACAAATCAAAAGTTTTGGTTTAGAATTAATATCATAGTCTTTTAATTTTTTTCCCCCTTTTGACTGGCCATTAAAAACCTATCATTTGATCTTTATGTAGAAAGTAAATATCTTCAGAAGTATCTTTCACAATATGTGACTGGCTGGTCACAGATGAATGCAGAGTAATCTCCCTCTAGGCCCTGTCTGCCCAGGGTACCTGCCAAGAAAAAAAAACACATTTTATTTATTTTTTTTTCCCCTTCTGCTTGCTGCTTCAAGGCTTATGGTAGGGAAACAGCAGTAGCCCTGCTCTGTATGCATGAGGGATTTGCTTTCTTAAGATTGTGAAGATAAAGGCCTCAAATTTGGATCCTGTCTAATCTGTTGGGATTGATGTGTCAATTCTGCAAGGAGCGAGTTGTGCCAGGACAAGTGGCCTTCATGGGTGATACGTAGGGATATGGATGGATAGGGGACAGGGCATGTGGACATCTCATTTTCTCTAGGAGTAAAACATCCTTCTGGAGTTAATGCAGAAGTCTTTGCTATGAAAGACCAAGACATCTGTGAAGATCAGGCTGGAACACACCCCTGCAGGTTTGCAGTGGGACTTTTCACCTGTCTCCTGCTGTGACTTTGCACCTCTTCCTCTCCACAGGACCTGGAATGAAACGAGTCAAGGTTTTAGGGGAAGTGCCTTCTGTAGAAGCTGTGAGAGGACATACTTCTTCCTACTTTGAGATGAAAATACCTGAGAGGGATGTCATAGCAGGCTTAGAATAACTTTTTCCTTTGTTTGTTTGTTTTGGTTTTATTTTTAATTATTAGCGTTTTCTTCCCACTACTTCTCTGCCTTGCTCAAATGTGCACTAACAGAGGTGAGGAGGAGAGCCAGTGGGAGTCAATCCCTGGCACCGGAGCCTGCCTCCTGCAGGGACACCAATTTCAGATGAGTTTTACAGGGGTGGTCATAAAGCTCCAGTGCCTTTTGTCCATTCACCTGTTGTTTTTTTTTTTTTTTTTAGTTTTTTTTTAATCAGTAAAGCATGGAAGACTTCCTACAGGCATAAATAGAACAGGACAAATATGAGAGCTGAAAATACTTCAGAAGTCACTATAGGAAAACCAGGAATTGGGATGGATTTCCACAGATTGGTACAAATGTACTACATGAGAGCATCTCAGCGTAGCCCCATTTAATTTTCCTCATTCTGAGTTAAGAGAAATCAATTGTTTGATTTGAGCACTTCATTCAAATGCAGCTAAAGCACTTTCTAGGTGCAGTTAACTCCCATTTTCTCTGTGATGTTACAATACAAGCCATTTCACTGTAGAGTGCAGTACTACCCAGAGTTCTCGAAGTATCAATGTCATTTGTGCTCTGTTTCAATTAAGAGGCTTACAGAAAAGATCCAGTGAAATGTATATTAGTAAGAGAAATTGGAGCTGACTTATCAATGTCAAAACAGAAGATGTCTTCAGAAATACAGTTCCACTCTTGAGTGAGAACTTAGGAGATCTAGCCTGTCTAGAAAAATGGAATTTCTCTGCCAGTGTAGCAATGCGTTTATCAAATTTAAACATTGGCAGCCACACTACTACGACTTGGGTAAGATGTTTTCATGGTAGGAGTAGGCAGCTTCTTAGATGCTGCTCTTGCCTCCTGGATGAATTCTGTATTGTCCCAATGCACACACCACTCATTCTCTGTGAAGGGAATTCTTCACGTGAGAACTTTCAGTCCAGCTAACACCTGAAATATCTACCCCATTTCTGAAAGGGTTCTGCTGCTTGCAGAATAGAAGAGTAATTGTAAAACAACTGGCAGTAACTTTTAAAAACACATCACTGAGGCTCTGGGGTTGTCTGTATCGTGAATATATTTTTTTTGTATCTGGAGCACGTGTGCACACTATAAAGTTTCAGGCTATTGTACAGGGGAATCAATACAAATACAGTGTTTTGGGTAAATTAGGGAAATAGTCCCAAGAGTGGAATTAAGAAAAGATGAGCAATCCATCCAGTGTTCTGGTGCTTCAGAACAAGATTTGTGTTATTGCAAGGCTGCCATTCTTGTATGTGCAAGTTGTTGTGGTTTTTATTGTTTGTTTGGGTTTTTTTCCCCACAGTATACCTGTGTAAAGCATCTACATCAGATGCTTTAATAACTCCTGACAAACTTGTTAGTTTTGTTTCCTGTGGCAGTGTGACAGATTTTATTGCAGAACACACACGCATATGTGAATTTAGATTACAAAAATAAATCAATGGATGATGATATTTGAGAACTTTTAAATAGAGAACTAGGTGGTGCTGTTCTTTCATCTTTGTTGCTTAGCTGAATTCATAAGTATGGACTGAGATCTCCAGGCTACTACTTTTCAGAAATGAATTTAGCTGTCTTAAATGGTAGATTAAGTTATTGTTTCAGATTTCATTGAGAATGCTACTTTAACAGCTAATAATTGCACAATTCAACATTTTCTACTTTATGAAAAAGAACTTTTGAATGGTGTAGTTTTATTCAGCATGGTGATACACTTTGTTTTATTTTCATTTAGAATGACTTTGGAGTTAATTCAAATAACTTTTTAGACTCTATGCTTGGTGTTATGTTTGGGATTATTTGTTTTAATCAGTTTAGCTTGTTGAGATGTGTGAACCTTTTTAATCCTTTTCCATTGTTGGTTTCTTAAACATTTTGGGACTAATTTGCTAACAACACATTGAGATCATCAATAACTGCTGGAAGAAATTTGTTGTAATTCTGTAGTAGCAGTGTATAAACCACAATTAATTAAACAAGAAAACCAATTTATTAAGTTTTATTCCATTTACAAAAAATATAAATTTTTAATCACTCTCTTGTCTCAATGGCATTACTGCTGCAATAGGAAATAGTGAAGCTAGATTATAATGAACTGCCTAGAATCGAGATAGATTTGTTTTATTAGCGTTCAATGTTGCAGCAGAATAAAAAATGTCTAATTAGAATCCAACTCCAGTATGTAGCACTTCAGCAGAGAGTGCCTCTCATTGACCACTGCTTAAACTAAAACGTTGAAAGACCAGATGGAAGACAAAGAAATAAGGGGAAAATGTACTTCTGCACTGAAAAAGAAATGAAAATATGCTCTGGCTAGGTCAGAGTTATGAATGTGTTTGCTCTAAGTATTTAATTAGTTATTCAGAAAATAAACTGCAGCTGTTAATGGAGGAGTGTGAAAACACTTTTTCATGGAATTTGTTTCCCCTTTCCTTCTGCAGTGCTGCAATACAGAGTGGAATCTGAAACAGAAAGTTAGGTTTGTACTTCATGCTTAATAATGAACAATCAAAAAAATGCTTTTACTTGGCACGAATTAAAGATTTAGTCAAATATCCAAATAATACCCATACAATTGCAAATTTGTATCTACCCATGTTAAAAGCAATGATGCATTTTATGTTGATTTTTTTGTGAGATGTTAGTATCACACGAGTAGCTATTCCAGTGTTTGAAAAGCACCAAAAAATGTTTCAATTTATTTTTGGAAACAGGAAAGAAACCCCAAACAACTCCGTTTCACAGATAATTTTTTTAAAAAACCCCTTTTTTATTCCTGAGAAGCAAATATTCTTAGCTCTGAAGCAGGAGTCACATTTTATTATGCTCTGTGTGGTAATGGACTTTGTACATTGTTTTTGGTTTCTACCATTAAAAACTCACTGCCAGAATTACTTCAGTGATTAGCATTTACTTACTGCAGAATTGCATCTCAGAGCTAGGGGTTCCATTTGCATGGGTTAGCAGACTATGTACTTTTAAAAAGGGGTGTGTTAATAGGTTTAAGTGTTCCTAACTGTAATTGGGTGCAAGTGTGCAGAAGATTCCTGAATGCGTATTATAAATTGAAAATTATCAAACCAGCTACCTTCAAAAGCTTCTACTTTCTCCTACAGCTCATTGTTTGGCCTGTGGATTAGCACATTCTCACAATTATTGCAAGGACTTAATTTTTGCAGCATTTTCCTCTTTTCCTCAGGAAGTGTACCCCTGAATCAAGTCCTTCTGTGTGCCAAGTGTCCTCCTAAAGAAATATTTGACTGGAAAGAGAGAGAATTTATTATAAGTAGTTACTTCTTTTCAAGTGTTGTGATTCAAAACTATTAAAATTGATCATTTATGTATTGTGTTAGAGGTGGGCTGTCAATAAATAAATGAAGGACCACTTATAAGTCTTTCTATACCAGCCTACACCTTTCAAAGCAAGATGCTATTTAAGAATCTAATTTAAACCTGGTGCTCTGAAAATGTCCTGTGATTTCTACAACATTCTGCAACACTCCAGAATAACTTTTAGGAAATGGGTGCTGCTTGATCCTTAGATCTGAGAAAGAGAGAGGGGTATTATTATTTCAAAACGGTGGAAATATGATACCAATGATCTTTATTTCTTTTTTCTTTTTTTTTTTTCTTTTTTTTTTTTTTTTCCTGCTTGGGTTCTGGGAAACACACTGATTCCAAAAGCATGAAAGGTGTCCTTGCCTGTGGCAGGGAGGTTGGAAATAGATGATCTTTCAAGTCCCTTCCAACCCAGGCCATTCTCTGTTTTTGCGATTCTGTGATCACTAAAGCTCAGATTTGCTTGCTTAGTGCGTTAAAATAATACTAAGTTCTTTATTTATTTTTCCCCTCTACTGAGTATTACCAGTATGGAGAGAGATCTGAATATGGTGCTGAGTTTTAGGTAACTTCTGTGTGAAACTATTTAGATTGGCACAGTCGGTTTATTTCCCTTGGCTTCCATTGCAATAAATAATTTATGCACGAAGTGCAAGATGACACAGTATATAAGGGTTACTTTTCTAATCCAGGAAAATGCCACAATGTAAAGGAGCCATAGAATACTTTGCATTTCTGTTTGTGAGACAATTATCATTTTTTTCCCCCAGCCTTCTTTGATTTAGCCCTTGAATTCCCCTTTCAGGTTTTATTATCTTGCAATCTGCAACTTCATCTATTCTTTCTTCATTGTTTGGGCTTTTACTTTCTTATTCTGTTCTTGTTCTTATGTCAGTGTGTTGCCATAAGCTCTGATATTTTAAATTTATTAAATCAGATGAAGAATTATTCTGAATAAACATGAAATTGTTTTCTGTTTTGACCCAAAAGCATGAGAAACCCATTGTCATCCATAACCGGTGTTTTGCTTTTGTTTTGTTTTTTCCTCAGATAATATCAAGGTGATTTTGTTACTGTAACTTGTGTGTTCTCTATGGGTTTTTTGCAGTTGGAATTGTAGGCATGCCCATGTGTCTGCTCTGTGCCTGCTTGTGAAAATTCAAAGGTGCATTCGCAGTTTGTGAAAAGTCATTCAGTCCCACAAGTGTTGGCATTTTTCTCAACTTGCTGAGTGCATGAGCTGTAAATTTTACGTAACTGCCATGTAGAAAACTCATGCATACAACAGGACCATTTTATCTATGCTTATTTGTCATCAGCTATATCCCAGAATGGATTTGTTAAATAAGTACCACTGTTTTGCAGTCTGTACTTGTACATGCTTTTAACTTGTCTGATGATATCAGCAAATCAAAAACTCTTCCCCCACCCCACCAAATAGCCTTTCAAGATTGTGAAAGCAGTAAAATTTGTTCAGAAAAGTGATATAATAAATAAGGCTTTCAGCCACCTAAGTGTTGGCTAAATTTTTGACTACTGGTTCATTAAATCTTTTGTCTTGTTGCTGGGTCTGCTGTATGTTTAAACATTTTCATTTTTGGGGCTTTCTCATCACAGAATGCCATGAAAGACAAAGTATCAAGTAAAGTTGGGCTCTTCCTTCTGCACTAACCGTTTGAGTTAAGCCTGTCTTATTCCATATGAAGTGTGTCTTCTGAGCAGCTACAGTTCACCAGTTTATAGCAAGGTTAAGGGGATGAAAGTGGAGCTCTCCAAAGAAGTCCTTGAGCTGGGAACATCTTGGGGCTGTGGCTGGGCTAATTAGCCTTGTGTAATTCATCCTCAATACCTTGGTCTTCCTTACTCTTCTCTTTGCAAACACAACCATTTAACTTTTTTGTTAATACATGTCCCATTCTTCTCAGTGAGAGTTTTTAGTATCATCTCATCCTAGCACTGTACTGTACCAGACCTGGTCATTAGTCGTGGTGTAGACTGCTAAAAATGCATGTTGAGATTCAGAGTTTTGAGTGAGATGTAGTCCACTTAAAAATGCAACATCCACTGTGGTCAGTAGAAATACACGTGCAGAAGTTTGGAAGAAAGTCAGGTTAAATTTTCTATTATTTAAGGAAAAATACTTGGTATAGAGGTTGCATTTATTTAGTAATTTTAAACTATAGTTTTAAGTGTGTTTGTACATAAACATTTAGCCTAAGTTTAACTCTGTATAAACATATATATATATACACATATATATTCATAACTTGATTTGCACTGCATTCAAAGCTAATAAATTAAACGTCCATCCATGAGTTGCTTCGGGCGAGAAATTTACCCAAAACTAAAGACAACTTAAGTGCAATAACTGAAGTGTCCTGAAAATGAAATATGAAAACGTCTCCCCAAAATGTGTATTTTTGCTCTCTGTATATAGAAGCCACATCAAAAATGTATACTTTTTTTTTTTTTTTTAAGAGTTGATGTCAGTGCAGCTGAATTATGGAAGACCTGGTACTGGCTGGTTCAACAGAGTCAGAATTATGCTGTTCCAGGTCGTTGTGGGTCATCTGGTTAATGCTGGATGTGAAAGGCTGTGCTACATTCCAGCCTTTGTCCTACTTTCATGAAACAGATGCTCTTCGCTGAGGAGATATAATTAATTTCTATGAAATGAGTGTGTGTCTGCTCGCCATTCCTTAAATGCAACCATTTCAGTAAGTTTTGGTTAAATTCTTTGTTTTTTGTAGCTGAAGGAGGTCATATTTTGAGGTTGTGAATTTCTTGAACTCCAAGATAAACTGAGCAAGTGGAAATACAAATGCCTAACATAAATACTTTCAGTGCTTTTTTGCCTTTTGCTTTTGTTTTGCAAGCATTTGAGCTTATTAACCCTAAAAAAAGTAATCTGAAATGGTAACAAATATAAATGTAAATGCATCCTCCTCTTTCACTAAAAGAACCTGGAACTTGCAACACCAGGTCACTAGAAAGAACTCTAGCTTCTCATTGAATGTGATTTAATGAGCATTTTATTTCTTTGAGGTTTTTTTGTTAAGCAGTAATTTTCCTGTAGAAGATTAGGCTATTTATGAGCAAGACAAAAAGGTAATACATCTAAAAAACATGATAGCATGAATTTTATTATGCATATGAAGCATATCCACTAAATTTTCAGTGGCAGACGTGTTGTTTTTATTGTTGGCTTCCGTAGGATGCAGTGAGGGTAGCTGCCAAATCAGATCCTCTGTAGGCACCACCTTGCTGATCCTGAAATATCAAGGCTAATCTTGATCACCTACAGGCCTGAGTGTGCACATTTAGATGGGGGAAGCATCTAGGCAGGATTTGCAAGGTAAGCTTGTGAGACACAAGTGTGGTCATGTGGAAGAGGCTTCAGGTGGAATGCAGCCTTTGGATTGGTTTTGTCTCTCCTGGGCAGCACAGAGCTGCACTGACATGGCAGCGTAGGAAATGGGGAAAGGCAGAGAGTTCTGGAATGCTGGACAGAAAGGAGAGAGGTAGGACTGATGTACAATAATATGGCAGAAGGGAGAGAAACAGGACATATGATTTGAGGCATGAAGGGTAGACTGCCTGCTGTAAAGTATAGGTAAATAACATAATTTCAGATGTGTACAAAGATCCCTGCCACGTGAGGCTGGTTCAGCCTCACTACGCAGTTTAGTCCTAATTAAATTGCAACTTAAAATGTCTTCATTAGAATTAAGAAATTACATGTCTTGAACATGCTTCAGTTTCACATACTTTCTGTAATAAAAGAATAAAATACTTTCCAGGGTGAAACATTAAATACCAATGTATGGTTATAAATTGATTTTTCTTAAAAAAATATTGTGGTAATTTGTATAATCTCATTTCTCCACCCTCTTTGTTTTTTATCTCTGTGGGATCTCTTTAATGACATTCTTGTTGATGTGGTTGGTTCGTCCTGTGGTTGAGTTCAGAAGAACATCCTGAGTGGCTTCCTCAGTTCAGTTTTTATGTAGTGACAAGTATCTAATCCAAATGCTGTGTGCTTGACTAGCCTCAGTCCAGAGGCTTGAATATCCCTCTATGAACAAAGCCTATTCTAATAGTTTTCAGAATATATATCAGCATAATTCTGCTGTTCTAAGATGCCACATGCTATAGTCCCTTTTATGAACCAAGAATTCATTTGTAAATAAGATTAGGAATTTATTGTTACTAACCCTTCCTTATTTTAGTGTCCTCTGCTGCTGGAATACTCTGCCCGTCATTTACAGGAACTGCAATACTTCGAGCTCACTTTTTTTTTTTTGTTTGTTTGTTTCATTTTTATTCTTTGCTTCCAAGTCTTAAACCAGAAACTTAAAACAGGAAACCCTCCATAACATGCAGAAGAAATGAATAGCTACTGTTTCTCATTTCAGGCCGCTGTGTTGGTCCAGTGCTTTAAGTCAGGCACTTTTTACCTGTTAAATTGTGCTTCTTCCCTACGCTGATAATTCTTCCCAAGTCTATGATCAGTAAATTTAGTTAGCATGGTCCTACCTATGTGATAATTTTTTGCTTATGGGAATGTTAAATGAATTTTATCCAAAGATCAATCTGAGGCTGTCCAGAAATAAGCAGAAGCTATTAGAGTTTGATTTCCATTTCATATCTGAAGTATTTGTTGTCTTAGGAAGATCTGAGAATATTTCATTTCTGCCTTATATTTGGGTCAAAAAAATGATAGTGTTTTATTTTTTTATTGTTGCTGCTTTTTGGATTTTTTTTCTTTTTTAATGTACGGGGTTCTTTTTTAAATGGTATTTATTGGAATAAAAATATTTGTCTTTTAATGCCGAGCTTAAAATTTGCTTTACTTTTTAATCAAAATTCCATTCACATTGCATTAAAAAAATTATACAGATGGAAATATTTTTCCTCCTTCATTCTTCCTTGTATATTTGTTGCAAGACCTTTCTTGTTAATTGCTCTTTTCATCCTCCCTGTGTTAATTTAGTCTTGCCTTGTTTAATTTTTATTATTACATTTTTTGTGATGTTTTCAACAGGTTTAGGTGAAAATGGATCAAAGAGGTGTCTTGTTGTAGCTGTCTATTCATTAAAGTCAGAAGCTTCTCAATAGGTTTTTGGGTTTCTGCCCACAGACTCCCATTGTCTTTCCAGACAAACTCCTGTGAAAGTGCTGACTCTCAGTATTTGCTGCATTTCATTGTAGATGCTTCAAATCTTCATTTTGTCTTTCTGAAATGAAAAGCTTGTTTGTTGTTTTTTTTTTTTTTTAGTTGATCAGAAATGTTTTTCTAGTTGTGCAGTCCAAGGTTATATATTCTGGCCTCTGATTTAGCTACTTGACAAAGAAATGTGTGAGATAATACGAAGTCTGGTTGCTACTTTATGGCAAAAAAAACATCAATAAAACCAAACAAATCCCATCTCAATCAGATTTCTGTATTCCCAATACTAGTACTCAGTGTACTTGAATGTATATCTGGAGAGTTGAAAATGTATTAATTTATAGTGGTATCTGCTGACAGACCAAACCCACCAAGCAGTGAAAAGAGACTGAACTTGAAAAGGAAGCTTTCCTACAGGACTTGACAAGTTCTTCTGTGGGTTGAAATCACGAAAGAGAGAAAAAAGCTTACATTTTATTTTAACTCTACAATTAATTATCAACATGTACTTCTGCCTTTGAATAACAGTTTTAGATATGGCTTTTGCAGACCTGCAAAATTATGACTTCGTAATAGCATGTAAAGTTATTTCACAGTAGAATAAAGATACCACTGCATAATATAATGTTAATCTTTTTACTAAACCACAGCTCTTAACCTGAAACATTATTCTGGTAATTCATTCATTTAACAAGATTTCATTGTAAGTATAGTTTTGAAATTAATTCTTGACTGTCTGTAGTAGTTTTGTGTAAAAAAAAAAAAAAAAAGTTGAGTTGTAAATTTATAAAAGCTTCTTATGACAGAAATTGCATTATTCTGGTGCATATAGTGCATGTATGTGTGTAAGGAATATGTGCTGTATTGAATTATACTTTTAGGTTAGGAATACGTGGTGTGTTGGATTATACTTTCTTTTTCATTTTCGCTCTTCTTAAAAAGGAAAATATATCTTTGCGTCTCTTTACTCATGGCAGTTTCATGTAATGTGGCTGAGACTGAAGTTCTTTTGGCTTACATGTCTTCCCCTGGAAGATCACAATGGTTCATTAAGAATAACTTTTAGAAAGCACGTGATGGACTTAAACAACTGAAATGCTTGTGTAGTATACAGATACACTGTAGAAGTGTGCATACATGTGCAAACTCTCTTAGAATATTTTGCAGGCATGTTATTGACCCTTTAATAGGTATTCAGGAACAATCTTCTGTTTCTGCTTTGCTTAGTCATACTCCTAAAGTGCTTCCTCTGCAGAGCATATTACAGCAAATCTTTTGAAGCGTTTCATCAGAAGCTGCAGGTGCCTAAGACAAGTGAGACACTCGAATAGCTGCCTTATGAAATCCACTCATCATGAGGTATTCACACAGATTCATGTTTGTTTACAAGTCAATTTAAAATTCAGTTCTTGCAGTAAGCACCAAGACAATGGTTAGAGATTTATTTCCATCATAGCTACTGAAGAAAGAAAAACCAATGGGATCAGCTAACTGATGTATTTCCACGATGCTGTTTTCAAAGATTTACTTTACTGTTTGAAAAGATGAGGAAGCAATAGCTAAAAGAGGCTCAAAGTTGTCATTATTTGCTGTGTTTACCACAGAGGGCACATGCTAAAATCTTACTAAATCCAGGTGCACATTTAAGAAGTCACTTAATTTATTTAAATTATTAAACTGGGGATGACAAATTAAAGGACTGATTCGTTGTTTATTTTCACAGCATCAGTTGCCAAAAAAAATTGCTATCTTCCTACATTGTTTCTAAACATTTTTGCTTGGGAGAGCGACCAAATTTTTCATCATTTCTGACTTTGCCAGGATGCATTTGTTCTGCGACTTAAAGCTGTTAGATTTGCTCTAAATACTCTGAAAATTACAGACTGCTTGGATGGCACTGCTAGTCAGCATCTTCAGCTGCCGTGTCTCCTGGTAGATGTCTCGGGGTGCTCAGCCCTTGGGTTTGGCCATGTGCCTTGCTGGAAGTTTCCTCAGGGCATGCCTTGTGTGCCTGGCAGCTCTGAGAAACACGGAGCTATCCTCAGGGAGCAGATTGCTCCATCTCTGTGCCTTGGATCCTCCACTTGCGCTGCTGGGATGGGGGGGGAGGTGGTGGCACAGCCACTTTTGGGGAGTTGGGAAGGGGAGAGGAAACGTGGTGGTGCCTGCAGTAGAGGAAATTGGAAGAAGATGCGGCAGCAGGATGGGATGAGAGCAAGATGGAAGAGGAGTTGGCAGCAGGGTCTGATGAGGAGGCAAGGGTCTGTGGAGTTGTACACAAGGAGGAGGAGGAAGCAGCAATGACCACAGGCCTCCAGAGAAAAGCAGAACAAATCACTCAGATGCTGTGCTTAGAACCCTGTTCCATTTGTGTGTTTCTACACTGTTGTCATCAGCATTAAAGTCGTTCAAACAAGAGCACGCACAAAAATGATGATGTCTCCTTTGTCTCTTCTGATGCTGTAGCAACATAACCAGATAACCCCAGCACTGCTGAAAATTTCATCCCTGAGTTTGGAGTTCAGGACACAGCCAACCTGCTGTTCTCCTGTGTGTGTCTTGGAGCACTTGGAGAGTGTTCTGGGACACTGATGGTTTTGCTCCAAATTCAGGGCATCTTACATTGTCTCTTTTCCTAGGTAGAACAGTTTTACAGCTGCCAACATTTGCAAGCTTGACAGCATCATAGAATTTGTTTCACATGTACATTAACTTCTAAAGTGTGTCCTAACTAGAAATGCTGAAGGTTAATATGTCTGTATGTCCTTTCTTTATTATGAAGCACATTGCTTAGGCTGCTCCACACATTGGAAAAAAAAAATGAGAAATAGACTTGAATTGAGACTTTGGCAGTATGCCAAATATAGTTGAGTTAAAAAAGGTATCAAACATGTTTCAAATAAGGGTATTGTATTAATTTGAAAGAATAAAATATATAATAAACCAATGTTATTGTTTCATTCATGTGTATATATAAATAAATAGATTAAAATAATTGTGTAAATATGTACTTATATTAGATTTTGAGACCTTATGTTGTTCTAAACTGTGCAGTAAACACAGCCATCTTGCAAAAATCAGGAAGAATTTCTCTCTAGCTCTTTTCTCATCTTGATGTCTGGCTTTCGCTCGAGCTAAGAGTACTCTTTAGTTATCCATCCTTGGAGCCTTTCTGAAATTGTCAATTTTAAAATTAGAACACCCCAAAACATCCAAAGCCCAAACACTTCTGTCTCCTTCATTTTTTGCATGTCTTAGATCATTTAGATGAAAGTGAAAAATGCAACAGTAGAAGACAGAGCAAGCTCCCATCACTGATTCTTCCCTCATTGATCAGTGTGATATTTGGGAGGGGACAGAGGGGAGCTTAATGTATCCTTCTGTGAATACAGTTTCCTCCTGGCTTAGGAGAACTATTTTGCCAGTTTTATTTCCTCTTTTAGCTGCCTCCAAGTTTATGGCCCATCTGTTGGACATAAACAAGCCAACAAGTTGTCTTGGGTTGCAAGAACTGCCTGATTCAGTGGCAATTTGAAGCAGAGCCTGCTGTTGGATAGGGAGGATGTTGTGTGCAAGGATTAGACATGTGCAGCATTGCAGAGGCTTTTGTAACACAACAGGTATTGGAAAGCAGCAAATTTGAGTGACTTGTGGCTGGAAAAAAGGAGTGGCAGATTCTGCTGAGAGCTTGTTCTTTCTTGCCATGGTCAGTTGTCAAAATCTCTAAATCTTTATTGCCATATGCAGGCATTCTTGCAAATGATTACTATCTTGAAGATCCTGCATAGGAATAATTTAAATATTTTATTCTGTTTCAGGGCATCAGGATTCAGCAGGCTCATGAGCTTTATAAAATCAAAGTTTTTTTGTCATCAGTCCTGATGTAAGGAATTGTATGGATTGTCTGGAATTTAGCTGCAGTTCCAAGACCCTGGCCTTCCTCAGGCTGGGCTTGCAGACAGGTGTTTTGATGCTGAATAAAAAAGTGTTGGTGCTCCTTCTGCTGCATCTGTTGTCAGCTCCATGTGCCAGTGCATTATTGGGCTGTAGTACAGGGCCTGGAGAGTTTTAGTTATGAAATAGCCCAATTTCAATATCGGTTCTTACTTGGTTCAAAAACTCTCAAATTGTCTTCTTTGGAGAACAGTGTTTTTTTGCATAGTAAGACTGCTACTAAAAAGCAGAGTAGTTTTGTGTAGAAATATACTCCATATTTGTAAGGATGAGTGTATTCAGTATATTGATAATGAACACTATTAGCTTTGATAATAAATGAATATAGCTTTGTTGCTGGGCTGCAGTGGTTGTAGATGATCTTTTTGGACATTGAGCTTTTGTGGTTTGGGGCTTTAAGAAGATTTCAAGGTTTTCTGAGTCACCTTAAAAAGTGCTTCCACCCGCACTTTTTTATTAATAAAAAATAAAATTCAAAATACAGATAGTAAATGTAAGTTAGTGCAAATCTGGAACTTGCATACCTGGGACAGAGAGGTCAGTATTTACATAACATAAGAAATCACAGGTGCCTACAGAAATGTGTCAAAGACTTACTCTTGCATACTAGAATATGCACTGATTTCTCATAATTGTGGCTGAATTTGTAAATCTTGATTTGATGTAAAGTGGGCAAGAACTATTTGCCTGTCCGTACAAAGGCAAGCTGATGTTAGCACAGTCTAGGAAAAAAAAAAAAAATCGTTGCTTTAGGCTGATGTACTCATTTTATCTTCCAGTTTGGGGCAAATTCAAATCTTCTCTTATTTTCATCAGCATTTTTTTTTTACTTGTTTTGGTTGCTTAATTAGTTCCACTCTTTTGAGGAATTTCTTCCTACACAGCTGTAGTGTTTAAGCAGACAAAAACCAACTAACAGGGACACATTGTGGAATCTTCAGTTTTCTATGCAAACCAGTTACTTTGACCCACTTCTCAAGGAGCTACATCTCTGCTTTTAGTGGTTTTGTTTGTTTGTTTGCTTGTGCTTTTCTTTGTTTGCTGTTGTGGTTTGTTGTGGTTTTTTTTGTGGTTTTAAGGCTTGGCTTTTACTATCCTGTGCTATCGCTGGCTTCTCAGCAACTCTGAGAAAATTTTTAAACTACAGCTTGCCAAAACAGAAGATCATGTTGATGGTATAAGTGCAGAAGTATTCTCCAGTCTCTACTTGCTACTGTCAAAATGGTGTCTGTAATGCTGTATCAATTCACCTTTCCAGCTCTTGATGCAGAATTAACTATGTAGCATTTGGAGTTGCTTTCTTCCATTTACTTCTGTTTTCAATATTCCATTTAATTACTTGGCTTGGACTAATATATGGTTTTGTTCTTGCATCCAGAAAGTATAGCTTTACTTTAATTGTTATATCTGATTTCGTATTAGTGTGCAGTATCCTAGCAACTTAATTCCATGGTAGTTTTTCTTACTTTGTTATTATTTCTGCAGTTTGACCAACCTTTTCATTCTGTTACGATGCAAATCTAAATATGGTTCTGTCTAATCTGCCATTTGTTCCTTCAATAAAATGGAGACTATCCAGCTATAAGAAATGGAGTCTAGATTAGTCAAGTCTACTGAAAACAGATGCAATGTGGATCTTCTTGCTGTGTTAATGGATTTGGATTCTTTATTGTTTATTCAGATGAGGTAAATGGAGCTTTTCCCCCTGAAGTCTGTCTTGACCCTGAAAAACTGTCTTTTAATCTTTGGTGCATACAGTTATTTTCTGCAGAATTGGCATTCACAATGGGGAGGTTGTCCTGACAAGTGTGTGTTTATATCTCCAAGGCTGTTAGTTTGGGAGACTAAATGGAAAAAGCTCTTATTTCTGCATATGCTTGATGTGGTAGCAAATAGGTTTTGCTTATTTGGTATCTAATTAGGTTTCTGTTGGAGTATATTTTGGTATATTTTGCATGCTTGTAGTGATTGGACATGTCTACTGTTAAAGTGACATATTTGTTATGATTTATTTAACAACTCTTCTGGGTAGTCCCTTTATCAGAGTACATTTTGGGAAGAAATTTGTTTACATTTCAGGACCTTGTAATAGAAATCAAACATCATCCTGGATGTAAGATTAAAATCAAGCTTGGAGAAAATAGGATTGGAATGCTGTGCAGCTGGAATTATTTGAAAATGTAGTGAGCTGAGGAATTAAGGGACAGATGTTCTTCCATGTAAACTAATATGGATATATTACATATGAGAGTAGTGTTGACATGTTTATAAAAATAAAAAGTACACTATATGTGTGTCTTCATACTGATAAGAATTCTGAACCTTTTCTGACATTACAAAGGTAAACACCAAAATAAATAAAATTTCTCAAACCTGTGCATAATATTTAGTTACCGAAGTGCTCGCTAATCTGGGGATCAACTTCACAACTGTAGCTTGATTTATTGAATTTCACTCTTTGGCTCTAAGGAATTTGTAAATGACCAAGGGGACAAAGCTATTTCTGGGAACGGGGAGAATGCCTATGCTACTTGATAATTTTTGATAAATAAAATTCAAAATATCTTTGGGGAAAAGAGTGCCTTTTTAGAAAAAGCACGGCTGTAAATATCTGTTACCTCAGCATAATTTTCCTAGAAGCTGTAAAGGCAGGAGACCTGAGAAGACTGGAGTTGTTCAGAATCCCTGTGGTCAGTACATGTACGGAGAATCCCAATTGCATCTTCTGGCTGCTCCTGGGCATTTTGAGTCCTTGGGGAAAGCAGTAAAGCATATTTAAATCTTCTCTCACAAATCTGCTGTGGAAGGGATAAGCCGCTGCTTCAGCTTGAACTGTGCAATTCTGTGCTCTACAAACTTAGACATGACTATAGTTTGCCTTCCCTATATGCCCCCCTTTCCTGAGATTCTGGATTTTTATCTTTGTATATAACATTTACTCAGTAATCCATCTTTTCAGTTGATGGATTGAATGCTTGCGCCAGTTAACGAGCAAAGCAAAATTTTTTAATCTCCCCAATGGAAGATTCCTCACCAGTCCCTTCTCCTTTTGTTTTCAGTACTAAGAGTAAAAAGGAAATGTGTAGTTATTAATAGAATTCCCAGGAAAAGTTGATTTGCATGTTAGATTGAGGATATAAAATATTGATATAAAAAATAATAGTAATCAGGATATTTAACACTTCCTAAATTGTGGCTTTTACTAATGTAATTTAATGAAATGTATCAATGTATTTTTCCAGGCAGAGATGAAGAAAAATAGAGAACCAGTTTGTTTTAATTAATTTTTATTAATTCTGCCCTGAAGCTCTTCATGATTTCAGCATGGAACACAAACATGCAGAGCAGCAGACAGAGGGGAAATCTGTCTCATTAATCTCTTTTGGACAGAGCAGGGTGGAGAGTAATTTAGGATGCAGACAGGTTTTATGGATAACATGCTGTCCATGTTTCCACCCAGGCCAGAAAGGCTTCTGTGTCCTGGTCCAAAAAGGTGCCAAGCTGTGAGTACAGAGAGTGCAGTCAGGGAAGGGGTGAACAAAGTTTCCTGTCTTCAGCTTGGGAGGTGGGGAGAAAAGGCCAAGGTCTCAGTTTTTTAATTCTGTGAAAGGAGTTACTGATGTTAAACCACATAACTGTATCTTATCAGAGGCCTTCAGTGCTAGTTTCAGGCATCTTTATTTCTAATTCATGAGAAGTATTTGTAAAACTCTAAATAGCTGATTTAAAAGGTGGTTTTTGCCTTTTTTTTAAATTTTATTTATTTAATTTATTTTTTGGGGGGTTTTCCAGTTTGAGATTAGATAATTTTCCCAGGTTTGCTTTTAGGATTAAAAACTCAAAAAACAATGGGAAAAAATATGATGGGAAATACCTTTAAAAAGACAGAAAATCAAACCCCACACAAACCTCCAAACCTGGAGGAGATAGCAGTCAGTGTTTTAATGAATAGCAGATTTTAATGTGCAGCAGATGGGAAGAATGTGATGTGCCCAATAGTTTGAGGCTTTTTAAGTCAGTTTGCTCAGACTTATTTACAAACTAGAAATCTCCCAGTTCTTCAACCAGGAACTGGAAGTCTTTGTATAGCAGGCTCCAGCTCTGAGCTTTCGTGTGCTCTTGAGCAGAGGCAATCTCAGATTTCTGTGTTCCAAAGTGCATTCAGGCTCCCTGCTCCAGAGAAAAGGGACATGGGAACTTGGGCACAGTAAGGCTTTTCCCTGCCTGTTCACACGAGCTGATAAATAGTTGCTGATGTGATGGCACTATGTCCAGGAATTGCCAGCAGGGCAAGGCAACCTCCCCAACTCACGTGCCCTGAAGTTTCTGATTTCATATAAGCTTAATCACCTTTGAGACATTTTAATAGTATTTGGCGTTTTCCAGAAATCCATTAGAAAATAAACATCTCTATTTAGAATCAGTATTAAAATGCAGCTGCGCAAAATGAGGTACTAGCCTGTCTCTCTAATGTGGAATAAAATTTATATTACATTTTATAAGCTATTTTCTGAAATAAATTAATATATGTTGTAGCTACAGAAAGCCTATGTTCTGTAACAGACAAAACTATTTGTGTTCTTACAGGTGCTACACGTAGCTGTGTAAGAGTTAGCTTTTGCTGCAATTTATATGTTTCAATTATAAAATTATCATTGTTTGCTAATAAGAAATAGAAGTTTTAAACTGTTTAAAGTATAGTAAAATTTGCAATCACTTGATGGCAATGTAAAAGAGGAAGTAAGGCTTTTTACAAGTGTCAGCATGACTTGCAGAAAATATGATTTCCTGGCTATTGCAAAATATATTTAAAATATGTAATGGCAAGCAGATATTTAGAATAGCATAAGCATAAAACTGAAAATTCAAAAGGAGAAGTTTCAAGCTTGAAGTGGCATCAAAAGCTCATGAAGATCACCCTGGACTGCCAAAGTCTGCAAATGTACCAAAGCTACAGAGATGTGATGCAAGAATTGTGGTCAACGAGCTCAAAATAATCTATGAAGTCATCTGAAGAAGTAAGGAAACTGAGAGTATAAAAGACCAGCAAATGAAGAAGTGGGTGTGCTGCCTTTTGCCAGGCACCCGGGCCCTGTATCTTTTGCTTTATGTGTGTCTATCCCTTATTATCATTTATTAACCTCTTTAAAATTTAAGAGGAGTGGGCTGCATTTCTCACACAGGGAAGTATGAAATGAAACTTTTTGTATTACTGTCCATACAGTCTGTATTCCTCATCTCTACCCTCCTTCCCAAAAAAAGCTTTGCTTCATAAGGGAAGATAGTTTGTAAGGATAGCGCAGAAGGCAATTTTCCTCAATGAGTTACAGCTGTACTAATTGCTGAGAAGTGGAGACAGCCTTGCCTGCCCAGTGAGGATGGGGGTTATAAAAGAGTGGATTAGGTGCTCTAGGGGTAGTTAGAGTTGGGGTTTGAGGCACAGAGTCTGCTGCAGTTTGGGATGGAGGCTGCTGGCTGTGCTGTGAGGAGGAAGGGACTTGTGGTCGTGCAAGGGACAGACAAGGTAAGAAGATGCTGTGTGAGGGACACACAGGGTTAGGTGGGTGGGTAAGGGACAGGTTGGGGCTTGCCAGTCGTGCAGAAGGAAGAAGGGAACGTGCAGAGGGGAGAGAAGGAGCCAGTGCTGTGTGGAGTTGCCTGGGAGAAGTCCACTGAGAGAAAGCAGGGGAAGTTTTTAAGATAAGCAAAGACTGGTTATGGTGCCAGTTGTGTCCATCTTGACAACTACTATAGCTTCATTGAGCGTTAAATTTTATTTTTAGTAACTTCAGTGGCCATTCAGTTTTTCTGATGATCCAGATTTTATAATCTGAAAGAGCTCATCTTTGCAAGAGAACAGGTTAGGAGGGGGCAAATCCCATCCGGACAGCTCCCTTTTGGATTAGTTTGATATATTATGAACTGGTTCTTAAGTATGTGCTTGCTTGTTTGTTTCCCTCTTCCAGTATTGCTGAGTTCATTTTTACGTTAATGAGGGAGAAAAGAACCATGAGTACAGCAGCAGTATCTAGTGTGACTGAGGCCAACTGTGTGATAAAAGTAAAAACCACTGAGCATTTATATGGAAATTTGCAAGGAATTTGCTTGTTTAGTTTTTTGTTTATTTGGGTTGTTTTGTTTATTTTTTTTTGGCTTTGGAGACTGACTGTTTGCTGTCACGTTAAGTCCTTTTTTTTCTTTGTAATGTGTCTGAGTGCTAAGTCACCATTCTAAACCCTATTTACTGCTGCTATCCCATAAAGTTAATGTAAAGTAGGATTACAGCTATCATCTTTTGATGTTTCACTACACAGTATAGAAATTCTTGGCTCTCTGGGTTCCCTGAGTGTCCTTCCTGCCAGGTGGAAGTACTCAGGAAATTATAAGTATAGTTTTTGGTTTAGTCTGCTGCCACCTCTTTGTAGGCAAGAAACTCAAACCTAGATTGGCAGAACAAGACTGGTGTAGGAAGCAAATGTCTGCAGGATGATCTGTAGTTACTTGTCCAGGAGTTTAGATATGAAGGAAAATCAGGGTGCACTAAATAGGCTTCTGAGACATCTCCTATTTGACAAGAAAAAGGACTGCTGCTTTCTCACTTGTCCTGATTTAGTGGTGATGATCTCTTTCATGCCAAATCAGGGAACAGACTCCCCCCTCAGTCATCAGGGTCTCCTGGCAGGTGTCACCTGTCTCAAATGAGAGCTTTAACCAGAAGGCTTGGGATGCTGCTCCATGAATTCCCTCTCTAGAACAGCAGGGTATAAAGTGTTAGCTGCTCAATGTTACAATTCTGATAAGAGTGGGAAGTAAAATAACTTGCTTCACTTACTGAAAAAGCTTAATATTCTCTTGGTGAGACAGGAGGGATTTAAACTCTTCTATCTGAGTAGTGACTCTGTACTTTCCCATTTTTTGATTAAACCACTGTGCTTTTGGGATTCCATATATCCCACTTAAGTGGTAGTGGATCAGCACTGCCCTGTTCCCTTTGGCTGTCTTTGATGGTTATTTGAAGTACAAGAAGGTTCCTCATTTTACAGTTCCATTTCTACTGATGGCAAGTTTTAGACCTGTTTATTTGACAATGTTAGATTCTCGAGATAGATGCTTGAACCTCTGAGACCTGTGGAATGAAATGAAGTGCTTGCTGATGTCCAACTTGTGTATATTCCTCTAAATTGCACCCTCTGTTCTTAAATATCTCTTCTCTCTGAATGCTCTGTGCAAATTGGACCCTTCCTGTTGACTTGGATGTGACACTTAAATAATTGCAGTATAAATGCTGAGTAACATTACTCTCAAGTACCATAGTGACCTGGCCTGACTCTATAAAAGGCTTTTTCAAGATTTAAGTTTTTAACAAATTTCTTTTCTTTTTTTTTTTTTTTAACTTGAGAAGTTCTTCGTAATGTCTTCGCAGTCTTCTGAAAGTAATGCATTTTTCAGATTTGTTTTATTTTTTCTTTTCCCCAAAAAGCTAATACCTGCCAAATAACATGGTGTGATTACTCATCACTGCTAAGGAAAACAATTGTCTCAGTTCAATGCAAACCCCAAGTAATGTTTGTACAAAGAGAGAAGGAACAAGAAAAATCAGGTGTTATGATAATGGCAGTTCTGAATGGTATTTGAAAATTCAGTCCACAACTGTGATGTGTTTGGGGGGAAAAAAAAAAATTCCATAGAGCCTGCTGTAAGGGTGTAAGTCTTTTCTTCTGACCACCAAAGTCAGTGTTCCAGGCTTATGTTGCAGCATGGTTAACTCACTGGAATATAAATTTGCTTTTAGAGGTATTTTTAATAGATGCTCACAGCCTAAAAATTACAAACCAGTTTGAAGTGATATTTCTGTGAAATTTTTCATGGTTCAATACCTTCATTGTGTACAGGTTAGCTGTCTACTGTGGTTTGTGCACAATGGAAGGACAGTGAGCTGGAATTGCTTAAATGAGGGAGAAAGAAGAGCTCATATGATTTTTTTTCTTTGAGAGGAAGAAATTCCTATCCTTTGGAATTGCTTTTCCTATCTTATTAGGCTCCTGATTATAAAAATAACGTTTCTTTAGCCGAGGAAGCAGCCAGTGGACTTCTGAACTAAACTCAAAGGGCTTATTTCAAGGATGTTTTAATTATTGTGCTTTCTTATATTTTTTAGCAATTAATATGGCAGTATGTTGCAATTGAAATAATTTAACTGTTAACTTGAGTCTTTTTAGGTGCTTGTGTTGGTGACTCCCTGATGTGGCTTTAGAATTGTATTTATTTTGTAATTCCATTGCATCTTGATGTATTCAGAACCATCATAAACAATATCTTGGTATCCCAGTTGGCTGATTAAAAATAAGTGCTCTGTCGCTCTTCTCATATCCTTAATTCATACGACAATCTAAAACTATTCACTTCCTAAATATTTTTTAATTATTTGGAACTTGCAAATTGTGTGTTACGTTTATGCAACAGAGTCTTTTATATTAGAAATGCTCTATAATTACGTTTTTTCAGTCATGAAAAATGAATTAGTGCTGCATTTTATGGGATGACAAATTTTCTTCTTTGTTCTAATTTTACTGAATAGCATGCTGTAACTTCTTGGCACAGCCTAGAATAACTCTATTTAGCCATGAAAGTAGGAACTGTGCTTAGTACCAGAAAAGGCCAATTTTGTGTGTGAACAATTAACTTGCATGAAAGCAAAGCAAAATATCTGTGAGAAGGATGACGTGGGGAATTGGCTATCAGACACCAGTATACCAGTTTGTCCAGACAACTGGGACCAGTCAAAGTGTCTGAAATGGAGCTTCAGCTGGGCTGATGGGGAAGTGGTGCAGATATTTTTCTCTTCTGGGTTTATCCCTGTATAACTTCATTTTGATAGTGGGGAAGTAGGAGATGGAAGACATCAGGGCTTTTTTTATTCATGGCTGAAAAATCTGATTAGAGACTTAAGGAAGCTTACATTTTTATTTTGTCCTATGGGAAAGCACTGTTTTTGTTTTGTCCATTCTGGATGAAAAAGGAAGATACTCGAGAGACAAATTCTCAAAAGAAAACACACTTTGGTTCTGTCAAAACACTTTGTTTTGATGCGTGTGCTTTCCTATTGTATTTTTTTTTTAACCTTTATTAAATATTGGTAATCAGGTTGCCTACAGTTTCATGTAGTTGGCTTGCTAGTCGTTGTTCTTCCTGACACTTCCTTGGTTCTTGGGAAGTGTCAGATGGAACCAACCAACCATATTCTTGTTGAGCTCCAGAGAATTGGGAAACATGTCAGACAAACAAAAAAAAAAATGGTCTGGGTCCTCTGAATCACTTCCATTTCATGCAGCTTTCTGAACTATATCCAGGTAATAAGTGAAAATGAGGATTTTAGACAGGGGAGAGAAAGATGATAATGAGTATTAATTTAATTCTTGAATTAGATTGCTCTTCTGGTGCTGCCTTCTAATGCTCAGGTTAATATCTAGTTATTTGCTTTTCTTTCTGCCATGTGTGAGCTTTTTGCCATTGAGACACCCTGCTTCTTTGTAATACATATATAAAGTTCAGATTTTTTTTTTGTTATAACTAATGTAATATATGCGTTGTTCAAGTAAGACAGAATATTCTGTGCCTGTGTATATTAGTTGTAATGCCAGATGAATCTCTTGAGTCACTTAATTCAGAGTTTTTACTTGTCAACTGGGAGGCTTCCTTAGCTTTTAAATCTGAATGCTGTGTCAGATGTTCAAAAGCTTTCCAAAAGTCAATGTACATTGCATTCACTGTGCTTGCCTTATCTGCATAGACAGTCACTTTGTCACAGGGGGAAATTAGGTTGGTCGAGCATGATTTGCTTTTTGTAAATCCATGTTGACTGCTCCTGATTGACCTTTTTAAACATGTTTTGAAATGAATTGTGAGGATTTACAATCTGTGGCTTATGCCTTTCTTGTTATCCCAGGTGGTTGCCTGATTTCCTTTTAAAACGCAACAAACCCAAACCCCATAATGAATGATTTTGGCTTTGTTTAAAAGCCTTTGAAAATCTTTGTAAATTCCTTAGATGGAACATCATTAACCTTGTGCTGTTGTTCTTCACAGAACTGCTTTGTGTTTCCAGGCTTTTCTTCAAAAACCCACATTGACTCTTCCAGTATGAATCTCATTTATCCACGCATTTTCTAACTCTGCTGTCTTTGTGTTCCTTGCTATTTTGCCTAATGTAACAATCAGGAGCATGGACCTACAGTTCCATTAATAAACCATGGAATCATTAAAAATATTTTGATAATGATTCTTTTTAACAACTGTCATTTCCACTTTATAGATAGGAAGGCAATTTTAATGTGATTTTATTGTGCAAGTTATGATGTTTTGCATGGCAAGCAATACACTGTGCCAGAGGGGTGGTTCTCTACCATCCTCAGCATTTGTGGGAGTATCTTTGCTGTGTTTTTAAAGTTTTTTTAACTGAAAAATATAGTTTGGACTACCTTGATGATCTGTTATCAGTTCCTGGTTCTGGTCAAGACATTAATTTGATCCTGGCTAAATATGGTTCTTAAAATGTAGTTTCCATTCTAATTTAGCAGCTTGAGGGTGTTCTAGCAGTGGAGGACAAAAAACTGTGGTTTGGATAGCAAAGTTTATGATGTGCTGACTTTTTATGGGCCAGGAGAGGCTGTCAACATATCAGACAGCTCAAGCCCTACAGAAGCAGAAATCTTCACGGTACAAAACTTGTCACAAAATAATACAGCAGAAGCAGTTCTTGAATATATGAGGTGAAATAGCTGTCTCCATTATTCTAATGTGACAACTCTACTAATATATTTAGTCTAAAGGAATTGGATAAATAGCCAAATGATGCAAGCAATTTGAAATTCTCTAAGTGTTGCAAAAGCAGAGTCTCACTGCAGCTTGGTAGGTGCCTGCCTTGCCCAAAGAAAGACACTTTTTTTTTTTTAAGATTATTTTTAAATACTTTTCTTGGTTAAAACATATTGATGCATGTTTCTAGCTGAGTTTAATGGTCAGTCAGTTGGGAATTCATGCTGCTCCAGCTGATGTGAATTCCTAGTCAGAATCTGTAGGTGGTTTTACCACATAGAATATAAGACTGGTTGTGCCCACAACAGCAGTACAAAAGAAGATGGCAAAAGAAAGTAAAAGCAGGGTGACCATCTTGGGTCAAACTTGTCTGGAATATTATCCAATGATGTTGGATCTAATCTCCAGTAAATAATGATTAAGAGAGTACTTGTGTTCCAGGTGATATTTCCTCTTTAATTAGGTGGTTGGTTCCTGTTCAGTCATCTTATCTTCACTAGCTGACTTTAACCAGCAAACTTGATTGCTTTCATATCCATCTCTTCTTTGAGATAATATAATGGTGGGCTGTCCAGCTGCTGTCTTAGAGCACTTGATTGGATAGCTCCAGTTTCAGTATCAATGTTTGCAGAGCTCCACCAGTGGCTTCTCCTTGCTGTGAACAGTGACCATGTGCTACTGCACTGTTCCTTAGCCAGGTATTTCCCCCTGCTGCTTTTTACACCAGGTGGCATCTTTGTTCCTTAAGCACCTGGGGAAAGGGGCCTTTTGGAAAGTCTTTTGTATAAGTAAACCCCTGTCCATGGCTTTTTGACACCTTGGCAAGACCCCAATAGCTTCCTGAAGTATCAGCCTCCTTTATGAAAACCAGGAATGTCGATTTTTAATCCTTAAAACTTCTACCCTGATTTTGATAAGAGTTTCTATTAATCTACTCAAAAAATGTATTGAATTCTCAGAGATGTAAGGGTTATATATATATATATATACTCTCTATACTGTCTGCAGAGATGAACTCTTTTGAGCTTCCTTTTAGCTGCCTTTTTTTAATAGGCAAGTGTCCTTGCTCTTTGCACGCTCAACAGGAATATTGTTGATAAAAGACTAAGAAAAATATGCAAAACATTGTTTTGGTGCTAATCCCACAGTTCATGTGCTTAATGTTTTTTGTGGTGTTCAAATGGAATTTTATTTCAGTATTAAACCCTGATGGACAGAAAGGCCCCTGTTCAAACAAATTTTGTCAAAACTGCCTTTAATATGTGGTGAGTGGAATAAGCTAAAAAAAAAAAAAAAAAAAACAAACAAAAAACCCACAAAAAAACCTCAGGGATCCAGGGAATAGCCCTTAATTATCCAGAGCAGCATCTCTTGGCCCTGGAACCACACCTTCTGCTCCTGGGCCGTGCAGCTCCATTTAAGCTCAGGCCAGGCAGCTGATCCTGCCCCGAGTCTCTTTCCAGCTTTGCTCCCGAGCATCAGTGGACTTTTCCTGCTGCTCCCGGGCATGTGTTGGTGGCACCTGTGACCAGCGCTGTGTCCTTGCTCACCGCATCCAGGCACTTCGGGGCTCTTCTCTGCCCAGGAGGCACCTTTGGTGCTGGGGTCATCCACAGCTCTGTGCTTGGGCAGCAGCCCAGCTCTTGCTGCTTTCTGCCTGCGAGTTTTATAGACTTCAAGTAACTGAGCTGCCATTAAAGGTCTCTTCTTGTTTATGTATCATAATGCTATCATTTTCAAGGACCGCTATCATTTTCAAGGACCACTATCAAGAGCTTCTAGTTGTGGTCTCTCATTTTTCTTCCTTTTGTTGTCTGTATTTACAGCTTCTGTGGATAAATTAAAAGGCTCTTGTGATGTTCTCACACACACAGGCTATTATATTCTAGATTGTTCAGGTAACAAGCCATTGGACAAGAGGAAACACTCTGAAGTTGCACTAGAGGGGGTTTAGACAATATTAGGGAAGCTTTTCACTCCTTTCGCTGAAAGATTGGTCAGACATGGGAGCAGACTGCCCAGGGGAGTGGGGAGTCCTTGTCCCTGGGAGTGCTAGGAAAATTGTTGATTTTTATCTTTAGGGATGTGGTTTACTGGTGGACTTGACATTTAATGGTCAGGCTGGATGATATGAGGTTTTTTTTATCTTTGATTTGTTATAAGTGACAATATAATACTGGCTTTTACATTAATGTATTAGCTTTTGCATGTTGATATTAATCCCAAGTGTTTTTGATATGGTGCAATTTATACTTACTTTTAACTGTTTTTTGCAGGTTTAAATTTATTTTTTTTATCTTTGCATTGAACCTCTGAAGGGTTAGTGGATACAGAAAAGGCTCTAGGCATCACTGAGAGTCCTGCCTGCTGTGGGAAAAGCAGTAATGTGCTATCCATGGAGTCCTGTTAGCTGAGCAATGAGAGCAGGAGTTTGAACACTGTCCCTTATTGAGGGCAGATGAGCGGAGCTGTTGATTGAGTCTGCGTGGTACCTCCAGGTCTCTTCTGATAGTGCAGTGCAAGGACTGTTTTCATCTTCATAAAGATGCTTCTTAGAAAAGCTTTCAGTGACTTAAAACTCAGCGCTAGTGTTTTTGATTAGTGTCTCTTACCATAATTTTGTTCTTAGGCAACACTGCGTGAATTGAATTCCTACATTATGTACATGATACTGGGTCGTGTAGTTAATTATATGGGGTAATTATGGGCAGAGATGAGAGATTTCCCTGCTCTTAAAATTGGCTGTAAATAAAGGATGTCTAAACTGATGTATCCTATGTTTCAGCATGAATTACTACTTTTGGTCTGACATTGTCCATGTGCCCGGTGGGCAGAGCTAATGCTGTCAGCGGAAATAGGCTCATATCTATGGAAAAAAAAAATCTATTCTAAACTGGCCTGTTTAAATTGTGTTGTAGAAGTTGACAATGCATAGTGAGTCAAAAATAATTTTGTGTTCTCTAGTAATTAAAAAAAAAAAAAAACCAGCTTGAGCTCTGTCATGATAGGTGCATGCTCAGAAAATGCTGGAAAGAGTGTGGAGCTGCAAAAAACCACGTTGCTGCTGTTTAAAATATGCCAGTGAGCAGCTTGGGTGCATTAATGTATCTGTAATGGAATAAATGCAGAATCAAAGGCAGTGGAAGATACTAAACTGAAGGATGATGTTCCTTCTTAACTTTTCCCTCTATTTCTTAGTTTTTAGCTTGGCAAAAGTTTTGCCTGGCTTCTCTGAGACTTAGCTAGGTCTGCTTCAATTTGGGAACAATCTGCTACTTCATCCTGGTACCGAGCTTCTTCCCTGGCTGCCTGTGATGCTGCTCTCTGTGCTGAGTGAGAGCCGTGTCTGCAAAAAGGGTTTCACAGGTGAATGTCAGTAGTGCCCCTTGGGTTGTGTTTGCAGCAGCTCCCTGCAGAGGCAGGCTTCACAGGCAGCAGCAAAGAAGTTTGTCTCTGAGAAATGGTTTTCTGTGAATAATGCAGAATAGTCCTAACTGAATGTCCAGGCTGAAGTTGGTGCAGTTGCAACCTAAAAATAGCTTAATCTTCTATTATAAACTCAACAATCTCCTTATGTTCTTCTCAAAAGTAATGAATCAGTCCAGATGGCTGTAACCCTGTAGTGGTGCTATTTTTAAGGTAAGTTTTGTGTTTGAGGCTTGTTAATATTTTTGAAAAGTAAAAAAAAAAGTAGCAATGTCACACAACTGCTACCAGAATGGACCTCAAAAAAGTGCGCTCTGTTTCAACAATTCTGTCGTATGTTTGTCTGAAATCAAGGAATAAATCAATCTGAGAATAAATATAAAGTGAGAATAAGTGTATTCAAGCAAATATCCAGTTAAAGAATTTTGCAATAAGAAACCACTGCAACTTTAAGTGTGGTCTGTTTCTAAGAGCTACTATGTCACATGAGCAGTTCTGCTTCTGAGTGGTTAGACACCTTTTGCAATTCACATTGCTTTCTCTCTATGGCTCTGTCAAATTTTAAGTGGGATTACTTAAAATGAGTTACTTAGAATAGCAGGGTCCTTTTCATTTGTTTTCCTTCCTCATGTATTTGTTAGAGCTTCTCTTTGCCTTGCAGCCTCTGCTGCTCAGAGTTAATCTGTGCCAATTATTAAAGATTCAGTTGCCAGCAGGAACTGAAGTTAAACTGTTGTTCCCAGTTGTTCACCAGACTAGGGTCTGAGATTCTGATAAAAGGCCAGTGGAAGATTCAGAGAAATTCAGTGGAAAATATAAGTGACTTCATGCATTAAGATGTGAAGAACTCTTAATTTATTCTGGCATCAGCATCTTTTTACTGTCACCTATGTTCTTCTCCACCTCCTTACAGCTGCAGAGAAATCCCTTCTCAAGCATACTGTTCATTCAGCAGAGGTAGGGGTTTTGAAAATACAGTATTATATTACAACATACTTCCTCTACCAACTCTAGGTTTTAGCAATTTTTTTCAGCTAATGAGTTAAGTATTTACAGTCAGTAATCAGTGATGTATTTTTTACACAATTTTTATGTATGAGATCTCTTTTTTTGGTTGTTTCTCTGAGTTTATTAAAATTCTCTCTTTAATGGGCAGGCTTTTCAGTATATGTGCAGTAAAACTTTGTACAGCTCATGCTTTGTTTCTGTAGTGAGAGGCACAGACAGTATTCCTCTCAGACTGTCAAATGTGCTAATCCTGTAGCTATGTAATTTTGCCATTTGTGTTTCTTGGAGGCTCATTTAGATGCATATTTGGATTTGGTGCATGGTTCCGGGTTTTTAATGTAAAAGTTTAGAACCTGGTGGCCTTTGCTTCAAAGACAAATTATATTATGGAGTGATTTCATGTTTATCAGTCATTGTTTCTTGGCTGCCACTGTTGTGTTGTGGTATAAAATACTATCTCTGAAGATTTATTTTAACTGAACAGTTCTTCCCCTTCTCTTGAGTAGTTATTTGGAGCTCTTTAAACCTATAATTGCTGATTGTTTCTGTGGTTTCTTCGCTTTAAAGGTTCTTGGTTTAGATCTGTGCGTATAAGCAGGATGACAGGATTTTCTGAGCATCAAATTCTGGGTGAGAAAACTTACTAGTTTGTGTATATGCTTCAAGGTTTAAATGCGGAGAAATGTTTCTTCTGTTTCGCATAAAACAGAAATGCAAATACCATCCAAAAGAATACAGAGTTAAAACGGAACATGAGAACTTGCACAATGCTATCTATAAAGATGCTGTTTGCCCCTGCTATATTCACAGACCTAAGTCTTTTTCCAAGTGCAATGGCTTTGTTTATAAGAATCATTTCTGGTTGGTGGTCCAACACGAAGGCCAGCAAAAGTGTTTCTGTGATGGCATGAGTTCTGAGAACTTGGAGATTAAAGCCAATTATTCTGCTAGGTTATTTTGTGTCTGGATGCCTTCCGCAGTCCAGAAGCCAGCAGTTGGAATATAGGTGGCACAGCAGCAGGAATGAACAAAATGGAATTCCAAGGAGAGGCGGAATTCCTTCCTTCCATTCCTCACAGTGATGCGGAGTTCCAAAGTAATGGAGAGAGAGAAGCTCATCTGAAAGGGGATTACCTGCCAAGTCAATACTTATAAAATATGACAGTGGCTTACGTTTCACCTTATAATTCTATTTCTTTCTGCCTTTGAAGATTTTTGAAGAAATGCTTAATTGTTCCTATGGTAAGGGCAGCTGGCAGCTTTGCTGAAAAAGAAGCTTTTCTAAGCTTTCCAACATTGGCTGAAGGTGTATTTCAACACCTAATACTTGCAGTTTGGTTAGGCACAAGTAAAGTCTTGGATGTGTTCTCCTCTGATTACTTGTTGCTGTGTTTTATTAGTTTGCCTTATTGTTTCTACTTCTTTATTTAAACAATTCAGCTACATTTGAATTGTAAATACTCTGGAAAACGTCCAGTTGAAGCAGATGTTTGTACTGTAATCTGTTTAATTATGAAAACTTTAATTGATTTTTAAATTTAGGAATTCTGAAGTTTAAATTGGCCTGGTCATAGTTATTTGCAAATACTTTGATAAAAGAAAAAAACATTATCACAAACCACTAAAATTGGGAAACATAAAAAAAGAAAATTGAGTATTTCTACTACTTTAGTGATACTAGACAAGAGAGGATGTCATTTCAGTTAGTCAGCAATTTCAGTTTATGTAATACTTGCAAGTAAGAAATGACTGTGTTTAGTCATACTTAACATGTCCTGTTCCTCAGGTATTGCAAGAGACTTAATTGGGAATTAATGGATAGATGACATTCAATTGAGAAAAAAGTATTTTATGCATTTCTTTTTAATACGCTAGCACAGGATAGGATACTTCCAGTTGGAAGGTTCCTTTGGAGGTTTCTAGCCCATCCTACTGCTTTCAAAGAAGGTCAGCTGGAAGGTCTGACCAGGTCACTCAGGTCTTGACCCAGCAGGAGCTTGAAAGTCTCCAAGGACTGAGAATAGCACAGGCTTTCTGGGAAATCTGCGTTGCTGCCTGCCTGCCATCGTGAGGAGAGGAATTCACACTGTAACCAGTTTGGACCTCTTTTATTTCAGCTTATTCCCATTGTGCCTTGTGTTCCCACTAGGCAGCTCTTCCTGCTTCGGGCATCTACCTGCTCTGGTGGGGGACCCTCCCTGGGGCTGCAGGGCAACCTCAGCTCTGGCACCTTGGAGTAACCTCCTGCTCCTCCTTCCCTTGGGGACTGCAGGGCTGTTCCTCTTTCTCACTCAGCTCTTCCGCTGCTGATTCCATTGTGCAGGTTTCTCCCCTCCTTACATCTGTTACCTCAGAGTTACTGGCTCAGCCTTGACCACAATGGGTCTGCCCTGGAGCTGCCTGGCACTGCCTCTGTCTCATGGTGGGGGAAAAGCTTCTCCTCACAGCAGCCACCCCTGGCTACACAACCACTGCCGTGCAAACCCAACACAGGCAGGTACTTGCTTGGCTCTGGCCAGTTGTTTTCCGAAAGGGGGTAGCTTGATAAAACTGCTGAAGTCATTTGTGTGGGTGGTGTTGCTGAGTCTGAATGTACATCAGGGAAGGTGGTGTGCTGCTTTCTTAAGCATTATTTGGTGGCTTCTGGGATTCTCTACCACAGTTCTGTGATGATCAGAACAAAAATAATCTGCTATGACTGTAATAATGGGCTAAATTCATGATGCACAAAACAAAATGGGGGCTGGCGGTTACACACAAAAGAAACATGGAAAAACAGTTTTGTGTAAGAGATGGCCACAGCTTTTGGACAGGAGCTGTACCTCCTGTGAGAATATCTGGTGCACACAGCTTATTAGAAAAGGGTTGCAGTGTTGGAACTCCAGATAGGAGTGCTTGTAGCTGTACCATGGATGATCACAAGTAGGCTTACTGTTTGCACAGCTGCTGCTTGGATAATCAAGGTGACATGAAGGTGGATTAATGAGGATGTAGTGCTGCTCTGGTTCTCTGTTCCTTTTGCCTGGTAAGACAGTTTCATGATGGGACATCTGACCATGTAGCAGCACTGTGGCCCCATGTCTACATCATGGCCATGGCACTCTGTCAGCATTTTGGGAAATATCTCCTATTTGTAAGATATTATTAAAAGTGATTTGAATAATCTTTTTTGAGAAGCTATACTGCTCATTAAAAACATCATGACAAATGATTGTCTGGATTTCACACAAGATTTAAGATTTATGTATCTTGTGTATTATGTTTTCTGAAAAGCAAAATTCTAGCCTAAGACACAAGCAATCACATGGCAGATGGTTATATTTCATACTTCTTCGTTTTCAAACTCAATGAAAAATTTTAAACTTGGCTCTCTTTATAAGAAGTTGAGTGTGCGTGGATTCTTCTTCATAGTATTCTACAACTTGACACAATATTTTTTTTACACTTCCATATTTGTGAAATTGCATTGCTTTCATTGCTCCGCACAGGTTTTCTTAATGAAAGTGATCTGAGCAGTTGATGATGCCAAAAAATGGCAGGGACTGTAACTTGAAATCATCAAGGCTTGTTGGGAAAACAAGTGTGTTCATTCAAGTTTTTTTGTTTGTTTGTTTTGTTAGTTTGGTTTTTTTTGGGTTTTTTTTGGGTTTTTTTTTTTTTTTTTTAGGTTCTCTGCATTTTCAGGGGAGTTGGGTGTGTTACTGGATGATTGTCTTTCAGTGTTATTGGATGGTGTGGAGGAAAAGTACATTTCAGTCTGAGAGATACGTTTTGCATAAGTTGTTTGATACTGGACGTTGCTTTTGGTGTTAAAGAAAATCACTGTCTTTGACATAAATCCAAGAAAACCACTTTTGTCACTTTTCTCAGCTACTTCCCAGTGGGCAGTTATTCAACCTTTTTGTACTGGATGCATGGTTCTGGGGGTTGATTTTAATATTTTAAATTTGCTTCTGACAGTTCTTCAAGTGGTGTCTTCTTTTTCAACATGCCAAAATTGCTGAGATGTTTTTTTTAAGGACTAACAGGTGATAATAAGGGCAAAAGACAGCTAGGGAAGGAGAGTCGTACCTCATTGCAACACTTGTCCAGATCTGGAAGTGTGTGCAAGTGGCTGTGTTTCCCTAAAAGCCCTACCTCTGCTTTTGCTGCTTGCATCTATGGATTTATGTCTCCTGGATCTGTCAGCCTTCTTTATCAGGACTTCAGATCCCTGCCAGTAGAAAGGAAAAGGCTGTGTGGAGTTAAACACAGAGAGGAGTAAAACTCCTCTGTTAGTGGAGTTTTTAGTTCAGATGAGCCCCACGTGTGTCAGAGCTGCCCTGGAATCCTTTTGCCTGCTGGTGACCCTGAGTGCTTAGGGGAGCTGGCACTCCCAGGCTGTGTGCCCAGCCCCTGCCTCTCTGCAGGTCTGGGGACAGCCTGGCCTGTCTGCCACCTGGCAATAGCACAGCAGTCTGCACTCAGCCTTCTTCAGCCTTAGTGGTGTCATTGGCACAGAAAATTTATTCTTATCCATGGAAAAAGCTGCCAGCGGTGAACTTCTGTGGTAGCCTGGGGAGAAATGAAATGCAGGAGAAGGGAAACAATGAACACTTTGACTTGTGCTTTCAATATAACCTCATTCTTATTGGGATGAGTTTTAAATTTTATAGAAATGCTGGAAGAATTAAGTCGTGGTGCCATCAGATGTAGGAGCTTGAGCCACAGCCCACAAGGTGTGGGTGTCAAGGGCCAGGATTGCCCTGTGCTGGACACATCTGGTCCCAGCTGCCACCCCCACCCAGGGCACAGTGCAGCTCTCAGTCACAGCGGCCATGCCTTGGGCACAGCTGCATTAAGGGAGGGCAGCACTGCCTGGTAGTGAAGGGAAAAATGTGACAAACAGCCCTGAGAGCCCCAAAGGGACAGGGAGAGCAGAAGATGCAGGAGCAGGGATTCCTCTGCAGCTCCCAGTGAAAGTGTGGGGCAAATATTCCCTGGCAGCCTGTGGACAGGACCATAGTAGAGCAAATCCCCTCATTGCCTCTGTGGAAGGTCCCCAGAGGAATATTTTTGTCCCAAAGGACTGCAGCCAGTGGGAGGGTCCCATGCTGGAGCAAGGGAAAAGTGTGAGGAGGAAGGAGCAGCAAAGAGGATCTGGGCACTGCTGTCCAAACTACTCCAGGAGGGTGGAGATAGAGGAGCCAGGAATGAGGGAGCAGAAATGAGGAGGGAGGAAGGTGTTTAGTTTTTTTTTTTCTGATTATGTTTATTATGAACTCTCTTTTATTTGATAATAAATTACTTTTCCCCAGGAACAGTGTATTTTTTTTTTTTTGGTATTACTAATTTGTAAATGATCTCTATCACAACCCATGAGCTTTTTCATCTTATTTTCTCCACTGATGAGAAGGGGGAATGAAAGCAACTGGGTGGGGGCCTGGCAGCTGGTTGAGGTCACATCATCAGTAAGTTAAAATCCATATGTGCTCCTGAGGGTATTTAGCACAAGGGTTTAATTTCAATTGCTTTCCTATTAAAGCATTTTCAGAATTTGTGTGTTCAAATGTAGCACATCAGTGAGATCAGTAAAATGTATGTGATGTTTTATTTAAAATTTTGAAAAAGGTCTTGAACAATACATACTTCTTCAACTAAAGCATGGAAAAGGTGTCCTGATTTAGGGGAAATTTGGGAGAAAGCCTCCAAAGGGGTTCCTCCAGAAAGGAATCTTTTCCCAAACCAGGAACCCCTTGGGAGGTTAAAGTTTGTTCCATAGAAACAACTTGTGTGTTTTCATAGGTAATTCCAATGAGATAAATTAATATTTGGCAAATAGAGGGAGCCTGATGTGGTAAATAGGAAGCTTCTGGAGAGGTTTGAAATAAATACTGTAATAAAAAATATGTTGAGAATCATCCCAGAATGTCTCCATTTACAGAGAACAGATGGCATGGAGATTATTAATGGCACATAAAGCTTTTTACCTCTTGGTCATGAGTTTGAACTGCCATGAGGTTGGATGTGATTGAAAGTTGTGGCCATCTGTCTAATGGCCTAAATGAAATGAATTAGTTGTCCAAATCCAGTTAAAGAGCATCACCTTCATCATCATGCGGATATCACAAATAATATCAATTTTTGTCTTTAATCAGTTTGCCTTTTGAAAAGGAAATAGCTTTACGAGAATAGCCAAATCTCATGTGGTTTGAAAATTTAATTTTGACATAATGTAAATATGCTTTGTTTTTCCACAGATATGTGACTGAACTCATTCATTTAAAATATCCTATTTTTAAGGGAGTACATTGATTTGCTGGTTTATTATGTTGAAGGAGGCATTTTATTTCTGTTGGCAGCTGCAAAGAGTCTTAATCTGATTCTGATCCTGCAGTTATGCCACTGAAGTACCTTTGCTGTGTTCTGTCTCCACACAGATGCAATGTTTCAAAGGTTTTTAAGGCCAATTTTATTAATTTTCAACTTAACTTTCTGGTTCTCTAAAACTCTGAACGATATTAGTAAACTCTGTACTTGGTTCATTTGCAAAGCAAATGTTGCTGTTTTTCTTTTGAGCACTTCTATGATGTCAAGCAAGTAAAACCTTTTTTTTCAAAGCAGATGTTTGTAAGAAAGCCTGATATAAAAATCTGAGCCTTTTGATTCTTTAGCTTTTAGATCATAGACTTAATTTGCAGACAGGAAAAATTCATAAATGAAAAAATACTGCCTTGAGAAGAAAAGAAACAAAACAACCTTTGCACCCCTAACAGTTGTCTTTGATGTTATTGCTGTATTCAATTTTGAGAAGAATTTTTACACAGAGATGAGAAATTTATTAAGATATTTGACATATTTCATTATAAACAGCTTTTGGAAAAGCTTGAAATGCTGACTGCTTTCTTTTAGAGGATTATAAAAACACAACAGGTCATGCTGAGGATTCCTGTGTTCTGTCTGGAATGCTAATAAGCATGTGAAAGGAATCAATGGACCCTCACTACTTGTCCATCCTTGTATGTTTTCATTATTCATCCTTATATGTTCCTTATATGCATTTCCTGTTCTTTTAGTGACTAGCTTCTTAGTAGATTACCACATAGTGAAGGAAAGAAGTTATAAGGGGATAGGAAGATTAATCTGAATCCAGTTTATCCTAGCAAGATGCTTTTATTTCACTGCAAGTATTAGTGAGTACTTGTTTTATTTCCGTTATATTAATGAGTGAAAAACCCAACTGAATTCAATAGATATAATCCCAAGTAATTTCTTCTTTTACTGCTTGATCCTAACTAACTTGCTCTTTTTCAGTCTCATTAAGATTATTCTGCAAAATATGTGCAGCATACTGTTTTTGGCTCAATAAGTTGATGCATGCATTGGCTAGGCATTGGTGGAAGGAATTCTGAAATAAGTAGACTTTCTGCACCCTCAGTGGTTTCCTTTAGAGATTAACTTGTACCATTGCCATTGAAAGGGAGGCTTTTCTGGTGTGCTGAATAACACTTCAGATAATACTGTGCGTTCTGTGGCCACTCTACCTTATGACGAATAGGAGGAGAGCTGGGGATGAGCTTGCTTATATCATCAAAACTAAAATTGTTACTGGACAAAACATGGTGAAGCAAGGGGTAATTGAGTGTTTTCCCCCTGAAAAGTTGAAATGCCCATTTCAGTTAGCATTACTCCAAGTGGGAAAGAACACTGATTACAGCCTAGGGAAAGTGATAGCTTTTTTTGTAGTCTGAAACCCGTTTTTTCTATTTCTTCTTTTGGTCATAAGTCAGTTAAAAAAAATCTCTAAAATCAATGAAAGAGGAGTTTGCTGACATTGTGAAGAAACCCTGCTAAAATGCTGTTAGTTATATCCATCCACTGCCTCCTCTGAAACCATTCTGAATGCTCAAGACCACAAAGTGTCAAAACACAATTTACTCGTTCTTAAGTAACTTGGTAGCTGCAGCACCGTAAAATGGAAACAAAGGAAATAGTTGATTTTTTTTTAATACTGAGTGAAAGGCTGTGATGTCGCTGTCTTCTTTCTCTTCCATGATACTCATGGTCTGAGATGATTTTGGCAGATGCTTTCTTGGTGGTTGATGAGCTTCAAGTTTTGCTCTGGCATTAACATGATAGGGACACTGCTTGGGGGACTTGCTCCTTTCAATTCCAGAAGCATCAGTGAAATTGCCACAAACAGGACGCTTCTGCCCTAGCCCATACCAAAATAAGCCCTGTGTTAACTGACTGGATCTAATATTGTTAGTACATTTGGTTTTAGTGATCTGTTTGCAGATCAAGTTTAGATGCTTTTCAGATGTTTGTTTTTAGTGGTTACCGATCAAGTTACAGGCTCCGTTAGGTACTTTAGTGAAATTTTGGCATGTTATGTGGAAGTGGAACACTCTGAGGAAAGGCAAATCTTAAAGGCTTCGTTTGGTTTCAACATGGTGCTAATAATGCCAGGGTTGTGGGCTTGATCCCTGTATGGGTTATTCACTTAAGAGCTGGACTCCATGATCCTTGTGGGTGTTTTCCAACTTGGAATATTCTGTGATTTGTGGCAGTTAAACCCATGTGTGCGCGTGTTTGCTTTTCTTTTACTCCCCCTGACTGGAATGGTGAAAGCAGCGTTTCCCTGTGATCGCGTGCAGCATTTCTTTAACTTAGCACCGACGAAGCTGCGTGTCAGTGAGAACCAGCTGTTGGAGTTTGCAGGGAGAAAATGTGTATCACTATCTGGGAATGTTTTAGGAAGCTTCTGAAGCAGTGTTCAGCAGTGCCAGTCAGCGCTGTGCTGTCTGCAGTGTCGGTGCTGTTCTGCAGCTGCTGGAACTGGCAGGCTTTAAGCACACTGCAACTTTATCTGCTGCTGGGGTTGAAATAACACGGTTTCGCTTTAGCAGAGAGAATATTAGCCATTAATATGCAAGCAGATACCCAGCTCTTACTCGTCCTGCTGTTTTTGATTCAGACGGACTGTCAGAGCTGGGGTTGGGAACAAGCTCCGTGGTGTGAAAGGTCTCTCGTTTGTGAACAGCTCTGACATGCACACTGACTTCCTAAGGCTTCTTCAGTCATTAGGCAGTGTTAAATATATTGCGCTTTTTTGGTAATTTTCAGGGTGTTTAATGCGAGTTTTGCTACACATTTCAAGTAATAAAGCTACTATCTTTGAAGACACTTGCTGTATTGCTTTTTTTTTTTTCTTTTCATGTGACTTATAAAAGTATGCTGATTAAAAATAATATAAACTAGGAACAATACAGGCTTCCCAGGTAGTTGAAAAATACAATTGGATTTTGACTGAGTCTAAAAGCTATTTAATTAGGAGTAATGGAAGTTAGTATTTTACAGTTCTGCGTTAGCTGTGTCTACAGAATTATTAGCTTCTGTAAAAGTGACTGACTAGGTGATGCAGAAAATACAGGTTTGCTTATTAGAAACTACTAGTGGGGAAGAATAATCTGATGCAAAGCAAAAATGCTTAGTCTTGGTCTAAAAAGCACATGTAAAAGGTTTTCATGTATTCTGCCTTATTTCCAGTCTTGAGCTGAACTAGATGCAGGTTGGCTTTTTTCTTGTCTTTTACTTTGTTCAGTAGTTTCACTGATGTTAAAATTTGTTTTCTTCCTGCCAACAGCAGATTTACTGTGTGACAGAACCAGCCTTGTACTTCTATAAACACGGAACTAGCTTTGTCCCTGTTAGAAGACTTAAGGCAAAGATAATTTTTCATTTTTAAGTTCTTCAGAGAACTTTTAAGAAAAATATTCATGTGTTGGCTTAAAATGGATATTGCTTTTTCTTGGTCAAGGATAAGAACTGTAGCTATTAAGAATGTTTGTTGCTCCTCTGCCTGCCTTTGTCTTGGACAGTAATGCCAACCTGAGAGGATTTTCAGGCTTTGGGATATTCTTTCCATAAATGCACAGCAAGATGTGGATTTTAGTTCGTGAAGAAAAGGTTATTAACGTATTTTTTTTTTGGAAAGGAAGCTGATGTGGCACTGGCAGGCATTACAACTCCATCTCCTCTTCTACACAGGAACCCTAGTAACGTTCCTCTGACTAATTAATTTTGTCCTGAAAGAGTAGTTTAGTGGCAGAAGTTTGTAATGGTTTATTACCACACTTGCGCAGAAGCTTTGGAGGGCATTTTGTATATTTTGGGTTGATCCTGGGTGATGACTGAGGTATTTGTCTTGATTAAGCTTGCCAGACCTTCCTGCTAAAGTGTATTTGTACCATCTTGCTTTGCTGGGGAGATGTACTTGTTGGGATTTTCCAAGTTTTTTGAAATTTTGCATCAAATAGATTGATAAGTAATTTTGGAGCTGAGGCTCTGCTGGGTTTTCTGCAGCCCTTACTGAATTAATGGAGTTTTGTTAATTTTGAATTCCATGGAAGCAGGTAGGCTGCTATTTGAGAAGGAGCTATGCTGTTGGGGAAGCACTCCCAAGTGTGTCTCATGTTTTATTTTGAGTAGTGTGGGCATCATCTGTTGTAAGAATGCATTCAGGCTACTGGCTTTCACAATTGATGATGCTGTTTATGGTCCCTAGGTAGGTCCTTAAAGAATTTTATTTTAATGCAGAATTAAATAACTTAATTTTCTTTCCTCTTGATGACTTTGATTCTTGTTAGAGCTATGAAATGTAACCCTCTGCCAAGAGATGTTTGATGTTAATCTGCACTCTTGATCATGGTGTTTACAGCATTCCCAAAGTATTTACAGTGAGCAGATGTATTTATCACATTCTAAAGTGATATTTTTTTTTTTCCTTATCAAAGAGGTTCTTGAGGGTTTTGTTGGAATGATCAGTAGGTGAAGCACTCGGTGAAGAACATGAAGTTCTCTACTACCAAGTATGTGTCAAGTTGTTACCTCATGTATATAAAAGGTTTTTAAACAAATTTGGCATACCATGAGGGGGTTGTTTCCATTATCTTCTTACAGATTTTGAATCATCTTTTGGCTTCAGAAGAAGCGGAATGTTAAATTTAGCACTGAATATCTTCTGAAATTCAAGTGGTAAAAGGCACCTTTTTGGGGGGGGGGACTGTGTTCTTTTATAGCAGAATGCCCTCTAATTCTGGGATATTTTTAAGCAAAAGTCTAGAAGATGCCACTAAAGAAGAGCATTAATTTCTTACTTCATTGACCTGAGGTAGTGTTTTTCTTTTTTAATTTGTCCTTTGTGATTCTTGAAATAATTCAGAAAAAAGTAACTTAATTGTATTAATAGAATGCAGGTCTAACTCAGGTGCTGAATGCCATCTCTTGTTATGGACGAAAAGGCCAAGAATTTACTATTAGTCCTGATAATATTTTCAACAGCCTATTAATCCAAACTACCTGATTAATACAGGAAAATATCACAAAATGATTGCTGTCTTCATTTGTATCCATGTAACCAGTAGCCTAAATATACCAGAAAAGCAGCAGTGGATTTTGGTTTCAGTGTGGTAAATGAGCCTTCATCTTGCGGCTCTTTTAATGAGATTTCTTTTGCAATTTGTTTGCTGCACTGAGTGAATCTGGTTTCTATTGAAAATTTATGAACATGCCAAACGATGGTTTGTGCTGCTGCATGTGGCTTCAGCTCAATGCAGCAGACATCTGTATCTGAGGGAAGAGGAGAGAATGATGGAAATAAGACAGACACAAATTGGGTAGCTGCTCAGGTTCATTCAGTCTGCACCCACGGAACATAATTTGACTGAATTTCAGTGTGTGACTTATTAAGCAAAAGTTATTTCATGGGAGCACACTTTGGATGATGTTGGGTCAGTTTAAAGTAGAGTGTTTCAGTTTAGATTTAGGTAAAAAAACTGTAACAATTGTGAAACTTTTTCTTGTTATGAAACTCTTAAAGTTGGTGGTATGATGAAGAAATACTGTTCTGTCAACTGTAGAGACATATGAATATTAAAAAGGAAAGAGTGTTTCTATTTTTTCTTTAAACCATCCAAAAGATAATTGAAACCTGTGCCAATGTGTATTTCTGTTTCTTCCTTGAAATAGTTTTGGCATAATAGGTTTAAATTATTTGGGGTCTCATGCCCTAAGCTTGTTAGTCATGAATAAATCCCTTGACAGCTGTGGAAGCTACCTGTTTTCAAGAAAGAGAATAAATAGAAGTTTGGGATGTGAATCTTGTTGTGCCCCTATATTTAGAAGAATGATTTGCTAACCTTGTGGCACACCTTTAAAAAGCTTCATGCTTTCTGTCAGTGATGACCCAGGTGGATCTGAATTTCTCTGTAGCTCACCAGGATATAAAGGAACTTTTGTGGAGTAATAGATCTTGCTAGTTCTTGAATGCTTTTTGCGCTAATATAAAATAAGTAAGAGGAATATTTGTTTATTTTCAGTTTGGGCCTTTTTAGAGTCTTTGGGATTTCTTCTTGCTATGGTGGTTTTTTGGCTTTCCAAGCCTGCATTTTTTTTTTAGTATGACCAGTCCCCAAAACCACTAATACTTGTGTGTTTATGTACAATAGGTGTTTTCAGTCAATGGTTAAAAAAAAATAAATTCTAGCACTGGACAAATAAGTTTTAGTCAGAAAAGAAAAAGTAGGAAACATGCAAATTCACTTCTGTAGTTGTTAGAAATTACTTTCAACGGGAATAAAATGGTCTGAAACTGAGATGAAATGATTGGAACAGTGGTGTGAGTTAAATGAAGAGTTAAAATGTGTTGTTTTTTCAGAAGAACAATAATAAGATGCGCATGTTGCAGCTTCAATTTCTGAAGTAAAGCTAAATTATGCAGACTGAAATAACAGGGATCAGCAGAGGAAATGCTGGGATTTTTTGGGCTGTAAAGAGTTCTGAAAGTAAGTCTTGTGTATGAACTTTCCTGTAAGGGAAATATTGGTAAGGGTGATATTATGCTGATTTGGAATTTATTTTTCTGAAGCAGTGAGAAATACTTGCCGAGATCCAGACTTGTGAAAGAATGTATAATGACCAGAATCTACCCAGACACTGGCATCACACTCTGAACCTTAAAACTTAACACGATCAGTGAGTGGGGATACTGGATTGGTAAAGGAGAGCTGGCAGAGTATTTAATATATAATTATTAGCTACACTTGGTGAAGCTCAGGGACACACTGGTTTTGTTAGCTGTCAGCCTCCAAGCCATACTTAAGGTGGCAGGGAGTACTCAGGATAGTTGAGAAATGCAGAGAAACTCTTTACTCATCAGATAACACCTCTGTGTAATTTGCACCCCTGTGCTGCACTGAAAATCAGATCGGTGCTGCTGGCACCAGTCTGTCAGGCAAGTACAGAGAACACTGACAGAGCTGGTACTTGGAGGCAGCTGGTGACTTGCTGCTTCATCTGAAATTTAAGTGAGTCACACCAAGGAAAGTGTTGAGTATGTAATTCTGTAAAACAGCCTCTGATGATGGGCTGCAGCATGCTGGAGGAGAGGTTCACAATAGCAGGTTTAGCTTTGTTTTACTGAATTAAAAATGACAAAAAAAACCATGAATCAGTCCAATTGCATGAAGTTAACTTTCACAGCAAAGGTTGGTTCCTTAAAAATCTGTGTAGAACGTCATAGACAATTTACTATTTATATAATTGTTATAGACTTAGTTGGCAGAGGATGCTAACGTGAAAGCAAAAGACTCAGTTTGGCTGTGTTATGTCTGATCAAACTTTTTGCTAATAATTGGAAATGGAAAATTTCAGTCTGAATAATTCAGTGAGCAATGCTTCAAATACCTTCCTGATGGGTTGTTTTATTGACTAAAACAATAAATGTTGACCGAATCCGGTTAGCAAAAAAATTGAGCTGCTTTATGTATAACAAACAATATGCATAATTTTCTGGTGGTTGTTGTACTGCAAAAGTGATGGTGTGCTTAAGGCTTAAAGCCAGAGTTGGAGTCATGAACTTGTTTGTCTCAGATGGAAAAGGTGTGAAAGAGGTCATGCTCTTCTCTTTGGTGTGTGTGATTAATTCATAATTCAAAGGTTACAGTTGAGATACTGGGTGGGGACACGTCACAAATTAACCATGCTTCTTGATATTCGATCTTGAATTGTTTAAAGAAATTGTGAGCAGAAAGAAAGGAAAGCTCATTTGGTGTAATTAGTGAGTACTAGGGAGTGCTCACTGAAAAAGTTACTGTAGTGCTACACCTACAGAAGAGGTCTGGAACAATTGCCAAGATTACAAATGTTTTGCTGTGAAAGAAATGAGCCTTATGAGTCTGTCTCAGCTGACTGAAACAAAAGACACTTCCCAGTGGGTAGTGATTGAGGCAAATAACAGGGTTAAAATGGGAGAAGTGTGTAGTAAGGTTAGCTGGGTGAAATGAACCAGTGCGGTCTATTACTGATTTCTGTTTTCAAATTTTAAGGTGTGATATAAAAATGTCGGCTTGTTCTTGCCCACTAGGAGAAGTAGTATTTCTATGTGTACATTGAAGCACTAAGTATTGAAAGTAGTTTCTCAATTTCAAGAATAGGGGATTCTTAGGTATCCCTTTTGTTAATGGATTCATATGACCTCTATACCAGCTAAATTAGGAGTACATTATAGGGTTGTCAAAACATGTTATTATTCCTTTCCCCCGCTTCTTTTTGGGGTGCCCATAAGTTTTTTTTCTTCTATTATATTGAGCTAAAAGTAGGAAACTTTATTGGAGGGTGTCTTTAGTTCCAGTTATGTTTCCAGGTTGCACAAAAATACAGGAAAAAAGGAAGCAGAAATGCAGAGATTGAATTCAACCTGGAGTCTTCCTCCAGCAACTCATTTCAGAACTTAATCAGGCCAGCAGTCCTTCCACATCTGCCTAGAGAAGAGGCATCCAGATGACCTACCGTTTTTTTGAAGATGGGAAAGTAGGTCTTGTTAAATACAGTTTTGACCTAAAGAGATGTGTATAAGATTCCTATGACAATACACTATTTTCTCCAGAGAACCTACACAACAGGTCTGAAGTAGTCAGCACGACATAACTCTTCAAGGCTGTACCTAAATGTTTAAAGAAGAGAGATTGCTGGGCTTTCCTTTCTACCAGCAATGTGTTTTGGAGTAATTCTGTATTGGCTAAAACACAAGACAAGCAAACTGACAAACTGTTTCCATATGGCTCAATAAAGAGTTAGAGAGTATTTTAGACAGATCAGGCAAAACTCTTTGCCCTGAAAATTCTGTGGGATTTTTTTCAGATTAGGGCAAGTTGTTCTGTTTGCTGGCGATGGCTGGAAAAGCAGGTGATTGGTGCACAAAGGTGCCTTTGGATTGGTGATTTGTAAATACTTCCAAACTACAGAAGCTGAAAATTGTTTGCTTTTTTGATTCCTACCTCCAAATGTAGTGAAGTCTGTGGTTCAAGTGGCACATGCCTGCATTTCAATTGAGATGGGAGTTGATGCTGATTTACAACTTAAGCTTTTCATCCCCCCACTTTGAGTTCCTAACTACCAAAGTACAGAAAACATTGTAGCCTGGTTACAGAAGAACACGTCTGGACTGAATCAGGCTTAAGGACTATATATCCTTCTCCTGTTTCCAGCAGTGAGCAAAGTACCCCAAGTATTTGGTACTTCCCTTAATATCTTTAACTTAATTTCAAAAGTTTCTAGAGCCAGATGTGAGGTTGTATGTAATTGGGCTAGCCTTATTGAATTGTTATTCCATGAACTTGCCTAGCCTCTAGTGCTATATTTAGCTTTTACTTATCTTTTGGCGAGGAGTACAGGGGTTGGACTCCCATTGCAAGCGAAATGCTTCTTTTTGTTTTAAATTACAAATTTGTTTTGATAACACTGGTTTGCATATTACAGAGTACAGTGATACTTAGCTGCTCTCTGTGCCATGGATGACTATGGAGCATTGTACTCAAGGCTTTTAAATGAATTAACTGCTGCTGCATGATTGCCCTTGCTGTTGCTCAGAGTTTTTCCCAATATTTTCCCCCCTGTGTCCTTGTAGGTGAGGTGATAAGAATTTAACACAGTATTCTAGATGCTGACAAACTGGGTTTAGACTACAGTCCAATGATGACCTCTTTTGTTTGGTTTTCCTAGTAATCACTAGCACTTCATTTTTTAGGAGGGAGCGCCCCCCCCCCCCAAAAAAAAAAAAAAAATTGGCTTGAGTTTTGTAGCCTTATCTAGCATTATACAAGAAGAGCTTCATTCCTGAATGGATATAGTCAATTTAGCCCTCAAAAGTGTAAATGTAAAGTTTAGGGTTTTTGTCATGTGTATCACAACTGGTACTGAAATCCATGTGCTGTTTCATTGGCAGTCACAAAGTCTCATTAAGATCATTTGCCCATTGTACTTACTATTCAAAGTAATAACAGCATTTGTTTGTCCCTCTTTTTCTAGATAATGTGTGTGAATTGGGGTTTACTGCTATCTATAAACTTTGCTTTTGGTTGAACTGAGAAACAAACAGGGATTAGAATTGTCAAGATGCTTTCCAACATCAAGTTTACAGTCAAGACTATTTACAGCATGGGTCTCTGCCCATCGTGTCAAATAAGACATATTCCCTTTTGTTCAACACCCTGAGGTTGTTTTTCTTGGTTGTTCCTGTTCCAATATCAAGCTTTCTCTTGTCATTTATACCAAGCCAGCTCCATTTCCTGGTGTTTGCACTTCTAAGAATTTTCCCTTGCTGTTCTTCAGGTGTGTGAGCAGCTCTCCATCAAAATAAGCCAGTTACTTCACAGCACTGCTCTCAGTTGCAGATAAATACAGTTCTTTTCCAGTGACTCCTGGAAAAACAGTCTTTGACTTGTTTGAAGTCATTACACCTCTATTCAGCTTCTGTGAAATTACACTGAAACTTCTGTGTGATACTCTCTTCCTTTCTCTGCAGCCACAGTCTCTTTTCTGATTTGTTTGATTGGTTTTTTTCTTGAAGATGTGTTAAATTAGTAGGCATCATAGTGGGAGCCTGGTCTGTGTTTTATGAACTGTACTACTACAGATAAATGAAGTTACATAGAAAGCAGCAGCTGCCACTGAATTTAGGGGAAGCCCTTCTTTAGTCATGTGCATCAATAGAGATGCTTACTATGGTTATAGGAACTGAGATTCTAATTTTATCTCTTCTGTGCCATTAGGCTTTCAGGTTAAGGTTAAAAAAAAAAAGACGACAAACTAAGTATTTACCTTCTGTTTTTCATCTAATTTATTTCCTAAGAGATGATAATGGGATTTATGAACAGTAAGCATGGTAGGAGATGGGTTTTATTTTTCTGCACCCTCTTGTTTTTGAGGATTTTTTTTTTTTACTTGATCTGAATGCTTAAAAGTTGTTAGGATTCCTGAAAGATGCCACATTCATTTGTAAAGAAATACAGCCATATATGAGCTGTATGTTGAACAGAGAAGTAGCTGGACTGGAGTGAGGCTGTGTTGGTGTTTGAAGTCAGATTAGGTGACATGGGGTGCTCTGCATTTGGGTGAAGAAATGAGCCTGTTGTGATCAGCTGATGTAGGGAGTAGGGAACATAATGTAGAAGGGAGTAAGCCACTAGGAGTTGAACCAAGAAAATTATTTGGGAGTGGTAAACTTCATTATGAGAGGCAGATGTAAAAGGTCTTGAACTGCTTGCAGAACCTGGAAGTGAATCCAGAATTCCTGAGTCTGAGTTGGTCAGGTGTTGGCAAGTAGCCATGAAATCCACTAACAGCAAACATGTGCTCCATTTCTCTCTTGGTGGTTCACACAGCTGCTGTAGGTTATAGCCTTTTGTCAGTTAGAGCTGTCAGCATTCATGTGACTTCTTCAATTTTAATTTGCCCCTCCATTCTCCCTGTGAGTATGTATTATAATTGTCTTTAATTACATGTTCACACACTGTCTTTCATTAATGGGTGGTATTTGGAGAATGAGAGCTGTACAGTTAATGAAGCTGCTGTCTCTAGGGTTTCTGTTGTAGCTTGGTGCAGAAATAGTCATGTACTGAATGAAACCGATGAATTAGGGAGAAGAAAAATAACGATCTTCCAATGTAAATCATTCCAGAAGATCAGTTTTCTTGCGGCTTCCAGTTTTCCATGTGTCTCCAAAGCGTTGCTCATAAAAGTGACTTTAATATCTTGTCACTTCCATGGAAGGTGTCTTGGAGTGGCTTTCCAGACACAGCAGCACAGGAAGGACTTTATGCTACCTCACTGGATATCTGAAGGAAAAAAATTCTTTGAAGTCCCAGCTACAGATGGTTCTGTGTTGTGCCAGGGATCACAATCTTAAACTTGTGGGATGCTGATGAAGCCATATCTTACTTAAAGAGGGAAGAGGGCTTAAGAGACTTCTAAACCAGAGTTGTGTGACTACATTTTTTTTTTTCCCTCCTGTCAGTTTTGAGGAAGGCTTGAGAGAGTACCCCATTCTATTCTAGGTGGATTTGTCTCACTGTCCTTGAGCTGTTTTTTCATATAAATACAGGGGAAGGAAATGAGAACCTGTTCACTCCCCAGTTTATTCAATGTTAGAGGGTATTTGATGCCTTTGTACTCCTCTTGTAGATATACTTATTTCCCAAGGAGTACAGGAAAGCTAAATGGTTGATAGAATCACTCTTCTTGTCAGGGACAGCAGGCTTAGGTATAAACTGCATTTGCATGATAAAAATAGTTCTATGTATGCACTGAAAATAGATTTCTTGATATCAGTGTGGTCTTTTGCAGTAGTTGTGTTTTTCTACCGAGATGTCAGGGTTAGAAGTGCCCAAGGCTAGCCAGAACTATTCCTTGGTTCTGTCCCTAGAACCAAAACACTGGTGGAGCCTGGGTTCTTCAGCAAGGATCTGATCAGTCTCAGGCTTTCTGCCTGTGGGACACTTGGTACCCTGGCATGAAGTCATGCCATATTAAATGGAAATGCAATGCCCTTCCTCACCATTCGTGTCTGATATTGGCTGAGTTGAACTGAGCTATGACAGCTGATATCCCAGCATGAGAAAGAATTAAGTAAGAGTGGGCTGTAAACTTCACGTGTTGTAAAATGATGTGTTTAAACTAGTCAGAGTGATTTTTTTTTTTTCCCCCTCACTTTTAAAAAAATTATTATTTAAAATAGTTTGTGGGAAAGTACCTTGTAACTAACCAAGCAGTTGTTATATCTCCCTGAAATTGTGTGAAACCCTTTTGTCTGGCAAATTTTAAATCCCCAAACATTGTTAGAAATGGTAGCACTTTTGTACTAATACATGTTGAGTGTTCATAACTTTAAAAAAGCTGAATCCAGGAAGAGGTTTGCTATGAACACAGAAAATAAGTTCTCTGTGGGGTTTGTATGTGGGAGGTAGTTTGTGTTTGTGAGGTTACAGAAATTTTTATGTGCCACTGTAAGCATCTTGTCCAATATTAACTGTGATGTTTTATTTTCCCAATATTTGGAAAAAGTTATAGCAACATATACCTTTAGCTAATGGGAATTTTTTGATAGAAAAGTAAATCATAAATAAAGGAAAGGTATCTAGAGTGCTAAGATGCATTGAAGATGGATAAACACAAGTACTTAATTCAGAGAAAGACAGTTATTTTTCAGTAAGTGATTTATTGGAATTCATTAAAGGATGAGGACAGTTGCAAAGTAGTAGTTCATCTACTTTATGGTCTGAGCTTTCAAGGTTTTCTTATGTAATAGTCTTTTAATGTGTTATGTGTAAGACGTATAGGTGTAAGCATTTTGAATAACTTTTTCTTTAAATTTGAGCTTAAAAAATAGTTTTGATTATGTGTAGTTAGGCTTGATGATGTGCCATTATTGTGAAAAGCAGGTTAACAGAACGTATACTTTGTTCCTGTAAGCTTTTCTTATTGATAAAATTTAGAGAAGACGTAAATAACCTCCCCCCTTGTAGGTGAAAAACTGGGCAAGTTTTGCTTGCAAATTTTCTTTTAAAATTATTTTCTTCATATAAAATTTGGAACTATTTTTAACCAAGCTAGAACTTGTTTGTGGGTTCATCACTCCCATGTTATTACCAGGTAGACAATAGCACGTGAAGAATAAAAGCAATAAAAGGGAATGTGAATTTTAAAATACTTACACTGACTCACATTGCTCAATTATTAAGGGACTTAGATTTCTTGAGGATGACCTTTAGTTGAGTTGTTGACCAGTTCTGTGCAGTTTTCTTCTAATTAAATGAAGAGCACTTACAACCTGATATTTCAAAGTGTGAAAAAATCAAAGCTAACCTTTCACCTTGTTTTAGGCTTATTTTTTATCATTAATGATTTTTGCCTTTCTCAAATTGCCTTCTGAATCACTGGCTTTATTTCAAAGTTAGAATACCATTGAGTATTGACAAACTGGTTTCAACAGAGTTGGTGTTTACCTGCTCTGTTAAAAGATTGAGGAAAATGAATGGAGTAAAGGAAGGGGCGGTGATATTTTACGAAGCTTTTGAGCTTGGAGCTTTTTTTTTTTTTTAAGGAAGGAGCTGTTTTTACTGGGATTTTACTTTTGCTGGGATTTCCGTATTTTCTTCCCACAAACAAGAATGTTTGTACGCCCTATCAACTATATGCATGGCAAAAATGGCTGTGCTCAAACTCTGTGCCTGTGTGCTTAAAAAAATTGTCTGTATAAGGGAATTCTCAAGGATTGCTTGCAATTGAGCTTTATTTTTTTAGCACCCTAAGTTCATTTTAGTTCAAGTAACTGGAAGCTCTGGCCACGATAACCGCACCGTGTACCTGCCGGTCGCCTGTGAAGTTGGTGGCATGGAGCATCAGCCTGTGCAACCATTTCCAACTGGAGTTTTTAAACATCTGTCTCATCATTAGCACAGCGCTCTCTGCTGTTCCTGGGGAGATTGAAAGGGATATGTGTAGTTTTCCTCAGTCACACATAGGTATTAGGTTCTGTATTTTAATTTTTCTTCAAGGGTCTCCCAGAAAAAAAGTGCTTTACATTTTGTAACTGTCAAAGGATGCCACATCTGAAGGTGTGCTGATTTTCCAAACCCTAAATCTTTATGGGGAGAAAACAAGTTTATTATTTGTTCTTTAACTCGGAATCATGTGCTGGCATTTTAGGTTTTATTCAGACTGAAGAATCATAGTGATTTCTTCTACAGAGATCATTTGGTACCTTGTTAGTCTGAAATAGATTTCCAGCTCAGCTCCTGGAAGAACAGACTCTCATTTAAGATGCATTTTTGACTGGTTTATATTTTGAGTACGAGTAGGGGAGAATGAGATTGAAGGCTTACCAATGCCTTTTAGCGCCAGCTGAAATCAGCCATAAAAATATATTTGCCACTTCTTTTTCTTTCACACATACCAGTCAGGGTATTACTGTGGATTCTGATTTAAGCCTTATCCACTGTGGACCCGATCCTAATGTGATAAGACTGGGTCTTTAGAGTTGGACTTGACCACAGGCAACAGATTAGAAACAAGACTATTATTTTTGATCTGGAACTTAGTTTAACCTTGCTTCTTTACCACCTGTGAAGGTATGAATTTGCCACTCAGTACATTTGCCTTCTTTGGCTAAAGGTTTGAGCTCAACATTTTTGTTCAGAGCCCTCCACAGGAGTCAGCATCTAATAACCAGTGGAGTCCATAACAATCAGTACTTTTCCTGGAAAAAATTACTACTGTACTTAAACGAATGATAACATTTTGATTTGTGATGTTTTAAGATAAATTAGAGCATAAAACATGAGAATGAAGTGCTTTGTGATTCTGAAAGGAAGGAAAGTGTAGGCACTATACTGCTTCTCCCTTTTGAGTAGCAAGTAAATAAAAGGGAGGTCAAGGCAGTAAAGTTGTTAGCACATTTGCACTTCAAATATCAGTGTAGTTGCTAGTGGTTTGGTTTTTTCCCCCCTAGAGTTGAAAGATGACATTTAAGAAAAGGTTTCTTAAATTATTTTTAATCTCTGCACCACTATTGTTTTGCTTTCCATTTCATAGTTAGCATTAGGACCACCAACTACGTGAGCGGTTTCCAATTTCAATGTTTGCAAGGCCTCTGAACTGTTAGAAAATCAGATAAATGTTGCAATCTAATAGGACAAGCAAGAGGTTAAGTTTCCCTGCAAACTTCAGGCTTGTGGATCTCCTCTGTTGTATTAACACTTTGGTGTCCAGGTATTTGAGAGGTTAAATGTTCAGCAGAGCCTTATATCCCGGTAGCCTGTGTCAAGCTATGAGGTTGTATCTCTTCTCAGCCACCTCTTGCTTCTGAACATCAGTGTAAAGATTTGATTCTGGGAAGATTTAGGTGCAAAACAAAATTTATATAATATTAGGAATCCACTTTGAGGCAGGCTGGTAATTTTCAGTAATCAGTTTGTTTTTAAAAATGAAACTAACATTTCTTGTATTAAATTTCTTTGATTTTAAGTTTTTGTCATGGTTGTTGTGTTCTGAAATAATTTCAATGTTGAAAATTATTTTAGTGAATCTGCAATTGAGCAAGTCAAATTTATCTCTTGTCCTGCAAACCAATTATAGTAAATTACAGTCATTCAGAACCTAAAAACTGTAATAACTCAGACAGAATTATGAGCAAACTAATGGGTCATTTATAATCAGATAAGTTTGCTTTCATTGAAAATGAATATATACTGGGCTATTTTTCCTTCTAACACAAGAATCGCTGTTAAACAAAAAAAAAAGACTTGAAAGATAGCCTGCTATATCGCTGTAATATAGTTCTACCTCATACTGTGCTAGTGAAGATCTATTAGATTGGAATAATATTTCACCACTAACAGAAGTGACCAAGTTAATTTTTATTTCAATGGAACACTTGTTAACACTTTATAGTTTTCTGTCAGCCTGGATAATATTAACCAGGGTGAAAAAAATGATACAGTTTTACCATTGCTAAAAAAGAACATTTGTATTGAAGACTCTTCTCTCACCATTTGAAGTTGTCTTCCTCACCAGAAAGGAAAGGACTTCTTTGTTTAGCAACTTGGCAGGGTATATCTGTGGTATGAACTATCAACAAAAAAGCAGTCCTCATGGAGACACCAGGTGGTTATTCCCCTAAAATTTGGCAAATGAAACTCATTGTGTTTGTGGATGAATTTGAAAATATAAGTATTGATATCAGACATGAATGAGTCAATTTTTACGGCAACAGAAGTAATCCTATGCAATTCTGGGTATGCATTCTTGAACACTGCTTTGGTTTCTGAGAAAAAGCTAATAGACAAATAATTAGGTTCTGGGTAATGTCAGTGTTTTTATCCATGTTGCTTTTTGGGTTATGGACTTTGCTAGATGCGTTTTTAGTCTGTTACTTCCTGTAAAATTCCACTTTCTTTCTTTAATTTTGTGGTGCCTTCTGATCTGTTGCAGAGAAACCTGATGCTTCTTTGAGCAACATAACTGATCTAATTTGAAATTTAGGTTTGAGCTTGGCGTTTAATTGTGTGCCTGGGAGGGAAAGAACATCAGTTGTCTATAGCTAGAGGCAGTTTTGAGAAATGATTTAATAGGGTAATTGATTGATATGCTCTACCAGCCTAATGCATAAAATCTCAGGGAGATGGAAGAGGCTTTTTTAGTAAAGGATAGTTAACAGAAGGGTTCAAAAAGATCAGCCATCATGATGAATATCAGTGAAGTGCCAGGAGAATCCAAGCCTCAGACTGCCAAGAAAATCGGTTGATGAAGGATGTTACTTCTGCTGAGCTTTATCCAAGGGGACTTACGGCAGGATGGTAGAATTTGGAGTTGCTAATAATTCAATTTTTAAGGCAGCTGGAAACTAGATAAAGAGTAGAGGGAGACATGAAATGTAAGTAATAAAAATGTATTTTATTTTTCCAAATTATTGGAAGAAATAAAATACTTGAAAGCACCAAAATGCCGGGTGTGGAATAATACCCAAACAGTGCTTGAAACTACAGTGTTTCACCATCACCTCACTTCTGTCGAAGAGCAGGTGTAGAAGAAATGCAAAGCCTGGTTATTATGAATTGTGGCATTGAGACATCCAGCTTGGCAGTGTTGATTATGGTTGGGCTGCATCTTAAAGACCTTTTTCCAATGTAATAATTGTGTGGTGTTGATGAAAATTCACTGGGACGCTGTCAGTTTGCCAAGATGAGGGAAAGAAAAACACCTATTAGGAAAAGTAAGTTTTAGGAGATGCAAGGCCTGTGGTAAAGAGGTCTGTGGTGAAATGGTTGTATTTATCAGCTGGGCTCTCTTTGGTACTGCCTCATCTGACCTCAGTTAACTTAGGCAGTCATTCTCTGGTACAGGTGTATTTGCAGTTCAGTTTTGCTCAAATTTTTTTTTGTTTCTGTTTTTTTTTTTTTTTTTTGGCTTCTTGTGTTGTTGTTCTGGGGGTTTTTTCCTCTTCTGTTGCTCTTCAATACTAGGGCTCTTGAACAACTATAATTTATGTAAATGAATGTGTATTTCACATGCTCTGATTTGTGATTAATAATAGTTTTCTTCCTCTTAGTTTTGTGTGACAAAGTAACCTATGTTAGTGTCACATTGTGGTAAGGCTTTTTGTATCGGTCTGCATTTTTTTGCTAATCACATGGTGTTTTTATTAGTATCATTAGTTGTTAATGTTTGTGGAAAAATCAGATTTGGAAAACTAGTTTTTTTGCTGGTATTAATATTCAAGTATTTTTCATGAAGGCATGGTAGAACCCATGTTACAAACCACTTTCATAAAAGATTTTATTTTTCAAAGAGAAAACGAAATGGACAAAGTTTCAAAATTGGTGAATTCCATCTCCAAATAAATGTGATACACCAAACTTAGCTGTGGCTGAGTTCTTCCTTGCTGACAACCAGATATTTGCTATGGCTTGCTGATTACACTTGAAATTAATTTGACTGCAACGTTTAGATAACTCTTTTTTTTGCAATGATGATGAAGCACTACCTTAGTCACCATTTAGTCATTGCAGTAATAATTATATAAGATTCTGGATGTAATACATTGAATTCATCATGTAGCTTATAATGAAGGAACAAGGGTGTTTTGTTTTCTTTCTACTCTGTTTACATTCTTCAAGTGTTTATTTAATCCACTGATTAAAATACCTTAAAGCAGCATTTCTGGTTATTCACTTATGATTTTTGGGAGTTAGTTTTCCTTCACAAAGAAAACAAATGCTAAATGCTACAATCAGTTGCAGAATGGGTCTTGACTTGCATTGCAGAATCATTTACTGAAGTGTCTGCAAAAAGTTTAGTCATCAAATGCAGTGTAAGCCGTAGGAGAGTATAAGCTTTGTTTCTTTTTTCTGTCTTTGACAGGAAGACAGGTTTTTAAAATTGTGAGTAGATAACGTGACAAGAAATCTGGTACTGTAGGGACCATGGGCTATAATGAAAATATATCAATGTATTAAATAGGTAATGGAAGACGTAAAGAGAAAATTAGGTTTTAAACAAAAGTAGGGGACCTTTGCCAACTCAGACTTATTGATTTTGCTGTTTAGAATTGTGCAAGCTTGTGTTATCTCATGATGAAAATGCTGCGTAACTGAAAGACAATTGAAGATGAAGATATAAGAAATAATAAGAATTAAATAAGAATTAATTGGATAGGAAGAATCACGGTTATTACTAATGGCTTAGGGTTTTTAAAATTAAAAATGTTTTTAAAACATTTTAAATGTTTTTAAGCTTTTGAGAAGAACAAGAATATAAATGCCCACATGGTATCGTTATACATGTGCTTTTGTATTTTAGTTCATGTGTTTGATAAATTCATTCCGAATCCTTTATTTCATTTTTAGGAGACTGGGTGAAGAATCCTAAATAGAGTAATTATTTCCCCACTCTTTTCTTATGATTATATTTATTTCCTTCTATCTGTGTACGTAAATAGTTAGAAAATCACTAAGTTGAGCTTTTTCTCTGTGGTGAAGGAGCTAAGATAATATTCCAAGCTAGAAGAATGAATGTGGCTGCTGAAATTCAGAGTCCGTGGACCAGACACAGGTGGTCAATGCCATCCCCAGTCAGTGTTTGAAGCATTAGAAAATGCCCTTAATAATGTGTTTTAATGTTTGGTCGGGCAGTTGGACTAGGAGGTCCCTTTCAGTTGAAGTACTCTTTTCTTTTCTAGCACTTATTATCTAACTCATAGGCTGCAAACAATATCGCGAGCCGTGAATTATTTTTAAAAACAGAAGGTCATGCATAAACATGCTGACATGCCTCAGGCATGCTTAATTTTTATTCTTACCTTGTTCACAGTATATTTATCAGTAATGATGGCCTTGCATTTGACTTTAAATGGCAAACAATTTCATTACTGAACTGTTTCTTTCAATCAGAACTGCTTGCAGAGTGTTCATCTATTTTATAGTCATTTTTTCCTCAAGCTGTCTTTTTTTCTGGAACCTAAAAATCCTTAATTCTGGGTTTTCCCTTTTACAAAAAGTATACTTAAAAATGGAAGAGAAAATTGGAAGAGTCTCACTGAGAGTAGATAACATTTTTTTCTGTCATTTAGTTTAAATTAGGAAACGAGTAAGTCTAAGATACCTATACACAAAACTTAGGTCAGAAGGGTGGAGCTTATGCCCACATAAGATCAATGAATACAGTCTTAATCTCTATTAAGACCCAGTGCAAACTACAAGTAGAATATTCTTTCTTTTATTAGCCTCTTCTGTTTGACTTTTTATACGTTACTGTTTTTCAGCAAATCCCTTCTGATAACATGGACCCATTAAATTTCCTTAGACTTCTTGTACTCTTCTTTTTCAGAAGGATAATGCCCCTTATTTTTTTAATTAAAGTAGTATTATACTTATTTTGTCAAAGAATATCTGTTTTACATATTCCCTTGCTGTTTTTGCTGTTACTGTGAACTAAATGCAGCCTATCAGTATTTGATTATTTCTTGTTTGACGTTAAAATTAATATTACTCTTTTTGTGTGATTCAGTAATGAGTTGGGGTGTTTTGCAGTCCAAGGCAAAAAAAAAAAAAGATCTTCAGCAATGATTCTGTTGAGTCTTGTTTTTTGCAGTAGTTTGCTAAAGTTTGGCAGAACGTCTGTATTTGAAGTTCCTGCCATCATTCTTACCCTTCTAGGTGTGTTGCCATTGACTGGACAGATATTTCCAATAAAGTTTGGTGTGTAGATAAATCTTTACCTTTATGTCAACTATTTTCATTTTCTCATATGATGTTAAGAGCTTCAAACTCTTAACTTTCTTTGGTCAGATCTGCTACAAAGCAGAAACACTGATGCACTTCAAATGGATACCTCAGTGAGAGTTAAAGCAATTATGCAAGTCATTAAGCTCTAGATTACACCAATATGCTGATCATAGAATTGTAGTAAGTTTATATTCTGATTGCCACAATAACATTTTCTGTTAGTCAACCAGAAAATATTTTTAGGGAAAGAAAGATGCTCGTTTAAACAAAGTCGAAGTCCCAGGAGAGATTTTATGCATGTAGAAAGGAGATCTAATGTTTTTCCTTGAGAGCAGTAGATGTGGTGGTTTGCAATAAACAGGAATGCTGATGTTTTAATGCTTTTCATAGTCTATTTACAATAGTTTTTAAAAAGTGCAGAAAAATAACATTAGGATTATGCCTTTTTTTTTTCCCCTATGTTAATCTTGCTTAATTTTAAGAACTGAGGTATCATTCTGAAAACATGGAAAATATTGTATTCACTGTTCAGGTTCTTTTCTCATCTAAATGGCTTTTATTTTAAAGCAAGTCACCTACACAAGTAGCTTTTCTTTAGAAGATGGCAAAAGATTCAAGGTCTCGTGGCAAAGTACGCAAGTGGTGAGAGAATGGCTGCTGCTGATTGGCTGCGTGAAATAGTTTTACTGAAAGATACTGCTATGAAAAAGCTGATGTCTTCTTCTGAGAACACTTGGTCATCTGGATAAATACTTGTTTTTTGCACTGCAAAAGCTGCAGATAGATTTAATTACCCATTGACAGCATCTAATGGCTATGCTAATATGATTGGTGTGAATTGGAGAATGTTAGTGGTTTTTAAAAAATATTTTTGGCAGAATTTATTGGGCTGGTGACTCACATGCTGTGACTGCAGTTTTTTTTTTTTTTTTTTTTTTTTTTTTTTTTTTTTTTTTTTTGTTTCTTCGGTTTGGATTCCTTGAGAGGTCTCTGGCATACACAAATTCAATGCTCTTTGATTTTGCAGATCCCCTTTCCACGTCTGTTTTTCACAGCTAACAGCACGATGTGATCTTTGGATTCCTGCACATGCTGTTGCTGACATTGTTTGGGTTTCTCCTAGGCTGATCTTGAATCTCAAGGATTCTGCATCGGTAGCAATTCTCTCTGGAGTATGAAGTGTGTATTATTAGCCAACAAAACATGTTTGTCTGCAAGTCCTGACACTTTTGCACAGTCAGCTGTTTTATTTTTTCCTTTGACCTGTCTCTCCACTATGCCTTTAAAAGAGGAGGTTAGAATACAAAACTGCTGGGTAGCACTGCCTTTGTGAAACTTGCTTTGTGAGTTTATTTCTTGTGCTGTTTAGTTACATTTTGTATTGGCTTGCTTTTTTAGATCAGTTTGGATGGACCTAGACCATTGTTTGTACCCTGCAAAGCATTCCCACAGAGCAGAAGTCCTGTGTGGAAGCTGCTCACATCACATCAGCACGACATTGATCTGTATTTACTGCCCCATGGAGGCAGGTGATTATCTGGGGCATTGCCTTTGTCATGGGATTTTCAGGTCAGAATTGTCTGGTGTGAGCCTGGATGTGATTACACGACAACCAGATTCAGTACGAGTCCTGTCAAGAAGCCCATTTGAAAGAAAATTCTGATTCAGAAGCAACTGAGATATTTTGGAGGTTTTGTGAGGGCTACTCATGTATTTTTATCTGGTATATGTGTTACAGGAGGTCTTGAGCTCAGGCCTCTCGTTTCCTTTAATCCAAATACTTACTATAACTTCTGTACTCTGTCCTGGATTTGTGGTTGGTTTTATGTGGGAATTAAAGTATTACAGGGAAAGCATGCTGCAAAGAAGGCTGTTAGTCTGATGCATCGTCTTCCTCCTCCTAAATGGTTGGCTTTTTGCTCCAAAGCAACTCTCAAGCATGTTGTTTTATTTATACTCATGGCTCTTATTCAGACATCTATTTCTTAGGTCCATACTGCTGTTGTTCTGTCTTTAAGAACAATTGTGAGGCATGTTGTAACACAAGGCAAAGCAAATGCAAACCTTGTAGACTGTATTTTGGTGGGGTTGTCAGCTGCTGTTCTGGTTCAAGACAGATGCTGCTTCAGCAGACAGCTCTTCGGAAAGAAATGCCTTTAAAATGGAAGTAAAATGAAGTACTTGGAGTGGAAGGAAAAAAAAAAACACAAACTGAAAAGAAACACTAAGATCAATGCAGTTATGAAGTTATGATGTGATTGCCTGAGAGCACTGGGAGCAAGCCAGGCATAAAAATTAAATGCCTATCTGCTTTTGTCTTGGAGAAGCATCTTAAAAGCTGGTGTGCTAAAAATGACTAGAAAAAATGGTTCAGAACATCACCACATTCTTCCTAGGAAAGATCTGCTTTTCTGAAGCTCTGTTAAATTGTATTTTCTGTCGTGCCTGAGATGAAGTTCTAAATGAGCCGAGTGTATATGGCTTTCTTGGTTCTCAGCCTCCCTCAAATGTCCCCTGCCTTGTGCAGAACTGACTTCTTCAGAGAAACAAGATTTTCTTGGTGACTTGGTACAGACCTTGAGCTGATGTTACTCAGTTACATCTGAATAGAACTAGACTAAGAACTTCAGGAACATCTATAAGCATTGCTTTAGTTTTGTGGATTCAAAGAAATCAAATGTTACCCATTTATGATGCACCTGATAAAAGTCATCTTGTTAAATGGTTTTACGTCGTATATACAGGTGAACAGAGTTGAAATTTCTTCTTGGTCTAGAGCAAATGTAAAAAAAAGGTCAATTTCTTGCAACTGTAACTCTGTTTTGTGAAGAATGAATCTGAATTCTTCTGTAGTCCTGTGCTTCTGTATGTGGTAACTTTTAGTTGCTCTTTTCTGCAATGGACTCTGCAGACAACGTGCAGCAAAAGTGGACATTATAGTTAAGGAATTTCTACAGCCAAACTGAATCGAACTCTGGTTTTCTGCCTAAGACATGTGGTGGGTGTGAGTACTAGAGCATTTAAGTTTCCTAATTCTTAGTTGGACTTTGATTGTCCATGATGTGAGCTGGACTTGCCACTGAGATCCCAGTGTGGGGAATGTGTCCAAATCACTTAAAGAAACTTGGACTTCAGTATAATACATGGAACACGTTTTGTACAAGGTAACAGTTGTCACAAAGACTTTGCTTCAACAGAAACTACAAAAAAGAAAAGAAAAACAATAACAAAAAAAAGTGGGTAAATTAGTGTAAGTTTTGGTTAGGGATTTTTTTGAGTTTCGATTTTTGTCTTGGTTTGGGAGTGTCATTTCCTAGTGCTTTTTTTAAGTGTGAGGTGTTTTTTATTTGGTGGTGGGGCTCTCCCCCCGCCCCCCCGTCCTTTGAAAGGCACTCTTGAAGTTTAGTTCTTGCTTTCCTAATGAGCTGTAATTCATGAGAAGGATATTAGTACATGGGTAATGCTCCAGCATTGAAGAGATAGGGGGAAGACCCAGTCAAAATAAAAAAAAACCCCAGAACTTTCAGTTGTTGAATATACTCTAAAAGTTTGTTATAACACACTGATTAAACATACTTGGGTTTACCTGAGAAGCATCAGATGGGGTCTGCTGTGAGATGTAGGGTGTGCTTAAAGGTGATTTAAAAAAGGAAGGAGAGGGAAGAAAGTAGAGGAGTGTTGGGAAGGGTTTTCATGGCTTCAGTCTATGTAGTAGTACGCTGCACAATATGATCTAATTAAGCCTGAAGGAGATCACTCCTAGGTAGCTGAGGAAGAAACTGTGCAAAACTGTAGTGAAGACCAGCTAATCCCTAAACAGAGATTAGGGCTGGTCATTGGTAATTCTGTCTTCAGTTTAGAATCTTTTGTGGTTATTGGATTTTATAATCCCATAAGAATTCATAATAAGAATTAATTGGATGGAGACATCATCAGTTGCTACTGTTGCTAATGGTTTGCCATAATATCCACCTGAGTAAATGTATGCAAATTGCTTCATTCAGGGACTACTTAGTATTATAAAATGCCCACAAATGTGAATATGTATAAGAATATTCTTCTCTCACTGTTGTGACTGATGGGGATTTTTTTTTTTTATTACTGTGTGATAGTGGCTGCTAAGATATATCCAGTGCTCAGCATGAATCCTGGATTGGTCAACTGCACTGTAAAGTTTTCTGTGCTAAAGACTTTTTGAAGTTCTTACTCCATAAATTGGGGTACTAGAACACTGGAAGCACTTTTGTTTTTCCAACTTACAGAAAATAGGCAGAAGTCTAATGTATTTCTTTCACTGCTTTTTTTTAATTTTTAACAGGTTTTTTTTTTGTATTTGTTCTTGTTTTTGTTTTGTTTTTTTATTTTTCCAAGATCTGCTAGGTAAATTATCTTTCTACAGTGGACTCAAACACCACTTCAGGTATTGAGTGGATTCCCATTTGTTGTGTGGACTACTTCAATTCAATAAGTACCAAAACAGCTAAAACATTTTTGAGTAAGAAAATCTGAAGCTCATTGTAAAGAAAGCAAGTCTAAGGAAATCTCCATACTACATTTTTCCAATTCTGTGTGGTCTGTGTGCCCTAGATTCTCTTCTGGCTAAACTAGATGTTACAGTGAGCAAGGAGATACAAAGAAATAGAGGTACTCTCCTATCTCTTTATCGTGCTGGAAAGTGGGCCTGGCTGTTATTAAATAATTTCTCAGCAGAGGTAGGCTGTCCTTGCTCCTATCCTTTCCCAGCCTTTATTTTCTCAGCTTTCAAAATTAGTTCATTCTGAGGTTTTATTTTACTGTTTCAACCATGAAGTAATCAAGTGAGCTCTTGAACATGAGTATTGTAGATGCTGACTGAAATTAGTAATTTTTGACCACTATTGCACTGTTAAAATACTAGTATAATGCTTGTAATTAAGTATTATCAATCTCACATGGCTTTTACTTGAAGATACTTAGTCTTTAAGTATTTAAGTTTTGAGAAGCTGCAAAAGACCCCAGAAGCACTCTAGTGAATGTGTGAATAAACATATGAAGGAATTAGAATATTAGAATATTGGAATGCTTAATTAAATTGGGTTACTTTATATTCATGGAGAGCATTTGTCAACATTAATTGGTTCATTTGCAAGACAGTAATATTGACAAGTTAGTGGTTTCTTTTTAGAGGGTCAGATGTTAGAGTTAAAAACAGGTGGGGGAAACCTAAGACTGTAGCAGTAGTTAGTCAGGCCTGGTGTCAGCCCCTGGTTCTCTGCATTTACTCTTAGACCATGTTTCCCATGCTGTACATTATGTTGATAGTGACTTAATGATTGGAAAACTTCCCCTTTTTTACCAAGTTGCAAACAGGGGTTAGTTGTGATGTGCTGTAAAATGTCAGCAGCACAGTTTCCTCATTGAGCACACACTTTATGGAACATTTGTACCAACTTCATGGCATCATATTAAGAAACCTTGGGTATAAGTTTGTAATAAAGCAGGAGGAAACTGTTTCTTAACTCATAGCTGTAAATCATTCACAGACTCCTGGAGGGAAAGGAACGTGCCTCCTACTTTGGGTTTTGTCCTCCATCCTGTGTTTATTTAACTGTGGAGTAGAGTTCTGGGAGACAGAAGGAACAGGTTGCCTCATCCTTGATTTAAGGCTTTGCACATTTTTCCTTCAAATTTGTTTGGTATCCACTGACGTGTGTGTTAGTACAGATGGTGATGTAATTTGCCTTAGTATCTTTCACTCAGCCAGCTTGAGGTGTTCGGGTCATAAGAAGCAGACTTAAGATTGCCTTGAGCTCCCCTGAGCTTCCATCTGATAACCTGAACCAACCTTTTATGCGTCAGCTCATGTACATTACTGCTTTGCAGGAATTTGCAGTGGCAGTTTTTGGATTTGGGGCACTGAAGGTAGGCCAGTTCCTTTCCTTTCTCACCATCTTTATTACCTTTTCTTTTTGTCTGGAAAGCACTGTTTTCAAATAGAACTGTTCCCTCACCCCATAAACTCAATATTAAGTAAATAGCACAAGAACACGTAAAAGCCAAGTTGTGTTGCAGTTATTTCTTCTTACTCACTGCCTTTTTTGATGGAGTTATTTCAGACCAGAGAAAATGAGATTAGTTAAGCAATGCTAGGCTTCTCTCATCAGATCTGTTTTAATTTTGAATATGATGGTCATTTATCAACATAACCTTTTTCAATAGTAAAACTGTGTTTTGGGGTTTGTTTCAGGCCTGCTGAAAGTCTAAAGTTGTTTATAAGCACTTAGCAAAATATTCCCCAGTTTTGAGAGATTAAGTGACTTGACCAAAGTGTCAGGCTAAGTGTCTGCTAACAACAAGCCCCTCTCCTGGACACTATATGCCCTTTGTTCATTTAATGCATAAAATTACCAGTTTATTACTAGAGATGAGCTCAGAATACTGGGCAAGAAAATCCCCCATACAGAAAATGGAAGATGTGTACATTTCTGTGCTGTCAGTGCTTTAAAAGGAGGGATGAAAAGAGGCAATGCATGCTGAGATCAGAACACAGATGGTATTTTTAAGCAGAGGTGAAAAGGTGTAAAGGTTTTTCCTCCTGTTCAAGTGAGAGTGGTAGGCTTGCTTTTCAGAGCTCAAAACCTGCAAGACACAATGACTTGTAGAGCCAGGGCTGTTGAGTGGCACTGCTCAGAGCTGTTCAGGCTTGGGAAGGTCTTTCCTTGCCTGACACCCCAGGGTGGATCTAGCTATTAACTAGTTAAGTATCAAGTATCAGGTTTTCTGTCTACTGAACAGGCAGAAAATTGAAGTGGCAGGAACCAGGTTATATAGCATCAGCAAAAGCAAGTTAAAAGCCAGTTGAAAGACATTTTGACCTTTAGGTAGGTCAAAAGTAGGGTAGGAAAAGAAAAGCAACCAGAATGAGCAAGAGAAAAATGAATGGGCTGCTGTGTTGTCGCTGGGCTCTCAGACTGAGGGGAGAGGTCCATGATGGAGCCTTGCTCTGCTCTGTGATTGGGCTGTGATAAAGGTATAATTGTTTGAGTGCCTTTTTTTTTTTTGTTTGTTTGGTTTGTTTTGTTCCTTCCATTATTTTGGCCTGGACTGACCTTCTTGATGTGAAACAATTTCCTGTGGTCTGCTGGAGTTCAGAGTGGACAGATCTGGTGGCTCTTTCTGGACTTTTAATAAAAAAAAAAATTATCAAATGTAAATGTACGTAAAAGAAATGAAGGGCCCTCTGATTGAAGAGTGCATTGTTGATTATAGTAAAAGTAAGCATTAAATGTGGGTGTTTTTGTCTAGGGAGCCTCCTGAAATGAGATTTGTTGTGGGTTTACCGCTGCCATCTTCGTACACCATAGTTCTGAACTCAGAAGGGTCACCCAAGTATCCTCAGAATAGTCCTAGCATCTCAAAATCATTTTAGATCACAAAGATTCTCCTGTTAACGTATATTTGGGGAGACTCAACCCCTTTCTTCCTTTCCTTGTGTGCTACTGGGAAATCCAGCAAATGTTGCACCTCGGTCGTGCGATGCCGTCGCTGCCCTTCCCCGGACTGCTGTTGAGAGTCCTGGCTGCGCTCGAGGCTTCCCTGCCTGGGGATGTCTGGTGGAGCAGGCTTGACTGGCAGCTCGCACGAGGCCATTTCAGGTGGAGCTGGGACAGAAGGCAAGCCATGCTGCAGGCTGACAGAGTGGCTCTGCATTACCCCTGAGCAGCTGTGCTGCCTATCGACACGCGACGGTGCCGCTGCTCCCGCGCAAAGGGATTTGTTCACTCCTTGAGCCCACGTCCGCTCCTTCACTTGAGCAGAGCTGCTGTTTTATGTAGCTGTGACAGATGAACCATGGTTCCTTCCAAGAACTGAGGGAGATCCTGGAATACATGATATTTAGGGTTTAGTTGTTGTGTGTATGTGTTGTTTGGCACCCTTTCATGTAAGTCGGTGCTTTTTGTGCTCTCGAAAGCAAGATTGTGACAAGTGCTTGTTGGTGCCTGGTATTGTACCTGTAAATAAAATTATGTGTTTACACATGGAAGTGTCAACTTTAATGTTGTAGATTTAATACGCTTTATCTTGTGGCGTTTTCTTTGTTAGTATTTCTAGCTTGTGTTTATTTTTTTTAGGTTTTTTCTTCCAGGGGTTGTTTGTTTTAGTTCTTATTGTTTTCCCTTCATTTTTTAGGTCACTTACGGACGTTTCACTTTCTTGGGTCCTTTACCACAAAATCTTTCAGCTATAGCCAAAATGGTTTTACGTAATGGCCGTGAGATGCCAAAATTGTTGTCTAATGTACTTAACCAAGGATGGGGAAACTAAAGGTTATGATGGGGCACTTGAGCTGCAGGGATCTCAGGAGAACATTGCCACAGATGCAAAAGCAGTTTGCAAAATGTGGATGCGCTTGGGAGGCTCAGAGAATCTAGAGAAAACAGTCAAAAATGGCATTTAGATGATAGGAATGAATGACTGGGATGCAAATTTAAGAAGGCAGAGAAGGAAATAACTGATTTGTCCTTTTTTTTTTTCTTTTTTTTCCCCAGGTGGAATGAGTTAGAAAAGATATGTTCCATAGGAGATCCTGCTTTCTAATTGGCATTCAGATTCAGGGCAAAAATTGTTTACCACAGAAATAATACACCAATAATTTAGCTTTGAGTGTATTGAAGTATTTTTGCCTAACTGATGTTGAATCATTCCCATTCGATTTTGAAAAAATCAAACCATTATAGATTGAAATACATAGAAATTCAAACAGAAAAACAGATAAGTAAAGGTTTAACAAAATGAAAAAAAAATCCTAGTCGAGTACTTTGAGACTTAGGTAGAAAATGTTTTCAAGCTGTACTTGAACAAAAACAATTTTGATAAATAATTTTTTTGATGAAAAAGTATAATATTTTCTCTTCCTGTTCTTAAGTCCTGTAGGCTGTATCTCACAGAGATGAAAATGAAGGAGTTAAAACTGCTATCAGACACTTGTAGCTAGAAAGGCGTTGTAAAGGTGGGAGGCTGCTTCCTGCTTCTGCCGCATTTCCATGTTGCTGCTGAGCATAGGAATACCCGTTTAAAAAGGTACAGCAATTCTTGTATGGCTCACAATAGACTTCAGCTCCATGCTTTAAAGGACCTTACTAATAATATTGAACTGAAATTTCTTGTCACAGCAAGAGAGTCAATGGATGACTATCAGGCTGCTCGTAGAGCAGTCCGCAGAGTTAGTTTGTGTTTATATTTGTCTAAAACAACTCGAGGTGAAGGACTGCTTTTTTTTTGCCTAAGCAGCTTTTAAGGGATTAATGTAAGGAGATCTCCTGCAAAGCTGACTGGAGAAATGACACAGAAACAATCAGTTCTATGTCTGTATTTTTGCATGGAGTTGTACTGTCAACAAAAGCAGTGAAACAGACTTTCCAAATTCGTGTAGTCCCAGAGGAAGGTACAGAAATTGTACAGTGCTGGTTATACTCTTAATGAAATAGGTGCATATGCAAATAGGAGGAGGCAATGCTGTGCACTTGCTGTAAATCCAGTGAAAAAAGAAAAATGATCCGGACAAGACCAAGAATTCCTGCCTTTTGTTTCAGAGCAAGGTTGTTTGTAGTAGAAGGTATCTTTAGGCAACAGTCAAGAAAAATCTTTTAGAACTTTTCTCTAGTAGTTCATTCTTTAATTTGTAGAGTAGAGCTTCAGAATATATGTTGTTGGTTTTTTTTTTTTTTTGTGTGTGTGTGTTTCTGTTGATATTGTTTGCAAGATTCCTGATGGAGTACATTGATGGGAAATAAACCAACAGACAAGAGTCTGAATGCTGCGTTGATCTGCCCGTTCCAGTGAGGTTTCATTAATGTTTCTGTGCATAAGTTTTAGGTTGCAATTTCTGGTAAAGATAAGACATCTACTCATATACAATCCAGATGTGTGATTTCAGCCTATGTAACAGCAATCAGATACTAAAGCAAAGAAATTCAAGTGCCCGCAAGTACTGGCTTCCTTGTAACTTTGCTGTAGGTATTGTATAAGCAAACATCTTCAGATAATGTTGATAAATAAGTGGTTGGTGATGTCCTTTAGTCTTACCTGAGATAAAAAAATAGGCTGGTAGATCTGCATTTCCCTAATTTGACAGCAAATATCAGTTGTTCTGAGTCTTTACCATGCATTATGAAATAGTAGTAAGCTCTATCAAAAAAAAGCATCAAATCATGAAAGTTGAAATGTATTTCAGATGTGGAAATGTACCATAAATTAACGTAGAGTCCTTAATGTGTTTCAATTCCATATCAGGCTTTTTGGTGTGTTGTTGTTGGGGGCTGTTGTGGTAAATTGGGGTGTTCTGTGATGGGATTTTTAATTTGCACTTTGTGTGTGAAGACTAGTATTATGGTGATGAATAACACTTATGTTTTTCTTTAATTTCTCCTAACTTTAATACATTAATATATTTACCTAAAAAAGGGTGAGCTGCAAATCCTTACCAAGAACAGTGATACAGCATTTGTAGTGTTTTTATCAATTTCGAAAAATGGGCGAAGATAAAAAATACTGTTTTGCTCTAGAAGGGATCTTTATTATGTGGTAGACAATATTCCAATAGTTCTGTTCTTTCAAGAAACTGTCTTTGATTTTTAGCAGACATTGTGCTCATTTCAGGAATAAAATACTCCCTTGAAAAAACTTTATATAATACATACAATAGATATGTATGATTTACTTTATTTTCTCAATAATTAACCAATTTTCCCCCACTGAACCAGAATGTGACTAAACCCTTCCCTTCTTCATTTATATTAGCTGTTGTTCATTCATGGCCAGTCTCTTAATATTTAATAATAAAAAACATTTTTTATCAGCTGTTGATTTATAAGTAAAGATAACGTTTATTCCTGAGTTATATAGATTGTAGCAGCCAACTTAGGACACTTTTCAATAGGCAGCAATTATTTTCAAGTTAAGGTCTGTGGTTGTAGATTACTTGAAGAAGAGGCTGTATTAATCTGTCTCTTTAACTGCTTTATTCTTCTGTTCAGAAATTCAGTATTGAACAGCATGTTTTTCTGAAACATGCAGCTAATCCTGCAGAGATATTTTGCTTATAATCCAAGTCCTCTTCTTAGCTGACTTTTTTTTTCTTTTTCAATGTGAAAACCTTGGTTCTGAGCAGAGGTTTAACCTTCCAACATGGGAGCTGTTAAGTGATTCAGCCCCAGTCTGACTTGTGTTTTCTCAAGAGAAGCAAAACCCTTAGGTAAATAACAGGAATAGCAATAATATATTGGAAAGCCCACTAATACTTTTGGATTTTTCTGAACCTTAATATTTTGAATAGCCTGGCCTTCAAACTGCTCTTACACTCTGTCTAGCTATTATGAAATTCAAGAGTATTTATTCTGTATATGTAATTTTACATAGAAATACCTACCATTTTTTCAGTGTCATGGTTACACTTAAGTAAATTGGACCTTTAATGGCAGTTCCTATTCACTAAGCCTCTTCATTGCCAATGCTCTTCTTTGTCAGAGATATGGAGACAGAGGAGAAAAAAGTTTGTTCTAGATACTTTCCTCCCGAGGTTAGGATGCATCATAAAGGATAGTTTTAGATGTGTTTTGCAAATAAATGCTTTTCTTTATTTATTACTTTTCACTTATTTTTCTTCTTCCACAGCCACACCTGTATTACCACAATCATATTGCATGTGTAGAAAGCACTCATATTTTGTGTGGTTTGGTTTTCATCCCTTTAATTGCTTGTTTACTGAGTCTAAGTGCAAAATTGAGCAGGGCCATTGAGCTGTAGCTGGGGTGTGACACATTTGTGGCCTTGTTGGTGATGCTGCTGAGGACATGGCATTCCCTGAGAGGACAGGAGTCAACATATTGTTTCTGGTTTACCTAAATTGCAGTATTATATATATTCATTATTATTACTACGTTTTTGTGTCTGAAAGTGGCAAATATATGAATCTTCATGGGGGAAAGGACACTCATCCTGGACAATGTGATTTTTGCAGAATCTTTGGAAGGCAGATTACTTTTCCGGTCATGTTTTTTTTTTTCTTTTGCTACGTTAGCAACTGAGCATTCTGTTAACCACAGAAACCCTTAGATATTTTTCTCCTACTTTACTAGAATGTACTTGTCTGCTGGGAGGTTGAGGTTAACTTGATTTCTGACTTGAATTGAAAATCAATTCAACTACCCCTTAGTAATAATGCTATAAACTACATTTGAGAAGGTGATCTAATGTTGAGTTGTACGTGTTTGTGCTGGAAATTGAGTCCTAGCTTCCTGAAATTGAAGTTTTCATAAAATGATAAGACTTTTCCCCCTTTTTTCTTTTGATAGCATCTGTCTTAATGAGAAGTAACTATAAATGATATTTTGCCAAAAGATGGAGGTAGAATTTCCTGCCTGTGCTTAGTTGCTGTTTATGGGGTTTTACTTGTTGTTTGGTTTTAGTTGTGAGGATTTTGCTTGCATGGATACAGTGTAATGCATTTTTTTTTTTTTTAATATGTGTGTGAGACTTTGCTGAGAGTCTTTTGATTAAATGCTTGTGTTCAGTTTGCACCTCATAAAGACAAATTCAGTAAACAGAAATACTAAATGGAAGAATACTACTTGGTTGTCCAGAACACTGATTTTGTTGTTGTTGTTCTTTTGGGGAGCGGTTTCTTGTTTTGATTATGTTCAGGGTTCAAGGTGAATTTGTCAGTGATTAGTTTTCCTGATAAAATTTTTCTTTACTTGCCAAACAAATCTAAAAAGATTCATTAGTTCTCTTGGCTTTTGTTCTTTGTTTAGTCTCATCTACTAATGACTCTGGAGGTCCTTTATGGAATTCAGCTGTTTGAGTCCTTTCCCCTTCATGCATTTCTTGATATTTTTGGTCACCTTGTGAAATGGCATAACTTTGAGAGAAATTAAATACTCCCCCTAGCAGAGATGGTAATTGTTGGCTGTATTTGCTGCTGGCTCATTGTATCCTTGATTTGACACGATTCAGTACATCTGTATTTTTAAGTTAACTGTGGCAGGCAGCTGATGCTGCAGTTCAGGGTGTGGTTGCAAGTGGTGGAACAGGCAAGGATGGCATAGAAGCTGATGGGAATGAAGGTGTGTGGAGGTGCAAGAGTTTATACAAGTTGTTGTTGGGGTTTTGTGTTTTTTTTCTTTTGTTTGTTTGGTTTTTTTGAGGGGAAATAGAGGGTTCAAATCCAGAGGAGGCTGAATTACTTCAGTTTCATTGCTCAGCTTGATGATTTGTGCTTTACACTTGGGTGGAACAGTGGAGTGCTTCTGGAGAAGTTACACAGTCTGTGTGACATCTTATGGTTTGGGTCATCTTGGGAGAATCTAATTTTTTATAAATATGTGGCAGTGAGAGGCACAGATCATAAACATGAATAGCTTATAAGAACTTACAAGAGAAGAGTATATTCAATTTGCTCTTTAATTGCATCATGTTTATATTAATATGAGTCAGGAATTTTTTGAAGAAATGTCAGCTTCATTGCAGTCTTCAAGGATATATTAAGTTTTATGCTTAAGTGTATTCAGAGTCGTCTGTGATAAAGAATATTCTGTTGTTTTTTTAATTTGGGGAGAAGAGAACAAAAATCTCAAGCTGCTGAGTGTTTGTAGGTTGGTCTGTAGGTCTGACCTGTGTTTTTGTCTTGATTATTTTTTTGTTGTTGTTGTTTTTGTTTTTTGCTTGGTTGTTTCAAAGCTACCTCATAGGTCATGGTGAACTTACGTTATTAAAAAAACTCAAACAAACCAAGAACAGTATTATCAGTACATTTTTGTGCTGTTAAATGCTTCTGTTTTGCTCTAATGCTGTAACTGTGACATCCAGGAGTTTGTTTTGGTTAAATATGGGTGTCATTGCCAGAACTTCAGTGCGTACACATGCTGTGTTTGAAGGTTCCAGGAGTTACGCATGCATAAACTGCTGGTTTAGCATTTCTTTCCCAAAAGAATCTCAAAAGTCTACCAAATTGGCCAAAGCAAAAGACCAAGTGATCTATTTTTGATTTTTTTAATATTTTTTTTTTAAATTAATTTTTTAATGGCTGTTTTGTCTATATTTTTTGCTGAATCTCTTTTATGGTCATTTCTGTTCTATTGTATATGAATTTAATAGCAAGAGGTTAAAAAAAATAGCTAGCCCAGATATGTTAAGATGATTTGCTTTTATCTGGAAAGGTCAGACTGATTTGATGTATTGTAAATGAGGACGATTTTGTTTCTATGACTAGCAGAAAGCCGCTTGATCTTTTTTGGTTTCCCATGTGTTAAGGGGTGATTGCTGCCTTTTATCACCGACAGGACAGTAATACTTGAAATATGCCCTAAAGAAATATAAAAAATATGTGCCTGTGAAGTATTCTATGGCCATTTGTGTTTTGTGATTTCAAGTACCATAAAAATGCAACTTTTAGTTATAGTAGTGATATGAATGAGAAGTAAATAGATTTATAATGTCTGCAGCATACGATTAATTTAGAACAGTGAATAGTTTCAGTTTTTTAAATGGATTACAATACTCACTTGGCAAAAAGTGTGTATTACCCACCACTTTCGTAGACAGTGAAATGCCACTATGTGAAATGCCAATACTAAAGGCAAATATTTCATCTTGGCCTTTCATGAGTTTGTTCATATTAGTAAAACCATAAGCACAGCTCACTATGCTTTTCAGGGTAAGAAAATCCTTGATGAAGTAGTTTTAGATTTTTTTTCTTTGTAGGTTGGTCCTACTTTTTGGTTGCTGTTTCCATTGTCTTTGCTGAGTAATCTTCAATGAGCTGTGAAGTTCTGTGGGCCATAACAATTTTTTGTGTACACAGTTTTGATTGGAAAGCCCTTTCCCTTCATGAAAGAAGAATAAAAAAAAACAAAACAACTGACATGTTACTGCATATGCTCACCCAATAAAGAGACTGTATTGGCAGACAACCAGTGTAATGACTTTCTGCTTTATTACCTGTCTTGGCTCAGTAATGTTGATGCTATCCTCATGCAATCGACTTTATTATCTTTTTAGGACAAAAAAAGCCCACAGCAAGCCATTTGCTGTACAGCTTTAAAAGGGAACAGTTTGTTGTGGTGGTATATAATTCTTCAAATAGTGTTTGCTGCATAAAGTACAAGATTTATTCTTTTAAATCTCATAGGAAGGGGAAAATGTAAGTGATTACAGAACTGTATCTTTATCATACACAAGAAAGTGACAAGTTCTAAAAGGACTAAATTTTAGGATGTTATTGTGCAGGATATGTTCTGGAATTTTAAAATAGTTTGTATGCAATATCTTGGTTTGAGCCTTATTGGTAGAACTAAAATAACTGGCAGTGTTAGGGTTTTCTAAAGTTTACTTGCTTTTAGAGGAGTTAGGTTAAGTATATCCTTTTACTTTTGTTAATGAAAAATTTAATCTTGCTCTTTCCTAAGAATGGTAAAATGATTTTCTCCTAAACTGTAGAGCCTACTTGCAATTGGAAGGAAGAAGGCAAGCTAGCCAAAGTAGCATTCTCTTCTCTCATATGGTTCATGTGAGTTCTGATTCTTTTGTCCCAATTATCAGTGACAATCGATGACAACAGTAGTCAAGTTAGATTAGGTTATGAAAGTGGTGGGAGTTTTTTTCTTGTCTTTCATTGGGTTATTTTGTTTTCCTAAAAGAAAATGTAGGCCATGTTTTTTAGTGATATTATTTAGCAAAATCCTTTTGAGCACAATGTGCAGTTGTCTCCTCAAATTTCGAGAGAGTAGGTGAAATTGGTGAAAATGGGGAGAAGCTGGTACTATTATCAAGGGTATGGAGTAGCTGCCAATGAAGACAGGTGCCCCCTCAACATTTTAGTTTGAAGTGAGTGAGGAATAGGACTCAAGTTTTTACAATAAAAACAAACATTGATGTGCTAAGGCAAATGCAGAACTGATTGGGAAATAATGTCAGTACTAGAGATCTGATGAAATGAGCAGAGATGTGTAAAACAGATGGGGGTTGGAAAGTATTTGTTTATGCCTGTTTGTGACCTTGTGGAAGTTGCTGCCACAGGATGTTTGAGGGAAGTGGTAGCAGAGTGTTCGAATAATGGTCAGATGAATTTGTGAGCAGTGGACACAGAGGGATACCAAAAGGCCTAGGCAGGGGGATATAACTTCTAGTACTCCACAGAATCAATTACATTTGAAAAAGACGTGAGAGATCTAATCCAACTTGTGACAACACCATGCACTTTAAGCTATGTTGTGAAGTGCTGTGTTTGCTTGGCTTTTGAACACTTCCAGGTGATGAGTTGGGTATAAAAGACAGGAGCCCTGGGTACAGATCAAGTTAGTGTGCTTTCACTGGTGTCCCTCTCTGGTGACAGAACTGGGTTAGCTCAGCTATTGTCTTGATCTCAGAGAGGATTTTATAGGTAATGAACTCATAACCAAGTGTTGAGAATGACCCCCAGTTCTTCTGTCTATAATGATATGCAGGGGGATTTTCAACATGAGGCTGCACATTCTGTTTGAATACTAAGACATCTCAGGCCTTGGAAGAAAATTGCTAATGATTGGGCCAGAAGTCTCTGAAACAAACCAAACCTGCTGTTGATTTGGTAGGAGACTTTCTAAACCTCTTTCCTAACAGTCCTGCTTGCTAAGATTGGGAGTCACCAGTTTGGGATTTACAGTATTTTGTTGGAGTTCATGTGTTGGGAGATTAAGTTACTTCTCCCTGTTTCCTTCTCCTGTTTTGAGGCTTTGATGTGTGAAAATCTGGGGGGGGGGGGGGGGGGAAACACCTTGGAGCCCTGTGAGCTTCTATTTACCAAGGCAGTCAACTAGCCAGTGGGGGAAGACTGCTCTTGATAACCCCAAACTGCAGTCCTGCCATTGCCTCCTTTTGGGTGGTTTGTTTTTATAGAGGTGTTGTAGTTTGACTCCAGGCAGCCACTTGCTCACTCTCCACCAGTGGGATCAGGGAGACAATCACAAGAAATTGAAAACTCATGGGTAGAGATAAAGGCGGTTTAGTGGGGAGAGCCACAGCTCCACACACCAGCAGAACAAAAGAAAAAATTGATTCCCCACCTGCCACGGTTGGGCAGGTGCTCAGCCACCTCCAGGGGAGCAAGGCCTCATCACACAGGAGTGAGTTAGGCAGGCAAATGTCATCACTCCAAATGTCCCCAGCTTCTCCTTCCTTTTCCCATCTTCTATACTTGACTGTGATGTCACATGGTCTGGAATATCTCTGTGGGTCACCTGTCCTGGATGTGCATGTCCCGAGCACCCCTGGGCCCCCTGCCAGTGTGGCAGTATGAAAAGCAGAAAAGGCTGTGGCTCTGTGCAAGCCCTGTACAGCAATACCCAAAAGCATCTCCGTGATCAACCCTGTTTTCAGCACGAAATCGTAACACAGCCCTATACCAGCCACTGTGAGGAAATCTAACTCTACCCCAACTGAAACCAGTGTATGAGGCTCCACCTTTTTATGGGTATTATGAGGACAATAGCCCCTTTTTATGTTCCTTTGCCTGTCAGATTAGTTTTGGATGTATTAAGGCAGACCTGTTAGTTCCTCCATCGAAGTGGAGCCCAGGAGCTGCAGAAAAGGATAGAAAGACTTCTTGCTGGGATGGATTAGCAGTAGGCAATGTATTGATTGATGCTTCCATGTGGTACCTTATTTAAGTTAAACTGCATCCATTCTATTGTCTGCCAGTGTGGTGTTCAAGACAATGACTAAATTGAACCACTTGCAGATATGTGGTTTGAATTTATTAGCAGTATTTTACTTGAATATAAAAGGATTCCTGACTCAAATAGGCTTTGTTTGAGAAACTGTATAACTGTTTTGTTTGTAGAATAGTACATCCTATTTGACTTTATTTCCTCTGAGTGTCTTCTGAAAACCTTTTCAGGTGTTCAATAGGAACACAGCCAAATCCACACCAGACAGGAACGGTAGCTGAGTGCACTTATACTTGTTCTTGTGTGCAGTACATCAAATATAATGGGAACATAACAATGTACTGTGGTATACAGCATTTTTTTTAAGCCAGCCTCTTTAATAATAACTTTTAATGTTGTGGTTTTCATAACTCATAGTTTGCTGTGCTATTCTTTTTATAAGTCTAATGCTTGGTTCCCCTATAATTTCAAGAATTTGAAATTGCATGCTGTGTAGTAGGGTTTTTTGGTGCACCATTTTGTTTTAACAAAATCCTTTCATGTGAACAAGTTACCAAAATTATGGATGTAGGTGTGATGTATTAGTGTTGCCCCTATTTGATTTAATGGCTTTTCATATTCCAAGTGCCCTAATGTAAGTGATAAAAGAAAAATATTTTTTTTTCTTGGAAGAGGGGTTGATAATGCCAAATGTGGCCTCCATCCTTCTGTTAGAACCATGAGCCATTGGAAAGCAGAATTGCCACCAGAGCTGTGGCAGGTAGCTGCTGATATGGAGGCCACTGCAAAAATGGAGCCAAAATGTTTACGCAGTCGTCACTTTTTCTTGTACTACTTGGGTTTGGTATTTAAAGTCAAGTGTGGTTCTTCAGTGTTCTGTATCAGGAGCTGTCAAAAGCTCTTGTACATAAATGTAACACTTTGCTCAGTTAAAAGCAGCTTGGTTTGGGGACTAGATTTTTTTTTTTTTTAAATTGCATTAAATCATTCTAGAGCACTACCGCTACAACACTAATGTCAACATTGACTTTCCATGTTTGTTTTTTTTGTTGAACTTGCCTTGAATTGATTTTGGATTACTTTTCCTTGCTGCTTCTTAATTAATGTTTCCTTTATGTTTCATATTCTATTTTTCTTCATTTTGAGATTCTTTATATTCTATGAATTGGTTTCATAACAGTGGCATTCAAAACTGTTTCTAATTATCTTAAGATTTACCAGAGGAGCCCTTAGTTGTGAAGGGAACTCAAACACAGAGATGGTAATTTCAGCCTGGATTTTAAGGCTTTGTTTAATGCAAAATAGAAAAAGATTGCTTATATATATTGCTCTAAATAATAGTCTCCAATATTTAACTCAAATAAGAGACCAATATGTGTTTGTGTCACCGAGCAGGGGGTAATTTTTAGGCAGTTTGGGTGGGAGGTAACCTGCATGTGCCAGAGATCCCAAAATGGGACTCTGTCTGTAGCTTGGGAAGGGGATTTTCTGTCTCTTCCAGAGACATGGGCTTTCAAACTGTGTGTGAATTGTAAACTTCAAGGGAGTGGTTAATTGCAGGCATAACTGCTTTGATCTTGTTAACTGCAAGTTTTTTCTCTGAATGCCAAGGTTCTTAAGGCGAAGGGGAAAAACTTCCTTTGTGTGATAAGTTCTGTTAGTGTTAAGATCTTGGGTACCTACTAAAGCCTTAAGGCTGGATCATGAAAAGAATGGACATGACTCTGAGAATTCAAAAGAAAAAGTACTGTTTGGTACTTCATAGTTTTTAATCTAATCATGAAGTTGAACTACTGGGAAAACTGCAAATGCATCAGACTACGGGCGTCTTAAAATATTAGTAATGCAGAAACAATTCACACTTGCTCCATGGGGTATATTTTAATTCATGCAACCCTTAAACCTGATTTGAGAGGTGGCTCCAAGATGGACCTGCTGCTGGGCAAGGTCAAGCCCATCAGTGAGGGTGGCAGCATCCTGAGGATAACATATTTAAGAAAAGAAAGGTAAAAAGAATAATGTTAGAAGTAAGCTTGATAATAAAACACCGTAGTAATCACAGTCTCTAAATTAGCTACTGTTATTACTTGAGGGGAACAAAAAAAAACAAAACACCTTCATGGAGACATTATAGGTAGTTGTCCAAAAAGATCAACGTAGTGTTCAGCTCCTCTTACTGAACTGCAAAAGGAAAATGGAATCAACAACAGGGAAGGGAAGAACAGTAAGTCATTGGAAATTAATGAGCAACACTATCTTGGAAAGTCATAAATTAAAAATAGAGAAGTCGCACAGCAGGATAATGAAGATGTTAATTTTGGAAGGGTTTCCATTTCAGGTGAGATTAAACTTACTGGTGTGCACTATGACCTGGGAGAGAGGCAACTGAGAAGGGTATAACACTAGCATGTGTTCTCTATGAGGTACGTAGAAAAGAACAAAGAAATTTTATTCACAAAATAATAGTTATAATAGGAATAAAATCACAGGCAACTGACTTGTAAATTTACAAGTGCCTATTCACAAACCAAACAATTATTGTGAGCTTCACAGTTTGAGTAGGCTACAGTTGCCCAAATGAAAACTCAGAAAGCTGTTACACAAATTAACACCCAAATCTGCTTAATGACTATTCATACCAATTCCATGTGTGTAACTCCAAGTGCCTGCAAGTTGTTGTAAGTGGGGATAATGCAGAGCCCTCTGTCACAAAATAGTGCTGTGTTTTATTTTATTTCTTCTTTGGGCACCTGTCAAGACGTGATTGAGGATGTGGAGATTGGTTTTCAGCTGCTTGTATGTTCCTTGTAGAGCAAATTATGCTACTTATGGAGAATAACTGTTGCTCTGAATTCCCACTTCACCCATACTTTGACCACTTAGTATAGATTGATAGCTATTCAAAAGCAAAATCTGCCCATTAATATACATTTGCAGTTTTTGTAGGACTGTGGTGCTTGAATTTTCTGTGCAGGAAAGCCAAGAAAGCTAAAGAAAAGTTATTAAACTCCCAAGGCAAAATAGTAGATGAACAGCATCATTCAGTTGTAACCTGGTGAGCAGGACTGACAGTCTTCAAAGTATTGCTGAATGGGCGTCAAAATAAGTTGTTTTTCTTGTACTAGATAAATCTTCAGTAAGTTTTATAGTTCTGAAGTCTGCTATTGTAAAAAGAAACTAAAAATTTAATTTAGTAAGCAGATAACACCATCAATGGCGCTACATTTGCCTCAAAAAAATTCTGTTGGGTGAAAAAAGGTGGTTGGTTTCTATTCTTGTTTAGTTGTCTGATACGCAGTTGAAGGTTTATATAGTATAGTGTATAATTAACTGCTCTATCAATCCTAGATATTGTAATTGTCTCTGCATCTTTCTCTTCATGAATTTAGTTCTATAAGGTTTTTTTTCCTCTGTTGAAAGGTCACCATGTTATTTGTGCCCCAACTTCATTTATTCAAGTGATAAGGAAAAAAGGCAGAGAGCCCTTCAGTGTTAACACAGCCCTGTTGTTGTGTGCTGGTACGGAACACACCTACCAGGACCAACGAGCTCCCTTCCTGAGTGGGAGCTTCAAGTATTGGCAGAGCATGGGTGTCTGTAATCGCTCATCTTTTCGATTTTATGTGTTTTTGCAATTATTACTTATTTTTGTATAGCTTCTAAAGATCCTGAGAAGCCTCTTCCTGAATATAGGAGAATATATTTTCTTGAATACTTTTTGTTTATTTTGGTGATATGAGCATGTTTATAAAACCTGAGTATGAAAATCGGAATACCATTTTCCCTACTGAGTGATCAGAAAGAGCCTAATAGAATACAGGAACCTTTTAAGGCTAGGTGTAAGATGTTAAGAATAAGTAGGTGGAGTGCTTTTTAAAATGTTTCAGCAACTGTCTTGTTAGCTTGGGTTAAAATGATAATGGTAAGAACACAGAAATAGAAGTATGACTTTTTGAACTCTTGGAGCTCTGAGAGAAACTCTTCTTGTGAAAAGAGAAACTTCTTTTAATTTAAATATTTTAAAAGGTACTTGCCTTGTAGTAGAAGGGAATTTATGCAAGTCAGTAGGATTCATAAGAGTAAACTGAGGTTTTTAGAATGTTTTTAGAATGGAAGAAGGAATAAATTAAAAGATGAAAAAAATTAACTGATTTAAGGTTTTCAAAGTGGTAAATGATCTTCCCAGTTTCAGTGGGCTTAAGATTTCATCTTTAGCCATTATGATAGCCGCTGTGTTCTAATAAATTAAACGTCTACTTATATTGCTAAAGTTTACTTTGTATTTTCAATATAATGCAAATCCCAATGACTGCATACCTACGACTGGTAGCAGATGTGATATGCTAGACTACAGACACATTTGTTCTTCTTTTTTGTGTCTTAAGTTGCAAACTGGAAAACGGGAGGAAATTTAATAGGCTTATCACAATGAAGGAATTGTGACGGTATTTTGGTATGCATACAAGTCCTTACTTATTACTGATAAGACTTGGTAGGTATTTTTAATGTTCCTGCATTTCTGAAGATAGTGTTTCATGGTTGTTTTGCAGTTGATAATTGGAATGTATAATTTGTTTCTGTTTAAAAAAAAAAATCAGTTGAATTACATAAACTAGCAGTTGGAATATATATTTTCAAATTTGTTTTTAAATTTTTAATGCATTGTAATTTGCAAAAGGTGATCCATAAAGGCTTTTTCCAGATGATGCAAACAAAAAATGTTCTTCCAAATTTAAATATTTAGCTTAGCAGAAATTGCATCATAGATAGCGGTAGAGGATCAAAACATTAGAGGTTAAAATCTGTCAGATTTGGTTAATCAACAGACTCATTTATTGAACCATGAAAACATGTTTATTTTCCGTGACAGAATTGCTCATTAAAATTAACATTGTACATAAATAGCTCTGTCACACAAAAAACTGTAAAATGTTTGTTCAATATGTAGCATTTTGTTCATAGTTGTAGCATTCAGTCAAATATCATGTCACAATATAATTCCAAAAGGACTTCTCCAAGAAGTCTTGTATCCAATAAACATTCCCACTTGCTTACAAAAAGGCTGTAAAATGAGTTCTTTTTCATTATATATGCGTACACACACCCATATGATTTTCAAGAAAACAGAATGTAGAATCCTAGGCAGTATAGTAAATTAATAAGATTTTCAATTGCTATCTTTTGACATCATATCAGCTTATTTTTATGGCCAAGATTAAAAGGTATGTAGAAATGCCAGTGGAACAGAATAGATTTAATTTGACAGTAAACAAGCTAATAATTAAAGATCACATCCCCCTGGTTTTCCCAGGGTTATTAAGACAATCCATATAATGCCAACTTCTTAAAAAGGAGATGCTGAACAAAACAAATCACCAAACAAACCAAAGGAAAGAAAATTAAAAAAAGCGTGAGGGTGACAAAACCCAAAGCCTTGTAAAAAACAGAGACCGACTTCCAGAAAATACCTTGTTTTGTGCTGCTCAGTATTTAAGTGTTAATAGTGGGCATTAACCAACTGCTTTGGCAAAACTAATAATTTAATGTATTAATAAAAAAAATGAAAAAGAAATTGTTCTGATTTTTGTTGTTGTTAGCTGACTAGTTTGGTTTTTTTTTGTGGGTTTTTTTTTTTTTTTTCTTCTTCTCAGACTTTGCTATCACTGATAATTCCAGATCATTCTGGAAACACTTGATAACTCATCTCCATTAGGAAGGTTGTTTTGTAATGGGGACTTTGGGTGACCTGGAGCTGCTTTTGTTACCTAAGCACTTCACCCCTTGTCTCATGGATGTTTCTGGTGTCATCCCTGAAGTTCAGCTGTCGTTGTACAGGGAGTCCCAGGTCACTTTTGGATGATGATTCAAAATGCCTTTTACATAGTTGCTGGACAAACTGAATAGGTGAAGAGCCCTTCATTTTGGGTGTTCTGGGTGCTTCTCTCTTTTTCTTTACGGGGAGTTGTGTGAGAATTTGGAGAGATGTATGGGCAAGGGTTAGAAGGGCGTGAGGCTCCAGAGGAAGAAGGTGAGGAAGGCGCTTTGAGTGATAGATGCCTGGGTTGGAGGTTATTGTCTTTTTAAAAGGAAGACTGGCTCTTCAGGCAAATATTAACTAAAATCTATATGGATTTGTTTTACCACTATTGATAACATTCTGTTAATTGAACTATGATAGCGAGTTGAAAAGTGTCCATTGTAATTCTGTGCTGCTCAACTGTCAGGCACCACTGTAGAGATCCGTTCACTTTGTTTGATTTTTAATATTTTAGAGCACCGCATGCATGTAATGATGAATGCATTAGAAGAGTTTTTGGGAAATTTGAAGGAGTGGAAAGTGTAACTAACTGTAGAGAAGATCAGAGATGACAATGTCCCACGACAAAAGAACTTAAGGGTGAATTTTCCTTTTGGTAAAAGACCTGGTGAAACGAGAGTCATCCACGTGACCAACTTTAGTACCTCTTTAGTTTAAGTAAAGCTACAAGAAAAAAACGTGTTAGTTGTTAAAGTTTTAACCAGTAGAACTAATTCAGTATCAAAACGTGCCTGGTTTTGGTAGCAATGAAGAATCAACTGTGCTATCAGCAAATATATATGAGAAATTTGCACATGGGAGAAAATAATTTTTCCTTTATATATTATTTTGTAGCAGTAGAACTGTGGATGACCTTGAGTACCCAATTGGTTAATATTGTTCTGCTCAACCTGTTAATGCATTTTAGTTCTCTAACATTCTGAGCCCTACTGACTAAACCAGTAGCTTGTTAAAGACACTGTGATTCTTTTTCAGTACCACAGATAGGGAAGAGCAAAAAAGTTAAACTGAGATTATTTTAAATTTCTAGAAAACCATATAATCCTGTAACAACCAAAATTTAACAACAATGAAAAAAAAAAGCCTGATCAACAAAAAAAAAAACAAGCAAACCTCAAAGCAACAACCAAAAAATACCTTAAAAGTAAAACCCACTATGTAAAAGGATTTCAGGGAAGATGCAAGTAGAAATTTTAAGTGATTAATTAGTAGTGCAAGCACAAAAGTTATTATCTTTTCAGAATCATTGAAGAATTAATCTTTGTTTTAAGAAAACAGTATTTGTGACATTTAGCAAAAAAGCATCAGAATTTATAAAATTCAAGTTCATCTTTTTTTCCTTAACTGTCCTAAGAAATCAGTTTATAGCATGTTGTAATTTGAAATGATATGTATTGTCTGATTTAGTTTAGAACATTTCTGATGGTACTTTGTATGTTAAAATTGCTTATTGTACATAATTTTATTTCTGTGCTCTCGGAAGCACCAGTGTGTAGTAATGGCTTGCAGGTCCCCTATAGGAATTCAGGGTTTACCATTTTGGAAGCACATTTTTCCCCTCCCTGTGTGAAACATAAACACATAGTAGTTGGAATAATTCATCATTGAACAGTTTTTTATTTTTTTATTATTTTTTTTTAAATCTCATGACTCTAAAGGAATGTCAACTTAGTTTGAGGCATAATGAGCCTTTGAATTATTTTCGATATTGGTGTGTTCATGCAGTTAAACTTGTAATTTGAAGGCAAACCAACATGTTTACTGAAGTTTGCTCTCACCTGTTGTAGTTACCAAACTGGAAATACATGAAATGCCTGTATGCTGACTGTCATAAAGACTTTGTGATAATGATATTCATAGAGTTTAACTCTTGAGCATGGTGTATGCTTTGCATGAAAGGCACAGGTGCACAGAAGGTGTGTACAACATTAGCTTTGCTCTGTCGCACTTGCTGTACACTGTCTTGAACACAGACAAAAAAAAGAAAAAAGAGCAATCTGTGGAGCTGTTGACATGGCTAGAAATCTGTATCTGGAATATTATGAAGGGGGGAAAAAAAGGCTCAGCTTATCTTTCTGGAATGAGAAAAATAACTTTCAAACTTGGAAATCTAGAGGGTAGTTTTTAGGGACTTGGTATTATTACAGTTCCTGTAAAGAATGAAGAGCACCATCTAAGTTCAGATATGTAGACGTGTAACTTTAGACACAAGAAAGGCTGTGAAGGAGTAGAACCTCTTCTATTTAAAGTAACACGAGAAAATACAGGTAAGGAAACAGAAGCAGAAATCTAATCTAATACATGTAGGAGTATTTCTGCATATTTTTATTCCATTCTTTGAATTATCCTGAAGTACCATTGAATTAAGATAAAGTGTACATGCCTTAGTGTCTGCAGTTATTTTATACATAAAATGTTGACTTCTTTTGGCAGAGATTTCATTATTCATAGAATTAAAGCATGGTTATTGCCTTTGACTCATACAGCATTTTTGTTTTAGAAATATTAAACAGAAAAAAATATCAAAACTGAGACTGAAGTGTATTTTTTAATCATTTTTTAAATTTAACTTGAAGTGGCTTGACCATTAAAGGGCAATGAGTTTCTGTTGGTCCACTTGAATTAATTTGTTGGTATTCAGTGATTCAGTCTTTAACAGGCTCTTCCCCTATGGCCTTTCAAATAGTGGAAGGAAATGAGAATTGGGAAGTGATTAATTTATTGCCTTACTTCATGGTTGAGCTGTTTGGTATTACAGAAAGTTGATATCAATGCTTGTTTTCCTGGAACTGTGGATGGTTACTAATTCAGTTGAATCTTTACGTTTTTTATGTGCGTGTATACCTTGTCAGGGAATTTTCGGTTCAGATTTTCAAATTTGCGAGAATTTGCAATTAACATGGCACAGAGCCAATAGTACTTCATCACGTTCCACTTGCACAATTCCACCTGCTTTAGAGACTCTTTTGAAAAAAAAAAAAAAACCCAAAAAATTGCCTTCTCTGATTTTTGAATCTACTTCATCTTTGTCTACATAGACATTTCAGAATGGAAGCTTATCATTCCTGTTTTTTTTCAAAATTTTTTTTTTACATGCAAAAATGCATACATATTTGCAGTCTGAAGGTTCTTTCAGTTAGTATTCAGTGTTTATTGAAATGGCAGATTCGCAGTACTTTACAGATGTAGGGTTTCCTTGTGGGAGACACCATATTATAAATAATTTGTTATGAAATGCAGATAACCATTGGAGAGCCAATTGTTTTTAAATTGCTGCCCTAATTGTGTTCTGAATGTTGTTCTGTAACTGTCATGGGAACAAAATATATTTTATTGTTGTCTCTCCTGTCTCTTGAGGGTTTTAAATGATGAGGTCTTCCCTGCCTAAGCGTAGGATTGTTATTTTCTCATGCCTAGATGGGACCGTGAACTAATTTCTGAAATGTTGCTTCTGATGTCCTGGTTTAACTGCTGATGCTCAAGTTTTTCTTGTGTCTTTATCAAGAAGTGATTTGAATGATGGGTAGCATTAATACTGATATAGATGAAGAAATTCTGTAAGGCACAATTCACCAGAACTAAAAGGAATGCTTGAGCTCTTCCCTTGGAATTCTCAGTTATAGGAGCTGTGAATGCCTAGGTTTCCCCTGTATTGACTTGGTTCTTGTCAGAGCACCACAGATATGAGGTGCTGGCCAGCTGTGGGCCAGTGGTTCCTTTCTTTGTTTCTTTTCCAGAGTGCTTTCTTTGACTCCAGGTTTGTGCTTTGCTTGGTACTTGGTGTGATCTCTCAGGTGTGGGCTTAAATAACTTTGTCTATAGCCCTTACTTAGTCAATAGGTGGAAAAAAACGAAACTTCCTTTTGTCAGTAAATATTTTTGCCCTTGTTGACTAACTCTTGATAAAATGGATTTGTAAATCGAGGAATATTAGAAGCTTTCTCCTGGTAGTGAATGAGGGAATGAGATCTGTTTCAATGTATTTAGAGTTCTTGTTGCTTTAGAAACTCACCTCGAAGACCTAGATTCACTTCACTTTCCTTTTTTTTTTTTTTTTTTTTTTCAATTGTTTTCCCATATAGGAAAATCAGTTGGTAAAATGACATGTTCAGTCATGATCATGTTTCAGGTTGGACTGAGTTTCCAGCCTCAAATGACCCTATAGCTTGTAGTCCTGTTGTGTTTCACCCCCCCCCCCCCCCCTCCAAAAAAAAAAAACCCAAAAACAAACACCAAAACAAACCCACAAAAATAACAGCAACAAGAAAATAAACCCACAAGAAACAAAACCCAACTGAAAAAACCTCAGGAAAATCCCTGGGACTCAAGCCCTCTTGAATAGCTTTTTTTGACTGCCTTATAACTCTTGAAGAATTGAGTAAAAAAATTAAATGTGAAATTCTGAAAATGATTTATCATCTCATCATACCTCATTCAATAACAGCAAATAGAAGGAAAAGCTAATAATCTAATGAACATTTTCTTCACTAATGAACTAGTAGTTCCCTAGGCTCTGTGTTGAGTAATATACATGAAATTTAAACATCCGTATGCTCAACAGTAGCTTCAGAATATGAGATCAGCTGTGCTGTTCTTACATGTGCAGGGTGGTGTAGCTTGCCTGCTGTGAGTCCTGACGGATTGTCCTTCAAGCCTGAGTAATGTGTCCAGAGTAATTGTTTCAGATTCTTTTTTTGGTTTTTTTTTTTTTTTTGGCTGTATTTTGCCATTTAGTGAGGCAAACATCCTGCCAAGCAATCTTTCCCCATGGATATTTTAGTGACCCCTTTCAGCACTTTGATATGGAAATGCCCAGGATCTTAAGCTTAGAAAAAAATGCTTACTCTTTTGTTATTTTTTTGATACCTTTCACAATCATTTTTTTCTTTTCCAAAATGAAGCCTGAAGAACTGACTTAAGCCCTTTTTTTTCTTGGTTTGGCATGGCAGAAAATTGAAGGTTATGTCAAGTTGCCTTTTATCTGTGATAAATAAGCTCTTAGAAGTTTTCTGTTTGGTTTCAGTACAGGAGACTTTCCAACTGGACTCGTGGATCATGCAGTATGGTTTTTGGACAGCATTTGTTGGACTTGTCATGAGGATAAAGCTTGAAGTTTTTTTCCTTGGTGTGTGTGCTACTGGGAAAAACAAAAAAAAAAAAAAAAGAAAAAAAAACAATTGATCTGAAAGTTTCAAGCCTAAAACCTACCATCCCCAACCCCACAACAATTTCTGCTGCCCAAAGAAAGTTCTGGAGGAATAAGCAAACCACAAGTAAAGGCATCTGGGACAGAAGCCAGAAGCAGCGTAGCAGTTTCGTACACTTAATCAGAGTTCTAAGTCTCTCATATGACTGTTGAAACTTTGGTGATATTATTAAACTACGTTTTCTCCTACAATAATGGCTTTTAAGACACTGTTTTATGGATCCAGATTAAGTGAGTTGGTCCATTTGTGAAGGTGATGTGCTGTGCCAGAAATGAAATAAAACAATCAGCTGAGCTGCTTTTTGAGAGAGGCAGATGTGGGGACAGAGAATAGACCAGACTTTTGGTCCAAAGAGTCACTGAAAATGCAATGGAAGGAAAGGTAGAGTTTTTACATTAATTGCATGAAAGTGCAGGTAAGCATGATAGTGTCAAGCAAGGTAGAAATAATTAAAATTGCAGAAGAAAATACTCTATTTTAGATTGCTATTAAATTTACATGTAAGTGAAGAGAAGCAAAGGAAACAAGGATGATGTGCTGTTTGGAAGTGGTGAGTTTCAGCTGTGAGTGGGGGGATCAACCTTCTTCCTGAGTAGATTTTGCAATTCTCTTTCTCTAGTAGCTTTGATTTGTTTTTTGTGGGAATTCTCTTGCTTGGGTTTTTTTTTGGCTGGAGATTTTGTTTCAGCCTGTGCTCTTCTTGTAGGATGTTAATTCATTTAGATGGAACATAGAGACTTGTAAACATATAAAGAAGAGCGAAAAATTGTCAATAAAATCTCTTAGTGCAACTCATACATTGCAACAAAATTATTTTGACAAATTCAAAGGGATATGCAAGAGTTACTGCCAAGTCACCATTTACAATCTGTGGTGGTTCTTACTGAATATCTGTTTATATTTACCTTTTTCCCATTAAGGTCTTCAATTCAAAAAGATCTTAAAAGTGCTGTGGTCAGTGATTGGAACCCAATTTCAACAATAAGATGTAGAATAGGGTGAAGGAGGGGTTGTTGCAGATGTGTCAAGAATTTGGACAGTAGAAAGGTACAGCAATGCTTTAAATTGAAGGGTAGGCAGTAAAAGGTTAAGTGACAGGCATAAAAACAACTCTATTTTTTTTTTTTTTTTACTAGCTGCCCCACCAAAATGTACACAGAATAAAAAATTAATCCAGCAGAAAGTCAGGTTGGGTTTTTTCCTTTCTTTTTCATCCTGTTTTAAAATTAGGTTGGACCCGTTTAGTCATGTATTTCCAATAATTTATGCATAACTGAAATGTTCATATGTGAAACATTTTAAGGAAGGGACCTCAAAATTTTAGCGTTTGCCATTATTGGGGGAAAAAATGTCAAAACATTGTGTTGAAGTTATTTATCTGTGTAAGACGTTTATATAATTTGGGTTTTTTATAGTTTTATGGTCTTGCATGAAAAAATTTGTCCAGGTGTGAACTTTATAAAATGAGAACCAAACACCAGCAGGAGAGCAGCCAGCATATCCAGGCCTGCTGTGCTGTGGGAATGGCCAACAAGGAGATTGGGGCTGATCTATGTAAAATGCATCAAACCAACAGCAGTGACAGCCAGGGCTGGCAGCAGAATGACATGAGCAAACAGGAGCAGTGTGATGTCTGTGAAGATTTTGCTAGGCTAATAATAAATAGTTATACATAAATAATTACAGTTTTTGACAGTTTCAATGGCAAGTCATCCAAGGGAAAAAAAATTATCTGCGTATTTGGAGTTGAAAAATGACAAGTTGGAGATGACAGAGGGAAAGAGGTGGTTGGAAACTCAGGCAGCTTGTCTAAATAAGTGTAATGCTAAATACAGGTGATTATTTTAAATTAAAAATAAGCCTTTGATTGTTATTTTAAATTTGTTAGTCTTTCCCAGCAGAAAATTTTCCAGGTGCTGGAAGTTATTACACCAAGCACATAGCTTGTTACTTAAAAGTCAAATTCCTAGGCAACAGTGGCTCTCTTTCTACTAAGGAAATGCTGTTTAGGATGGTGAAAACAGATTTCCCTTTTTTCCCCAGTTAAAGATAATCTGTAGATCTGTGTGATTTAGAAGCAACAGTAAAGATTTTAAAATGTTGCCTTTTTCAAATTAATATATTGATCAATTGGGTAACTTGTGTATGCTATGGATTTTTTTTTTCTTTTGCTATCTAGAGCCGAATGAAGAAATACCCTTTTTGAGCTTGCAAACAATGCTTTAAAATATCTCAGTATCACAGAATATTCGGAGCTGGGAGGAACCCCCAAGGTCATGGAGTCCAACTCTTGACCCTGCACAGCACCATCCTCAAGAATGCCATCATGTGCCCAAAGTATTGTCCAGGTGCTTCTGGAACTCTGTCAGGCTTGGTGTTGTGCCCACTTCCCTGGGGAGCTTGGGAATCTCACATAAATCTGTCAATATGATTTTGTTTCCTGCTGTTTTACCTTAGCAATCTCACTCATCTCACTGAAGCTTCAAGTACAGTGAAAAATCAACAGGCAAAAATAGAAACCTGTACTTAGTGTTGAAAAAAATGAAAGTCTAAGTACGCACAGAACACACTAAACATGTAAAACCCCCTTTGTTACTCCCTTGTTGGCCTGTACCAGTGGGATGGATTGATCATTGTTTGAAAGCTTAGTCAAGAAAACCTCAGCCATCTTATAGGAGGTGCAGTTATGAAGGTCCAGTCTCTGTGCTGTCATGGAGCCAGAAAAATGCAGGTGTTGGGGCAGCGGTGGTGGTTAGAGTGAATTTGCTGCTCATATTACTTTATAAAGCAAGGGGTGCCCAACTTCACTGAACCCTATGTTAGTCTGGCAAAAAAGGAAGATTTTTTTTTTTTTTTGTGGAAGATTATACCATCTCATGCTGCAGATGGTGATGGTAAGAATAGTCTTCCCAAGTTTGGTTTTTTTTTTTTTGTTTTTCTTTTGTTTTTTTTTAACCTTGGTTTTGAAGAAAATGGGAGGCTCGTTAGGTCTGTATTGAAATAAAGAACTAATATCTTAAAAATACTTACATACTTAAACTTGAAAAAAAGTAGATTCTAGGTAATGATGGGTGGATTTGTTATCATGGTATGATGCAGTATTTCAGCATCTCATTATCTTAAGATGCTGCCTTCAGTTTTGATTTGCAGTAAGTATAAAGGTCTAATATATCATTTGCAAACTATTTATCTGTTGCAATTTTTAGTAATGACTAGACAAAGCTCAGCTCAGATAAGCCTATTTAGTTGTCATACATGTCAGGTCTCCAGTAAGGTGAGGATTACTTAGAGGTTTGTTGTTTTACTTGGAGATGTGTCATAAAATAAACCTGTGAAGATGATACTTCAAGGGCCACCACCTGTAAACTTTAATGTGTTTTATTCTTGTCTTGACTTGAAACTGCTATATGGTAAACACTATACTTGGGAACCTGGGCTTCCTTTTAATCTTTGGCTTTAAATGCTGTCAAATTTCAGAGAACAAAACTCACGGAATCTGTGTGTGTGTGTTTTGGTGTGATGCTGATCTCACTGTGGTTGTCACTACACTAAAGGTGTTATTCAGTGATACAGAGATTTCTCTAATATCAGATCTTGTGTGTTTGAAAGAATGCCTCTGTAGGACTGGGTGTGTGTGTTCATCTGGCTGTGTCTGAATATTCATGAGCTCTTTTATATTTTTATATTGCGGAGCGTGTTTCCAAATAGATTTGACAAAAATGTGAAAGCTTTGATCAGTATTTTAATTTTATCATATATTTGATCTTTTGATAATTGCAATTGCTTTCTAGTTTACTCATATCCACATTGTGTAATAGATGAAAGAATCACATTGTGTTTGGAAAAGACAGCACAAAAAATAGCCTTGCATCTCTGAAGATCATTATGCAAAATATAAGGAGATAATTATTCACAAAATTGTATTTCTTAATAGTTCTGATTGCTTTTAAGCAATTCTTGGAAGGAGTCTTAATATTTTGAAAGTGAGTTAAAGCAGCTCAAATGCAAAACTTTCAACTTGGAATGGGTTTCAACTGGATTAGAGGTTTTTATTTTAGATCTGTGTTGATTTGTTCTACTACCTTGCAAAAACTAGATGAACTGTCCACAAGAATGAGTTAGCTAATAATGAGGTTTCATTTTTTGATCCTGTCATTAATCACTAGCTTCTTGTGTCATAAGCAGATGACCAAAATGAAGCTCGTCTCTCATGGCCCACAGCAGGCTCTGCCTTTTAGCTCCTGGTCATGAACCTCAGCCCTGCTTGAGGAGGCTTCCTCCTTCTCAGGGCAGTGGTCTGTCATTGCTACCGATGCTGTATTCCATGGATTCTGAATATCACATGAAACATGACAGTAGTTCTGTTACTGTGTGTCTTTGCTGGTGATTTACCAGGTTTCTTGCCTGAGTGAAAGAGGTACTACATCTGTAATGGTGAATACCTGTTGTTTACTCCAAATTCCATGATTAGTGTTCGATAGGAAATACTTGGTAGCTAATGAAAAAATCACATCCGTGCTTCTTGTTGCCATAAAAATCAGTGTTACAAGCAGATGAAATCAATAGTTAAATTATGCTTGACCCAAGATGACATGCCAAGATAGATTATCCATTTTGGAAGAGCATTGGTGTGTGGAAGTTGTGTGAAGAATGTCACTGCTCAGCCTTTTGTGAAGGATATATGTTATCTAGGACAACTAAAATGACGTTCATTTGTCTTTAAATCATTAAAGTTTTCATTAAGCTTAATTGCACTGGAAATTTTAAGAGTCTGTACAAAGATAATTATAAATGTACCTCTTAACAATTTTTCGTAGTCTTATAAAGAACTTAGTTCAATTAGTTAAATGATTTCTTAAATATCTAATTGACTAGAAAGTTTTCAGGAATTAACCTCTGCCATCAATATGCCACTGTCACATCATTTTTCATATATAGACAGCAGAACTCTGGGGTTAGGTGTTCATATCAACCTAAACTGTAGGTTTTCCTGCAGTTGAAGGCCACATAACACTGAATATTTTCAGTTTAAGTTTCCACATAGATTGCACGATCTGTTGCGTAGGTAACTTGTCTGTCTTTTGCACGGAGTGGAGGTTTACAGAAAGTACCCTTGTGCTTTAAGGACTGCTTTAACTGCCACTGTACTTTATATGAAGTTTAAGTTTATGGATTGGTACCTGTAAAAAAAAAAAAAAAGTCTGGTTTTGACAGCAGTTCAGACAGTGTTCCCTCTCTGCTGTAACTTCCTTGCTGTGACATGCTCTGGTTTTGCTCGTATAATTCCTTGTCTTAGCTGGTCTGGATTTTGAGCTAGGTAGTGTAGCTACAAGATGATTAAGAGCAAGAAACCCTAAAATTCTATGCTTTAAGATGATGGATTTTTTTGTTTGTTTTTGTTTTTGAGAACAGAACTTGAAGTGTTGTTCTTTGTTCTTTAGCGCTGCATGCATTTACTTTTGGATGAAAGTAATGTAAAACTTAAAGGAACTTTGTGTTGTTAGAATTAAATGTGTTTCTTTGCTGTTTCTTTTAAATAATATTTAAAAGAATAATTAATAATTACTAATTGTGACCTTTAAAAATATTTTCATTTCCTTTTATGGAAATAGATGTATTTGACTTAAGCTGTCTCATGTATCTTTTCATTTGAAAAACTAAATGTAGATATTTGGGACTGGAATTTATCATGGCTGTAAGATGAACTGTAGATATGTGTATCTTCTTTCAGTGAAATTGGTCAAGTAGTATTTACTAACACACAGAAACACAGAAGTGATAGCCCAAAAAGGGGAGGGGGGGAAGTTTTCAGACAAGTCATGAAATGCACCTCTGCTCTATGAAAAGTAACATAGACACAATTTTGTACTCTGAAGTTTTTTTCGTCATTTGCCTGTTTTCCTACTTGCAAAGAAAGAACTTGTGCCATGTGGTGTCCTCTTCCCCTACCCCCCCATCACACTAAGCCACACAATGAATTAACATTTTTATTAAGAAGACTGAAGTTCAGCCAGATGTCTTGAATTTTTCCTTTCCAGTAAGTGCTTTTGTAATGACGAGGCTTTTATATTGTATTTCAACTAAAAAGTTAAAATTTTAATGTATAATTATCCCATACTGTAGCAATGCAATTGTTGTGCCTGTATACCAGTAGTATGGTAAACTTTCTTGATGATCTTTAAGTTTTCTGACTATTTCTATCTGGCTTAAGTTCAGACTTCATACATAGTCCTATATGCATTGAAAAGTAACAAGTGAGTATAAAATTAAAAAAAAAGGAAGTGTGGTTCAGTTTTTAAATTGAAGTATGATTTGATTTAGTCAGGAGCAATCATGAAACAGCAATTGTTTTGGCTATCAATATTGTACAAGACAGTCTCAAGGTCACTTTAAGCATATAAACTGTTATATTCACTATTTTTGACTAATGACTATAATTTGCTGTCATATTAATAGTCTGACACAGGGACATCACAAAAGCATAACATTAGAAAATGCAGTTGCTTATGATATTTTTCACTGCTGCACTGATGTAATTTGAAGGACTTAATGAAAGAAGTAAGGTTTTTTGTATCTAAATTACGCATCTCTATAGCAGTTGATTTTAAGTGTTTTTTATTTAAAACAATTTAAAAAAATCTCCTTAATATTGCATTAACAAAAGCATATAGCATATATTTGAAACTCACAAAGCCATTCTTTGCTGGTGAATGGTTTTTTCTTTGCCCTTATGGAAACTGGTTGTAGAGCACACTTCGTGGTTTGGTTTCATAGTAGAAATTTGATGTATAACATTGCGAGTAAATATTTTAAATGTTATTTGCATTGATTTTCAATAGCTTGTTTAGGGGGAAAAAAAAAGCTTTGTATCACTAGTACTTTATACTGCTGCCATGATGTTTTAATGTTCTGAACTTAGATTACAAATATTGCTACTTGAGAATATAAACTAGAGGAGTCCACAGTTATGCTGGAACTGACAGCAGTTGAAGGACTTCTTACAAATGGTATTAAACAAGCTATAAGGAGTAAATAAGTGATTTATGGGTGCCAGTTTAGTTACCTGATAAATTTGGAAGCCCTACAGCCATGGCCCTGTTCATGCAGCGAGGATTAATTTCTGCCCAAGTTTGGTGCTCGACTGGATTGCCTGTTAGAGTGAGATACTCAGGACTTGATTCCCTGCATTTTAAAAATTTGCTTAATAATTGCTTCGAGTTTTTCCAGTTGAATTTCGGGTTGGATATTTGGAAAAATTGCTCACTGTAGGAGTGGTTAAGCATTGGAGCAGGCTGCTGAGGGAGGCGGTGGAGTCGCCATCTCATAAAGTGTTCAAAAAATGTGTGGAAGCAGCACTTCATGATATGGTGTAGTGGTCATGGTGGTATTCAATTGAAGGCTGGACTTGATCGTGGAGCTTTTTTCCCAACCATAATGTTTCCATGAGTCTCTCTTGGACTTTGAGCCATGCATTTTTATTTAGTCTTCTTAAACGGGGGAATGGTGTGGATCTGATCTCACTCTAGACTTAAATTATGCACTTAAGTCTTAGAACTTGAGATGCATCATTATGAACCTCATTAAAGATGATCTATTGCCCTGCAGAAGTATTTAAGATTTCTGTTACAAACATGCTGTCTACTTTTTCATATGTTTACTACACTATTGTGCTCAGCATGCTCTAGGAAACTTCTAGAAAACTTCTATTCTATTCCTGCTCTAGAAAAAACGTTGAAAAAAAAAAGGAAATTACTGTTCCTAAACCTTGGATGTGTAAGAACCTACAGTAGCATGTAAGAGCTGCTGTAGTATCAAGTTCTGTTAGGTTATCCTCAGTAAGATAGTCTAACCTTCTATTTGTAATATTTGCATGTTTGGTTTTTTTTGCTGAAGAATTTCTGCAAGAGAACTGTGTTTGTACAATGAAGGATGGTTGTGTTGTAAGAGGAGCAGTTTTAAAAATTCCTCTCCATACCCCTGGAATTTCTTGTGGATTATGCAAAGCACCAAGTAATCCTACTTGGTCTGGATGGCTTTGCGCCTCACTGTCACTTGAGCAGTCAGAGTGCTGAAGTGAGATTTGTGAGATGCGTGAGGGGCTCTTCATGCACTGAAATGTGCAAGGGTGCCACTAATGTCACCTGAGTGGGCAGCTAGGATGCTTTGGGGCTCTTTCTGAAGAACTACATTTTAGGTTTACCCATGGTTATGACTACACATTCCACTAATGTGAAGTACTTCGGTTTTTCACATATGATCAGTTTCTAGCAAATTCCATGTTATTACATCCTTTGAAGCTTAATTCATTGGCAAATCTGCCAAATTCGAAGGCACAGCCTTTCCTGAAGCTAATGCAATTTTGTGTAATATACTATAGGAAGATATTAGTGTTCTTGGTTAAAGTTTTACTTTTTCTTTTTCTATTTATTGTAAGCATTTGAAATCCCTGACTTTTTAAAACACATCTTGCATATGTGTGTACACTGAAGAAATCTTTTTTCTGGTATTTCTGATTGCTTTCTATTCATGCTACTCGTTAATGAATGCTGAATTCATTAAACCTCTAGAAAACCATACTATCGTTAATACTGATTTGGCACTACCTAAAGCACAGTGTTCATTGTTCTGCTAAAGAGAGAATGCAATAAAATATATACATGTGCCAGTTCAGAAAAGTTGTCTAATTTTGTCAGGCAAAACTTCTGATCTTCCACTGGCTTCCCTGAAAACCTTGAAAATGATTGTGGTAATCATAAAAGTTAATTACCTTTGTAACTGCTTTCTGTTAAAATGTTGCTTTAGGCAATGTATTCTGAACTCAAGATCCTTATCCATTTCTGTTTTTAAAGATTTTGGCACTCCTCTTGTTGTAGCAGAGCAGAATTGTGTCAGTGCTCCAGATGAATGAGCTGCTTGGGTTTTACACAAATGTGACCTCTACCGGGTTGTTGTTTTGTGATCCGCTTTGCTGTGAAACATTTCCGTCTCCATCCTTTTAACTGAATTTAAACATATTTTAATTCAAAAATCTCATGAACATGAAAGCTCATGTACTTTTTAAATTAACTTTGTCATGCATGTTCTTCCTCTCACCGAGTGTGTTTATCCCTTTCTCCTCTTTTTTCCTAGGTGAGTAACTGAAGGTTAACAGAATTCCTGCTTGCCAACTATGCTTATTGCTTTTCTGTAATACATGGTGGGTAAGTAAGAAAAATATTGTTTATTACTTTGTTGGTTCACCTTTTTTTTTTTTTTTTGTTTTAAATGAGCACACAAGCAAAAATGAATCATTTATAGTAACTCCTGCAATGGTGTTTTAATCCTCATTGGTGTGTGCCACAATTGGCTGTTATATTAGCATGCTATAAAAGCATGCAAAAGATTTGAAAAATGCATTTTTATATGGGGAAGCTTGGCTTGGATTGGATACTCAGTTTCATGGAATTGTCTGACTGTTGAGTCCTGTTGTTGTTTTAATATGTGTGTAGGGCAGGCTTCCAAACTTTTAGATTTATAGATGTGAAAATGATTTGTGTGGGAACAAGTGTCCCAGCAAAGACTAAAATTCAGACATGCAAACTAATTCAGGAAACTATTTCACAGATTTAGATAACTGTTTTGGGTTTGTGGCTGCAAAACTTAGGAATAAAGGTGTGGTATTTTGAATTTAATTAACATTCAGCATTATGCTTTGGAGTTAAATTTCCTCTGCAAACATAGTTAGGAAAGAGATTTGTTTATAGGTTAATACTCAACTTATATATTTCTTAGTTGGGATTTGCATAATTTACAGTTTTTAACTAGACAAAAAAACAAACATTTTTTTTATTTTCTGGAAGACTTTTAAACAAAGTGGCTTGCTTATGCTGGATTTACTTCTTATCAACCACTGAGTGTATGATGGGGAAAACTGGCAGTAAAGACTTTTGCTGTAATCCCAGCCCTATTGGATTGCATTGTACAACATGACCAGCAAGTCCAGTGGCAATAGTAATTTTCATTGGAAATGTCTGTTGTATCAGTCCGAATTAGAATTAATAGAAACATAGCTGTACAAAAAGTACCTGAAAACACTTCAAACTCCTAAAAAATGGTTCCGACTTCACATAAATTGTTGTTGATTTAAAGGGTAGTTAAAGTGTTTTGTGACATTTAAAATAGTTTAATAGTTTCTTATTTAAATAGCTTGAGAGATTGAAAATGTGTCATGCTAATTTAGTGGTTCTTTTTAGTCTCAAAGTATTATTGATGTGGATGCTTAAATTGTCAAATGCCCAGTTGGTTTAAAAGATGGAAGAAGGAACGAAGTGTCTAAAATAAGCCTCAGACCTGGTTCTAAATTCTATAGGGAGTTACGTCTGTACAGTGATATTCAGCAAATACACGAAGGAGAAGAACGTGCTTCTAGGCAATGAGAATTTTGAGGGGGGGGGGGGGTTAAACCTGGGAAACGTGCAAGTTTATTTTAAAAATACTGAGTAGTCCCATGTGATGCATATCATGTGTCTGGGATATGTGAGTAAAGCAAAGATCACAGGAACACTCAATCATGAATTCAAAACCTCGAGGCAGAACATTTATATTAAAAATGTAGCGAATGGTATAAATTCAGGATGCCATTTTATTATGGCTTTCCTATTTGGGCTCTAACCCATTTTTGTCACAGCCCTGACTTGATTGTTACACTGTTACACTTTCTCTAAATGTTTAAAAACAACTTTTACAAAAGGTAAAAGTAGCATTATAGAGTTAATTTGTGTCTGGTTTTATATTCTTAGGTAGCAGTTAACTTTTCAAGAAGTATTACAACAGCCTTGAAGTTCACATGTGTTGTGGAAACAATAAGCAGCTTTTTCCTCTAATTTGAAGACTTTGTTTTTGTAAAACTTATGCTGTCCAATCTTAAACTGATTGGCTTCTCTGCATTTCAATTGAAGTAGTGATAACTTTATGGAACTGAATGGAACTCTTGATTTTGAGGGTCAGTAATTCATCCCATAGGAAAGTATGTAGTGGTTTTCATTTTGTTTTCAATCAGTGAGTCCTTAATTAATAGGTGCAATGTATAAGAACATCGATGGAACTAAAATTGATTCAAAGGCAGCAGCAGTTTATAGACTTGAAAGGTATTTTTGAATAATTTCCCTCTGCTGGATATCTACATGTACCAAATGAGGTAACTGAAATGTGGTCTGTTGTCTGCTCTCTTGTCAGTTCTGTTGTTGGGAGCTAGTCACAGTTGCATTGATCTTGGGAACAAACTTAAAGCAAGCTCACAAAGGCAATATTAAGGCCATGGATTTATGTTCTGGGTTATATTCTATTTAGAAGCATAGGTCTGAGTATGGTAGTCCTGTAATAGGAAAATTAACGAGGAACAAAAATCTTCCTTATTCTATGAGTAACTGCTAACATAGCAGCAGGATTTCAAAAAGCCTGGAATTTTTATGTGAGCATTAATTAGCTATTGGAGTATTCTTATACTGGTAGTACAAGAATAGATCCGAATATCGATGACTTACAGCTCTTGAATGTAGAATAGACTATTGATCTTCTCTGCTGTATAGAAATAATGTGAATTGCACTTAATCAAGTCCAAAAGCTAAGTAAAATAGAATGGAACTTTAGCACAGATGTGTTAATAAGCAGTATTAGGGACAAATCAGTTGCAAAATACCAATGCCATTTACATTTTAAGCAACTGCTAAATGTAGATGGATGCAGTGTGTAATCCAAATACAGAATTTTGTAGATAAACTGACTTACATTTTTAAATAATAGCTGCCTTTAAAGTTTCTGGAAGCATATCTTCTGATACCTTGATTCATTACATTCGCTTTGCTTACATACCAAAATTGGTCTTTATATCTTTCTATGAGTAAACTTGTGTTACTAATTGCAGCAGTAATGGCTTTTGTAAGTGTTGGAGACACTTTATTGAACTATTTTAAAAAAAGAAAAATAACCACAGTTTTAACTCCCATTTTTGTAGCTAGGTTGCTATTTCTTTCTGGCTTACATGAAGCTTGATGTTAGCACTTCACTGGCTTATACTTAACTGTACTTAGATATTTGATTCTATAAACAAGAATATATCCATCCTTCCACCCTACTCTTCCTCTTCTCTCTCGTCCCGCGGACCTTTAGGCTTGGCTTGTGGAAGTAATTGAACCATAAAATGCCTGAATATGAGAATAACTAACTGATGACAACAGGAGCATCTTCCTTTAGGAAGTCATTTGATAAACAGATTTAAAATTCAGCTGACACAGAAGCAGGCACAGCATTCACTATCAAAACCCAGAGGCATTTCATTCGTTCTGACTCTCCTGCAGCTACAAAATGAAGGTGCAGCCAAACTGCACAATTCCTGAAGTACCTCAACAATTTAAGCAGTCCAGGACCATGTCTAATAAAAAGGTTTGTTTCAAACATACTTTGATAAAGGATTTTCTCAGCTGCAAGTAGCTTTAATACTTCATTATTTGCCTCAGTTTGAGGTTAAATTTGTATTTAATAGGCTTTTGAATGCTATGACTGCGCCTTGTTTTATTCTGACTGAACTTAAAAAAGCCTGAAGAAATAATATTTTGAGAACCTGTTGCTTGTTTTTTTCCTCTTAAAGCTTTCTGTTAATTGTTTTTGTTGTTGTGTTTTTTTTTTTTTTTGGCCTTTTTTTGTGTTTGTTGGTTGGATTACTCCTCCCAAACCTTCCAAACTAATGAACATTGTTCACTTAAAGAAAAGACTTCCCCCCTACCCTTTTCTTCCTAGGGCAAACAACTCATTTAGAATGCCTGCATTATACTTCAAAGAGAAATAATAGAATAGGAAGTCTAACATTCCAGGCTTGATAGGGTTCTTTTCGTACATGCAGGAGCTACTTGTGGGGCATTTTTTAGATCTCAGCAATTACAAACCAAATTATTTATTCAATAGTATCTGTAAGTACTGTGAAACAAAGATCAGTTTGGAGCTTCTCTCTTTTATGTAAACTGTACGAGACAAATTTGACATCAGCTATGTTTGGGTATCCCTAAATGAAAGTTGTTCTTTGATTGTAGTTTTTAAATGTTTTTTTTTTTTTTTTTTTTGCCAGTACATGCATATACAGAAGAAGGCTTAAAATCAGATTTTATTTCTTTCAATTGATGCTTTGTGCATTTAGCGTGGTTTTCTTTCTCCTTTTTTTTTTTTTGTTGTTGTCATGGGTTTTGTGTATACACTAGATACAGTGTGGGAACACTGGTAATTCACTGTGTGGACTAACACACCTCGGCTCAGTTGGTTTTGTAGCTTTCTGGTGGAAGGTGACAAATCAGCCTTTAACAGTGGCAAATTCAAACTGCATGGAGACGAACTGTTTGTGTAGTGTGCCTTATTTATGTGAAGCTGACTGTCTGGGATTTCATGTGCATGATGTAAGTGTGCTGAGGGCAGTCATGCTGCCCATGGAAACATGGAATAGAGCAGCTGAGTGCAGCAGACTGGGCTGAACAGCAAACTGAAGAACCATTCAGTCAAACTGAAGGGCTCAAGTCGTGGCACAGACACAGGTGAAAATGTGTCAGCTGATGGACAAGGTGTGAGTCTGGAAAGCTGAGACATCTAGAATGGCAGCACGAGGAATGGAAGCAAGCAAGGCTGGAGCACCAGCAGCTGGGTTAGGAACAGGGTTGGGCACTGGGGCGGGTGTGACAGAGCTGAGGATCAAAGTGCAGAGAAGGTGCGGAAGGAGAAGCTTAAGTCAAGGGATGATCTCTGCAAAATGGGCAGTAAGGCAGCTTCACATACCCAAGGGGCTGGGAATGCCTCTGAGGTTGGTTCTGACCAGAAGCATGGGATGACCTCCACCTTTTTGGGGGCCAAGAACATGCAGAGTTGAAGTTGAAAGAGGAAAATACAGCTTGGTGTTTATAATAGCTCTGCTGAGAGGGTTCATTTTATTGCTAGCAGCTTTGTGCATAGGTATATATGATACTAAGTATTTTTCCATATCAAAGCTACTATGTAATGAGAACATGAATTAAGCAGGGTAATTACTAAGAAGAAACTTCACCAAGATTTGTCATGACTGCAGCATTTTTCTATGCACTCACTGGGAGGTGTTGCTATAGGGCATGATGTACTTTGTCTATGATCTACAGCTTAATTGAACATCTTAGTTTGATTACTTATGTGCAGAAAATATGCTGTGTGACTTCTAATATAAATAAAATATCCTTCCTTCAGCTTGCAAGAGGCAGGGGAGAGAAGGAGTAAGGTGATAAAAAGAAGCCAGGGAAGGGAGTATAATAAGGTAATATTCATTGGACCTGAAAGTATGGGTTGGTAGAAGAACTCTTGATTTGATGTTAAAGAAATAAGTAAAAATCCTGGAGGATTTTTTTTATTATTATTTTTATTTCACAAGTGACACACCTTCCAGAAGAAAGATGTTAACTTGGTCCCTGTGTTAGCTCAGGGAAGGCAGCAGAGCAATTGAGGTGCCACAGAATATCTTGAAGTTGCTTCTTGTTCTTGCAGCTAACTCTAGTCTAGTTTGTGCTGTTTATCAGGATAGAATAAAGAGTACTGATCAATGAAGTTCCTACAGGGGCTCTCTGGCTACCTGGATGTTCTTTTCCATGGTGCTCAGAGGTTTTTTTGCAGGTGAGATAAAGCCAGATTGTCTGATTGATAGGATTGTGCTAGTTAGCCTGCTCAATGATGGTGAGTGAGTTATTTGCTCACATTCCTCACTCAAGGCCTTTTCTATTCTGTTTTAGCTTTCATCTTGTAAAACCCATTTTATGCCTTGTCAAATGCCTCCCATGCCTTAGTTTATATCTATTATTTAGTTGGCTTTTTTCTTTGTTTTTCAGGCCTTTTTTTTAAAAGGCAGGAAACATACATTAATCTTTTCTGCAAGGAATGAGAAAAAGCTTAGTTTAATTCTATCCAGAAATTCCAGTCTCTTTTCTTTCTGTATAGTAAAAAAATGTGAGACCACATAGCAAGATGGTTCAGCTAAGCAGTTTAGTAGTTTCCTTATTTGTGTTGTGTGTGGAAACTTAGAGACAAATATAAATTTTTTTGGAAGTGCCAAGTGCTTCAGCAGCAATGAGCAGGCTTTTCAGAGAATAGTGACCAGTGCCAGGCAACCTGTGCAAATATGGAGAACTGAGATTTTAATGCTCTTCTATGTCCCTCAGTATGTGGAGTATTCTATATTTCTTGGCTTTTTAACATTAGAACACTTAAATGTTTTTTACTCTGAAAACATTTTGGAGTTTTCCATACTATTTTTAGTTGCTTGCACTGTTGTATTTTTCTTTCAGGCTTGAAACCATGAGCTAGAAGTAGAAGATGATGAGCAATTTAATTTTCTGTCATCCAAGTCCCTGATATCTTACACATATTTTTTATAAAAGCCAGATATTGTCTTGTTCTAAATACTAAAACTTTGTCTAGTAAGCATGACTGTAAAACCATAGTCAATGAGAGGAGCTTTAATTTATTGGCAAATCAATGACATTTGTTATGCAAGTTGCTCTTTAGGTATATAGGACTTCCAGTAAAAGATATGAATGAAAATTACTGTCAAATACTTAAAAGAAAGACTCCTATGGTTTTTACTTATGTGCAATAGTCTTTTTTAAGTGATTTTTTTTTTCCTCTGATACAGGGCTGCTTGGGTCTGTTGTTGGATTTTTTTTTTTTTGTTTTTCTTTTTTTTTTGTACTTTGTGTCAGGTGGCTTTACTGACTCTTTTTGTCCCTGCTAAATAACCTGGATAAATGGCATCACTTTGATGCTATTTGAGGGACATGAATAACAGGTGTCAGATATTATTGTGGTCTCTTCAATATAGTCCATTAAACAATGAAAACTTTGGGCCCTTTTTGATAATATTATGTATGGTTTATTAATAACATTTCACCCACTTACTGTGAATATGCTCAGGAAAATTACCTTGAGCTCTACCTGGTTGAATAAAAATACTGACTTAGCTTCAGATACATGGACTGAACTGGATTCAGCCTGATGATCTCATCAGGTTTCCTGGGACAGATAGGCAAAAAACACAAGTGACTCCATGTAGATCCAGTTTGTAATTAATTTATATTATACTTCATGTAGTTCTTACTGGTTGGAGGAAGTTCTTTTAGAAGTGAATTTTTATTACCCCTCCTTGAAAGACAAATTATTCTAGATGTTTAGAGGGCCTTCGTTTAGACATTCAGTATTTCATTTTGGTCGTTGAAATGACTGCACTTGATGCAGTGTTAAAGATTTATCTATTACAATTGCATTTTCTTGTGCCATGTTGTAGCTTCTTAATCCAGTGCCTATATAATATTTTCTCTGTACAAATTCTGACGTGTAGTTCCCTAGCTTTCTGAGTTCCTTCTTTTATGCTTCGTAACAAGGCTCTTTCTACTATTTCTTCATCCTAGCTCCCACAGCAAATTTTCGTTTTCCTTTCTCCTTTTCTATACATGGTAGCTTTTTTTTCCTAGACTGCTTTGTAGTTTCTGCAGACAGTGAAAGAAGTGATTGAGAATTTGATCCTACAGTAAGCATTTCTCTCCTTCTTTGAGGGGGAAAGTGACTCAGTACAGAATAAAGCTGTATAATATTACAATTTTTTCATGGATGAAGTTGTGCTAAAATATTACCTGTGTTGCCGCTGAGGATCACTTTTATGTTCTGAACTTGCTTGGTCCAGTGTCAACTGCTATCATACCTCTATTTTTGGAAATTATTTCTGCTGCAACAATAGTATTGGAACAGTTGGCAAGTCAAGTTTATCTTGAAATGTTTCTCATCACACTTTTGGAGCAGAGGTGATAATTTTCTATTTTTCATTTGTGATACAAGATAAGTCTTTTGAAGGTCTTCTGGGTGGAAAAAGTCACGATGAACTAAAAACGTATTTCTTCTCAATGATTGTTTCCTTGAAAGTAGAATAAGGCAAATTGATAGAAATTAGGACAGGAAGATGTAGTTTTTATTTATGCGGTCACCTATTGGCAGATTTTCTTGGGTAGCCAAAGCTTAAGGCATGGTTTTTACTACTCACTAGAAGCCAAGGCACACACTTTCCAAGCTCAATCCATTTTAGGGTGCTGACTGATTATTTTCTAGAAGTTAAAAGTATTCTCTAAGATGTCTGCCTCCTTACTGGTGATTAGCAGCTGAATTAACAGGTTGTCTGAATTTTGTTCCTCAAATCAGAGTATGGCTCCTAGCAAGTCCAAACAGCTTTTTGCTGAAGTGGCCAGACTCAATAATGAGTATCTGGTGCACTAAGTTTTCGATCATCCCAGCTCTCTGTGCCAGAATTCATCTTTCTGTGCCTTTAGTCATCAATTTCGCTGGGCCTTTTGCTCATTGACTCACGGCGCTGTTGCAATAGAAAGTGTTGACTGCCTAAATCAAAACCCTTTTCAGAAAGGTAGTCATGGAATGAAAAGATGAAGAAAAAAAAAAAGATAAATGAAGGGGAATATGAGAGAGGAAGAAATACTGGTGTTAAACTCTGAATCAGTTTCAGAAAGGAGCAGAAATCAATAGGAGCTTCAAGTACTTTGAAAACCTCTACGTCCCTCTCTGGTTGGTTTGATCTGGACTAGCACAAAAGTGCCAAAGACAGAGCAACTCTTCCTTAAATCCCAAACATGACTGAGTGGCAAGAAGGGTCCTCTTTCTTCCTCATTTTACGTATGTTTTCATCAGTGCCAGCTTGGAGTATTTTTTTTGTTTTTGTTTTTTGTTTACATCCAGGACACAATGCCAGATTCACAGTATGCAGCCTACTCTTTCACCCCTTGACTTGCTCTTATTTTTTTTTTTTTTTGCACACTTGGATTTTTGCTAGTATGCTTTTTTTTTGTGGCGACCACATTTCTGTTAACTGAAACTCAATGGTTTCAATAGAAAAATTTGATCTTCTTATTTTGTTCTGACTGCTAGTGGAGAATTTTGAGAAATGTCAAGCTTAACAGCACAGGTAAAAAGCAGCCATGCTAGCTCTCTGTAAAGTGACTTTCTCTACCTGCTTTGACAGGATCATGTGGTGCGTTCACTTCACGTGGCATCCCAGAGATAAATGATGCCTTTCTCTTGCCTTCCTTTTCTTTTAAATGAAGATTTATTTCACAAATAAAGTCAGAGGAGGCTGATGCTTTCCATGCTATAGTGAACTCTTTAAACAGCTTATTTTCTTTTATAATAATAATATAATTATAATCTCTTTTGGAATAGATATTCAGTAAAGAGAGTCTAATGCATCATACAGATGATGATGTCATTTTTTTTTTTTCTGTTCTTGGGTTTGGGTTTTCTGTTTTTAGTTTGGGGCTTTTGTGTTTTTGTTTTGTTTTTTTTTCCATTGAGGTATTTTTATAACAGTAATTGACTGTTTCTAATAACATGCTTTGAACATTCATGAACATGCTTTGTATAATCAAGACCTGATTTGATATTAAATTTTGTATAAATGCCTATTATAAATTTGCAGGTTCCTGTGCTCCTGTATTCTGTTCTGAATGCACTATCTACTCTCACTGCAAAAATCTCAGTTTTCTGGGGCATTCTTACTTAGGAATTCAATTAGGTTTGGGAATGTGAGGGAAACTAATATTCTTAAATCAGGTAATTACCAAATTTAATCTGTCACTGATAGAAAAACCTTGGTGTGGATTTTTTACTTTTGTTTTTACTTAGCTTCATTGTGCTGCATATGTGTGCATAATGAATTATACAAAGCATACATTTTTAATGGAGTTCTTTAGGCTCTTCTTTTTCACTCCTAGTTTGATGTTGTAAGCTTACACTAGCAGCCTCTAAAACACCTCTTATGTTCTTTGAAGTTTTTTTTGTTGCTTTTAGTAAATGAGAGGGAGAGAAGAAAGTTGGTTAGTTTTGCAAATGCTATGTTGAAAAGATGAAAAAAAAAATCCTAACTTTTTGTAAGTTTAAAATTGCAAAAATTATAGCTGTATTTCCACTCCATTGCATGAAGGAATTGCTGTCCAGTGCATGAATGGACTTGTCAGTTTCTTAAACTGAGGGAATTATTACTGAGTGGCTTTCTCCTGTATGCACTTCCATGCACTATGCACTCAGTTTGTTCAACATACAAGGTGCTGCAGCTCCTTGCAGGTGTCTTCATTTAACGTCCAGAAAAAAACAAACAAAACAAATAAAGAAACCAATAACAAGCAGTTTGGCACATCCCTCTGAAATAATTTAAAACAGGTATATGTCCGAGACCTTTTAGTGACTTCAGGATACATTTAGTTTTGGATGTTATGGGCTAAAAGTTGCATTATTTGCTGCGTCTGTGAGCGGACTCAGATGTTGATGGCTACACACTGAACCAGTTTTTCACTAATCATCTGAAAGAAACTTACTTCAAAGGCAGGTGACTTATAAATTCTAAATGCCTGGGGAGTACTTAAGTATCATGGTCAATGTTCCTCAGTTGGCCTTTGGTTCAGTTTGTGACGATAAAGGGGATGTTAGGACAGCCTGAGGTCTGCTGACTCTCTTTGCTGAATAGGCTTTGTTGCAGTGTTTGGGAGATGAAATTGTCTGGGAAAATGCTTCATAAAATATCTCAGGTGCAATGGAAGAATTCATCTGAAAACTGGTCTGGACCGAGACTTGCTTGTCCTCCCAGGGTGGAGGGGGAAAGCCAAATTATGTTGTTCTTGTAGAGTAACTTATTAAAAAAACAGTGTTTGGGTATGTGGGGAAATAAATTTTTCGAGTGAAAAATTTCTCAAGAAATGTTTACCTCTGATGGCTGCTGAATGTAGTTTTAAACTCCTAAAATGTTCTGTACTCTAATTTTAATAGGGAAGAGAGGTGAAGAATATGACAGCATTTTCAGTACTAGTGGCTGAGAGCCCTCTTTCTAAAGAATAATAATGTCTTGATTGAGCAATGAAAATTATTTCTGTAGGCAGGACTTTATCTGCTCTTTTTATCCATCTTGGAGACCCAGGTGTTCTTGGTCTTTTCTTCAGTAGTCCACATTTCCATTAAGGTAAGCAAAGGAAAACTTACAATCACCCTTTGCCCATGGTGAATACTTGAGACTTTTCTACTTGACGCATTTCTACAATGCTTTTACGAGCAGTAGAAGACTTGGCTGAGGGATATTTGCCTGTGGGATTCAAGGGCTCCTCCAGAGTGGATTGACAGGGAACACAGGGAGCAATAACTGGAGCTGTAGAGGGAGGTAGCTTGAAGACCACTCTGTTGCTCAGTCAAGGTGTGTCTGCAGCTATTCCAGGTGAAGGAGTTTGATTCAGAAAAGTCCCTGGAATACTTGCAGTTCCTGAATCATCCAACATTAGCCTCACTGTGGTAATCCCTTGGAAAATCTAATTGCTAGCAGCTTCTTAGAGGTCAATATTATAGATTGCTTTTTACAGAAAGATCAAGGAAAAGATCAAGCTGTACTCCTTGTTTGAAGATGGGAGGGAGGAAGGACAGGTAGGAAAGGGCAGGGAGCTCAATAAGAGAATGTGATCTGTACACTGGGGCACTGAAGCAGCTTTTCATTGTAACCTTGTATTTGATTATGGTGCTTCAGAAGTAAAGCCCAGGGGTGAAAACAGGATGGAATGATTAAGCACCAGCTCTGTTAAACAAATAATTTCCCATGGAGAAAGAGTTTAGTGGGGGAACTTTTTTTTTTGTTATGCAGACGATGTTATTTTTATTTTCTTCGTCCAAACTGTATTTTCAAGCTCACTTGCAATAATTTTTAATTAAAAGCAATTTAGATGATGTTAGTTTTTGAGACAGGGGACTCTACCATATAAATTCCGTTTGATGTGACAAATATAGGACCTATGTATGTACTGAATGCTTTGAAAGTTATAATAGCAAAAATGAACTTCATCTGTTTCTTGTTATAAAATTATGAGAAATACCTTATCCTGTAAATCAGACGTGGACTTGGTATTTTTTAAATCTCTTCTGAGTTACTCAATTCATTTATTGTGGGAGTGCTTTAAGTAACCATATGGATCGAACAGACAATACTGAGCAGTAGCGACAAGCAGATAAAGTGAGTATGCAGCGCAGATAAATAAGGTCACAGGAGAGTGTTTTTTAAAGTTACATTGTTAATGAGCGCCTTTACTTCTCCTTACCTGAGGCTGGTTTAAAAGGTAAACCAAGCAGCAAACTGAAGCTATGCAAGTAGCTACTTTGCATTATCTACTGGCTATTTAAGCCTTGAAAGAATAAAATATTAGTAGTGAAACACTTATATTTATATAACCAAAACGCCGAAATAATCTTCTGCTCAGTAGAACAAAAATGCAGTTGTGATACCAAGAGCACAGACTCTGAGTTCTGCAGCATGACCAGGCAAGATTTCAGTTGGATTTCAGTAGGATATGTTTCAAGAACACTAGAAAAACTGAGTTTCTAAATTCTGTTTTCTGTCTGGAAAAGAGTCCTTGTAGAACGGCTTGATAGAACATAGAGGAAGAGGCTCATGCTTCATTTTAGGTTTTTTAGCCCTTATGGTGAGATAACAAAAGTTGATACAGATTTAGTTCACACTTAAGGGGATAATTTAATATAAAGTAGCCTGTTTTATTGTCCGTATACGAAAGCACTGGGCAACACAGCAATAGCACTGTAGTATCAGAATTGTGCAAGTATGCTTTATTATCATTAATGGTTTTGATTGTCATTGCACTTTTGAGATAACTGCAGTGCTAATCCTGGGCCTAAATTGCCGATGTCTGGCAATATGTGGTATTTTATGCCTGGTTCTTATTTTTCCCACAGTTCAGCCTGGAGTGATTACTGCAGCAGCTTCTCATTGGCAGTGAGTGGGGGAGTAAGGGGCTGGAGACAGATCTTCTGCTCTGGCATCACTGCCTGCCTGGTGCCCTGGTTTTGGCTGTACATCGGCTGTGTCTTTGGGACTGAACTCCTGAGGTGGGAGGGAAGAAAGGAGAGGAGGATGGAATGTGATGAATGTGGGAATGTGATGTCGGAGAGCTGAGCACCATGAAACATATTCAGTTTTACTTTTCAGTACAAGGCTTGGTTGACACCTCACCTTCATTCTTTTTTATGCTGTCCAGTGAAATTAGTGTCATACCATGCTCTTCCTGAAATTCTTCAGAATTTTTCTTATTACTTAGCATTCAAGTTTATGAGCTATAATGAATTAAAGAATGCCAAGAAGTAAAAATTTTCAGTTTGCACCTACTTTGGTTTGGGAAACAGGAGTCCTCAAGGGACTCCGAATGAACAAACAAGTAAAAGGTGATAGATTTCAAAAAGGTTCAGGGGGCATGTCAACAGACAATATCACAGCTCATCAGTGCTCTAAAATCAACTTTATTAAGCCTGAAAACCAGAAATGTAATGGGACAGCAAGGAGAAAAAGTACCAAAGACCATCACTGGTGTCTTGGGTCCCTGCAGAGCCAGTATCCCATTAGCCAAATCAGAGCTCACTTTAGCAAGGACCAAACTCAACTGCAGAGGTGAATCAGTTCTGCCAGAACCACAGGGGGATGAAGGCAGGAGACCCTTGTTTTTGTACAGCTGGAATTTCAAGGGCTTCCCTGGACATTTGCTGTGCTTTGCTTTCACAGGTAGCAGTGTGCTATCTTGCCCACCCCAGGCTTGATAAAATCTTTATTTGAGTGAATGTTTTTCTGTTTGCCATTTTGTTCCAATTATCTTTGAACAGTGCATCTTAAATAATGCTTCTCTGTAAGACAAATATTTTTCAGGTACAGTGATCTGTCAAAAAACATTAGGATATCATAGTGTAAATTTTATTACAGGTGTCTTACATCCTGGCTTAACTAGTTTAGCGTTTATTGTGCTGTAATGATTTCCATTTTCTGCTTGTTCAAATAAGCTTTTGTATTTCATGCACCTAAGTTTTGACTGACACTGGATTTTTTTACTCTAATATGCATTTTGATAAAGTATAGAGCAATTAGAAGGAAGATGACACTTATGAGAGAAGACAAGTAGTTTTCACTAGACAATATCATTTATCATGCTTTTATTAGAAAAAGATAGAAAAGCTGTGTACAGTTCTGGACTGAGGGCAGTGGAGTGTAGAATGGTGTGCCCCTGTCAAATTGATAGAGTAAAGATGTTGAGGGAGATAATGGAAACTTTCTCTTCAGCGAGGAGTGGAATAAAGAAACCGTTTCTAGTCATTCTTCAGCGTTGATTGCCTTCATGCTTTAGGCTTAGATCAGAACTTGCACATAATAAAGAGAAAGCTGAACAAATAAGGAGATCTGGTTTGGAAAATGTAGTCAGATGAAGATGATCCTTTGGTGTAGAGACATCAGGAAAATATTTACATGGAAATTTAATGCAAGTGATAACTACAGCGGTGATAATACAAAGGAATAAGCCGCAGGCAATAGCACTGCTAAAATGTAAAATACTTAGTGTGTAGTGAAATAAATGGTCCAGCACAAGACTTATGGCTCCATATTTCTGGTTTGACCTTATTGCAAGGAAACAAAGCCACAAAATAAACTTACACTTTAGCTGTAGCAGTTCATAGTGGTTCTTCATTTGGGTATGTCAAGATTCACTTCAGTTTTCTCCGCACGTGGCTGAACCAGTCAGACAAACACTTGCATATTCTACACCTGCTCGTACCTTTCCTCTGCAATCACTGTGGCAGCCATGGGTGTATTAAATTAATCACTTAGCAATTTTATTATGCAACCTTCTGAAGCTTTAGCATACTATAATTTTAAACAGTGTCATTACGGTTACCTGCTGGGGCATTTTATGTTCAGTTTTTATGATGCCTTGGTATTCGTTATTTGTAGTTTAGGGTTGTCCAGAAGACTGGGTTTTGCAAGGCTTGGTACAAGAACATAGGAGCACAAAGGCTTGGACTCAGAACATCAGAAAGCAAATGACAGAAAAATGAGAAAATCAGAGCAGCTGCTGCTGTGATGTGTACAAAAATTTGCTGTTCCTGCATCACACTTAAAAAATTGTTTGCCAAATATTAAGTTGCTATTAATTGATACTGGTTTTATTAGCTTGGGGTCAGGAATGTTCATTACAATAGAAGTAGTGATTGCTGCAGCTGAGAATAGCTTAAAATTTCTGTGAGATGCACAGTGCAGATATTCATCAGCTTGGTATGCGTTCTTCTACAGAACAAAACCGTGTGTGATTTGGTGTGTGTAAATAGAACAGAAAACCACCTTAGTATTTTGAAAAATATTATCTTTTTTCACGAGAGAGTGGGGGGGGGGGGCGGCTTGAAGCAAGATTAGAAGACAAAATTGCATGCAGTGGGAAGACAGATTTTCACCAAAACCTGTTTCTAAATGGAGAAGGTTGTAAAATATAAAAGAAAAAAAGAATAATAAGAAAGGGGACATTTTTATCAGCAAGTGATAATAATCGAAGGGTGAAATAAAAGTTGAATTATTAAAGTTTCGGTAATTCTGAACTATTGGGTTTTTCAGTGGAAGCAGCTAATATATTTTTTTGTGATCTTTCTTTTCCTTTCATGTTATTGTCCTCCTCTTACACGTGAAAAGATTTTTTAAAAATGTAGCAGATAGCAAAATGATCCATAATGCAGTTTGTTAGTGTGTTCACTAATGGATCTATTTTTATGTTAATTCAATCTGACATTGGAAGAAATAAGGTAGAGAGAGGTGGATTGGATGGTCAGAGGAGTTTCATTAATGCCTTCTCTTCTTTAGCCTATTTGAGAAAACACGTGGTTTGGATCAATCTGATTTTGACAGCACAATTCAAATGGTTGTTACCCATCAAAAGCTGCAATTTCAAGTGTCTATTTCCCTCATTTTAGGACCAGCTATTTTTAGTCCTGGCTTCGAGTCAGAATTGGGCCCATCTCAATAACTTCTATACTGTTTTCTCCTGCATTATTTTTAATATTTTCTCTTCAGCTTTGCCAAACTTTTTTTTCATGCTTTCATGTTTTGACTTTTAGGGTTTCTTCTCTACATTTTAATTGAAAATTATAATGTTTCTAATCAGATTCAGGCTACTGCAAATAAGTATTTACAATATAGCTTGTAAATGCAAATAACAGAAGGAAGAAATTTTCTAATAAAATCTCTCATTTTAACATTGTTGTATTGTGGTAAAAAACCTGTTTCCTAACGTGCTTTTCACTGTCTTGTTATGTAATCCCATTAATTAGTATTTTGCCATATGCTGGGTTATCTCTGTATATATGTTTGTGGAATGAAAGAAATTAGTAGCCTAAATCTAATTAGTTCCCATATCTAATATCCACTTGAGAAGAAATTATTTTAAATGTAAAACAAGCACTGAGAATCAGAAGCCTTTTAAGTATTATGAATCATGGCAGAGGAACAAAATATTTGTTGAAGATGTGATAGAAATACTAAACAAGTGGAAATATAGTAATGGGATCCAGTGTATTAGCCAGGAATAGCTAATATTTTTGCTTTCTCAAGTTATTTTTTCTAAATACCTTCTTGCATTTCAACCCTGTTTTGTTGTTTACCTGTTGCTTTAGTAGCCTATCCCTTCCACACTAAAGGTTACCCTGCAGGAAATTCATAAGGTTAACCTTTATATAAACCTAATTTGTGAAAAGGTATTAATCTCCCATTAAAATATATATAGATATGTAGAGAGAGAGGAATAATAATTCATATTTCAGGTGTTTCCATTGAATGACTTCCTTGGAATATTTCATAACGTTTCCATCAGTGATGACAGTTGGTATTGTTGGGGTATTAGTGTATATTGAATAATAAAGTATAATTGAAAAATTATGCTTTATGAGATAATTGACCTAATTTTTATGTCTTTGAAATACCAAGAATCAACTTCCTGGAGTTTTTCAGCATGCAGGAAAGGAGGACTTCCAGTATGCAAGTGGGGGAACTTATTATTTTTAATAGCCATTCAAGAATTCTGTTACAAACAGTAAGAGAAACAGCCAGAAATAGGAAAACAGAGGAAAAAATGGGAGGAAGAAATAATACAGTTTTGTTCTTGTAATAATATCAGCTTTTTCGTCAATTTAATGACTTTTATTTGCAGGCATAATGTGGTAGTCTGAATACAGTGTGTCTGTTGCTTGTAATGATCATTACACCTGTCACAGTCTTAAATCTGAATTGGTAAACTAAATCCTTTGCATAGGTATAAGAGGAATGTTGTATAGGTATAGAAAAACTTGGAATATGGGAAAAGGGAGACAGACGTACTGAATTCTGTTTTGTTTAGCTTTGCCCAGAGGAGGGGAGTACTGAGTTGTTAGCAATATATTCCCTAAGAGTTTTAAAGACCTAACAGTGTTTCTCACAGCTAAAACATCTCCCCTTCCTTGATTTGAGGAAAAGCCATTCTGACAATCATTTTGTTATGAGATTTCTAAATTGTATCTGTTTCGAAGAAATTGGGTGAAAAATGTATTTGCTGACCTCCACAAAGATGGAAGCTTATTCATTTTGGTTGGTTGTCTTATTTTGATATTTTTTTTTTAAACTACCAATTGTATTTTATTGGACTCTCACCTTCTACTTACCCTATCTTCTTTTATTGGACTTTTACTAGCCTGCCATGATTTTTATTGGATTATATTTAGCCTGAGTGTTTTGCTCTTGCTAATGAAGCTGGAGAGATGGCACAGGGAAGAACATTTATAGCAGGATGGAGAGATGTCTCTGTCCTTATGTGTTGGGCTCTCCTGGGGCAGTAGATGAAAAGGAAGCTGTTTATGTGAGCTTAGTAATTTCCTGACAAAACAGTAAGGCAGCTCTCTGATGCTCATTTTGAAGTCCTGAGCTCCTTGTGACTTGTACAAGTCACAAATGCTCCTTGCCACCAATCTTGGCGTGAGTTGAACTTCTTTTCCTGAGGGGAATGTGTCAGCGTGTTCCACCTGATTGTTATTTGGAAGTTATATGAGCAGAATACTTCGTAAGGCTTCATAAGACTTCCCTAAAATTTGCTGTTGCTGTTCTGTATTTTTGGGCCTTACATTGGCAGAGGTGACTGAGATAGGGTCCTCTTGAAATAGCTGAGAAGATGCTGGTAGCAGTGTGCAATTGTGAAGGCATCTGGCTTGAGTTTTTTCTGTCTTTGTTTCACCAGCATCTGAATTTATTAACCTGCCAGAACATGACAAGTTCACTCTCTCCTTTCCCTTCTCCCGATTTTTCTCCTGCCCAGCACATGTAAATACTCTTTTTGTGTGTTATTAAGGAACAAGTAGCTTGATAATTTTTGTTGTAGGCAAATTGCTTTGTTTTTCTACTTGTTCAGTATAGTACAGACCAGATATGTATTGAATAACAGTTTTTAATGACTTTAGGTAGCAACATAAACTTCAGAAGAAGGGAAAGGCCTGACTCCTTTCTATGTGAAAAATCGGCAGTCTGGGTTTAAGAAGGGGAAAAAAGTGTCTTTCCTATCCTATCTGTGCTGTCAATCTGATGACATTTTCAGTTTGTGTAATGGGTGCCAGTTGTTACCCGCTGATGGCTCTGTGGTGACCTGGGGAAAGCAATTGCAATCGTGTTGGATTTCAGAGTCTACAGGTGCCTACAGTGCAGAATAAACCAACAAAACAGACAGTAATTGTTGGTATTGGTTTCAGCAGGCTCTGCGAGAGGTCAAGGACAATCCAGCATTCCAGGACATTGCTGGGACAGTTTGGAACAGCTCTAGCTGTGCTGAGGATCAAGACAGTTTTGGTTTCCAGGAATGTCAATTTCACATTCTTCAGAAAAGACTGTCATTCCTTTTAAAAACAAACAGTGGAAGGGTGAAGTGCAAAATAATCTCATTATGAAAGAATTAATTCCTTTCTAGAAATATCCTATTAGAATTTTCTTTCACTTTCTATGAAATGAAATGGGAAATTAGCTCTTGACAGTGGTTTTGATTTCTATCTTAATTAAAAGCAGTGGGAAATACACACATGCATACATACACACACGTTCACTAAAACAGCTAGTATGTATGCGTGTATATGTGCAAACGCACGTGGGTTTTACGTACAGCAGCTAAGCTCAGCATATTGTGTAGAACTGGTGCTTTATGACAGAAAGTGGCTCAATTAATAACAATTAAATGCCAGTAAATGCTTAACTGTGCCTGCCTTATGCTCTATATAATTGCTCAGTAATTTCCTTTTGTGTTTAGTGAAGATTCGGCTATCAAGACAACTTCTAAAACCCCCCATGAATCTGTATATTTTGTGGATATCAAGTGATTTTTGGGGATTTCTCTTTCTCTTTGGCTGGAGGGTCCTTGTTTTTAGTTTCAGTTCTGAAAGATGATTACTTAGTTATTGTGATTAGAGAATAGCTTATTGGTTTTTACCCTTACCTTTGTTGTCTTTTTCAGTGATAGTTCAAGAAGTGATAGCAGAAGTTTGCTATTTTCATATTTAAATGTGGATTTGTGTCAAGGACAGCTGGAGCAAATTCATCAGGTGTCTAATGCATCATTCTGCCTTCAAGTATTTTTATTCTTTGGAGAGAAAGACAGACAGTGGAAAGAGAAGTGGGGAATTTGCTCCTCTCCAGTATGAACCAAGGAGTTTGAATTAATGAATGGTAATATCAGGATGCTGCTGGGTGGCCAAAAGCTAACCCAACCTCTTGCAAGATGATAAAGCCTGGGATGTTTTCAGCTGAGAAAATTGTCCTGTTTTGTGGATGTTTGGATTAGAGTTGATTCTAATGGTTACAGCCCTCACCTTTGTGCTAAACAGTTATGGGTATATTGCTTGCTCCTAGAATTTTACCTGGTGAAATTCATGTGGCGTTTTAATAGCATTAGCGAAACAGATATATTAATTCATTATGCGTTTATATTTTTCTTTTTAGTGCTGAGTACCACAAATATTTAATCAGCGAGCTGTAAGTAGCCTTGAAATAAAAACTAGTGCCAAATCTTAGAAGTAAAAACATACTTCCATAAAGGGAAAAAAGCAAAAAAGTTGGAAATCTAAGTTATAGCTGTCATATTTATTACCTTTTTTGCTTTGCTTTTCTTCCACAATTTAGAATCCCAGAAATTACTGCTAAATTTGCAGGGCCTTTTTTATGCTTCTCTGTTTGAGAATAAAATGAATCTGTCTTTCTACAGTCATGAGTTATAGTTGGTGCATTTTTTCGTCACATAAGTTGAAGATGTAACTTGAATATTTAGCATATAATTATGTGTTTGTAAATAAATGTATCAATACATAGTGCTAAAAAGTTAAGCTTTTTCTAAACCAGAGTTTAACTCTCAAGAGAGTTTGGTGTTTGAATCCTTCAGGTGCCTTACATAAACTTAATGTAGCCATGTATTTATTTGGAAGCAGTAACTGCAATTTCCTTCCTTTTCCCTGATATTGTGTTTTTTGTCTTCCTTCTTTTCCCTTTGTGCTTTTTAACTGGAGCACAGAAACATTGGTGGGCTTTTTGTCATGAAATAGTCCTTAGAAGGGATTTTATTAATTTCTAGTCCCATGGCATAGGGAACAGATAGATGTACTAGATATCAGTTGAAGCAATAGAGCAATTTTAGCACAGACTGGATGCTTACTCGGCTTCCCAGACCTGGCATGAATTTCTTGTTGTTAGTTTAGACAACTTGGGGTGAAAACACAGGTACTTCTCACTATTAAAGTATTCACTGAAGAAGTATAAATAGCTCTAGGCTGCAATGTTATTAAACTGTTGATGCATCCTAATTGAAGTGATTCACATCAATGTTATGATGGGTTTCAGAGCTGAGCAACATTTTATTTTCATTACTATGCATTTACATAGAACCAATGAATGCCATTTAGAAGTATATTAATACTGTGGTTTTGAAAGATGCTTTAAGAATTTGCTCTATCCTATTATGAACAGGTTATAAACTAAACAGAACAACAACAACAAAAAAAGATGCATGATGGATAAGTTTTTTTCCTTGATGTTACTACCTGTAAGAGATCTATTCTAAGTTATTTGAGCTTGACCCTGGGGGACAAGTAGGAAAGAAATGTATTGATTAATGAGGTTAGAGATATTTCTAGAAATGTTAAAGCCATGTTCTCAAGGCAAAAATAGGTAAGGAAACTGAAATATTTGAGAAATGCATTAAAAAAAATAATTGAAAGAAAACTACTTTGGATGCATGTCCAGTCCAGTTTGTGTGCAGAACCAAGGTGATAAAGGAATTCCATTTCAGGGCTCAAGAGGATGTTTGGGAAGCTAGCTTGGACTGCAGGGTGTGCATGGTGGAACATAATTCCATTTAACGTTAATTTATTCAAAAATTGTGTTTTGAGAAGTAAGGCTTTGTGCAGATTTTTATTTAAATGAGGCATTGAGAACTATGTGCTAAGCCTGGATAGCTCATCCAACAAGAGAATTTAAGGCATGCTGGTCTTTTATAGGGGCTATTGGAGAAGAGAGTGGTATGATCATACTTTGATTTCTACAGTTCAGAAAACCAGGCTGTCATTCACATGTGGATTTAAAAGGACTAGTTTTTCACATAGTTTCAAAACAAGGCTGATGCATGACTGAGTTTGTGGCAGAAGATGGCATGTTACTGATATGAAAATTGAATTTAAAGGTAACCCAAATTTATTGCCGGCCATTTCTAAATGAACTGTGCTTGCAGAACTTTCAATCATAAAAGAAAAAAAACACACTTATGATTAGAAGTGGCATATTATAAACATATCATGGATCAGTAAAAAGTAATGCACAATACAATTTGGAAATATGTGCTCTTATCATTACATGTGATAGCAGAGAGAGCATCTTTGTCTGATCTTTGCCACCTTCTTTATTTCTGTCTTGCAAGTAAAAAAAAAATGGATGTTGTGTAACCTCCTTGTTCAAATAACTGAGGTGTTTTCTTTCTTTTTTAAAAGTTTTCTATTTCTGTGTTAGTTCACTTTTGAGTCTGTGCTAGGTTTTTTTTTTTTTTTTTTTTTTTTTTCTTTTACTTTGCCAATTTTCTGACCAGATGATTTGATATATAGCTTGTATTTTTATATATTTCACTTGGGTTGGAGGAAATCCAGGTGAAACCCATTTTACTGCTTGCGTGCAAATGCATTTTGATTCTTTTCTTTAAATCAGTTGTATGTTTTTTCTGTTCGATTTTGATGCTACTTGTACTGTAATGTTTATAGATAACCTGAGGAATCTTTGATCAGTATCAGTTTTGTTCCATTGTGGAGTGGATTCCACCTTCTCTGAATGTACCACAGAATCGGTCGTTAAATGAAAAGGTCATCTTGGTTTTCATTTTACAATGAGGGAAAGCTGACTGTCACAACTGAGACAGACCTGATGATGCTGTAAACTTGATTATGGAGGGTGTTTTTCCCCTTCTATTTTTATATCATTGTGGAAGAAGTAGAATCTAAGTTTAAGACTAACAAGTTTATAACTTGGATGTGTTTTTAAACTGTTCTCTCCTATTATGGTATAAATTAAGCATTCAGAGTTATATCTGCAGATGAAGAGTTTTGGTTCAGTTGAAGCAGTCCAGCCTTTACCAGTCACCCATTCTTTCATGGCCTCTGGAGAGACGTAGTCCTTGTTCAGCTGGTGCTAGAGCAGAACAGAACAATAGCTGCTGAACAGCCCCGTATCTTTTTGAAGCAATTTAGGGTTTTAGTAGCTGGGTATTTTTCTTGTGCTCTGCTTTAGAAATTGGCTGCTACTTATGTTTTGTTTTACACGAGTGGTTTGATTTACATGGGTCTAAGTGGTATAGGACTGGAGAGAACAATCAGTACTACCTCTTCTCTGTTAAGCAACATCCTTAGAGGAAAAGCTAGACTTCTGAAGTCCATTGACTTTGTGTCCAATCTTTTCCTTATAGTTTTATAAACCTATATGCTTGATTTTTACTTTAGATGAAATATCATGTGAGAAACTTATGACAATTCCTCATATTTTTTTTTTACGGTGAAATTTCAAGCTGATTTACAGCAAGAAAATAAATCTCAGCTACAGTGGTTTATAAGTTTCTTCATGCAGTATTTGAAGGAGAGTTTAACAGCTCTTTGTGTGGTTTGCATCTGAGTGTACACACATGCAAATATATATATATATATATATGTATGTAAATATACATACTGTGTCCTACTCCCTAAATAGCTGGAAGGCTATAGAATGAAGTATTTTTGTATCCTCAAGTAAAATATGTCTTTAGAACATAAGAAGATGTTTTGTTATATGTTTTATTTATGCTCTTGACTGTAGCATTTTGTGTAAGACCTCAACTTTGTGTAAGACTCCTCAAGCAGTGCCAGTTAAACATGAAATGTACTGCAGCTATTGCTAATTAGTCATTATTATTCTCTGATGTTGCTGTTGTTTAACTATAGCAATGCTTGGAGAAATTGTGGTTTCCCCAGTACAGTCATCCATCACTTTGTATATATCATCTTCTTTCATTACAGCTTATTGTGACATGTTTACTGGGATGTCTTAGTGTTGATTGGTATCATGCCATACTTGTGAGACGATACATTTATTACACTGAAGATTTTTAGATTGGATGTTATGAAGTATTAGCTTCTGTTGAAATATTTCTTTCTTTAATTTCCATTTTTGATGTGAGTGCTTGATGCTCTAGAGTATCAAGGCTAGAAACAGCTGTTTGCAGGAAAGGAAATTGCACTTTAGTTTATTTCAAGACACAACCCTCTAGCTTCCTCTGCAGTCACTCCTGCTGTGGGTGTGCCTTTCAAGCAGATAGACTAAACTGGAAGGGACATTGTGAAGTTATCATCTTCGCCATGGTCGGAGAGCTGCCAAAATCCCCAGGGAATTTAAGGTTGTAGGCACTCCTGGTAGTAAAAGTAAGGACAAAAGTTGGCACAGGAACACTTCCTGTAGTCTGGGTCAGTGCTCTCAATTCTAGATATTTTCAAAATTCTATTGAATGATGTTGTTTAGGAAATGTTTATATATGAGAAGTCTAGCTATTTTTTAAATTTTTTTTCCCCCCATTCTTTGCTGTATTTATCAGGATGCCCCAAATTTTGGGGGATTGTTTCACCACTGTGATTTGTTTCATTGTTTGTGGTTTGTCATTTCATTGCTATGATTGTGTAAGGGACTCTGAGGAAAAGTTTGAAAACTTGAGGTAATGCCTGTGTTTTAGCGTACACCTTATTTCCTCCCTTCTAATAATTTTTAAAATTTGAAACATAAGTTTCCCATCATAAATTTCCATTTATGACGCTTAAGATTTTATAGGGTTTTTTTAAACTTATCTGTATTTTATTTACAGAGTGGTTAATACAGCTGCTGTAATATGCTAGGCTTACTGATTGAGAATATTTGAAATCTAAGATTTCCTTCATGGCCCATTTTAAAAGAAAAAAAACCGTTGGAAGATATGATGGTTGCTGCAATTTATTTTTGACAAATAATACTTATTATAATGAGCCTGGAGGTCATTGTGTGTGAGGTACAAGGCTATATAAGTGTCTACTATTATTTTTTATTACTGAGTAATTTACAATTCCTTTTGTCAGTCAGTGACCTATGCATGAACATTTCTGTATACCCGTCAAAGAAGATCTTTTCTTTCACAGGGGGAAAAAAAAATCCTGTCCCCACTGCCTTACAATATTCTCTGACAAAAGACATTATCATGAAATAATTGATTGTGCTGGAGAATTGTGAATGTTGCAGCACCACCAGGGTCATCTAACCCTCAGCTATGTGGGTTACCCAACGATAAGAGTGCTTTGTTCAGAAATATTGGTATTGTAAAATGATTTAATAGTAGCATGAAGATGATGTTCAGAATGTGAAAAAGCCATGTTTTTGAGGGAAATGCTGGCCAGAAGCACAACCCACCCTGACAGTGGTAATAGTTTAGTAGGACTCAATGGGTGATAAAAATGCTAATGACTAGAAGTTAAGTATCCTGTAGCAAGTCCATGCAGTTTGCAGCGTGATCTTTGCCTTTTGAAACAACTTGGATTTATGAAGAACTGAAGCAGTATACAAGGTGTTCTAGGAGCAGAACACCTTCTTAAGCCTTCTGAATCTCAAATATTTAAATCCAATGTGTCAGTGATTCTAAAAATAGTCTGATGACACTTAAGAGGTCGAAACAACTTGGTTTAATTGGCAGGATTTCTGTCATTCCTGAGTAGATAATTTACCCGAAGTATATTGTAATAGCAATTCAAACTGTGGCAGATTGATCTCTCTGTCTATGGTGACAGAGATCACGACAATTGATTTTAGTTCTGTCATTAGAATGAAGAGATTAAAAGAAAATTTTATAACCTGGACAAAACGTTGTGTGGAAAAGTATGAGTATCAGGAAACCAGAGGACAGATGCTCCAATTCATTTGTTTCTCTGTTCAAGAGACAATTTGTCTGCATTCCATATACTTACACTTGCAAATTAATTTAGATTGGAAAGAATATCCTTCTATGTAACTAATACTACTCCTGCAATGACCATCTCTGGTGGGATCCTGGTTAATGTGAAAATACCTTAACATCCAGAAACTTATGCTGATAGATGGTACTTTCATTCCATACTTTGTGCGGTAGGTGCTTCAGCAGTTTAGAAATCAAGTACTTATACACAGGATTTTTAGGCTCCTTATTTATGCCCTTAGGACTCATACACATTGATCTTGTGTCCAGCAACTAATCATTTTCACTGAGCAACTTTCAAAGCAGAGTTCTGAGTTTGTTTCAGAGCATGTGTTTTCACCTTGAAAGATCTGAAACCAGCATTTTATCAGCATTTTATCAGCATTTTACCACTCTTTAGTCCTCATATAAGACAATATATTAAGTTTTCTGGTGTTCCTTCACTCATTCAGTTTGGGATGTTGTGGGTTATCCTGTGGAGGCCTTGCTGATTTAGTTGCTGTCTTGGTGGGTGTGGAGAAGAAGACACAAGGGCTGAGTAGAACTCTTTAACTTGATGCACCAAATGCTCCATTGGTTGTGCTCACATGGAACCTTAAGGTAGCAGGTCTCCTTGGGACTGGGTTGTTTGTTTGTTGCCATTTATAGCGTTGGGATGCATCATCTTACTGTGGGGGGGAAAAAAGGTGAGTAAAGAGATCAAGCCTAGATGCCCAGAAAAAATGATCAGACTCTGAAGCTAAGGTGTAAACCGCATGCCTTAGCTCTTTCTCTGATATAAATTACTTAGTTTTGTTTATAAAGGCCATTTAAAGAGTTGTCTCCTTTTTGTAAGCAGTGCTGGAACCATCTTTAAAAAGCAAGAACAACCATTACCAGCATTCAGGTTGAATTTATGTTGTGAGAGATTTGACAGAAGTAGTGGTTTTATGTGGCAAAAAGTAGTCTCAGGCTTGAAGCTTCTGAGATGATTTCTGGTGGAAGTAATGTTTGTGGTACACAGCCAGGTAGCAATGGTGAATGCCATTGTTAGCAGGGTCTGAGTCAACTCATTTTTCTGTTTCTGTTGCTATCCATTTCTATTGTACAAGCCTTCGTTCCTCCTGATTTTCTACCTTGTAGACTGTGGTTTGAACTTAGTAAATTTATATATAAAATAGTTTGATTAGCAAAATCTTGAAAACTGTGTTTGTCAGTAAAGGTTTTGAGTACTTGGTTCATTGGTTTTCTGTTATTATTTTTAAAAATCTTCTGCCTGCTGAAATGCTGTGGCACATCAACTCACTTCAAACAATTTCTAGAGGTTTTGCAGACACTTATTCAAATTCTGTGCTGGAGGGGAATGATTACAATCAATATTGAAAACTGAAGAACAGAGGGGTCAAAAGACTCTAGTGCGGTTAAGGACAGATGCAAGAATCACCGAATGGTTTGGCTTGGAAAAGACCTTAAAGATGATCTTGTTTTGACTCGCCTGCCACGAGCAAGGATACCTTGCACTAGAGCAGATGGCTCCAAGCCCCTTCCAATCTGGGCTTGAACACTTCCAGGAATGGGACCAGCTGCAGCTTCTCCAGAGCCTCACCACCCTCACAGTAATTTCCTCCTAATATCTAATCCAAAGTTGCTCTCTTACAGCTTTTAAAGCCCTTTGTCCTTGTCCTGTCAATACATGCCCTTGCAAAAAATGCTTTGAGGCTTCCCTGGAATGTCTCTTGTCCATGCTGAGCAGCCCCAACTCTCTCATCTTGTCTTCAGAAGAGAGTAGCTCCAGCCCTCTGATGAATTTAGGCTGTGTTTGAATACTAGGCTGGTTTTAAGCCTGAGAAAATAAAGCAAGTGTTCTTTTTATTCCTCACAACAAGAACTGTTCACTAGTAGTTAATATTGTGAGGTAGCCACTAATACTGTGCTACCATCTTCACTATGGCATTTTAAATGTCAATTATTTCAGTCAGTTTTTGTTTCTCACTGCGGTGAATGATTTTTCATTTTATCTGAATGCTTGGCACTGTGAAGAGTAGCTGCAAAGAATAGAAGTTGCGTGATCATAGGAGGTTTTTTTTTGTTGTTTTTGTTTTGCTTGTTTGGTGGTTTTGTTTGTTTTGTAATAACAGGAATGGACACCAATTCAAAGACTAATCTTCATCAGTGTGGGAATATTAAGAGTCCACAGCTGTGCTGATAGATGCAATGGTTGCAGTGGTTACCTACAGTCAGATGTCAAATGATAGCTTGAGCTTGCAATGAATGACTGGAGTTTAGAAGTAATTTCACCAACTGGAGCTGTGTAATATTTGAAGGATAAGTTGGCATGTTTTTGTTTCTTGTAGTCTTTAATTTACTTTTCAAATGCAGTTTTCCCTCATCTATCATTCTTGCAGAGTTACAGAGCTACTCGAATTGAAATCTTATTTCTCAAATTCTAATTACAATAGAAAACTGAGGAGTTTTTTGTAGTTAATTATAAAAAGCCCTCTTGATATTACTTGAGGTTTATTTATTTTCTCTTGTTAGGTTCAGGTTTGCTCTTCTCCTTTGTTCATCCTCCTCTAAATAATCATTAGTGTAGCTTCACCAAAATTATTAACTTTATCTAACTTCTTGAATATATGTTCCTCTTTCACTTAGTTGGGTCTATTTTAGTTTGAGTTGAGGGCTCAGGTTTGAAGTTAAGGGTAGGGGTGGTCTGCTCTGTTGTCTCAGGGTTGATATAGGAATTACTTTTTACCCTAATGAAGGAGCGTCTCACTCTCATTGTCATTTACCCTGGTAGTGTGAGATGCATTTCTGTCAGGTCTGTATTTAGTAAATAGGTGAATATGGGTTTTGGTGATAGGACCCTATAGCCAGTCCTGCATCCTTCCTCTTTGAAGGGAGGATGAAGGAGATTGTGGACTTGAGTTTTCCTGTCAAAAGTGCTGCCTGCCAAGCTGATCCCAAAGCTAGCTGTGTATTGCTCTGCTGGCCAGGCCACACTTAACATTTAATGCTAGAATTTCTGGTCTCTTTTCCAATACTAGGTTGCTTTTTTGGATTTTGGTGCAGCTTTTTGTGCTGTCTATCACAGGAACCTTCTGGACAAAATGTCCATCTCCAGCTGGATATCAGTCTGTTCATGGGTTTGGCACAAAAAGTTAAAGTGACTGGGGTGACATCAGACTGGTGACCTGCCACCAGTGGGGTTCCACAGGGCTCCATCCTCGGCCCTGTGCTCTTCAACAGCTTTATAAACCACTTGGAGTCAGGATTCAAAGGTATTGCAAGAAACTTTGCAGATAAAACTAAACTGGGAGGAGCTGCTGACTCCCTAGAGGACAGGAGTGTCCTGCAGAGGGACAAATCACATGGCTGGATAGTCACCAGCCTTCTGAAGTTTAACAAGGACAAGTGCTAGATTCTGCACCTGGGATGGGACAACCCTGGATGTATGAATACCTAGGGCAATGAGAGGCTGGAGTAGTGGAAAGGGTCCTGGGGAGTCTGCAGTGCCCTGGCAGCCAGGAGGGACATCCTTGTCCTGGGGCCATTAGGCCCAGTGTCACCAGCTGGGCAAGGGAGAGGGCTGTCCTGGGGCAGCCTCACCTCCAATCCTGGGTTTTGAGTGCCACAATATAGAGATATAAATCCATTGGAAGCTGTCCAAAGGAGAGAGCAACAGAGACGAAGGGTCTAGAGGGGAAGCCATGTGAGATCACTTGGTCTTGTTCAGCCTGGAGGAGATTGAGGGGAGCTCAATTACAGCTTCCTTGTGAAGGGGAGAGGCAGACACTGATCCCTGCTCTCTAGTGACTGGGGACAGGGCACATGACAATAATGTCAATCTGTGTCAGGAGAGAGCTAGGTTGTATGTGTTAGGGCAAGGCTCCTTATCCAGAAGGTGGTGGGGCTCTGGAACAGGCTCCCCAGGGCAGTGGTCACAGCATCAGCCTGTCTGAGCTCAGGAAGCATCTGGGACAATTCCCTTAATGGTGTGGTGTGACTGTTGGGGTGTCCTGTGCAGAGCCAGGAGCTGGGCCTTGATCTCTGTGGATCTCTAACAACTTGGGATATTCTACAATGATGTGGAGATTCTCTCTTCTTGCTTTACAGTTAAATTTTGGGCTGTCTCATATCCATATTATTTCCTGCTTTTGTTTTTCAGCAAAACTTTTACTTACTCTTGGAATGTCTTGCTCTACATTGTTATTCTGTCATTTTTTTTTTACAGTGATTATAGATCTATTTCTTTAAACATCTTGACCGTGTACGTTGAATCTTCGTGTTAGCTTTAACTTTGAGGTTTAATCTTATTTTGTTTTCCCAAGTATCATTAATCCTTTTTAAGACATTTCCTACTCTTGTTCTTCTGATGAGCTAAAATTGCTAGAAGGTAAATCTTCAGAGATTTGTTCTGTTTAGTTACTATTTATGTTGACTGATTATATATTATTTTCTTTATTGTTATTTGTGGCGGTGCTTGACACCAGTTACTGCACACACTTAGGGAGCTAAGCTTGTCTTTTAAAGGGTGACCCAGTATAACATATGTCTTCATATGGAGTGATCCACTGGAGTGGAATTTCATCCTCTAATATTCAGTGATTACGCAGCACTTTCCAGAGTGTTTTGCACTTTTTATCTGGAGAGTTCAGTGGGAATACAGCCATGCTCATTGCCCTCTTGCTAGAAAAGCTTTCAAGTGAAGATGGCTTTTCACAACAACTAACAGAAAGCAATATTGCTTTTGCCCTCAATATTGCTGAACCTTTGGCAAAGAGTCAGCACTTCTGAGAAGAGCTGCTAAACGTGCTTTATCTTCTGCCAGGAGAGGAAGGGGAAGGGTAGAAAGTTGTCCAGATTGATTGAAGCTCCTTAGAAATGACATCCACATCAATAAGACTGGGAAGTCTCCCGCCAGCTAGCAGGTGGTCCAAGTCTGTGCCAAGCCATCCAGATGACCACATGGATCCACCTTTACCAATGCCAAGTCAGTGTGAGTTTTCTGGAATTAATCCTGTGTTTATTTTGCAGTTCTCAAGGGATAGCAGTCTTTTGCTGAGTCAGACTCGAGGTTTCTGAATGACTGCCTTTGAGAGCTTTGTCAATCAGTTTTGTATCAACACCTGTGGACTTTTGCCTTCCTGTACTGACTCCTCAATCTTCCACATCAGACTAAAGCTGTCCTTTATAGGGGAAAAAAAACACCTCTGAATCCACTTACTTAAACAGCATTTCTTTTCTCCAAACGCTTTGGGGCTACAAATAAATCCTTTTCAGTAGCTGAAATCTGTTGCTGTTGTTCAACAAATCTTAGGCATGTATTGTGACTTTGCCTCCAACTTGCACATAAAGACTAGGGGAAAAGCAAACTAGGTGAGTTGGCTGTGCTGCATCTACTGATAGGCCACCCTCCTTCCTTGTGGAGGACCAAAAGCTCCCCCTGCAAACCTGTCACTTGTCCATTCACTTGTCATGTTTTACTAAGTTTGTGGCAAAAAGAGGTTACCTAAACACGATGTAGCTTCTAGCCTTGAGATGAATTCTTTTGCCCACAGAGTCTTTTAAAGCAAAGAAAACCCCTTGTGAAAGACTGACAGTTTGCTTTTCTTATTGGAGCTTACCCTTCCCTTTTGCAGAGACCTGCAGAGACAGGGAAAGGTTTAAAAATGTTTGTAGACTGCCACAAGAAGCAGTGTTAAAAATGTTTCTCAAAACTTTGAAACAACCGTAAAATGCTGTCATTGTATAATATAAAGCAGAGAGTCACAGTTAATACAGACAGATTTTCCAGAAGTGGTAGTGCATCAGTTGTTCATGTTCTCTGTTTAGTTGATGTGAGAACTGTCAGCTTGTCTTAAATTTTTCCTTTTTCTTAATATAAATGAGAAAAGAGTCACAGAAGGTATTGTTGCATTCATATTCATGTGTATCCTACCTAGAGGGCAGTAATTCATCCCAGAAAGACAAGTTATTTTTTATAGACTGTTTACTCAGTAATTGATGCTGTATTTTTAGAGAGTGAAAAACCTAACAAATGTGAAATTTACGAAAGTAATCAAAATTCATTTCATTTGGGCAATATACTTAGACATATTTTTCCAAATTCATTGAAATTAAGACGCATTCAAGGATTTTTTTATTATTACGTACATTAAAATATTAATCTCTCTAAGCAAGGATTAGTTTATCAAATAACATTCATGCTATATTGATATAATAGCTTTCATCCAAAGCAAACTATCACCTGTCTAGTGAGGGGAAGAAGAAAATGAGACAGAGTAAACCCCTGATGCAGGTAAAAATAGCACTTAGACCATTTTAGGTGATTAAGAGAGTATGAGAACCCATTTCCTGAGCTGAAGTCTGCCATGGGTGAAATAAAACTCTTACACGTGAACTATAGGTGCATCCTCAAAGATGTCAGATCACGCATAACAGGTGCTTCCAGATACCTGGTTCTCAGACAGTAGGAGCAAGTATTTATTCCAGCTTTGCAGGACAGAAGTCAGCGTAGATCACTGTTTAATTTAGAGGGCAATAAATAATGAAAATTTACTGATTCAAAAATCCTTAAGATTAGGGGGGAAATTAAGCCTTTTTTTCCTCCTGCACAAGTTTCTCTCCAGACAGGTTTTGTTCCTGTGGTCTTGAAAAGTGAATGTCTTCCATGTCTTTCTCTCTTCTGTCTCATAGTTTTGCTTATTTAACATAAAAGAATCTGAACTTCCCTTGTTCCTGTTGCCTCAGCTTTGGATCCACTAAGTGTTTTGTTTGTCCCCAAGGTATCAGTAATTTGCACGAAGGGACAAGTTTTTGGTTTCTCAGTGTATTGGTAAATGAAGCCAATGAGAGGACATGATTCACTAGAAGAAAGGGCCTTTGAATTCTCACAGAAATTAGTTTTCATCTTGAATTGCTTTTGGATTTTGCTGCTGCTCCTAAGGAATAATGTGGGAGCACCTAGAAAATATTTGGGTAGTGTCCAGTAAACGACCTCACTTTGGTTCCCTTTGTTCTGTGAAATGCCTCAGCCTGAAAACATCAGGAGTTGCTGTTGGGAGACACCCATCCAGATAAACACCTGCTTGTGGAAAGCAAAATTGACACAAGTGACTCCTACACCAACCATCCCTCAGTGCTTCTTAGAAATAAAGTTGTGTTTTGCAGCTGTTGGAAGTAATTTTGTGTGGAGCAAGGCTAACTGCAATGAGGTTCATCCATAATTTAAAATTCCTTGTATTATTTCAGTCATAAAGTCAGAATCAAAAAGAAGCAGCCTTTGGGTTAGGATTAGTGAGCATGAAAAGGAACAGAAATGAATCAGCTGGTAATATCAGGATAACATTAAAGCTTCCATTTCTTACTGAAGTTGTAAACATAGCTGTAACTTTTCACATTAATTGGAAATGTAGTTGGATTCTTTATTATTTAGATGCAGAATTTTAATTCTCCTTGCTCCAAAACAGCAATATGTAAGTTTGATTTTCTGTATTGTAATTTGATATAATGGACAATTTTTAAGGAATAAAATAGAATTGAGACAGGTTCTCTCATGGAACATATATCAGTTGATGAAAAAAAGAAAAATTGTGCATGGAAGCTTTGTGTGACCCACAAAAAGGACTAATTTATCTTTTTTTGTCATATCCTGTAAATGGCATATACTGAAAAAAAAATATTGTGGAGAGTTTCAGGATTGTTTTTTCTCTAAATTTTAGTTGTCCCATTCTGCCCCCCACCACCCCCTGAAAAATTGCTAGAATTTACCCTACTGTATGAAACACTAAAGCTAGAAAAAGTAAAGGAAGAAAAAAAAAACTTTAATTATTGAATTTTCTAGTCAATATACTGTCACATGATGAAGTTCTTAGAATATAAAGACATAACAGCAAAGTGGTGGAATATGCATTATGTTGATGTTCATATGCCTTCGTCTAATAGACACATAATTTCCATGCTATTTTTTCATGCAACTCAATTCAGAGTTTCGCATATTTTACATCAGGATAAATTGCCCAAAATAGTGATTTAAAGCCTTTACTAGCTATGATTTATTTTCCCTATATTTCATTTCAGTGGAATGATGTGCTGTAATGTGGCATTTAGCATCATCTAAAAGATCTGCTTTATCTGGGTTAGAGAAATAACATTTTCTGTATATGAACTTCAATGATTTTTTTTTTTTTTTTTGGCAGTAGCTTAAGTGTTAAAGCCTGAAAGGAATTAGAAAGCTGCAGTGAATGTGTTAAGACTGTTAATGAAGCCTCTGAATCTAAGGACAAAATTAGCTCTCACACCCACACTGCACAAAGTACAGCAACTGTCTGTTAGGATTGCATCATGACTTTTACCTGGGGACATGGGTATTATATTCACTTGAAATGATGAAATTGGGAAGACAGATGTCCCCAACGGATACTTTAAGGAGTTTGTACCTAGATAAATTACTTGACAGAAATCCCTGAAATTTGAACATGAAACCTGTGTTAAAATGCTTATTTAAGTGTGAGCAGTGGATAATGCATTCCATCATGCAATATCTGCTTTAAGTGTGTATGGGGATATAACCTGAGAAAGAGAACAAAGGAGCTTTTGACAGCAAGGCCTTGGAGCTACTTTTTTTTGTTGGAGGGAAAGATAGATCTGCATATGAGATTCTGATTCATCAGAATCAAGCTCTGGAGAACAGAAAAGCGGCAGCTTCTCGTTTTCTCCATTTCTGCGAGTGGGAAAGATGCCTGTGGCTGTAGTCATGGAGAAGGAGAATCTCTGAGCTCTAGAATATCCTGTTCTTCTCACCTCTCGTCCCACACAAGTTCCTTCTTTCAGGTGTAGCACAGCCATCAGGCCCAGGAGATCTGTGAAAAAGAAGACCGGCAGAGCTGCCATTCCCTTGAGAGCACTTTGCTGGTCCTATGCTGCTGATTTCATCTATTTCTTGATTTTATACAAATGGTTTGTGCAAGATTGTGACTGAACAGCAGTTGGCACGATCCTGCAACACAGGCTTGGAATAATACATGAGAAAACACTAAATGAGGACGTGGAGAGAACAGGAAGGGATAGGATCAGATTCGTACAGAAAGCACCAAAATCAAAATATTCCGGGTAGAGGTCGGTGATGGAAAATGTATACAGATATGCCAGTGGATGTAGCTGTCAGTATAAAAGCCCAAAGTGAAATTAGTAATTACAAGAGCGAAAAATTACAATTGCAATGTGTTTGTACCATACCTTCTCTGCAGTAAATGAACTGCTCTCTGTTCATCTACTTTACCCTGAAATGATCTGCAGATCAGATGTTTGCCAGCAACACAGTGTGGTGCTTGTTGTCCAGCAGAAGCTCTCAAGATTAGCAGAAATTATAAACTCATTTTCCCTTCTTTTAACAGAAAACTTGTTGGGAGTCTAAAGCAGGAAGTTATTGAGAACAGCTTTAGTATACATAAAAAAGGGCATATTTGTAGGCACTTAAAATTAAACAAGTAAGCTTGAAATATTCAGCTTTCAAGATTCAATATAATTTCTTCATAACAGGCTACTGAGTGTGCTGATGATGAGAAGAAAGCACTTCATAAAGAAGGGTTTGCATATTTCTTCGTGAAGAAATGTGTTGAATCCAGTAATACACAGAACTAAACTTGTCTGTATCACACCTCCTCACATATCTCTAACTTCCACAGTACTGGAAAACCCACTGGCTCCTTCCCCTTTGAAAAGGAAAACATGCTGCTTTCAATAAAGCTAGTTGTATTTCATGCCTGTTATTTTGTTAGTTCCTATAGAAAGAGTCTTATGTGTATCAGGATAGTATCAGACCTTTGCCTTATTAAAGTGAATATTATTAAAACTGCATAGCTCATCATGGTAAGAGTGGAGTTTTATATCTGATTCTTGTGGTGGTTCTTAGAGCCCTGTATGAAATTGCAATGTGTTTGGAGCTAGTGAATGCTGTCTATTTGCAGTCATCAAAATTCAGAGTAGTTTTGCATAGTGTATTAATAGGAGGACCTCGAAGTTTGGGAATTTAATAGGAAGAAGTTTAGAAATAAGGAGTTTAGGTCATGTGAGAATAGTAAAACTTTTATATTATTGAAGGAGTTAATGAATTTGATTGTTATCACTGCTTTGTAGTTGTAGTATCTTATAAACATGAAAATAAGGTGAAGTCAAAAATCTCCAGAGATCTGTTTTACAACCATGGGTTAAGGCATGAGCACACAAAAACTTAGACAAGTTACCAAATATGGGAGATCACTTGTCTGGGATACTGAAATAAATTTTAAGTAGGACTCTTTGACAAGGGAAATTGAGAAAAAGTGCTTATAATTAGAAAATTACTAAGTTAAAGTCCTGTAAAATAATTGGTAATTACAGATTAAAAGCAAGAAATTGAATAACTTGAAAATGCCTTTAACTACATGTAGAGTCACGCAGGAAGGTGCAGATATTCTTTATTTATTATTTACTCAGCAATTGCCATATATTTTGATTTTTGATATTTACTTTTATAATTTCTGTCATGAAGGCTGGATCTTGTTTATCTTGAAAATGGATTAGATTGGTCTTAACTTCATTTCTATAGAACTACATTGTCCTACAGCTTATTCTGAAATCCTGTCAGTGGTCATACAAATTAATTTCCTAGATAAACCTTTTGTTGCTTTCTCTGTAGAGCCTGAGGCTATACTTCTTGCAACTTTTTAGTCATCAGATCAGTACTTGGCAAGGCAGTGTCTACTGGAGCACTGTCTATCATTTCTAAAATATGAGAAGCTATGAAGGAAATGTAAAAACCCAGGAAAAAAGCAGATGCGGTACTAAAAATTATATAAGAATTCCCAAGGATATGATAGAACAAATATATAGCATATAGCTGTAAATTAATTTGGCAAATAAAGCTTACTATTTTTGTTCATTCAAAAACCTGCAAAACTTGGTGGAGGGGAATATGGAAGAATTCAGTGTAGTAATTTTGGATTTTTGCAAAAGGTTGGCTGTTGCTTTGCTAAGCCTAACTTGCAAAATTAATTCAAATTGGCTTGGAAAAGAGCACTGTCATGTGGATTAGAAGCTGGCTGAAACACTACAAACAAAGGGTGTCTTGAGGGTACCACAGGGATCACTGCTAGAACCAGTCATTTTTAATGTCTTTATTAATGATCTGGGAGAGGGTGTTAAACACCATGCTAATAAAATTTACGTGTAATACTAAACTGCGAGGAGATGGAAATACTTGGAATTTCAGAAAAAAGAAAAATATGCCAGGTCTGCAGAGAGATTAGAAACACTGCAGAAGTACCACAGTGAGCTTTGGCTTCAAGGAAGTGGAGTCCAATTAGACCCCACGAGGAGACTTTGGAAGATGGATAACATACTTAAAGAAAGTTGGAAGCAGTTAGGTAGGGGAGAAAAAAAAAAAAAGCTGTAAGGAAGAGGGATAAGCAACAGCAAAGCAAATGTGTATAAGAGGGGGGCAGAGGAGAGTGGTGGCAGCTGGAGCAGCCCTGGAGCCCCTGGGGCTGTGGGTTGGGCTCTCAGCAGCTAAGTTGGAAATTCTGAAGTTTGTTAGAGCAGGCAAGTGGTAAATGCTGCAGTGGGAAATAGCCATAAAATGACAGATTAGTTGTTTATGTCTTTTCTTCCTAATTTCTTTGGATCTGACACGATGTTCTAAAGGGCACATTGCATAAATATTGCAGCTATTAAATATGAGCATTTGAGCTAATGCTGAATGGTGATGGAGCTAAATGATTACTCCTAAAGTACCAATGGTAGAGTATTTGACAGAATCTTCAAGTAATAAATCCAATCACAAATAAAAGTGGAAAATACAATAGTATTGAATGCCCCTGGGAGTGAAACCAATTTTCTGCACAGAGCAGCAACTAAATCTTCAGATCTGAAGAATTTGATATTTCTGTAAGTGAAATATAAACACTTCTTGTATCGGAGTAAATGATGATGGTTACGTGATGTACTTAGTACTACATTCTTGAAGAAGTAGTCTGGCTTTCTTAATAAATAATTCAGATCACCTCAACAAGTAATAAACAACTTTTGGAAATCTTCGTTTGCAGTTTAAAAGTTTTCAAGTCTTTAAAATTATATTGTAAAAATATCCCCCCCCACTTCAATTGCGTTAGTGTGAGCAGGCAACTTTTGTTCTATTTTGCCACGTATTTCTAAGATTTGTATTTAGAATTGGAAACAAAAACCTAGTATTTTGTAGGCTTAACTATCATATAAGAACTTACCATATAAATTATTATATCTCCGTTGATAATTTGACTAATGATATTTTGATTTGAGACCTTTCTTTTTATTTAAATGCAATTCTGCTTTCTTTCCAGCTGGAATAGCTTGCACACGAAGTGACAGTGTGCTTTGCTTGATGGGAGCAGGTGCTTCTTGTTGGTTGTTTTCTTAGTTATGTTTAAGGAATGTTTTCTGGACTAGTTGCTTTTTTCTCACAGAACTCCACAAAAGTTTGAGCATTCTGGATTCTCCTTATTTTTAACCTTTTTTAATCAGAGAATCAACCTGTATGTATTAGGAATCTATCACGTAAATGTTTTAAAACTACTCATGCTCTTATTTCTGTTAGAAAGAGTCTTTCTAACAAGTTGTAGAGTTGCAGTAACAAGAATCTGTGTAATTATCTAGCGGTGTTGAGTGTGGTTTTCCAGCTTCCAACAGCTGATGAGAGGCAAGATTTGTTGTGGAAATGTGTGAGACAGATAGCCAATCTTCTTTGCCAGCTGTTTCTTCTTGCATGTTTGCTTCCAGTTGTCCCATGCTTTTTCTGGACATCACCTAAAAATCCACATTGTTGGAAAAGCATTTGCATTGATTTTGAAGCTCTTCATTCAGGAAGAGGCAGTGATAGCCTGGGAAAACTTTACTGCCTTAATTGTTAGTGGAACTAAAAGTGAAATATATTGGGAAATTGATCTGTTTGAACAATAACTATTTTTATTGTTTTAAAGCAGTTTATGTAGCATGAGATATGGCCTCAAAAAGAGTGCATGTCTTGTAGCTGTGTTGTTAATTGAGAAGGAGCTGGAAGTGTCTCTGTCACCTCTGATGGGATCTATATATGTAGCATCCATTGAGGCTTTTTGGAGTACAGGGATGTAATTCTGAGGATTGTGTTACCTATGCATTACTGTGAAATAGCCAACAGAACCTAGAGAAGAAAATGCCAGGAAAAAAAAAATATTAGTGACAACTCATTTATCAGTTCTTTGTAAAATAGTAGAATTTTCCACCTTGTATAAAACCCTGAGAATGAAGTCAGCTGCACTCATGAGTGGTGCTGGTTTTGGTTCCAGTGATCTGTTTAGTATTCTGCTGAACCCTGGGGCTGTCTGAGTGCTCTCTATCAATAACAAAGGTTCAGTTGTTTTATTTGCTTAGCAGTTTGCACCAGCTTTAGTCAGCACATTGAAATCTACATTTTGAGTGCTTTTTGAAACATTTGTGAAATAGATTTTTGCCTTCTGTTGATGATTAAGGTAACATGGTACAGTTCCAGACGGCAAGAAAATGCAATGGGTTTTATTTGTGATTAAGTAGATGGAAATCTGCATATATACTTTCCCCCCCATATTTTTAAACTTCAAACTGTAAGGCTACTTGGTCTATGGGCATATTTATTCCACTGTAGTACCTGTATAAGCAAATAAAAAGCTGGGCGTGAAATTAGATTTTGATCAGAATATGGAGTTCTGGTTATGTATTTTTTATGTGCGCAGTAGTATTATAGATTTACAATATTGGAGGGGACAAATATAATATGCATCCTAATTTCCAAAGACTGAAGTATATCTTTGTCACACCTGTAAACATAAACCGAGTTTATGAAGTGAAGTTTGTAAACAGCTCAAACCTGCAAAGTCACTTTGCAAGTCTTTTGCAAGTTTTTAATCTTTTAAAGGTTTTAAATTATTAGCTATCTAATCCTTTCAAAATCTCATTGTGGAAAGCAGTGAGTACAGTCACACTGTTGAGCTCCAGGCAGCCCAAGTGAGGTTCCACCACAGCTCCCAGGAACTTGCCTGATTCTGGAATTAAGCCCCGAGTCAGAGCTGGTCTAGGCTCACTTTGGACAGCATGGTTATGAGGAGATTGCCTGGTTTTGAAGCTTGCCTGACTCTGGATTCAAGCCTGTGCTCCGACTGAGAGTTGGTCTAGGGCCCACTTTGGTGCCGAGGAGAACCAGAGGTTCTCATGGATGGCAAAGACGGTGGAGCATCCTCCAGTGAGCACCACAAGCTCTCTCTCTCTCCTGGGGCCTCGTCCTGGCTGGATGGTACCCAGAACAGATCAGAGACAGCCAGAGAAATGCAGGGTCTTTATTCCTGTTCTAGTGGAGGGGCTTTTTTTAATCCAAATGTTTAAGCAAGGAAGTAATCATTAGAATGTTCTGCTTGTTAACAGCAGCGACTGCTCTTTCTTGATGACTCTGCGTTGCTTATACTTCTTGATATGCTCTAGAAGTATGATTTGGTATTAATGAAAAGGCACTTGGCAGAATCAATTAACACTGATGTTTGTTTGATTAATTTTTGTTGCTCTTTGTTGTTCCACCAGTTATTTGCTGAATGTGCTTGATTAACCTGTTCTTTGTTTCCATTTGCAGTGGTAAAATCTTCTGAAGAGTTTGTTGAAACTTTTCGTTTTGATACATAAAGCTAATAAAACTAGGAAGAGGCATTGTGCAAGATCTCTTCAGGAAACTCTCTGCAGTGCTGTAGTACAGGTTTGAACAAAACAGGTTAAGCCATCAGATTTTGCATTTAATTCACCAAGGAGTGTGCTAGACATTGGTGGCTGTCTGGAGAACTGGTGATAAAAATAGGATGATATTGCAACTGATGTGCCAGATAGAATAAAACATGGGAAAACCAAGACTGACATCTCTAGAAGAGAATGTGGGTTATCTAGTTTATCACTGGAAAAGATGCCATCTGTTTTCACTTCTCCCTGCAGAGGGGTGGGAACATTGTACTTGTGGGTTGGATTTTTATAGTTCTTTATCTGTGAAAAGCATTTTTCCCTCCCTTATTTATTTATTTATATATTACATGAGGTGACATTAAGCCCCAAAAAGGGAAGAGGGAAGAAAAAAAAAATATGGACAATTTCTTTAGCTGAAATTGGTAATAGAACCCTGGTTTGATAATTTCTGTAATGTGAAGATTTGTACTGTGGGCACACAGGTGCCAGAATGGTTTTGTATTTAGGGGGATTTAGGGAATGTCTACGACTTATCCATTGTGTGCAAGGTGTGTTATTGCTTAGAACAGGTTTTCATGGGTTTTGTTGTTTGATAGCATTTGCTAGTCATTTCCCACGGTTGAAAGAACTGTGTAGCACAAAAGCACTTCATATTATATCCTTTAATTGACTATATATAGTCAACAATTTACCACACGTTGTTTGAAAGGGACTGTGTAATCTCAGCTAAGAGTGTTGCTTATAGGATGAAGCTCCTGCACAAGTTGCTTTCTCAAACAAAAAAATGTAATCGGTTTTAAATATCTACAACAAATTTTGTGAAATTATGCGATGTTGTGCTCACTCTGTTATAACAGCAACTTATTTAAACGAGTGGGATATTTGAATGTCGATAACACCTCATGGGGAATTTTATTGCAAAATAGTTGAGAACATAGAGGGTAAGTAATATTTCAAAATAACAATTAAGATATTGACGAGAAACGATGGCTACGTTTGAAAAACAATCTAAGTTATCCACATGGGTAACTTGTAGACAGCCCTGTTATCCATAGGATGCTCAGGCTATAGTTTATGTGGAAAGGACTGGGAACGTTCTTTTTCTATTCTTCAACCTGTTTGCTACGTCCTGGATGCTGCTGGGGGGTACCAAGGAGCACCAGTGCTGTCCCACCGTCCCTCCAGGTTCTGGAGGAGAGAGCTGTGCCGTACCAGAGGTGCAGCTCCAGAGGGGGTGAGCAAACAGCAGGAGAACAGAATGTCTGAAATACTTCAAGGCTTGAAATAATGAAATGCAACAGGACTGAAGTTGGTGGAGAACTAGGCCAAGCCCAGCATTTTGTGCTTCGTTCACTTTACAGGGCTGTTCTCTTCTTTTTATGGGGGTAGGTGGCTAGAAAGCAAAAGGTAATGTGTTCAAAATTAAAAAGGGTGAGTTTATATAAGACATTAAATTGTTCATTGTGAGGGTGGTGATGCCCTGGAATAGGTTGCCCAGAAAAGTTGCGGGTGCCCCGTCCCTCAAGGTATTCAGGCCGGTTTGCATGGAGATCTGAGCAGCAGATCTGGTCTAGTAGAAGGTGTCCCTGCCCATGGAAGGGGTGAGGGTTTGGAACTGGAAGATGTTTAAGGTCCCTTCCAGCCCAAACCATTCAGTGATTCTATGACTTGTGTCCTGTTTGGATGATGGCAGCTCTCTAGCCCTTGGTGGTCAGTACCAGCATAATTTTGTAAGCAGTGCACTGTAAATAGGAAGAGATTTTTTTTTTTTTTTTCCCTTCAGACCTTTGTTTCATTGATTCCATTGGTCCTATCATGCCACAACAGGCAGCTCCATAAATTTATGTCTGCTTCTCTCATGTTTGTCTTGGAATAAGATAAATAATACTCTAAACCCTAGATGGGAAATTATTCATTACTGCTTGCCACCTCCAGCAGCCTTTGGTAGGAGTGTCATGTTGCCTTCTCCATCCACTGTAACCCTCCTTGTTGCTGCATTCAGTAACAACAGGTTCACCAGTGACTTTTTCCCTCTGTCATGCTCAGCAGCAGAGCAATTAATGCTGACTTTTAAATCGTTATCATTTTGCATTTTCATTAGCACCTGCTTTGCAAACAGGATCAGTTCACACCTCGGAGTGGCTGTGTCAGCCTGTCTGCAGCCCTCTGCAGGCACCACTGCAAACCAAACCCGGTGATTATTGTTGTCCCTGGCCTACAGACTGGAGAATTTGGGCTTGGTGCAGCTGAGATTGTGCACTGGAGCTATGAAGGAACCTCAACCAGAAAGGATGATTAAGCAGGGGTTTTCTGCAGCTGCGTAATTGCTTTGTGCAGCAAGTCAGGACTGTGCTGCAGTAATAAATTGTAATGTTGTCCACGCCTTTTAAAATGTTATCTTTGCTTTTGCATGCGAGAAAATAACAAATAAGATGTATTCCAATTTGCAGGTAATCCAGCTAATTTAATTCGAGTTTGCATACATCACATTTTAGTTGAATTTATCACCGCTACCAAAATCACCTCTTAGGCCAAGTCTGAATAATTCTGACTAATTTTGGCACTGGCACAAGCAATGCTTTTATTTGCATTTGGTTTTGTCACCACATCTAACTTCTCAATCTTTAAAAAAAAAAAAAAAATATTCAGTATTTTTTCAATATTTCTGTAGCTTATAGAATCAATCATGGACTCACAATAAACCCTATTTTCGTAGAACTGTTGTTTTTAGGATATTTGGGTGCAGTTCAATAACAGAATGTTAAAAGCAAAACCTCATAATGTTCCATTTTTTCGGGTAGTCCTACTGACCACTTCTGTGATATTTTTCTTCTCTAAAAGTTAATTTTACCCTTTTATTTTAATTGAGTTTTAACTATTTAACAAATGATTTCTCAGCTCTTATTACTGAAAGTTCCATTCAAAGCTTTTGCTTCAGTCTCGAAGTTAATGAGCTTCAGAAAGAACTGAATTTAAATGTGAAATGACATTTCTTAAACCATCACTGTTCAGTTTTCACTGAAGAACCAAACACTGGAAAAGTAAAATTTGCGGAATTTTCATCTGTAATTTAAAGCTGAATCTATATCTTAATGTTGTTTTGTGGCATTTAATCATCAAAGCTAATGTCTGTGCGTTTCCCTTGGCAAACTGTATCAGAACCACCAACAGGGACTTCAGTCTAAGCATGCAGGAAATGTTTCTGATGAGAGGGGCAAAAATAGGGCTTTGTGTGTTGGGTTTGGTTGTATGTGGGTTTTATGTTTCTTTTCCCCTGTACATGTCATTACTCTTTTCTGTCCCAGTAATAATTTCAGGTACTTAGTAAAAATTGGTCTGTTGTTGGGTTAGAATGACCTTTTCCCATAGCAAGGGAACCTCAAACATTTGTTGGAATGAAAGAAATACTATATATATATATATGTGTGTGTGTGTGTATATATGTGTATATATATGTATATATATATTAGGTGGAAAAAAAAAATAAAAACCCCCAAATTGAAATGTAAGCCTTTCCAAGTGGATTAATTATTGCCTTGAAAAATGAAAGCAAATGCGAGGTTTTTTTGTGTAAATGCTCAGCATTGTGTGGTAACAAGTAATGATCATTTCTACAGGTCAGTAGCATGGGTAGGCTTATCACTGTGTAGATGTAAATGTGTCATGTCTTATCTTTCTCCTGTACTTGTGCCAATTCTTATGTCTCTCTTAAAAACTAAATTAGACAATAACCCATCTTACTTTTTTGGGCTTAAAAGAAGCTCTGACCTTTCTTCTTGTCTCCTTAGTATCTCATGTTCATGTTTATAAAAACATGAGATTTTTGTTTGAGTAATTTGAGTAATTCTTGAAGTAGTTAATGGATTTAGCAACTCTGCTTCAAACTGACTGCCTATTTTCCAGTGACTTCTGTTAACTTTTTCCCCTTTGAAGGGGAAACACAAACTTTTTTTCCTCCCTTGGCAAAGACTAGTAAGAAATCCTAGGTGCTAGTGTGGTTTTTTTTTTTTTTTTTTGGGTTTTTTTTTTTTTTTTTGGAGGGGTGGGTGTCATTAGTTTTAATGAAAGTAATATCTGTTTGAGGTCTCCTGCCCTACTGTGGTCTCCAGGTTTTCCCAAAAGTTGGCAGACCTCTCTCTTGCCAAAGATAAGCTCATTTATGAAATTGATTGTCAATTTGCTTGTTTTGTCACACTTATTTAAGAAAAAGCCTCATCTTTTTAAGAACTGTCTATTTTGTGGGTGAGGGTCAAATCAAATTTCTACTCTGGAGGTAAAATCATCAATACATCTATAGCTTAAACTTTGTTCAGCTGCAATGCAAGGAACCCAGAAGCGTGAAAGAAAAGAACCTTCTTTTTGCCCTCCTGTTGTTACTAAAACTTTGTTCCTCTATCTACTCACTACACTGATTCAGATGCTGAATATAGGGTATCTTCCTTCACACTAAGAAATAAACAATTAATTTTTTTTGCAGTTCATATAGTGACTCTGTCACTGAGTAATTGAATCTGAATTATTCATATGCCAGCTAGTGACATGAAGTGTGTTACAGGTTTTCCAAGTATATATGAAATATTTTTTTCCAAGCTGTATTGTATTAATTTGTGGTGGAGGTAACAAGTTCAATTTGCCTCACTGAGAAAGCAAACCAGAAAGTTAATTCCATTTTCAGTTAGCATGTGAAATCAGCAGAATAATAAAACATGGGAAGGAGAAGCAAATCTAAAATCTTGATTCAAAACTAGAGGACATAATTGAGGGAGCACAACTTCGGGGTCACACAGATAGAGAAAGCATATATCTGATAAAATGTGTGGCATGTAATGGGGGAAAATAAAATGTGAGGGATCTTGGGCATGGCACTTGGTGCCCCTGGTGTTGGGGTTGAAGTGTTGGGGCACTTGGAGCAGTGACAGCAGCCCTGCCCATCCGTGTGGCTGCTGGGCCACGTGTGTGGTGGCCAAGGGATGCTGAAGCAACACTTGCCAGTGCAGGGCTGTGATTAACACAAGCCAAGGGCTGAAGCCTGAGAAAGAAATTGCCTTGTCCAGAGTTAAGTGCCAGCAATTCCAGTTTGGGGGCAACTGGTGTAGTTAAATGTTATTGCAAATACCAGGTATAAGCTGCATTGTTGTTGCTCAGAAATCCTCATTTTCTCCTTAATAAGATCTTATAGGAGTTTTTAAAGACTCATCCCTTTCATAGAAGACAAAACACAGCTTTGTTGATCCTAGGATTTTTGTTGTCTTAGTTTATTGGACAAAGTGAAAGAAAGGGATAGCTAACAGTGAGCAAAAGTGAAATGGACTTTGTGAAGTAACAGAATTGGTGAAGTACACTGAACATGGGGAAAAAAGGAATCTCAGTCAAAACCAGTGAAAGTCTGACAAAGAATCAATGCATGTGCAAACTAATTCAAGGACTAAATGGATCTGGATAGAACGATCCATTATTTTGACTAAAGAACAGGACAGATTGCTCCAGCTCCTGCTGTTGGGGACCTGTAGACAAATATTTTGGAAGGCCTGTAAGGCCAGCTCTAAGAGCAAATGATAATTTATATCCAAATTGTTTCTCCTTCAGGTTTCTCTCTTTAAAAATGCTGGTAAGAAAAGTTAATTTAAGCTGTACTAAGATCTCTTTCACAATGATTAAAGAAGAGAAATTCCCAGTGAAGAACCTCTGGTCAAAAATTGAGAGCTTTAAGTGAGGTTTCACACTCATATCTGAGAAGATGTTTGCTTTCAGTAAGTGGGTAGCAAGCTATTAGGACAGGTACTTATTTAAGAAGCAGACAGTTTGAAACATTCTAAAATGGAGGAAATAACTGATTTAATCATGGATAAAATCTAGAATGTAAATTGTTGCAAGACTTTGTTAATTTTTCTTCCCGTTAATGGTGTGTGAACCTGAAACTTTACAAATGTTGCTGTTTTCCTGTCCTTGGAGGCAGGTGGATATTTAACAGAAGTAAGAAATTAAGCAAACCAAACTCATTCAGTACTGGATTGAATGCTTTTGTGCCTGTCTGTTCAGCAGCAGCTGAAGTGAAACAAATGAAGTGTTTCTGGTCACACTCAGTTTGTCAACCATAACAAACTTGCATTTCAAGTAAAATAAAGCTGGCACCAGAACACTGTAAGCCAGGATGGTGCTTGTCTTCAGCTCCATGACATTAATTCTAGTTCAGAAGCACTGTCAGTTAACAGGTCCTTAAAATAACCTCTTTGCTTGTGTCTTTGAGTAGATAAAACTGCATCTGCTTATTAGTTTCAGCACAACAAACCAAGCAAAAGCTCAGCCAGAATTTGTTTTGGTGGCTAGCTGTGAAATACTTTGACTGTATTCTGCCTTCCCTCCACCGTGAGCACTGCTGGGAGCTGAGGCATCTTGATTGCAAAACTCCTGAGAGGGTATCAGAGGTCAGGTAGACCATCACAATTCAAGGGAATTAGAATTTAAGAGGTAATAATTTTTGTAACTGCACAGACCATTTATTTGGTTTGTCAATGGCTCTATGAGTTGTACTAGGTATTTAAACTATCCTAGAAATTGAATGTGATTGACTTGACCTTATTCTGCCCGGTGGTGTAAGTAGAACTTTAGTTCTGTGCCTTGACAGGTGGTGACTGATGGGACATTGCAAGCTTGTCTAAGTACAAGCAATCTGCCCATAATACTCGAGGCAAAGTAATTGGCATTTCCCTCTGTCTGTGCAGTCCTGTGACTGCTGGCCCCAAGGATCCATCAGCGCGAACACAATTTTGTGAATGCCTGGAATCTTTTCTGCCCAAAGTGGTTTTAGCCAGCATGCAAATAATGCGAATAAATGCAAATGTGAACCACTCAAGAAAGGAAGCCTCACCTCACCTTTTTTTTTCCTATCCATTTCTTTTTATGCCTATGTTTATGCTGTTATGTATCCATATGTTACCATTCCTTCATTCTTTTAGATTTTGAAGGCTTTAAATTTGGCAGGACAACTTCATGCACAAATTGCAAAACCAGTATGACCTGAACTAATAAATCTTCCATGAGCTGGGCTCGCTTTCTTATTTAGTTGTAAGAAACCTACTCAAAATATGCCCTTTTTGTGTGTGTGTGTGTGTTGTGCTAAATGTAAGCCTTTGATCAGACAGTACATGAATAAGGAATGTTGTTTCTCTGAATTAAGTGGAAATGAGGCCTAAGGCAGCCTGCTGTTAGGATCATAAGTACTAAATAAAATATAAACTAGCTAAACTTTGCAACCTTCCAAGGACAGGCATAAGTTCATATATTGAAAGAAATCTTATATAATTAAGAGATTTGTCTTGCATACATGTAATGTCTGCATAGTTAACAGTTTTAAATATGATTGAAATTGAGAAGTGCTGCAGTCTTAGAATATTAGATTATTTTTTAAATTTACTTCTTCCCTATTAGCAGGTTTTTTTTAAATATCATGATTTTCATTTACGCTTTTATTTTGCTCACCTTAAAAAAATGCTTTGTAGTTCTACTTGTTTTTTCCTTCTTGGCAGCCTGAAGACACACACAAAATAAATCTTTATTCAGTATTATGTCTTTTACATTCTTTTTTCTTTTATTTCCTGTGGCTTGCTACTCCAGTAAATTGCAATAGAGATGTGTCTTGAAAATGTGGTGACCAAAAAGTAAATTGACAATTTAGCAATATTTTTTTTTGCGTTCTTGAAATAATACTTGAAGCCGTTATGATTTTCAGCCTTCATTGGCTATTGAGGTACCACTTGTAGTGTTCTCTTTGAATCCAGCTGAAACTTGTCTGAAGCAGTCAGAAATGGTCAGATCTGGTTGAAACTGGTTTCAACCAGACAGAACCAGTTTGTTCCAAGCTGAACTGGTTTCATCCTGTTTAAAACAGTCTGAACCAATTTGAACTTGTTGATGCTGGTCCAAACCAGTTGGGTCTGGTTGAAACTGTTCAGTTTTTTGTTACTGTTTCCCCCAGGGAAGGGAGATGTAGTTCTTGGTCACTTTTACTAATGCATGCCTCTTAAGTAAGCTGTTCTGGAGAGCAGCCATTAGCTTTCCCTTCTAATTCGTTAATTTGTAGGGTCAAAAGAATAAAGATGCAAATTAGGCTTCTGTGCAAGTTTATCTCAAGCCACAACTTTGCATCTTAACTTTAGGGCATCTTTAAGGGAAGGGTACGTGTCAAGCACCCTGTGTTAGTGTGGCCTAATGAAACACACTGTATATGCAAAACCAGCATTTGTTCTTAATCTCATTCAAGTCTTAAATCAACTCAGGCGACTATATATCTTGGTATAATGGCATTAATTCTTATAGACCAAATTGTGCAACAATTACAAGTCGTTCACAATAATGGGACAATCAGAACTGATAGACTCAAGCATTCTATATGTAGTCCTTCCTCTAGTGTTAACCTTAGCTTTCATAAAAAGTCTTGGCACCTATATTGATGATGGTAATTCAGTCGAGAACTGTATGGAGTTATGGGGATTGGTCAGCACCACACCTTCTACACCAGAAATTATTGCTATTGATCATTCTTTCTCCTCTTGGTTGGGAAGAGTGGGGTGTTGACTTAGTGTTTCTTCCTCTGCAGTTGGAAGCTGCTTTGGTTCATTTTTGTCATTTGGCAAACACAGTTTATTAACTTGTTTATTGACTTGTAAAACCATTTATTTTTTTCTTCAGCTCACAAACCTCTGCTCCCCTAGTGGCTGTAATTGACCATTTCTGTTTTTTGTTTGTAGCCCTGGCAGCTTTGCCATCATCCTGTGCTCCCTCTCTCATGGCCTTTGCTGTCATCTGATGTTTCTACTTTTGGGAAACCTGTGCTTAAATCTCCTGTTTTTTTTCAAGGTGTGGTTTTCTCATAACCTGAATAAGGTCACAAACTAATCACATGTACATCTTTTGTTCTAGCACCATGCTCCTTTTCCTATCCCCTTTTAATATAATGATCTGTTAGAAGACACTCATCTATAAAGTAATCTAAAGCCTTGAAACTATTCTTGCTGACATTGCTCAAGCCATGCTGTTGTTAAAGGGAATGCACTTGAACCACACCTTTAATCTGGTCTCACAGATGTCTTCTCTGGTGTTTAGCATGGCAGAAAAAGCAAGTGTGAAGACAGAAAGCACGGGAATATGGGAAGGACTCCTGACAGTCACAGGAAACTGTCAGCAAGAGGAAAGCAGGGTTGGAAGATCTTTTGCTAAGAAAAGCATAGAAGCTCTGAGATGACTTTGAGATGCACTGATTTATAGGAAGACTATGAACAGTGAGAAGTGAACTATAACAGGAAGAAATGCCATGCTAAAATAATTTGTTTTTTGTTTCTCTTAGTGGCAAAGGGATAATTCTGTGTGTGTGGTTGTGTTTTGTTCTTTATCTAGGTCCACATATTCCTTCATGCTACTAGGTAAAGCTGTAGGTGTTTTCTTTGGCGCTGAATCTAAAGTAGATGTGGAACAGAAGTTCTTGTGTTAGAAGTAAGGTCAACACTGGTCTTGGAGGCCTAAAACAATTTCACTTTTGGGCTGCTTTCCTGTCGAATATTAATAGGCAGATGTCACAGCCAGGAAATATGCCAAGAGGCTCAGGGATTGAACAGGGGGACAGCTAAATATAGTAATCTTGCACACTGTGAGACAGCTTTGGAGTTGGAGGCATTGTAGCTTCAGACGTTTTATCTTCAGACCAAATTATGGGTGTACAACTTGAACTAAGTAGCCTTGCTGGCAGCAGGGCTTGCTGGCTTCTCAGAGCACTGGAAGATGGCATCGTGCCTGTGGCCTGACCATTCCTGCAGAACTTGTGTGGGAGTTGAACTGGAATTGGCAGGAAGGCACACACTCAGTGCCTGCAACCCACAGAAACTTAAGCAACTGTGTGTATAAGACATTGCACAGGGACAGCTCATCCATCTGCTCTTTGTGCTAAAAGTTATTAAGAGAAAAAGGAAACAAAGGTCTTGTTTGGTTCTCCTCATGGCTGTTCTTCCAGCTTGTGCAGGTTTAGGCAGACATGGCTGCCACAGTGCAGTTGAGCTGAGTCTTCAACCAACATAAGCTTCATTTGTGATCAAGGAGCCTTTAAATGTGTTCGGGGTATTTGTTTTTGCTGATGAATGGATTTGGTGCTGGTAAATTGATTTTTAACCTGCAGATTGAGATGCAGACTGAGCTCTGGGTATGGGGAGCCCAAGACGAAAGGCTTGAAGATGGGCATAAAGATGGGTGTCACCAGCCAGGTGGATGGACAGAGCAGGAGGGGGGAGTTAGGAAGAAGAGTGAGACCTTGACATGCTTGGACTATGAGGGGAAAAAGCCCAGGGATTCCTTTGGGATCTCTCCTCGGAGGAACCAGCTCAGGCTGTTTCTCTCTCACTGCAACTTTATGGAATGAGATGTTGAAGGCTGTCTTTTGGGAAACCTGGGATCAAACTGGCGAGGAAATCTGGCCTGACTGTGTGAGTGGGGAATCCAATGGGAACCCACCGGGTCATTGGGACCACCGAAGGGAAGGGGCTTTGGTCCCAGCAGTGAAAATCTGTGCTATTTGGGAGTGTGGCTGTCTGAGAGTCTTGTGAATAGTCATGCGAATAGTCACACTGGGGAATTTTTCTTTACAGTTTACTTGTTTGGGCTTTTTTTGTTTGCTTGTTTGCTAGGGTTTGTGGGTTTTTTTTTGTTTTGTTTTGTTCTCAAAAGCAGAAAGATTTCCAGCATTTTTCAATGTATGTATATTCTGAAAGTTTTTTCTTAAATCTGCTCTTAGATCAAAATTTGAAATGTGTGTGTCAAGTGACTCACTTTGAACAGCCTGGCTTGTGGCTTTCCCTGTGGGACAGAACCACTTGAACCATTTCTCTCCACTCGCTCCTTTGAACCACAGTAACGCCAGTCACTATGGGTCACAGTATTAAGACCTAACATTATAATTGTCTTTGCATGTGGTGTGATTCTAACTAAGTCACAAGTAATGTTGGGCATGTACTTGAATATTTTTCTGAGTAAATAACAAAATGTAAGAATGTCTGAAGGACATGTAAGGAATTCTGTAAAATCTTTAAATTCTTCCACATTTTTTTTCCTCTTCCTTTTTTCAGAAAATTTGATTAGCTGATATTAAATGGGACTCAGTATTATTTTTTTGTGCTCACTCAGTATCTTTCAGGCAAAGGTTTTAAAGTGCATCACACATTTGTGTCAGAACCCATGATTGAAACTCAAACTTCCTGGCACATTTAGCATCTAACAAGTTTCAAGTGGATGAATGTGGGTAGGTCAATACACATGTATTAAGCTCTGTAGAACAAAACAGAACTGAGGTGAGTATTTACATTTACACTTTTAGGAGAAGGTTCCAAATTTGTTTTTATTTTCTCAGATATTGTGTAGCAGCCACTGAGAACAGGAGAAGCAATTTAATATGATTAACCTGTCATTGTATTAATAATATATGGTTCAAGGTTAAGATGGCAGCAAGACTCATCGGTTTTGTTTCAAACTCAAGACTTCCTGGCAAGTGAGGATTTAGTAAGTTTTAATTCCATCACACATGCTGAGGTTAAGCTCTGTTGGAAGAATTTTACCCCTGAAATTTTTAGTCAAAGCTTAATCATTCGATTAACTTCCTGAAACTAGAGGATTGACCTCAAATCCTCATCCTTAATAAGAACTTTGCAGTAGATAAGATTCAGTAGAAAGCACTTCTCTATCTCCAGAAAGGCTTTTCTTTACATTTTTTAATGAAACGGGAAGGATGCAGTTACCCTTCCATTATCAAATCAACCTTCACTGAAATTCAAACTTCATGACTAGCACCACTGAAATTGCCGTCCACTTGTTATTTGACTTTTCAGACTTCTTACTGCTTCTCAGTGTGAAAATATAATTACTTGTTTACCAAGTTAATGCTGCCTACCTCGGTTCAGTTAAAAGGATGCAGCATATACACTGCTCTTAGTCACCAGTTTCTTGTTGAGACTGAAAAATTGCTCTAAAGGTTCTTATGGTGCCCTACAATATTCATCATGACTAAGAACTGGGATGCTTTTTGTGGGGGGGGGGGGGGGGGGGTAAAACAACAAAACTATTGCGCACCTTTAAAAAATGTGTCAGAATAGATATTTGCCTGTATTTTGTGTTGCTGTTTCCTCAGCTGAGCCGATTCTGCAGGGTCAGATGAGGCTTTATTCAACTGGAGTTTTTTTCAGATTTGCTGGCATGCCTGGCGATGCTCCTTCAGATGGAGACTTGCAGAGTAGAACATTGGTGTTTTCAGTCAAGTAGTTTTGTAGTATTACCTAGATTTCCCCTCTCAGTAATCCTTGTTGTTTTCAGTTTGTTTTTTTTTTGGTTTTTGTTCAGAATATTCTTGCTATTTTACCTGAAGTTAAAACTTACTCTTAAAAGCGCTTAGTTTAAAATTTGTTTTAAGTGCACTTTTGTTCTCTTGTTTCTTCTCTCTATAAAACTTTTACTGATTCTTTCAGGTTTGATGATCTGTTACTTGTAAAATGCAGAAAGGGGGAGAGCAAGATCTCTCCTTTGTTTACTTATCCTTGTTTGGAGTTAAACTGGCAGCTTTTTTTCATGCCATCCTTTGCAATGTGATATAACATTTGCAATGATCAAAAATCCCTAACTGTTAGGTACTTTGATTCCACTTAATTACAGTGAGGTTTGTATTCCTAAATCATGTAGTACAGATTGCCGTATTCCCAGGCATTAACCCCAAGCAGTCAGCGTACTTTAAGAAACATCTACTGGGCAAGAAATTGGACTTTTTCCAGCCAATTACCAAATGCTAATTAGAAGGTAAAGTAGGTCAAATGAGAATGAATAACTTCTCTTGCTTGTCTTTGCTCAAGTTCTCTGAGAGGGCTCAAAGGCAAGGCTTGGGCAGTGCTGCAGCTACCACAGGCAGATGTTTTATGTGCCCTGGCTCATTTCACTGAAGTTCCTCTACACCTTGTGCTGTCTATCACTAGGGCTTCTCTAATTTTTGTGTGATTGATAATTCTTCCCAGGGTCCCTTAATTCACACTTCCTTTTAGTGTGGTACTGGTAATTCTATAGATCATTCCTAAATGCCTCCCAAAAGTCAAGCCTGACTGGAATTGATATGGGAAACCAAATTTAGGGAAAATAATATCTAAACTTATGTGGTAACAGATGAGACAAGGAATTCACTTCTGTGGTCTGTGTACGTTTTTAAGAAAAATCTTCTTGGTACATCCAGTGAATGATATTCAACAGTACAATTTGAACAGTAAAATTTCCTCAGTATTATACACCAATACTGAGGTTACTATAGAATTTAGGCTATTTAAAACATTTTTATGTTTGCAGGTAGTCCAGTTGTACAGAAATATTTGAATTTCACTCAGCTGTATTTATGGAGTGAAGGAGTGCAGAAGGCATCAGTTCTGTAAGCAGCAGAAGTTTTCAAGGTGTTGTCCAAAAAGTGTGATAAAAAATAAGAATATATTTGTAAGCTTTGGCTTAGCTTTCAGTGTCTGGGTTTTATTTTCAATAATACTAAGGTTGTTTTCTGCTACTTGCTGCCTATGTAATGCCATCAATAAATTACACAATTTCTACAGCATTTTCCCACTTTTACTTATGATAACTTTACACTCCTCAGAGAGACCAAGACCTGTTCCTTCCAGAAGGAGCACAAAAATGTAGATTCTTCTTTTCTCTTCTGCTGTTCTTAAATCTTCATCTTGTGAATTTCTTTTTGGCAGTTGTGTGTGTGGTTTTTTTGTTTTTTGGTTTTTTTTTTAATTTTGGTTTTGTTTGTTTGTTTTTTTCTTTTAACATTTTAAATGTAGTAGTTCTACCAAATAAAATTTAATCAACTTTATAGCAATATTCAAAAAGAATGGTTTTGAAGGAAAAATGAAACAGACAAGAATCTGTTAAGTTTCAAAAATGAGACTTCAATTTTTTTTTTAAGAGAAAGAATGGCATCTGCTAGGTGCCTGAAGTTGGGAAGAAATCTTCCCTTGAATCTTTCTTATATCTTGTGAAACACCTTATGTCAATGTCACAGATGGAGTGTCCTATTAGGCTACTTATACTGTAATTTTTATGTTTTATCTATAAAGGAAAACTCTAAAGGAATCATGGCAGGAGGAAAAAAAAAGCACATCTTGAAATAGAATGAGCTCATCAGTGACAATGCCTTTAATAAGATTAGAAATATGCATAAATATCTTCCTGGGTGAACTCCATGGTATGTTGAAAAATGTAAAAATCCTATTGAAATCCTTCCTGCACAGACAGTACGAGGGTTTTTTTGTTTGTTTTTTTTTGGGTTTTTTATTTTATTATTTAGTTCTTGGCATTTTATTTCTTTGCTTGGTACTGTTGAAATGACTCTAATTTTTAATTTGAACACTTTTTAAAGGGTAGTATTTTGAAGCATGTTATTTTGTTAAAGTAGGTGGGGAAATTGGTCTTCCTACAAGTTCTGTCACAACAAAATGATGGGTTTTTTACACCTGGAAGTCTAAAAGCAAGGACTGAAGCTTTCTGCTTTTATGATGAAAGGCAAATGAGTCGTTATTCTAATTATACATTTAAAATACCAATAGAAATACTCAGTAGCAATAAACATCTCGTTTTAAATTTCTGGTTCTATCGATTGTATCTCATATGATAACCCATTAACTGATTGCTGTTGATCAGCAAAATGAAGTGAGATTATATTTATTGCTTTTCACTGACAGCTTTTATAATAGATTATTACAGTAAAGTTGAAAGACATAAAAGAGTAATTGCTGCTTCATTTATGTTAATTATTCATTATTTTTAATGTCAAACTCTTAAAATATATATGGAATAAATTAAATCAGTTTATTATTGTACAATTAAAATGCAACAGTAATTTGCTTGTTTGAGGTGTTGAAAACAACTGATTTTTTTTTTTTTTTTTTTTTGTATATTTGCTTCCTACAGTTCACATTACAGGGTAGTTTAACTTTTCCCTGTCTCAGGAGGCAAATACTGAGAATGATAATGCAGCTGCTGTGCATGTGTGTAATTGTTGACCTTGGTGACACTTTAGTTTTGCATGGACAATCCCGGTTTAGAAGGTCAGTGTGTTAATTTCCAATACGGACAGAACATAAACTTACTCTGAGCTTTCTCAACTACTTTATTAGCAGGCTGATTTGTGGAAGAGGCTCTGTTGCCTTCATGGATCAATTTTTCTGTTTTTCTCAGTCTAGTTTATGTGCCATCGCTGTCGTTACAGTCTGCAGAGATCCTTATGTTACCCTCACCTCTGTCACCTGAATGTCACTGGTCATAGTAGCCTGTTTTCCAGGCACTGAACTAATGCAAATGAAAAATATGAAAATATTTCCTTGGCTTTTTGTTTTTAGGTCAAAATCAAATGTCTTGTGACTGGAAACAGGAAAATACGTGACCCGGTTAAGTGAATTTAGTTTGTGATTTCAGTCTTCTGCGCTCATCCTTGTCTGATGTATCAATAATTGTTTTGTGTACTGCAAATTACCATATTAATAAATTCTTTTAGAACAGAAACCAGTGGCTAGGTTTTCGTTGCCATCTGAACTGGTTCTGAAGTTTGTCACAGTGAGAACTAAAACTTATTTTATGTCATTATCTTCCACTGGAACTAGATGCTCTTGAATGCCCCTTGAGTTGTGTGCAAAAGTGAAGCAGAATTCCTATATGTCAGTGTAACAGGTGTGCCTGTACCTTTGTGACAAACAGAACAAACAAATAAAACCCTCACTTATGTTGAATTAGCACTTACCCCAGTGGCAGCCAGAGGTAAGTGTGGTTTTATGTCAGCTCTAGGAAATCCTTCTCTGTGTGAACAGCAGTACACCATGGGCTGTAATGGGAATTTTACAAATCCCTCCCTGCAGGGATTTACATTGTAGTAGTCTCTTGCACATAATATGCTGTAATTGAAAGCCAGATTTTTTCCTCCTAATTATACAATAATATTTTTACGTGTCATGTAAAAGTATGTATTATGTATTTTCATGGTTTGTGTATATCTACTTTCATCGAATCAAAGTGGTGGTAATTTTTTTTTTTTTCTCTTCCCATCACCTAGTGGCATTCTAGCTTAGTCAGAAACAGGTCTAGCAGTGAAACCAAAGCTGGCTGGACTGAAAAGAATGGACTATATATCACACAGCTGATTTTTAGTGAAGTGTGAGTCAAGGTCTTTTACCATGAATTTATTTCTGGCAGAAATGGGTATTTCAGAGCCACTGATGTAATTTTTGTATTTCTTAGGTAACCTGAATTACATACACTCACAGATGATAAAGTTGTCTGGAAAACTGGGTAAATCAAAATGAGAATTAAAATTTTACCAAATTACTGTAAAGGTTGGAAACCTTGGCATATTTGTGGTAATCATAAAGACCGAAGTCTTGGATTGGTCTATCAAGGCAAAATAATCTTGTGACTTTAATAACATGTTCTGAAAATTGAATCACTGATGGGCCATGTGGCTTTTGTGGTTTGTCATCAGTAATATCTGTAACAGGTGTTTCCTGTTGCTGAAACCTCAGGATGATGTGAAATTTGCTCAAACTCTAAGGAGGAAGCAAATCTCAACGGAGCACTCTATCCACACACCTCTGGGGACAAAAGATTGAGACCCAAGCACTGGGAAGTCATCCCCAGCAAGCTGTGGTGGTGTGCAAGTGTTGGAGGTTTGAGGGACATGCATTAGAACTGTCCTGCAGGACCACGAGCTGGGCAAATGCTCCACGGCTCTGGGCAAACCTTCTGGTGCCAGATGTGGCTTAGAAATTTGTTTTCAATTTTTTTTTTTTCAATTTCAATTTGTTTTTCAAAGGTGATGTTGACATGATGCCATTTTAGTGTGAACCACCTCAAGGGCAGCTGAGAGGGGTTTGGGAGAAAAGAGACACAGAAGACCTGAGCAGAAATTGAAAATTTTGGCATTTTGCTGTAAGAATTGCTAAGAAAAAAAAAGGCCAGATCTTGGATTTTCTCCTGACTTGTCAATAAAGGGTATAGATAATAATGAAGGAAACAAGCTGCTCAGATGTCTGAGTGGTTTTATCCCTTCCTTTCTGGGTTACTCAGCACCTTGAAGTTCTATCAAGAGTCTCATCCAGTGAGGCAGATTGTTACTGTTCTGCTGGATAACCCACTGTGAGCCTGACACAGCTTTATTTATACCATGTACAAGCCGAAGGCTGGTAGATGGAAATTGGGACAGTCATGTTGATTTTGCAGATAACTGCCAGAGCAGTCACTGTCATAATATACCATTTTTCAGTGTCTACTCTTAAAAGTCCTAAGGAATTCAAAAGGGTTGCAGGATGTTCCAGGAATGGAATTTATTCAACCACAGTCTAAGAACACTCCACACTCACAGTTGATCAAGGGGGGGGGGGTGTGAACGGGACAAATCATCCCTTTTATAGCAGTTGTTCTGTACATTCTGAGGTGCTGTCTGCATTGACTGCAGTTGGGACTATCTCTTGACTTTTAAGGTGGGCTTTTCCTTGTGTATCAAAGTTCCCTGATGAAGGCAGAGTGGAAGTGCTTGTAAGTGCATTGATGAAATAACTTTGGAATGAGAAACATGCTAACAGAGGAAGTTGCAAGGTTGGCTCTGTCATTCCTCATCTGCTTCCCTGGTCTTCTGCAGAACTGTGTTGTTTAACCTTAATAGCAACATTTCAGTTTTTGCACATCTATGGTCATACCTTTTTCAGCCTTTATATTATGGTATTGTATAACTGATATTACTTTTTTAATTTGCTGGCTTTGCATGTAATATTAATTTTTAGTGCAACACTCAAGGCAAAGAAAATACAACTGGGTTTTTTTTTAACCCTTAAGAGTTTAGTTTTATTTAATTTTACATTCAAGTTTGTGATTGATGAAAGGGAGACCTTTAAAAAAGTCTTCAGTCAAAATGGATATTGCATATGCTATACATTTCTGTAATACTTCTCCACAGGGACTTGTTTTTAGATTGCATTAGTCTCCTTTGAAAATAGAGAATCACAGAAGCATAGGATGATTTGGGGTGACCAAGGCCTTTAAGATCATTGAGTTCAGCCATTAACCCAGCATTGCAGTGTCCACCATGAACCATGTCCATAAGTGAACACCTTTATGCACCTTTAAATATCTTCAGGAATGGTATTTAGGACCTCAGGTTTCACTCCCCCCTCCCTTGGCAGCCAGTTCCAATTCTTGACGACCTTTCTGGTGAAGAAATTTTTTCCTAATGCCTGATCTAAATTTCCTTTGGAGCAACTTGAGACTGTTTAATCTTGTTTGTTACAAAAGCCCCACCCCATGATGAAAACAGGAGTGTTGAGCAGTGAAACATGCAGTACAATAATTTAATATTAGGGAAAAAATATAAATTTGGACTCAGCTGCATATGACTTAAAAGCAATATATCTGTTCTAAAATCTATTGCAAGAATAATTTTATTTCTAGGCATTAATTAGATAAAGTTCACCATAAAGCAACAACATCAAAGTTTATGGCTCAGAGGTTTATAACATTTAAAAGATGAGTTGGAATATCGTACCTCAAGATTGGTACTCCAGTAAAGGAAACCCACTGTTTTCCCCCCAAAGTAAAAATAAAACAGAAGTTGTGGCAGGTTTTGAACAGTTTTATAATCTTAGAAATATGAGTATTGTGATAAATTTTCTACAAAGTCTCTATTTTCTCACAGGGAAGTTTTTTAATTCACCAGAGCATATTTGATATAAATTCATTCAACTTAGCGATTACTTTAAGCGCAACATAAAATGAAAATGCCATTCATATTTTTCCAACACTGGAGTATTACGCATTTTATTTTTAAAATTGTATTCAACATATGCTGCAGGCAGAAGCAACTTCTAAAATGCTAAAAAAAATCACAGATTTTTTTTTTTTTTTAATGTCCATATCTTTCTTCCTTAATGCCAGGAGCAGCCAAATTATATGTGCAGGAGACCTTCCCATATTTTCCCCTCACAGCTTGCTCTTTTAGGGCCAGACTAATGTGGTGGCATGCCAGGCAGTCAGCACGAAAACAGTGGATAATGGAAAAAGCCTTGAAAATAGCCACACTGTTGGGGTGTGCAGCACAGCCCAGCACGAAAGCTGTCATATGGGCTCAGCTTATTAGTGCTGGTTCCCTTCCATGCCAGCAAGGAACTGGCTAGCTCATCCCCCGTTCCCTCTGTGTTTTGCATCCAGAAGGAGCTTATTAGCTCAGGTGCGTCGCCTTGCAGGGCCAGGTTTTGCCTGGGATTAAGTGGAGGCTAATAGGAGCCCGGAGTCAGCTGAAGCCTTGCCACAAGCAGCTGTGCTCCTGACCTGGCCAGGGCATCTGCTGGGGGCTCTGCTGGAGCATCCTCCCACCCCAGGGCTGCTGCTGTGCTGCCAGCTCTGCTATCTCAGCATCTGTGGTGCACTTCATCCCCAGCCCAGAGCGCAAAGCTGTGGCTATTGCTGGGCTGAGGGTGTTTTTAAAGAGCGACCCTGCTACTAAACTGTTGGAACCCACAAACCTGGGAGTTGTGAACTTTCTGTGCTTTCTGGCACTGACCCCCAGGAGAACACTGCTGTTGACCTGAGGCCTTGGAGAAGGCTTCCAAGTTTGAGTGATGGAGCTAGAGTCACTGGTGTGTGGTTAAAACAGAAGTGTGTCGTTTCACATGGTAAATGGTTTTGAATTTAGGGTTTTTGGAATATAGCAATAGGTGTGGGACAAGATGGAAGTTCTTGGGCATTGTCTCTTTCTGTCTTCTTCCTTCTTCTTGACTTCAGGTAGGAGCTTTTAGCTAAATAATTAGTGCTGCACTGTGAGTCACAAAAGTTTAATTAGTAAGTCAAAAGTATGAATAATATAGGTATTAGTTCTTTACTGAACCATTCAGCTTTAAAATACCTTGTAACTAACTAGATTCACCTCTGTTTTGCTCGTTACAAAAAGTGCTACAAAATTCTCTGTACTTTACTAAGATTTAATAAACAATCAAGTTGGAACACAAGAAATCAGTCTCCTTTGTGTTTCCTCTGAACTCCAAGTAAAAACAAAATGAATAAATAATAACAAGCCACTAATTAAGGTTAATACAATTAACCAATTTACACTAAACCACCTGACACTTTGTTGCCTTCCCCTTTCCCCCTTTTGCAGTGTGTAGCTTGGGTGGGAGGGCAGTGAAGGTTGAGCTGGGATCAAGCAGGTGCTGGACAGCTCCTAATTACCATCTAGTTCATAATTACTCCAGACCTGTCTCGAGCTGGGAGCACTTGATGTTGTTTAGTCACGTTTGATGCATTTTGGAGGCTAAAATTCATGTCTGATCTGGATATTGCCATGAGCTGTCTGCTCCAAACCATTTAAAAATCAATAAAGTAAAGGTGTATTCATGTGGAATCTGCTAAATCACAGTGTGTGAGTTAATGTATCCATGTATCTTTCTGATACATTGTAGTAGTTTAATTACTTTAGTAAATCTGTGATTCATAAATTAAGCTGATCTCAGTTAAATTAGCAATCTACCTTGACATTTTGGTAAACTCGTCAGCTCTCTAAGTGTTAATAGAGAGAAGAGCAAATAATAGTATTATATTACTTCAGTAATGAAAAGATGGGGAAACTGGATATCTTCTACTCCTTCTAGATTTTAAAATCTTTGTCATAACATTAGGTATTATTAGAGAAAAATGTTAAGAAAATGATGTATTATTGGTGTAAAATAATAATATTGCATATTATTATAGATGCCTAATAATAACTACTAAAACCAAGATAAGTTAGAGAAGCATAACAAAGCCTTATAATTATGTTAAAAATTAGTTTTGTTTTTCTTTTACAGCACTATGGAAATCAGTTGGAACTTACTAGTTAAAAAGTACAAGCAACCATTTTTACTCTGCCCAGCTTCTCTTCCAGATACCATTTTCCTCTTGTCTTTAGGGAACATTAGCTTTAGGAGTGATTTGCTCATTTTTCTCTGCTTTCTGTGCTTTTGAGAGTACCATGAGACATTAAATACAGGGCTGATCACAGCAGTTAAGGTTTATATTGGTGGTTTTTTGTTGTCCTGCCAAGTCTTGCTAAATCCACAGGTGGCCTAGAAGATGGGAGAGTTTTCATTTTTTTTTTTTTACGAATTAAACATTTTATACTATTGAATGCATAAAATAATGTAATTAGATGTATTTTATGAATTATTATCAGCAGGTTGCTAATGATTTCTGTTTCTTCAAAAGGTACTTATATTTTCAAAAGCGTGTCTAAAAATAGACATGCCAAAAAAGTATATTGAGGGGAACCAAGTCACTGTTTTCCTTTGATGTGAAGATTTGCTCTATACCAAGTGTTTTTTGTTTCTGGTCATTGCTATGTGATTGCTACAAGGGGAATCATTTACTTCAGAGAAGATAGTAAAAAATTCTCTTGTTTTTAAAATTAAATTTTATTATGCTAGACACTAGTACAACTCTCCTTAGCAGAATTTCAAGCCAATTTGTTAATTTTTGTTTTGTGGAATTCTGTATGTTCTAGTTGTCATTATCAGTAATTTTGGAAAAGATTCCTTTAAAAAGCAGGGAGGAAAGAGCAATTTTATTTTAAAGTGTGACTTTAATAATAAGGTTTCTGTGGGTATTTTTCTCCTTTTTTGACCTCTTCTGATGTTATGCACTTAATATATGAGTGCCTGTTGCTGCTTCATTCTTTTCCTTCCACCTTTCATTATCTAGTGTACTTTTGTGAACATAAATTTCCCTTTCTGCAAAAGCAGTCATGTCAAAACACTTCCTTCTAGCCACTGATCTATGGTGGGATTCTATTACAATCCAAAGGATTGCTCTTTTAAGAATCTCATTAAAGGCTGAACAAACAATATGAAATGAAAAATCCATCCCCAAGGCACAGAGGCTATAGACAATCCTGCATTGCAAAGCTAGGTAGGTGAGATGATATTGGACAGGCGATAATGAAAATATCAGAAAGATTTCATAGCTAAAAATGTGTAACAATTAAGGTCAAGGAAGTGGCCCGTTTTCAGATTTTAAAACTTAAATATAAATCATAGATGAGAGACCATAAACACACAAAATCCTTCCTGATAAGGCATAGGTCAGAGAGGATTTTTCTCATAGACTTTTGTACATCTACTCAAAATTTTACAGTGATCTTTAAAGATGGCCACAAAAAAAAAGAAAAATATGTCAAAAGTCAGGTTTTAATAGCTTTTTTTTTTTTTAAGGAAAAATAGTTCAAACAAAAATGTTATTGTACTAGCATGTTTTAAAGTCCACATTCTATAAATATTAATAATTCATGTACTAGTACGAATTTTTCTGAGACATGGACATAGTATAGAAGATTTTACCAATCATTAATCTGTGGGTAACTTCTGTTTTAAACATTTGAAGACTGGTCTATAACTGAGAATTTAATAAATTTTATCTGCACTTGGAGTTTAACTCAATTTGTCTTTCTGAATAGCTCTTCTTACGATAGCTGAGCAGTACTGTTACTGTAGTTGTTTGTTACTGTAGTTGTCTCCTGAGAAGGAAAGATTTTGAAAGCTCTTATTCCTGAAAGGTTGAGGGATTACAGGGGTGATGCAGACACAGTGGGGTGGGGGAAGCATTTTCTAAATTAGACCCTTTGAAAATCGTTGTATTCTCTTGGTACTGAGACTTTGAGCTGTGGGGTTCATGGCAATTCCTGTCCTCTCCTGGGTGGCCAGAGTCTGGCACTGTTCAGAGCAGACCTGTGAGTTGTGCTGTTTTGTTCTGTTTGCATTTTGGTGTGGAAGGCTGAGTGGCTTTCTTTTTGGTACAGACCTCATTACAAGTGTTCACTGCTTGTATCATCTCTATGTACAGTCTGCTCTTGTTTCTGTAGCTGTATATTTGCCATGAAGACCCCAAGGGAGGGTATTCTGATGTAATTGTCCCTGAAATAAAGCTTGAAGAAAGAGGTAATTAATGTTAAAATCCATAGCTTTTGAGTAGACATACATGCAACTTGCTTTTTTATGCTTTGGACAGTTAGAATTTTTATTTTGGGTAGGGTGCTGTTTGTCTCTGTATCCCACTAATGTGTAACTTCTGAATTTACTCTTAAGACGTTAACAAAGGGTTTATCAACAGGATTCATTCATCAAAAGAGGGAAGTTCAGCTGTTTGAGGATTACACACTGTCAATTAAGACAAATAGTTATTGGCTGGTGGGAAGCTCGTGAACAAGTAATTACAAGAGATGTTCTCTGTTGAACCACCACATACAATCCATCAGGTTTCACGTGATGTGGATTAGGCTGATAAATTGAGTTCAATCATTTGTACCTTTCTCCACTAAGGTGTCTTTCACTTTTTAAATTTAGTTTGCTTTTGCAGGTGGGGAAGAAATTTTTTTTTTTTAAAGACTTTTAAGTCATTATGAACTGAGCTGAGAAAATGGTGTGGAATCCAAGTTCCTGCTTAACACCTGGTAGGAGGCTGGGCTGCCCATGTGTGGTTGCAAAATGCCATTTGCTCCCATCTCCTGTAGACCAGAGCAAGGGCCGTGGAATATTTAAGACGTGGTAATTGCCTCTTTCCAATTAATTACTTACCATGTAGCACAAGGCAGGCAGTCCAGGGAAGGCAATTCCAAGAGAGGGGCCATAGGTCAGTCAAACCAGGCAGTGACTTGCTCTAAACCCCTGCCTAAGTGGTTTATTTTTATCTGCTATTCATACAGGAAAGGTGCAAGTAGAGTTTTGAATCTGCACTGTGAAGATACAAATTTTAATACTGCACATCAGTTTAAAAATTCTATGTTTTTACAACCAAATGCATTAAAATTATTTTCTATTCTAAAGAAGTAAAAGAAATATTAGAAATATTAAAGACACACCGGTGAGAAAAGTCACTGAAAGTGCAAAATTATGTCTTTTTTTTTTTTTTTTTTTCCACTGACACAATTTTTCTATTTACATAAAAATCACCAGCCATATAGAATCTGGGACATAAGCATGTCAGCTACCATTATCAATATCATAGAAAAGAGAAGATATGATGGCATTAAATGTTTGAGTGCAAAGGCTATTTCTTTGGAGTTCATTGTTGGTGCTATAAATGGGAGTAAAAATGAACTTGTTCATTCATGTTGTGGAATAAATTGAGCAAATATTAAAAATTAGAATTTTTAGAAGCAGAGGACAAAAAAAAACGAGTGACAGTAAATGGATATATCTGGGATCTAACAGGTTAAAAGTAATTTATCTTTGTTGTATTTTGTTTGCAGTTGCAAGTTAAAACCCAGACACTACTAGGCACTGTTCTATGTGGCTGTTCCTGTACACATCTCATACCATATGTGAACACAACGTACAGGAAAAGGAAAATTTTTTTATGGTCAGGATAAGGAGAAGCCTTAGGCTAGACTGGAGCCTTCGTACGTTTTTCTTTTTAATCAGTGTTTAGAGCTTTGGGGAAAGTATGGAGAAGAGAAACAGGCAGAGACTTGTAGCACATCCCCCAGCTTTAAAGGGCTGCTGTGTTTTCCATAGATATCTTGGATTTTGCTTTAGTGAGACAAAGTTAGCTGTGTAATCCACCCATGAAGCTGAGTTTAAATTTCCCTGTGGTTCATTCCGTGCTTGAACTGACAGGAGTGGTGTGAAGAGTCAAGATGGGCTTGATTCAGGGTATATTCACCCAAATTTTTGGGGCTGTTAATCTTTAGTGGCCATTTATTATTCAACAAGTTTGAATTGTTTCTGACTACTAACTAGTTCTCAGTGTTTTTTTGGTTTGTGTTTTTTGGGGGGTTTTTTTTGTTTTTTTTTCTTGTTAAACTGTAGTGTCTTGTTAGATGCAGGTTTTTTTGTTTTTTTTTTTTTTTTGTTTTTTTTGTTTTTTGTTTTTTTTTTTTTTTTTGTTTTTTTTTTTTTTTTTTGCATATGCCTGATTAGGAACACAGGAATAAAAACAAATGCAGAATTCTCCTTGTTCTATTAAATAGATGCTTTTGTCATAAGTCTCTTTCAGGAACATTATTTTGAAAAAGCTCCATGGACCATATAATGCTGGATTATTTGCATTGTGTGCAAAATATCTGAGCTTGTCTTAACAAGACAGAAATCCTGTAGGCTGGATCAACATGTCACCTTTGATTTAAAGGGGTGATTTTCTAAAAAGAAAATTTAGAGAATGATCCATCTGTGTAGGCACATTTTGTGTCTAATAATGCAGTACAGTATCAATACATCTCATTTTTAGTGAGGATGAGCTGTACTTCATGTTTAGGCCAATCTATAAACATACATTTCTTTTCTGTATAAGCTGTTATGTTTTATATGGTAAGTTAGATTGCCTAAATACAATGCAGCGGATCCACCAGCGAGTCATACTGAAGCAGTTTGTGGCTTCTGGTTTGGGTTTTTGGGTTTTTGTGTGTGTGGGTTTTTTTTTTTTTTTTTTTTTGTATGTTTGGTTTTTTTTGATTGTTTGTTTTTGGTTTTTAATTTGTTATTTTGTTGCCTAAATTGATGCAGTTTAGTTGAACTAGTGGAACACCCTTGAACTAAAAGGTAGCACATGTTGGAGTGTTAGAGAACTGAAAAATTAGGTTGCTCATAGTTTTGAGTGAGATTTTTTTAAGGTTTCCTTGCAATGTTTCCAGGGCTTTTCCTGTGGTTTTGGGAGTCTTGGCTGATTTTAGTTCTGGATAAGATGAAACTGGAACCTTGTTACAGAGGAATCTGCCGCACTGATGAATAAGTTTAAGGCACTCTGACACTATCCAAGGATTCTGAACCACCCCAGCACTTTTCCCTCCTCATGTTTTGTTGAATATATTAAAAGATAACCAAAAATGTTTTCTCAATGTGTAATATCAATAATGTCTCCATTTACTGTAGGTATTTGCATTTTAAAAGTACTTTTGTGTATCAGTCTACTTTTCTTCTTCCCCTTCCCCAGAAGTTATATTGTAGAGTGAATTCGGGTATAACATGAGTACACCATCAGTGTGTTGTTCACTTTTATTAATTAAAACCCTAGTCAGTCAGATCTCATTAGGCATCTTGCATGTCATTATTTATATAGAAAATACCACGTGTATTAAAATGTAATTCTGGTTAATGCAGAACAACTAAAATGATTCATGATTTTCTCTGATAGTCATTACTTTTCAAACCTCTTTCTCTGTGGAAATTTACAGCAGATGAAATGGCACGCTGTCTGAAGTACATTATCGATTAGGAATTACTGAAGATGTGCCACAACAATGACAAACGTTTGTGATAAAGCTCCACCATCTCTGTTTCTGCTCCAGAAAAGCAGGCAAATAGCTGTATGCTGCTTTCAGTGCATTTGTTTAGATGTGTATGAGAGCTTTACACATGGCTGGATAGGAATGCATTTAGGAAAAACAGATGAAACTTGGACTGCAGTTTGCTGGAAAATAGATTGACGGACAAATGTGCAGATAAAGAAGATAATTATTCTATTCCAGAGTGTTACCATCACAGTTCACTCTGTAAGGTGCAAATTCAGTTCAGATTGGAGCTAACAGATACATAGATATAAAAAGATATAGAGATAAACCCAGCTTCCTCCAGGCTGCATTCTGTTAGCCACAAGCAAAATACAGAATATCTTGTCCTTTTTGTGTAACCCCTTGGATTGTTTTAATTTTTTTCACTGTTTCATTGACCAGACTCTGTTCTTTATGACCGGGTGGAGATGTTTTTAACATTGGCACTGACTTCAGCAGTTCAAACGATGTCTCATGCCTCCTGTTTGGAGATAAGACATTGTTCCAACTGATCACTTGGAACCAGGAGATGGCTTCTGCAAAAAAAAGAATATCAGCATTTATTAGCGTGGCATTCTTCACAAGCCTAAGACAAATTAAACATTTAAAAGGAGCGTGTTGGGTTGTTGGGTCCCATCCCATTTCTCCTGAGAGGGAGAGGATGCTTTTCTCTTTGACTAGTGTGTATGTATGTGTGTGTGTGTGTGTGTATATGTGTGTGTGTATATGCGTGTGTGTGCGCGTGTATGTGTGTGTAGATATACATATAGTATACATATATATACACTAGTGTGTATATATATTACATATATATCATATACATATATGTATACTAGGGTGTACATATATATTACATATATATATGCTTCAGTGTATTTGCAGACCATGTAGAACTTGCTGTTTACAAATCAAGGTTTTCTTGTTGGTGGGGTTCACGAATTCAGAATTGTTACATTCGAGCACTTAGAGGTTGACCGTGGTTTTGAAATTAACAGTGCATAACTTTTGGAAAGAAAGCAAATTGAGTTTATTGCCTTAATTGCAGTGTAATGTTCATATTAAATATATTTATATTTTAAAATTCCAATTTTAAGGAGATTTTAATAGAAGCTGGAGCTGATGAGGCAAAGCAATGCAGAAAGGCTGCTCCAGATGGCATTCATCCAGAGGGACACATTTGTGTATTGACAACGGTGGAAAGAGAAATAAGCAGTGAGTATGAGACTAGTGAAGAGAATCCGAGTGAGAATAGCCCAGGATTCAATCTGTTGCTGCAAGGAAAGGAGTAGCAGTATTCTCTACATGCTGTAATGTGATCCCAGGGAAAGATACTGAAAATATTTCAGTATTTCAGTCAAGCAGTAGGGGAGAGGAGGAGTGAGTCAGCAGGACAGTGGTAGCTGAAATTCCAGAGGGGGAGAATAAAGCTTTGCAAAAGTGGGAGAAAAGAGAGAAGATGAATTTATAGTGAAAGGTCAGTCTTGAGGTGATGATAGAGAAATCAAGATCAGTTTTAAGGATTAAAACCCAAAAAACCTACCTTGTGTGGGGCTTTAGTTATTCTCTTGGGTAATTTGGTGAACCAGGGACCTAGTCTGAGATAATGGTGATGCTTCCTTGTGTCAAAGGATACTTTTCTTCAAGGGAAACTCTCTGTGAAGTGAAATGTTTACATTTGACTAACTGCATGTAGTTCAAAAATTAGTTGAAAGAAATATAAAAAATAAATTTAGTCTTGAAAGTCTTTCCCATTCCTTTTTGATGTTGTTTAAAGTGACACCACGAATTCTAGGAAATACCTTATAACTAGCTCAGGCAAAGGACTAAATACTGTGTCAAGAAAAGCAGGCTTTTTAGTTAAAAGCAAATGACAGCTGCTGCCTTTGATTTTAGAGGAGAGCTTTTCTTCCTAAATGCCTCATTATAGTGTCGTGTATCTGCTTCCCTTCCATGCAACATTTGTTCAGGCTCCTTATTCTGAAGTTTCTTTAGAATTTATTATTTAGTTTTTAGCCCGGCGCTATTTGGATAATTTGCTCTAGATATTAATTTCTTCCTCGTGTGCTTATTCTCCTCTGTGCTGTAGAGCGTTTTCAGTGTCATGCCATAGGCACAGTGCACCAAGGGAGGTATTTTTTTACCTCCCCAGATACCAGCCAAGCAAAGGCTCCCTGGGAGGACTCCTGGGAACATGGAGAGTTTCATAAATTGCAGATTAATTAAGAATTGCCCTGCTTGGGAAAATAGTGGTGCCTTCTACTTCATAGCTTCCATCTGCTCTCTCCTATCCAACAGGGCAGCATCCTCACGCTGAGTCTGCTGTTCAGAATTTTGGCCTCTGCTTGCCTGACCAATTGTCCTTTGCAATTCAGATTAAAGGAGAGCATGGAGTTTTTGTAGCCACCTTCTTCAAGTAATAGAGGTTTATATTCTGCAGTGAAAAGCAGGTTGACTTTAAGTTGAAAATTTAAAAGAGTAAATGCAGTGAATTAAAGTCTGCTGTTTCTAACTTGGAGCTTAAAAAATACTGGAGCTTCTTTTTACTCTGCCAGAAAGAGTAACAGCTACGTCCCTTATGAAGTTAAAGTAACTCTGTTCTATGATGAAAGTGGTTATGAGATGGTAGGGATATGGTTCAGTGGCTGTGTCATTGCCATCTTATCAACTTTCTGAAAGTGCTGTCCATCCATCAGCTGCTGATTCATTTTCCCTTATTAATATCACAGAAGATGCAAAAGAGACACTGATACATAAAAAAAAAAAAAAATCTAGTCTGAGAGTGCTTTTTTCAATCAGAAAATATTGGCCTTGTGTTATCCTAGTTTATTATAGAATATATTATATAGTATTCTTGAATGTTCTAGCATGTCTTCTTCATATGAAATGAAGCAAGATTTAGTCACTGGAGTTTTTGCAGAGAATGGGCTGTCTGAGAAACCATTCTGAGCTGTAAGGCAATGGTGGACTTAGTGCATTGAGATTTTGAAGGGGGGGGGTTTTCAAGGGTACAAGGGGAGGGGAAGGTTCCCGACTGCTCTGCCATCAAAGGGCTCTGGTTGAATGGTGTGGGAGGGTCACAGGTGCTGCTCCAAGTCCCACATGGGCAGGGAAACTCTTTCAGCTCCACTTGGGAAGCCCTGGGCTTCTGGTGAAGCAGAAGTGGGAAGGAAAAGGGAGGGTAAGAATCAGCATCCAGTATTCGTGGAGAAAAAAAACCAAAGGAAAATATTTTTCTTGATATTTGCTTAAACAGAGCTATTTCTTAGAGGAGGATGTCTTTAGTGTCATGGAATGTTGGATGTGGCTTTCAGTTTACACTGGTGTAAGCTGCAGGGTCTAAATTATTGTTGCTTCATTGTACAACAGAGATGGAGCTGCCCTCTGAAAAGAACCTGCTAATAATAGCTTGTAATTTCGGTTTTTCACACTTTTTTTACTATGTGTTTCACTAAAATTCTAATCTACTCAATCATTGCTTTAGGCTAACAGCCTGTAATACAGTATAGTGTCAAAAATGTGAAACTTAATGAAAAAAAAAAGTGAGGAATCATAAATGTTCGCTAAAAACACTTCTTTGAATACTATTTTCCAAAAGATCTAGGTATTGTGGAATATGTACTAGTCAAATCTGAAAAAAAAAAGGGAAAGCTGTAGAGCCATTAGACTCTTCCATAGCTAATGTATGTATTAAAGCTATAAATCTATTAAATATATTTTAGAGAAATCATTGACAGAAAACCTAGTAGAAACATTTATGCTATGCATGTCAGATGTATTTTGCTGCATCCTTGCTGAGACTTCTACATGACCTTTTTAAAAAGAAAACCTGAAGTTTTTTGCCATCTGTTGGGCAAGGTGGTCAGATTCCTTGCTTTTAAGAAACACTTTAAAATTTCTGTTGGAAATTTAGAAGGAGAGAAGGTGTAGATTCTGCAGTATTCATGCTATTTAATTACAACAAATAGTTTAATTACCTGACTCAGCCGTGTATGACAAACCCCTGAAATCTCTGAGGTGCTGTGATGGTCCATGTGAGATGAAACACCTGCATGTCAATAGTTGGGTTGATTTGCATAACTCCCTTAAACAGGGAGGCCATGGAAAATCAGCAGCAGTGATTTTAACAAGCCTTTGTGTTCATTGCTGTCCTTCCATCTCTCCCATTAATATTTGTTTTGTTTTTCTCCTTCATGCTACAGCAGTAATGCTGATGATGCAACCCCAGACAGTTATTTCTGTGTAATAGCTTTGGGCATGAAATGCTTGATTTGCACTCCTGAGCAGCTACCACAGGCTCTGCTCCCCAGGTCTGGATGGATGAGGCATCAAGGAAATGAGGAATTTTCATAAACTTAAGGGTGGAGGATGTAATGCACAGAGTAGAAAAGTAATAGAGTGAATGAATAATGCTGCTAGAGACAGCTGAAAACAGGAGTAAGAAACTTTTTGCTGAAACTGAGATATTTATTTGATTCAACTCTTGGAAAAAAAATAAGCAAGAGAGTCTAATATTAAAAAAAAATAAAATAAACAGAGTATTCTTAATCTGCACTACCATGTCTAAACTGTTAAAAAACAAAACAAAAACCTGAGACTGTACAAATAAGTGAAGAATAGCTTTTTATCTTCTGTACAAAGACTGTCTGGACTCATGCCAGCTTCCTCCTTGGTTATTTAGTTAGTATATGCAGAAGAGATTATTATTATATGCCAATATATTAAATATTCTATTTTTGAAAACTTTCAGGTCAAGAAATACAGCATTGACAGTTCTGCTTTTTCTTTCATTTAGAATTTCACAGCTTCCTTCCCTTTGCCCCTTCTGTATATGTGTTCAAGAGATTTTAAAACTTTCCTTTAAAGCCTCTGTAATGGTCTTAGCTAATACAATAAATGTCAAGTGTCTTTGAAGAAGTTTTAAAAAACCTTTATTTGTGTCACAAAATGAATTTGAGGCTGAAAAATTTGTGTACTTTTTGTCCATGCAATTGAAACTTCAGTGGGGGGGGAAAAAAATCAATAAACAAAAATTAAATTTGCTGTTGTTGCAATGCATAAAATCATTTGACCTTGATGAAAATTAGTCCATGTGCAGAGGAAGGATCACCTGTCATTTTGCTTGTGGATCAGAAATAAGGAATGATAGCTAGGAGTGTGCTAGTGAAATACATTACTGCTTTTCTGCCACTCTACTCCTATACTAGTAGATTGCAAAATGTGCTGCATCCCCAAAATGACCAAATCAGCCTTCAGCAAAATTTAGTTAGATTTGATCTGTTATATTTTTTGTTTGTTGCTGTTGGGCTTTTTGCTTGTTTGTTTTTGTTTTTTATTTTTGTTTTTCTTTTTGCCAAAAAGTGAAGGGCAGTGTTTTGAAGAATAGAAATAAATGAAAAATATTTAGTACATAAATTTAAGCTGTGGGTGCAACAGAGTATACAGACCCCAGTAATGCCAGTATTCTCCACTGATGGCATTTCCAAATACACTTGTTTTTTATTCAACAGGGCCTGAAAATTATTCTCTTCTCACTTTACTTGGAAGCAATATCCAGACTTTGGTCTTGAGCTTTGGTTCATGAGCCTATCTTCAACCCCCATCCCCATCATTAGTTCATCACTAATTGGGAGAGTTGTGAAATATTTAGTGATGAGGTTGTTCTTAGCCATCTGCCCAAAGTGTCTCTTCCCTGGAAGTTCACACGTGCATGCACCAAGGCACACACCACAGGGTCACTGTCCTTCTATAGCAAGCTACTTAGGCACAACTGAATGAACAGGATTAACTGCATTTCTCTAGAGACATTTATTCATGCTTGAAGTTAGATGCAAACTCAACTCGTATCTTTATGAATTTAATTCAGTACTACTGGATTTCCACAGTGAAAAGTTTTTGTATGCTTTAAAATAGAACCGGCTGCATTTACTGCATTTTTTTGTAATTTAAAAAAAAAAATGTTTTTATTTGGTTAAAGGGCACGCTTTTGAGTAGGATTTTCTGGGGGGAACTACTGTTCCAACAGTGTTGCTTTATCATATGGAGGCATCCCACCTTCTTAACCAACCTGTTAAATAACTGAATGTATGGTCAGTAACCTACCAAATAATGTTTGGTTTAAATGACAGATTTCCCTTTAGACTTTGCTGAAAAGGAAGGGGATTGATTGAATAATTTCTGCGTCTCTCAGTACATTAAACTGTTAGCAACGTTACTCAGGCACTGCTTTACAGTGTTACTTATGGTGGTATCAAAATGTTATATTAATTAATAAGTGCTTAATAAATTCGTTTGACTTCAGGGAAAGTCAGGGCGACTCAACATCTGTGGCAAACTGGCCTTAAAATGTGCCTATGGCTGTGTATTTATGTAAGGGGTATCAGAAGCCTAATGCATGCCAAATTCATGAATCATGAGATGATGGTATTTTAACCTGTTTTCTACTAATTAGTACGTGAACATTTCTACATGAAATGCATCTTTTAAGTGAAATCAGTATACCAGAGTCTATTATAGAATGCTAAAGGAAAAAAAAAAATTGGTTGCTGTGGGGTTTTTAGGTTGTTGTGTTCATTTGTTTGAGGCACTGTGCTCTAAAATGAAGAGCCTCTTTCCAAAATACTACTTTATGGCAGGAATGGGGGAAAAAAATGAAAGAACTTGGAGGTTCATGTTTTGACTGAGTCAAAACCTTCACATTTTTCTTAACAAGAAAACAAAAAATTTAGTGCAAACAAAAAGGAATTTTGTCATAAATCAAAATTTTAATATTTTACTTTGAATCCTTATCTTTTAAAACAAATTTAAGAAAATTTCAAAGAAGTATTAAAATAAAAATATATTTTTCCTTTTTCTTATGTTGGCTTAAAAAGTTGTTAGGAAAGGTTAAAAGCAAAGAGTAACTTTGTGTTCATTTAGGGTAACTTAATTCTCATCAGAACTATCTTAGTCTCAGGAGGCAAATACAGTTATCACTGAATTCCTGGCTGTGAAGTTTTTCAAGAGTGTTGATGCTCCCTCTTCAATTTATTTGTAGTCCTTTCTAGTTCTTCATTAATTTCTTGCAGGTATAATCAATCTATGATGACACCATACATAAATCTGTTGCAATGTATAAAAAATTGGAAAATAGAAATAACTAATATTTTAAATTTTCCACAGCTGTGAACAGTGGTAACAGAACAATAAAACTGATGTCTATAGTATATTCAACAACAACAAAAAAATCAATCAAAGGTTGGTCAGCACAAATATGTTTGTATGTATATTGTCAGTGTTTCAACTGAGAAATGAAACTTTGAGATAGATACATACCTATACATACATTTTATATATATATATGTATATATCTCTCCTTACACTAGGAGGGTATTTTTGTGCTGCAGCCATTGCATTGTTGGGAAGTTGGCAGGTGTGGAAGTATTCAAAGCCTAAGCTAAGAAAATAATTCTTCTTCTTCTTCTTCTTGACTAAATAAAGAAACAACACCAAAAAAACCACAAGCAAACAAAAAAATACAACCCCCAAAACAAGCAAAGAAAAGTCAAAATAGTTGGTGTTATGGGTGTGTAAAGTGCTAATTAAGCTTCCTGTTAAGTATGGACTCAAATGCAGCTTGAGAATTTCTTCAGTCATTTTTCTGAAATCACTGTTGTAAAGACATAGATGTTTCCTACTGGTACTTCTGTTGAAAAATATTTTTGATTTAATTTCTTACAGAAGGGTGGGATTTAGTCTTAGATCTGAATTAGGTTTTGGGATGAGGAGGAGGGAAGTTAATTTAGAGTATAAAGTGAAAGATACAGAATGTAGGGTCCTTTTATATATATATATATATGATATGGTTAGACTTGATAGTCATGCCCACAAGACGCCATTTACAGGTATTTAGAATTCACTTTATGGAACTAAAATCTTGGAACAGAACCACATAATTTGAAGAACAAAGGCTCATAAGTGTCATGGCGTGCTCTTTTCACTATGTATGATGCATAAAATGTCAAATGCCAAAACTATATGTGTTATAAAGTATATGTTATAAATACATATAAAATTACAGATATACCCTTTTGACGTTTAAGTATCATGATGTGGGTCTGTTCTGGAGGAGAGGAGTGATGAATTTTTTATTTGGCTCAGTGGTGATCACAGAGTGGGAGACTTGAGGTGAGGGTAAGATGCTGCAATGCCTTTGTGTGGTTTGGGGTTCTGGACACTTGGTCAAGGTGTTCTCACCTCTGGATCAGTGGAGTTATTCTCCTGCAGAAGTGTTTAAAAACGGGCTGAGATGTGTTACATGAAATTGCAAGTAATGTTGCCACTGATTAAACGAATTATCAAATCCAGTGATTTTGATTTCAGGGAGATGGGTGAGATTCTGTGTTTAAAAAAAACCTGGGGACAACACCCCAATACATTCAGGTGCTTGTCACTTTTAAGGATAAAGTATTTTGTAACTTGAGGGATTAAGACAATTTTTTTTTTATTTCTCTCAGGTCTTTGCTTGTATCATCTAAAAGAGAAAGCATTATAAATTTATTGTAACTGTGAAGAGGCATTAAATTAACCAGTAATTTCTCTCTTCCATTACAATAATGTTCTTTCTTTCAACTGTATTTAAACCTGAAATTTAATTTTTGAATAAGTAAATAAACATAGTTTTTCAAGATTTGTAATATTTTGTGTGTTGGGTTGTTTAATGCACTATATTTCTAGCTGTTTTGAAAGGCTTGAGTTTTTCAATTTTTATTTTTCAGACATTGCTTTCAAAAATACATGTTACGTGCCCAAGTGCACATGAGAAATGGATGATAAATATTTTTACTTTTTAATGGGAATGGACCATGAAATATTTGAAGTTTTTATACCAGATATGCCCAATGTGGTGTTTGTGGGTTGTTTTATTTTACTTTTATCAAATATGTAATGCACTAAAGTTTTTGGTGGCAGGAATTATAAAAGACCATTAGAGTGGAAAAAATGGGAATCTTCAGTTCTGGGGAGAAAGATCTTCTTTATGAAGAATTGGGCCTTGTTTTGGAAAGAATGATCCAATTGCTTGTTCTCTCCTGGACTTTCATAGTTTGGGTGATCTTAAGACATTAGAGTCTGTATATACAACATTAGAATTAAGGAAAGAAATTATAGTATAACAATATTAGAAAGCAAGATGATTGGGGTGGGTGAGGGCGCAGGGAAGTCTTAGATTAAAGGAAGAAACTCAGGATTGTTCTCACATTTATTCAGTCAGCTTCCCAAGTCTGGTATGCCATTGCTTCTCAGGTGTTGCTATTTATATATTGTTTCATGAACACAAGGCTATGCAAAAGCTGCCAAAAAAAAAAAAAAAATAAAAAAGAGGCTTAAGCTTTTCACACAGAGAAAGCATAAGTAGGCTATAAGCTAAATAAACACTTTATGTGCTCTAACATTACATATGTATAAACAAAGTCTGTGTTTCTGTAACACATCTGTGAGCCTGAATAGTCAGAAGAGCGTTGAATCATTCAGAGGCTGAATTTCTTCCTTCATAACAGCACCCTGTTTTGTATGAATTCTCATTTTCTCTGTGACCAATGCATGCATTGGTCATTCTTTTTTTTTTTTTTGTTTGTTTGTTTTTGTTGATTTTTTTTTATTTTAGCTGAAAAAGTGAAAGGTATTGCTGATATAGACAAAAATGAAAGGTGTTAGAAAAATATGTGGAATTTCAGGGTTATAGAGCAGCCTAACTAAGCTCCAGGAAGATTAAAATTGAAGAAGAAATACAAATCCTAGTCAGGTTTTCATCCCAACATTTCATGTCCATGGTAGAAGTACTGACAAACATTTCAAAATAATGTTTTAGTTTTGTGGCTGACCTCTAGTCTCCTAAAGATGAATCATGAACATTTAGCTCTTGCTAAAATTAAAGTATTGGAGCTATTTTGTTCTACAAAAAAAGTAGTTTGGGCATTTGTTTCTGATTCTGTAGATAGTTCAGAAATAGCATGTTCGGACTCCATTCTTTCTGTACCTCAAGTTTGCTAATAAATAAGAGTACAGAGCAAATTTAAACAATGAACTCATAAAATCCTGTTGGATGCTTTCTTTACTCTGTCTTCTAGACCTCCTGTCTTCTTTTCTGTGCGTGTTTGTTCTTTTAGTCTCGCGTATCCTACAGATCAAGCTACATTAGAAAACTGCTAGGAAACATCAGAAGAAAATCCTGAATGCTTGTTGAGTCAGACTAAAGATAGTTTCTGTGGGGCTGCAGCAGCCTCGGGTCAGCTCCTCCTGATGAGATTTATAGGATGGTTCTTGTGAGCTCGCTGCCTGCTCTCATTAAACCCGCTGTGCTGACACGGTGTCGTGGACAGAACAGAAATGTGGGTGTGCGAGAGACACCACAGCTGGTTTTTGTCTGGAGTTCAGCATTCAGCTGACCCTGGGCTTCACTCCTACACTCCTGAGGTGTCTGGGCAGCATTGACAGAGCACTGCACAGCCTGTGGCCATTGGGTTTATTTGGCAAGGAGTTGCTTGCTCTGGCTCCCGGATGGAGCAGCTTTATCTTGTTTTAGCTGACAACTTTCTCTGTGCTTGCATACATAATCAGAGTAATTAACTGGGTGCCTGCTTCAGAGCTGCAAGATCTCTCTTGGAGTTGAGCTATTTTCAAATTCGGGAACTAACAGTGGGACAAACCACCAGCAGTAAGTGGCGTGGTTACTGCTGTGAGTGCCACATCAGTTGTCGTCGTCAGCATCCTCATCTGGTAGCGTATACTTTGCAGGTTTGGTGAAAGCATTTTCGTGTAGGGTACTAAAGTCAGTACCACATGAACTGCAGTAAGAGAATTCTAACAGAAAGGTATATGATAATGTATCTAATTTTGCCACTAGTGCTATCTGTAAGAGACCTCATGAGAAATCTTGTTTCTATGTGCTTTTTTATTTTTAAATGTAAGGGTTATTTCTAAAATGAAGTCTCGAAGTTTTCTATATCAGGGATAGCCACTTTGTGGAATTAGTAGGGTATACAGAGAGAATTTGTACATCAAAGGAGAAAAAGCTTCCTTGTAGTAGTTGTCTTCATAAATAAAATGTAGTACTTGAACCATTCTAACTTCTAACTACACACACTCAGCCTGTGCCCCCATACACCGATAAATAATTTTCTGTAAAGGTTTGCTGGTTAGTATTGGTCTTTATTTTTTTTTTTTTTTTTTTTGAGTGGAGGCATGTTTGTGTCTTTCATGGGGGGGGGAAGATTTTTCAGCTTATGAAATGTCTGAAATCAGTTTTGCATAGGAAGGAAATTTTAACTGTAAGAAATCTGGGGTACCTGCAAGAATTGAATCATCTGTCTGGTTGACATTTGTAGTGAGGATAAACATTTCTGTTTGCCATGAAATAATTGTGTTACTTGCAGAAACGGAATTTTACCGTCTCCATCTCAAAATGAAATGCAGTACCTATTGTAGTGCTGAGCTATGTTTATTTTTCATTCTGAAATGTAACATGGAAAGCATTTGTAATAGTTAAGCATCAAAATGTTTATGGAAGCTTCACATTCAGATCTTGTCTTTTCTCAGTAGGCAGGCATCAATGGAAAATTCCATAGATATCTGTCAAAATGAAACTTTCAGGGACGTGAGTCATTATCAGCCAAGAATCTTTATAGCCTGTGGATAGTTTGCAGGCATTTGGATGTGCATTCGTAGTTCTGCATTGCTCAATATCATGCATATATTATTTAACATATACCAAACAATCAGATTTCTGTGTTAATTCTTTGCTCTCCCCAGCTTCTCATTTTGTTTGAAAACAAAGCATTGCAGGGAAAGTCTTTGAGATAAAACAAAATACCTGGGATCACTTCTCCCAGATAGTTAAGGCCAGAAGTATCTTCAGGCTAGCAGTTATTGATTAGCATTTTTAGAGTTGGATAGATAATAGTTTATTTTTTTTAGCACAAATCCTCTGATTTAGCATGACAGCCACATTATTAATTAACAGAAATTGGAATGAGCGACTTCAACTAACTGCTAGATGCATAATTTATTAATTTATACAGTATAAATAGTTCTGGGTGTATGCCAAAAATTAATAATCATAGGAATAATATCACAGAGCATTCATATCAAGGAGACATGGTAATACTTTATTACAATATTTGAATTAATGTGAAAAATTAACATCCTTATTGTATGCTATGTTTATTATAATTTAGACAGAAACTGATAGCGTTAGAGACCTGGAATCAGGAGACTGCAACTCTAGGAAACACAGACAAATTTAAAGGTTGAGTTCCACTTTGCAATTGTGCAATGTGTGTAGAGAAAGGAAGCCTAACATTATGTTCTTTGGTTGGAGGCCTGATGATTAAAAAAGAAAAAAACAAAAAACAAAGCTGCTATGAATGGCCTGTATTTATACCTTATTGAGCTCCTACATATCTCATAATTTTGTGAGTATTAGGGAAGGAAGTTATTTTGCCACACATGCTTAGATGATAATTATGCTAATAATATTTATTTTGTAATGGGAGGAGATTAGCATATTTTTGTTGGGTTTTGCATTCTCTGACATTTGAATCTGTGACACTTGAATATTCTAACGAGTTCTGGTTGTTAATTTCTTCTGTCCAGATTTAAGTAACTCACTTTTGAATTACTTTGCCCATTTAATTTTTACTTCTCCAAGTAGACTATATGTAGAAACAGGATGTATTGAAGGCAGACATCACCTGGGCTTCTACTCTGTGTTTGGTTGTATTAAATCAGTATTTTGCTCTCCTTTGATGGGACACAGCAACTTGTCACATTCTGTTTTTGTCTGTTCTGCCTCTGGGCTCTCTATAATGCGGCCACACCTGAGGCTGCACAATGGAGCTAAGACCATATATTGAAGTTGTTTCAGCAGTACCAAAACTAATGGCAAATAATAGCTGCCCGAGCAGTCCTAGGAGGGTTATGAAATGTCTGTGTTCAGAACAAAGTCAGTTTATGATGTTATATTGAAAACCTACTTTTCAAAAGTCACGTGTGTATTACTTTTCCAGCTGTTATCTAATGAACAGGTGAGGTTTCTCTAGAAGAACGGACTTTGAAGTTTCTATGCTAAGATTCTAAGAAATTCCCATTGCAAGGCAACTATGCCATCTTATTCTTTGTCGAAGACTTGAGAAATCCACCCTTATTAGGTAGTTTTTCTTTTTCAAATACCATTTCTTCTGTAGACCATTACTTTTACCTTTTCTCCTATTATGCTGTGATTTTACTGTGCTTTTTTATAAATTTTAGTTTCTCTCTACATATGGACTACTTTTGTTTCAGCCACATTTAGTGCTGTACTTCAACTGCACTATTTCCTTAGTAGTATTGAATCCTTGTGTGAAGTGTAATTGCAGCAAATTTTTGTGAAGTTTGTTGGTTTCTAAGACTAGCAAATAAAATAGCTTTAGTTACTTGGCTCTCTCTTAAACTCCCTCAGACTGACAATATTAGAATTCATGTAGAGCACCTAAGTCCTCCAATTTTAAAGAAAAAAAATTAAAAATACGGATTTCTTAATAAAGAATCAGGTGTAGCTTTTTTTGTTCAGAGGTCTGGCGCTGAAGCTGATAGGGATAAAGAGAGAGGTAGAGGCATTCATAAGGCAGCAATCTATTGCTCAGCCAAGTCAGGAGGCAGGACAGCACACAGGGTGATGCTCCTCTGCATGACTCACTCAAACCTAATTATTAAATCATCAACAGCTTTGCAATTAAAAAGATTTCTAATAGACCCTTTGCTTAGTTAATCATCACATAGTAAAGAACAATGTTAAAGATTGTACTGCCCTTACAACCTTCCTTTTATCGTCGATTTGTTTGCTTTATTCCTTCTCGTAGTCCCAGAATCATAGGACACCAGCCTGGGAGAGACTTGGAGCATCATCTACTCCAGTGCTTCTTGGCAAAAGCACAGTGTAGACACATTGGCCCAGCCCCTTGTCCAGCTGGATTTTAAGGCTTTGGCATTGAGGAACACAGCATTTCCCTGGGGGGGGAGGTTTTTGCAGTAGCTGATTGGGCTCTTTTTAAATAATTGACCTCTTGCGCCCAACTGGAATCTCCCCAGAAGTAACTCCCACCTCATACCCTTATTCTTCTCCACAGGACACTCTGTACAAAGGGAGTTTTCCATCTTCTTTTTAGCCACTCTTTGTACGTGGTGCCAAGGTCTCCTCTAAGCCTTCTTGTCTCAAGGCTGATCGAACTGTTCTCTCGCTGTTTCACATGCCAGGCTTCCCAGGCCTTTGCTCATCTTTTCCATTTTGCTTTTATCTTTGTGATGATGTTGTTTTATTATGATCAGGAGGATGATTTTATTTTTGCTGTAGAACGATGGTTTTGACAGAGCCTTCAGCAAAATGGTATATTGTATTGCAATTACTCATTTTGTTCTGATGAATATTTTGAAGCTCTGACCATCAGGTTTATAAGTGAACATTGAAATTGGGTTTATAATTTCAAAACCAAGGGGAAATGGAAATCTTTACAGTATTACTTCAGTCTTCTTTAAAGATGAAAATATTTAGTCCCATAGTTAAGAAGCTATGCTTTTGAAATTGAAATTTCAAACTAAATGACAAAGGTCAAAAAAAATACCACTTGGGTAGTTCTAAAAGTGGTTAGAAAATGCAGTGTTGCATATAAGGGAATACACTTTCAAGGAAAAACAAACCACAAAGAAGCTCATTGAGTGATTGTCTTCCTCGCTTCCTAATAGCAATATTTAATTCAATTATTTAATGAAATATGTTTTTGAAATTTCTGTAACATGTAAGATTTTCTGTTAACATTTGTAGAAGTAAGTCTTATTTTGGGATTTCTCCCTGTTGTAAAGAACTTGAAATTGTAACCTGAACTTTACCTCTTCTTCAGTATATTCGGTGCTACTTTTAGACAGGTAATCACAGAAACAATTAGGGTGTTGTCCTGAGGCTCCTTTACTGCAGGTGCAACTGTGTGATTGCTGTTTTGTAATTACTGTATAATTCTAACCATGCATATGCATCAGATAAATTGTACAGTGCACTTCAAATAAGTGAAAGCCCCTTTTCAAACTCAAGTAAGTACTTAATAATTTAGGTTGCTCTGTTATTAAGTCTCAGATCTACTCCTTGGTATGTTATTTGGTGTGTGAAACTCAGAGCTGATGGAGAATTTGTTGTGCATTTTAGTTAAATTGTTGCAGAAATCTGTTGAATAACAGTGCTGATTAAAACACTGAAATTAAAATTCCTTGAAATATGCAAAAAAGCTATAAATTATTACTGAGGCAATGCCAACTTTAGTATTTTTGTTTTTGAAGTCTTTGAAGTCTGACTTTGCAGAACAGATTGTGAATCCCTGGCCCATTACACACCTGCAGAGATTTTGGTGTTTTATTTCTCTTGGGTGAAACAGCAGAAGCCCAAACCATGTTAATCACTGTCAGAACCAGTTGTAAAAAATGCCAAAATGCAATGAACCAGGAACTTTATAATAAATATGACAATACAGCTTAAAGTGTTGTTTTGTTAGGCTTGCAATTTGTTGTAATGTATCACCTGTGATATAGTACGGGAAGGGGAAAATATCTGGGACTTTCAAGTGATCATTTCACTTGGAAGAAGTCTTCCTGTTTCTGTGTGCTGTTTTAAAGATGAAAGAAGGAGAAAGGAAATGCAGCTGGGAGACATGTAACACGTGTATTTGGAATATATAACATGCCCTACATTTGCTTCTTAATATCTACTTAACACATGGGTTCTATTTGAGATAAGATAGATAAGTTGCATCTTGTTTATAGAAAGGGGCCCATGTTCTATCATCCTTCTAAACAATCAGCAGCTTTACCATATGAGAATATTGGATTTTATGTCACAGAAATGACACTACTAAAAGCTGAAGAGAGGAATGGTTCTCAGCTGCATGAACAGAATCTGCTATTATTTTGTACTTTCAGTATACGTACTGCTCTATTAAGTGAATTAATTTATCCAAAGTTATTTCTCAATGTACTTTCCAAGCAAATACATCAAATAATTTTCAGAAGATTTTCTGGAAAAGAAAATGCTCCTCGGTTTCAGCTGCCTTGAGAGGGAGTGACAGTGCTGTTCTTGAGCAGAGCAGGAGTGTTTTGTATTAGACTGCCATGCATACAAGTACAGTTCTTATCCTCTGGCCTGGTGAATTCCAGCTACCCAGTGTTTACTCAGGGCTAAGTTATCCAGGGGTGACAGATTCCTCTAAAGCAGACTTAATTGTAAATGCAGATGCTTTATGCCTGATTCTAACAATTTAGATTCAGATTCTGATCCTTCTTTAACACACACAATTTTATGCAGATGTTTAACTCAAAGCACAAGAGTAAGCAGGTTTACTTCACTGGAAATATATCTGACTGGGTAAAACTGTGCCCGATGAAACTTCCAGAATGCTTTTTCCCATGCCTTTGCTCTTGTCTGCTGGCTACACATTCCAAATGTACCTTGTAGGCAGCTGTTGAAGGTTCTTGCTTTGTTCCTACAGGAAATACTCACTGCTTCTGGCGTAGTCCTAGTGGAACTGCTGACCACAGGAGAATTGTTTCTGACTATGTCTCTGTTTATTGTTGCTCCTGCTGTGACAGCTTCTTCCATCGCCTAGCTGTGTTATGCTCCTGCTGAATCCCTCTGATGCCTCTTGGCATCATTGTAGCCCCTGAGCCACATCACTGGCAGTCTAAACACTAGGGTGTATGACATAATTTCAGAAGAACTTGTAGCTCCTGCTCTCAAATTAGTGATCAATTACATGTTTTTGAAAGTAATTTTCAGTAGGGAATCCTGCCATAATAAGAATGGGATAAACATGTCATGAGGAAGAGTACACATGATCTCCCTGGGAGGGAATCAGAAGAAGAAAAATCACCTAAAACCTATCCCTGAAATATATTATCAAATCGGATGATTTTTGTTGTTGTTGTTGCTTGGGGTTTTTGTTTTGTTTTTTGGTTTTGTTTTGCCTGAGGGGGTTTTTCCCAAACAGTGGTAAATGAACTGGTATGTTTCTCTGTAAGGCCAATAACAAGATGTTTTTAATTGTTGAAATTAATTGTTACTTGTCATGCATTTACACAGACTATATCACAAACAGAGCTTTGAAATGGATATAAATGATTTATTGCATCCTGAGTTGACTAGGAAAGATATGTCCCTTGGAAGGGTGGTGAAATATGTTCCCATATCTATCATACTTCCCAGTGGATCTGTATTAATCAGGTAGTAGAATCCATCACTCTTCAAAAACTCAGGCTAGTCTTTCACATGGAGCCATAGTATTATTTATGCCACTTAACGGAGTTTCTTGTTGGAAGTCACCTGAAATCACCAGTACTTGATGACAATATGGCTAAGAGTTGGTCCTGTGAGCATTCTTGCCAAGTCCAAATTCAGAATTTGAATGTAAGTTGAACAGTTGGCCTTGCTTAACTGCATTTGATAGCTACAACTTTTTCAAATGTATCTCTATATTAGAATAATAAATTTTTGGATTGGGTTGCTGTCTGACAGCTCTTGCTTTTAATGCAAGAGTTTCACAAGAAATTTGTCACAGTCCATTCTTGAAAAAAAATTATCCTCGTGAGAGCCTAATGTTTCTGGGCTTGTTTCTCAAACTTTTCTTGATGTTTCCATGTTGCTAACTTCAAAACTTTCTTCTCCCACAAGAATAATTGGAACAGTGCTGGATTTCTCTAAGTCAGTCCCTAGAAGAACCAGTCTCTCTTCACTAAGGAACGGTCCAAGAAATTCCCCCTGGGGAAGCCACTGTTGCTCTGACTCTGTCTGAGGCAAGTGGCTTTTATCCAGTTGCCCTTATTAGTGTCACCTATCATTATGACTTTTAATAGCTCCTTTCCTTGAGATATAAGTGTTTTCTAAGCCTATAATTTGTGACCAAAAGTATCTGAATTTGCTCTAAACAGACAACGTTTTGATTTTGGGAAGCTTTCACATTCACTATCGTTTCTTTTTCTCTGTCTTCCTACGAGGGTGAGCTGTGCACTTAGTTCATTCGTGGTCAGCCTAGTGAAAGTAAATTGCATTGCTGTTGTTTTACTGAAAATCTTCAGTCCTAACAGAATAATAGGGTAGAGCATTCACTTATTACCTGAACATCTCTTTTGGTATGGCAGGTTCTTTGTGATTTCTCCTGAAAGCCAGAGAAGATTTTTGCTGTGAAGTAGATCTCTGCGGAATGGATCTGAGTTGTAACAAGGTCTCAAGATAGTGACTTTAATCTGGTTCCCTGTTTGCTTCTTGTTATCTACTTTTATCTCCCATTTTGTCAGAGGTGTAATTTTTTTCCCTTTTTTTTCTGTTACATCTGCTGCACCTGTGTGATAAGGTCTCTTATGTTTGTTTATCTTTTGATGAATGAGTTCTAAAAGTCTTTTGCTTGAAAGTCAAACAACAGTCTTGTTTGAAAGTGTCTTGTCTGAAATACCATTTTGGGATCCTGCTGTTCTCTTTGAGTTTGGCTTTAAATGAACTCCAGAAAGGATTGAATATCTCTGTGAATGGCTGACTTTTTACTTGCTTTTTCTGAACCTTCACTGTTAAAATCCCTCACGTCAGAGGGGTAAAAAAAAGCTCCGTGTGACGTGCTTACGGATATGTCTCTAGGATTCACATGTTTAGAAAATATGTGTGTATGACAAAAAGCATGAACCTGTTAGGCCCTATAACCAGGAAAATGGAAGGGGAGATGGCCATAAGGTAATGGATTTATCTAACTTGGCTTACTCTTCAGGAATCCCTCTCTTTCCAGAGGGGTTCTCTTCAGCATGAGCTATAAAAGTGAAGCTGAATTGCAACTCTACAGCAGAAATCTATCTTTCAGCCAGCACACCACTGGGGTGAGGAACTCACTGCAGGATTTTGTAGATGCTGAAAAGTTGGTGTAAGCTAAAAAGGCAGCAATTGAGATAGAGATGAGAAAAGACTCTGAGGTGTTAGGCTGAAAGATACAAACACCAGCACGTGGTATCCTTGAGTGACACCTTTCTCCAGGATATCTGAAAACTCTGGGAAAGCTTAAAAATGTAAATTCTTATTCAAACAAAAGGCATTTTTATTCTCAGATGTGTATCCCTGTATAGGTCCAGACATCTGCAATGATGGGAATGGTCACGCTTCCTTTTCAGTGATAACTTTTATACACATGACCAGTTCATACCACTATAAAGTCTGGCTTCTGTTCCCTACTTTCCAATAATAAGTCAGTAACAAATAATTTTAAAATGTAATTATTTACAGTGCAGTATGTAAAAATGGATATAATTTAATTTATTCTGAGTGAATTAATACATATGAAAGAATCATCCAACTGAAGATCAATTTATGTATTAAATGTATTTGCATCTTAATTCTGACTTTCTAATATGCTATTAAAGTGATTATTAAAATACATTTTTTCTTTTTAACCACAGGTCTTGAATACTGTTAATGCTCAGGTTGCTCACCTGCACTTGAGTCAGGGGTTATAAATCTACTGTTGAGTTGTGACAAGACTCTTGTGCCCTTCACAGGCCACTAGGTCCTGATAATCTCATTTTATCTTCAGTGCTTGTGTACAAGAAGGATCACATAAATGTGGTGCTAATGAGTGGTGCCATGATTGTTGTGGAAGACGTGTTTGAGCCCAGGCTGGTGCTCCAGCAGAAAGCTGGGGAGCAGTCCTGTGCAAGGAGGGCTGAGATGGGAGGCTCTCCAATTGCTTTTCCAGGGCTGATTGCTTCACTCAGGCTGTCTCCCTGCACTCCCAAAAGGCTTCACCTACATGGCCTCTCTAATAAACTTGGCAGCCTCTTTCAGAGTCAGCCTGTGCACCTTTCCTGCAGTAATAATGGTGAAGTGTCTGGTCACATTAGCCTGACGTTATTTTTCTTTCTCAAACGAGTGCAGGGTGCTGCAAGGAGTTGTAGTCTAGGCTTTGGCACCGAGAGGGCTGTTGAGTGAAGAGAAGGTGAGAACAGCTTGTTAAAATATAGGCAAGGGCTTGAGGCGACTAAAGGTAAGAATGCAGTTTAGTTGGGTGTAAAACTATATTTAGATTAGTTATAGAATTATTCAGTGAGCAGAGTTCTGATGTACTCAATTCTTTGGTTTTGCCAGTCCTTTGCCAAACATTTCTGTAACAAAAGCATTGTTGGTATAGATGAATTGTATGATCTAAGCACATGTGCACACAGACACTGAAATGCTGGTGGCACGTCAAGTCCTTCTAATGCTGGGGTTTTAAAGGAATATTTCACAGTTTATGGTAGGGATAATTTGATCTAGTTCTTGAGGGAAAAGAAAAAATGAAAGCTATTACTGTGGCCCTGGAATCTGAAAGAAACAGGAGGGTATCCTGATATGCCCTCAATATAGAGGAAAATATTAAAAACTTAGGGGAGTAAAAAAAAAAAAATAAAAGAAAAAGTAATAGGGGTAAACGCAGACCAAAACCAAATTTTGCCCACCAATTTCTGGGTTAAGCAAAAAGCTGAACGACGTACACAGTTTATTAAAATAGATGATGATCTTTCAACCTTGAACTAAAAAAGAGAAAACTAAAATCCCTATTCTGTAAATATTAAAAGTTGAGTACATAATGTATTAAACCTCTCAATCAGGCAATTTTTTTAACGCGTTTTCTCCCTTACGCCCCCTCGACACTATAATAATGAACAAGTTATTTAGTTAATGAAGAAAGCGTCTTGTATTTAAAGATCTACATATTAATGTGACCTTCCTTTGTTCATAGCTGTTAATATTTATTGCCTTTTCTCATTGAGATTTTATTTGGTGTTCAGTGACAAACAAGAGTATGATTAGTGAAGCTGTAAAGTTCTCATGGTGGCTGCCTGTGTTCCCAAGATAGCAGCATTAGTGTCTGCAGAAGCAGTTAATGCTGTTTATCATTAGTGACAGAGGCTGGGAAGGACCTTCTGTAGCTTTCATCTTTCACCTTGCCAACAGAAGTTGATGAGCTCTGTGATTAAAATGCATAGGTGATATTGTAATATTTATATTCATTTCACATAGACAGGAGCACAGGTAAACTGATCTTGTTGATGGAGATTAATTAAAACCATGTTACTGTACAACTGGAAAGGCTGCGCATTGATATACTTGGGGAAAAAAAAAATAGCCACAGCACTTCATTTGCTTTACCTTTTGATCATGCTAATGTTTTCAGAATTTGTAAAAAAGGCATATTTTATACCTGGTTTTCCACTGGTTTTGAGTTTAGGATCTTGAACTCTGCATCTTACATCCACAATTTAAAATAAAAGAATTTTAGCAACTTGTTGCAATGGACTCCGCTTTGGAAAATAGACGAAATGTCATGTAAAATTATGTGCCTTATGGGCCTTCATATTCAGAGCTCATTTTGTATGTACGTGTTTGGGTGCCTTGAAGTTCCTCTATTTCCAACGCCATATAGGATGTTTCAGCATTCAGGTTGTCAAACATTTAACTGTGCATATCTGGGAAACAGATCATACACTCTGCTGTGGTGCCGAAGTCTCAATATACAGTTCTACTTACAGAAAAATTTGGCCTTTTCTGAGCCTTATATTTTACTCCTGAAATTTCATTGCAAAGTAAACTAAGTTGGCTGTCTACATTTTGTAGGATCTCAATTTCAGAGGAAAACTTGTAATAATAATAAAAAAAAAAAACCAAAACCCAAAAGAATCCAACCAAACAAATCACCTTGGGTAACAACAATAGTTGCATTATTTGTATACGTGTTAAAGTAGACTTCAGAAGAATCCTCTAGCTGTTTCAAAAATGCTTGTTTGGAGAGGAAAATTCAAGAGGTAGTCTTTCAGAACTACTGCCCAAAGGAGGTACAGACTTAATTTTGGTGTGATCCTTATTTGTATGTTGGGAAGAGTAGGAGATTTTACTGGTTCCATGGTAATGTGAAGAGATAAAAGGTGACTATCCACAGGACATGTTCTGAGAGGAGCTCCTCACCAAAAGCTAAGCATAAACCTGTGTGAAGTACATGGGCCTTTCCTATCAGCTCAGAGAATAAAGTTCCAGGGTATGTGACCCCTTTTACACAAAGTACCTGTTTCTGGTGATAGTTATCCTTCTGAATCCAACTTCTTAAAGCATTGATTATTTACAAGTATTTATAGTTTTGTGATTAAAATAATCCGGAGTATGTCCTGTGTTCTTTTTCCTGATTATTTTAAACAGATTACAGATGAATTATTTAGTAACATAAAAAATGTATAGTTGCCTATAAAAATTTTGTGTCTAGCTAGCTGTAGCTGCTTTGATGGTCAAGGTGAAAAGGAATGAAAGGGATGCATGGGATAGAGGATTCAGTGATATATGGAGCAGCAGCTACTTAAAAATGAAAATGAATAGCAATGTTTCTTGCCAGTTTAAATTATTACAATATTTCTGAATTTGTGCGAAGGACAAAGTTTAAGGACCAAATTTTACATCTTCTTTTTGTAGCAGCTCAGTTTCACTAGGCCAAGTATAACAAAATAGTATTGCAAAACGAGAGCTAGGGAGTGAAATGCATATAAGTATGCTTATGTACTGTATTATTACAGATACTTTATGTTCATTTGTTCTTGCTTTGAAGTGTTAGTATTTTAACAGCTAATGTTTTAATTGCCTGTTCTACGATGGCTTTCACAAGGTAGAAATCAGGCTTGAGTGATACATCCCACGCCAGCTGCAGAAGCAATGCAAGCTTTACAGCTTGACATCCATAAATCAGTCTGATTTTTGCTTAAACAATATATTTCTTATGTTGCGGGGGGAGGGGAAGGAAAAAAAATTAATTTCCTCCTTTTGCTGTAAAACATCCTTGATTCCACACAGTCTTCCAAGTTTTACACTGTTTATAAGGATAGCTTAGGCAAGAAGTGAAAGTATATTTGCAGAAGCTCGTTTCCTCCAAGAATGGCCCTTCTTGCACTCTTGTTGTAGTCAGTGGTGAAGTGGAAGCTTCTTCATTGAGTCACTTAAAATATTTGAGTTATGCCATCACCTGTATAGTGTCTGGGGTGTCTTTTCTCTTTGGGGAAGACAGCTCAGTTATCCTGTCACTGTATTCAAAACTCATAGTCAAGAAGAAAATGATTCTCACTTCTCTTAAATGTTGATAAAGCATGTAAAGGTTGATAAAATACATGAAAAACAAAGAGTGCACTTAGTAATAGCAATCTATCACTACAAAGGCAGTCAGAAAAATTAAAAACTGTATAATCCAAATTGGAAATTTCTTGGAGAATTACTGCCAGATGACTATTCTGTTAAGGGAAGAAGTGAAACCAACCTCACCTGAACAGATCGATTAAATTGCGAAGAAAGTCTTCAAGCATTTGCAGATGGAACCTTTTGCTCTAATCTATCTTTAATGCAGGAAGAGCAGAATATCAAGGGAGAGCCTATTTTAATGATCATGTCGCTAATAATGAAATTGTTTAAATTTTATATACGAAGCAACCCAATGTTACCAAGACAAGCTTTTGCAATGAGCACCTTGGCTCATTCACCTTTCCTATAGGAAATTCCATGCTGATTTTAATTTTGGCTCTTTTGATTTCTGAGATTTTTTTTTTTCAATGTGATTTTTTCTTTGCCAAGCCATCATCTGTCTTCCTTTTAATCTCTTTCCAGTGTTATTTCATGCTGTCTAGTAAGCCAAGAATGAAAGATTAAGGTTAAGAAAGTTCTATGCTGCTCTCCAGTTTGGTTTTTCACACTGAATCTTATTCTAGACAGAAGATGAGGGGAAAAATCTGGGTCACAGTTATCTTTTTTGGTGTACCCCCACTTGTGGACTTGTACTGCCATGAATCCAGGACTTACAGCAAAAGTAATTTCTTTCCAAGTGTTCGAAGACCCTTGATGATCTCAGTCACTTCCTTTAGCTTGCCTGGAAAGGCCAGCAGAGATGGAGGATGTTCTGTTCTTTGTTTGATAGAAAGAGGACTGAGGATTCCTAATGGCTGAGAATTAAAAGACCCTTGTGATAATTTGCTGAGCTTTGACTGGAAAATGAATTATTGGCATTTGCAAGTTTAGAAAATGGTTGAGTTCACTGAGGATAAATAAACGTAATAAATTTGCTGCATAACTCCTATTACTAATAATAGCTAATATATCTAATAAATAATATCAGATACCCATCTGGGAGAAAAAATAGCATGGTCTGATTACATTCTCTCACAAATATTTTTCATTAAGCTGAAGATAAAAGTCTACGCCCATATGCCACAATACATTTAGCTGCCAAAGATTCCAGTTATTTTGCCATCCAAAGCAGAAGCAAATGAAAAAGGCTGCAACTCTCAGGTCTCAATTTTTTGTCCCTATTGTAACATGGAACCATTTGATTCCATCTCTGCCAATTTACTGGATTAATCAGGGTAATTATTTCATACAATATCTCCATAATCAGTGTATTTCACCTCTCTGTTCCAGACAAAGAAACCTTTTTCTTTCCTTGTTCCAACATAGGAAATCTCCTAAGTTGTTACTGGTGGAGCACAGAAAAGGACTGCTAAACTTTGCTTCCTCATATAACTGAAGGGTTTATGGAAAAAAGTTAGTAATTTGATTTTCATGTAGAACTCTAATCATTTTATATTCCATTGTCGTAACATGGATTTAAGGTCTTTAATTCTATAAGCTTTTTTTTGAATAAATTACCTCTGCTCTAATCTAATTTACTTTATGCGGTAGGTGGGGAATTTGTAGATAACAATTAGTCTAGGTAATGTCAAATATAATGGTAAGAGGAATGAAATTCTTTAAGGTCAGTGCTAATGCTACATTAGTTATGCCTGGAATTGATACATAAGGGGAAAACACTGAGCTAAATGAAATTTTAATGTCAGTTACCACCAGTAATAGATTGATCGTTTTTGATGCTGAGTGCAAGTAACAGTGAACAGCAGAGAAGTCTGGGCTAAAATAATTTAACATCAATTAATATTTTAGCATGCTGTATTTTTAATGACTTGAGAACATCTTAAAACGAAAGCCAAATATAAGCAAATTTTAATTCAACAAGGAGAAGGGTGGGAGGTAATGCTTAAGCTTCTCAGGTGTACATTTCATTAATTATTTTTAAAACAGTCAGGACTATGAATAATGGTTCAAACACACATTTCCACATCATATGGGAAAGTCAATGCTCTGGAGGTGATACTTACCTCTTTATTTAAGTACTAGCCTACTCTTTCTTCACAAAGAAACCAGGATGCGACTATTGCTGCTTTGTTTGAAGTGATCTCATTTCTTCATCTGGCAATCATTTTGGCAGTACATTGTAGGATGCATTTCGTCTTACTCACTTTTGTTTGTTTTGTGACCACCTCTGTCACGTTTTGTTTTTCAATGAGCTCTAAAGCCATGCCAGAGTCCACACTGTCTTTTTTTTTTTGTTTGTTTAATATAGATACATGGAGCTTTTAGTGTACTTTCTACATCTCTACTTTGTAGAGATTTATAACAGCCTGCTGCTCCTTAGCTGTTTTAAGGAAGGTTCTGTGGAAGTCTCCACCATCTAGCCTGGAAGAGTTTGTACTCACTTTCCTGGTGTGTTTGCTCAGGTCACTGAGCTGCTGTGGAGGAGATGGCAAAGCTCTTCTGTCCCAAGAAGCTGCTATTGATGTAAATTATTTCCTAGCTAAAATGCAAAAATATGCTTCTAAATAGAGGAGCGTTTGTGGGCTGGAGTTTAAGGAAATTTCTTGTCAGTCAGTTTTATTAGGATTTGGTTTTTTTATTCATGTTTTCATGGGAGTTGACTGTAGCACTTATTTAAGGATTTGGGGAGGAAGGAGGAAAAGAACTGTAAATTCTCAGATATTAATTTTATTTTAGACATAAATGGGAGATGATGTCTTAGTGAGAAAAATGCATTGTATATGTGAATGTACAAAATTGCCAAATTGTTGCTGTTTATGGTAGGATGTGCTCTCTTTAAGAGGAAGCTTTCTTCTGTATTGAACAAGTGTCTTATATTTTTTTTTTTTTTGCTAATTCTCAGGATACTCTTGGAACAATGATCAACTTTATTTTTCTGTTAAGTACTTTAAACTGTTTCCTTTGTGCACAGGATTAGCAGAATGCCAATTAGAAAGGGTTCTTCAGTGGGAATCTATTCTTTTTCCCTCTGCATCTTTTTGAACTTGTCATTGCCCAAACACAGCTGCTTTTTGATGTAAATACTTTTTTTTTTAAATTATTCTGTAAAACTGCCAGTCAGCAACATTATGATCAAAGAATAAACCTGAGCTCTGGGTTTTATTCCTGTCATCTCTTTGAATGGCAGATATTAATAGCTCCAACCAGTTGTGGATGCTGATTCTTGTTTGACAAATCTGCTTCAAAATCAAACACTTAATTTGCTAAAAGTTACCATTTAGAGGAGGTTTTGTATTAGCACACATTAAATTAAGTAATTTGAGGTATAGTTATATTTCATTTGATTATGTGATATATTTGACTTTGTCATGTTAAGAAGCAAAAGGTTTTGAGAACCATGTGAACCGCTTGAGGACAAGAGACTGTGGAATTGGGTGTAAGATGAAGACTTATAAATAACTATAATCCTCTCATCTGCATGGAGTATGACTCCTTTTAGGCATGAGACTATTTTGGGAATGCCTATAATATATATGTGTGTATATATATGTCTGTGTGTGTGTGTGTATATATATATGTAACCAAAGCTGACTCATTGGTTTTTATTTTGAAAGTGAAATAAATTTTTAGTAACATATGCTTCTTCAGAAGCTGATACCAATACATTATTTGATATTTTAGACAACTAATGATTTTTAATGCAGGATTATAGAATAATATTAGTTGGATGGGGGAGACCTCAGGAGGTTTCCAGTTAAATCTCCTGCCTGAGGAGGGTTGGTTATGGGCTCAGACCAGGCTATATTGAATTCCTCAATTAAATGGATGCCTGGGGGGGGGGGGGAAGGACAGGGAACAAAAAAAGTCCAAAGAACAAAAGCAAACAAACAAACAAAAAAAAAACAGCAAAAGACAAACTCAGACTTGATTTGAAATTCTCATATTGAACATGCTTCTATTTAATGTAGAAGTGAAGAATGCAGGAACCAGTTCTGAGGATAAGTTTGGGATTTTTTCTTTTTTGCTCTGTGTGGTGTTTTGGGTTTGTCTGTTTTTGTTTGTTTTGTCTTGTTAGCTGTGTGTTTATATGGAAAGGCTATATAGTACTATGCTCTTCTCATGTTTGGTAAGACTATATAGAGTACAAATGTGTGGATGTAGATTCAGGTTTGCTTAATAGAAGGATGTTTTGGAACTGTTTCCTAAAGTTTCTTGATGACCAAAAAAACACCTTCTAAAACCATTTAGGAATGTCTTTCAATATATTTTAGTTTGTACTGGTGCAGCTAAGAGCTGTAGTGATTCATTAGAATTCATAGGCTGGTCTTCCATGTTAGAAAGTTTTGGTATATGTGGCAGAAATTATTATCTTAAATACAGTAAGAATTTCAGGAATCTCAGCACACTTTAGGATTCCTAGCGGAAATAAAATGGTAAATAAAATTAAATGAGATTGAGCTGTCAAAAAAATATCTTTAAAAGTTGTGAATGAAACTGCTGTTTATTTGCTGAATGGTGGGGGAAAAGTTTATCATGCTCATATTACTACACACAGAGGTGTTTTGTTGTTTTTTTTTTTTCCCCAATTCTTTGTGGCAAAATATGTTTTTCCTCTATTTTGTTGTTTGTGAACACTTCTTTGATTGTGATCTAATATTTGAAGCGGAAGGCATCTCATTAGAATTTATGTTTTTACTGTGGGGTGTGAGGAGGTTGAAACAAATCCAGGCTTGTGTTGTTTTTCTCTCCTAACAAAAGGGTCATGATATATCTTGGGTCAAGATAACAGCTATAATTCTCTGACATTAGTTCATTCATTTGAAGCCTAAATGCTGTTCTAGTTTTTCATGATAATCTATTAGCTGTCTATACCATGTTTTATTTCAGTGTGTATTTTTTCTCAATTAGATTCAGATCATTTCATCTTGAATAGTATTTATGGGTCTGTGGTATCTATTGCTGTCTGTTGTCTGGAATGCATGTCTAAAGACTAACCAAAGCAATTAAAACCACACGAAAAAGAGGTACTAGCAGTCCCTCTAAATTTGAATATAACTGTTCACGCGAGCCTCAGATGTAAGTCTTTGCTTTAGAAAAATGCTACAGCTTATAAATAAATATAAGTGCATGCAGGTATTATATGCTGCCAACCAAAAAGGCTGCTGAATGTTTCCCCTCACCTCACAAATGTGTGGGATCCTACATACATGTGGTATGGTAAAAGCTCTAGCCAAATATAGAGGATGCTTAGGAAATGCAGTCAAACTCAGGTCTGGTTACAAGCTCAGATTCCTGGGATGCTGCAGTTAATGATCTTGCTGAGGTAGAGAACATTTGCCTGCACCATAGCCTTGGAGAGATTTTTATGCCATGACCTTTAGTCAATTCTCTTATGGAATCTGTGCCTTTTGTTTGTTATCCAGAGCCGTGTGAATGTCAATGACTTGTAGAGTTGGGCTACACATTGTGTAGAAAAAGGATTCACTCCAGCCCTCCATTACTTGTTGATTTCTTACAATGGTTTCTAGTTTTGCACTGTGAGCAATAGTGGGTTGCTTATTTACTCATTCAGTAACAAATATATACTCTGCCATATTCAGCATTAAAAATGTTAAAAAAAAAAAAAAATCTATGTTAAGCATACCAGGCTTTGAAGTGAAATTCCTTCATCTTATGAAGGCTAAGAGTAAAGTAAGTATGCTTGATTATTTTTGAAAAACCAGTTTATCTACTTTAATATTGTTATGCATTGTTTTAAGACAATGGTGATCTCAGCAAAATGTGTGATTAACTCGAAGCTGACAGCCATTATTTATATGAAAATCTACTTGTATTCAAGAGTGGTATCATCTCTCATTGTTTCTGGGGTAAGTGCTGCTTCAGCAAGACTCAGCAGATGAGAATTTCCACAGCTTTGCCGAGTTCCACATGCCAATTGTAGTGGCTGGGCTTTTGTTTCTGCTTGCTCTAGCTGTTGAATTAAACGAGTTTACATTTGGAACAGGATGAGATCTTGTACCCCATCAGTAGCAGAGCTCCAGGTGACAGGTGGTAATTTCTGGAGCAATTGGAAGTTGTGTGCCTTTGATCCATAACCTTTGCCTGTCTAACTGCTGCCGTCCTTGTTGGAGTCATCCCAATTTCAGATGTCTATAAACCTTCCATTTCTCACAGCAAAATCACAGTCTGCCTTTCCCTGTCCAGTTGTGCCTGGACTGTAAGTCCTTAGGTACACTGCAAAACATATTCAGAAAGTCCAATTTTGGTTAAGGACTGCTTCTTTCTGAAGGACTGTCTTAACCCAAAAATTCGTTCAAAGACTAAACTGTCTATTAGGAAGATAAATTATTTTGGAGAAAACATCTTGAAAAAGCAAGGAAAAACCCAAGAAACCTAAATCAGTCTGTACAGACACCAACACCTTAACAATTACCTCTTCTGCATAAAGAAACTGGAGAAATTGAAATACAGGGGTATAGGGGCAGATGGTTATGTAATATAACTAGAATTAAGAGACACTTCTTGTCCCATGTTGTCTTAACTTTTTACAAGCTTTTCTTCAGTATTTTCCTAGGTCAGCTCTTCTTTCTTAAAACTGATAAAAATGCCCTTGAAAGATAACTCGTCTTCCTTCACAAGGATTTGTGTACTTGAAGGTTTCTCCATCCTTATGCTTTCAATCTAACAAAAAAAAAAGTGTCAGTTTAATGTATAGCTAAGGAAAATGATGTTGTCTTTCAAATCTGTGCTTGTCAGCTGTTTTCTGGAAAGAGGTGGCAGTGTCTTCCTGAGCAGATTGCATTCATTTTAAGAATTATAGGCATATGGTGAGCATCCCAACTGTTTTAGCATAGCATATTTAAACCAAAAGTGTTGGTGCCTCATCATAGTCATATAGTTAGCTCACAGACTGCATTCATAAAATTGTTATATTTCAGTATTCATAATGCTGCTACAATTTCCATATCCATTATCTTTCTATATAATACAGTTTACAAGAATCCTGTCTTCAATAAAAGTGGAGAGGCTTTTAATATTTCTGATAAAAGTATAAAGGTAATATGAAACTGTAGAGATTTATCTTCATAGTACTATGCAAGACAGTCAAGTCAACAAAACTAAGAGAAATGCAGATTGTTTTTCTTTTCAATGAGAGAAGAATTTCTAGACATTAACAAATGCCATTTTGGAGAGGGAGACAGTAAAAATGTCAGGCTGTGTTTGTTTTTATAAACTGTTTTTAGTTCTGTTTCTTAGGGGGGTGTTTCTGGTTTGAACTAAGACTATTGAAGCTTTCATTACAGCATCACCCAGCCTGTAGCTGCTTCTCTGGAAGGGTTGGAAGGGTGAGAGCTCTCTACAGTCCTTTTATCGTGGGCATCCGAGGGGAAATCCCAGGCTGGGGTAGGCATGACCAAGGGTGGTTGATTCCTGCAGTTTCGGGCAGCTGAATTCCAGCTCTAGTACTGCTTCAGGCTGTTTGTCAGCAATTCATCTCAAGAACATTACCTGTAAGCATTTATTTTTATTATTTTTTCATGTTGATGGTTACAACACAACACAGTCCCTCCCATCCTAATTCACTGCAGGAAAACAGAGAATATTTCATCAAGTTACTCAGTTGTAACAAATGTACACAGCAGATGTCGTGTGAATTTTCACAGAACAAAAAAGAGGTTGTCATGTTTATACAATCAGTGTCTCGTAAATGACCTGTAGATACATGGACTCAATTTTGGAAGTGTGTGTCAATTTTAAATATCCCATTTCTTCTTTAGAGAATAATGCAGTAGTTCTGTTCTACATTAATTACCTGTGTATTTATCCAGTGGTTTCTATGTTAACAACCTACAACCCATCAACTATTAGGATAAAAAAAAAAGGGGGGGGGGGCAGGAAAGGTTTTTGTAATTCTAAGTCTTGTGAGGAGTATGCAGGCTTTGGTATAGTGAAAATTCTGAGCTATGATATTTGTAATTATTTTAGGACAGGGTTCACCTGTACCTGATTGGGTGATTTAAAGGAGTCAGGAATAGGGATCCAACACAGAACAAATTGCAGTACTGTAGTGCTGGGGCAGAGAAGAAAACTTTTAGGAGTTTGAAGATTTGCTGTGGAAACGAGTATTTAAAGAACCAGGAGAAGCTTTGTTTCATGGCAGCTGCTTAGCACAGGAGATGATTTCTCAAGGCATGTCTCATAATGTAAAGCATGGTTGTTGAGTATGTTTTTGGGCCCTGTAAAAATAAGAACAGTTATTGCTAGGTATGCATCCAGAAATGGATCGCAACAATGTTGAACCTGAAAAACAGGCAGACTGGTTAATGATTTTTGTGTTTTGTGCCTCTTCAGAAAGCAAAACAGTGCACAAATATTAAATAAATTGAATCTGGCATCACTATCCATCCTTTTTTCTCCTTAAGTCTATTTCATGTGAACTATTGATGTTCAGAAAGACCCTGTGGTTTTATGAGTTCAGACATTTATAAAAGCACTAAAGAGCACTTTGTCTTTCACTCACCCAGCCTTCCCACAGTAGTGTAAAGGTTATTTGAAACTTGGAACACCAGAATTGAATTAAAGTTCTGAATCAGGCTGTGGTTGCTTTCCTTCCTATTTCATCACTGGGATGTCACCACTTCATTGGTGACTGAGAGCAGAACTTAGCAGCATCCTTCTGGAATTAGAGCAGTGCTGCTGAGCAGGGTTGTCTGGAATGCAGGGTCTCCATGGTCTCTCAGGAGTGTCTTTAAGAGAAGTTTTTGTTGGCAGTACTGACTACATTCATATTCTATTCATTTATTATTTTTTTTCCAAAGGTGTGAGACCAAATCACAGAACCTTGTTCATTAGTGAGGGGGCCACTGAGCTGAATGGATGAATTAAGGCAAAAATTGTTCTCGAAGGATTTCTAAGTAGGAGAGCATTTAGAAACAAAAAATAGCATTAACGTCTAAGTTCACACCGTGGTGTCCTCAACTGACAGCAGTGCTGTGAATTAACACCATGCAATTAACATGATCATTGACATTTGGTTACATTGTTTCATTATTCCCTTCTTTAGATCCCCATCCGTGCCATTTTGTAGCATAGGGAAGTTTAGATGAAGCTTAGAATCGAAGTTTGTCTGAGTGTAAAAAGGTCCCACAAGATTCCTTAGGGGGAGGCGACACTTCCTATCTAGCCCTGCTGCTCCATCTGTGGCTCCATGTGACATTGCACGTCTCCCTTTCAGAACACAAGATATAATGTCTTCCTTTATATTAGACATGTGATAATTAGCATTATTTATGTCACAGTTTAATTTGACTCCCTCAGCTGGTGGGGATGAACTACAAGAGGGAATTTTTAAAGTGAGACAGGATTCTTGACCTTCTTATTTCTGCTGTGCTAAGTGAGCCACCCTCCCTTGTCACCATGACTCCTTTTCCCATTTCTCCTTTCCTTATTCTGCAATCCCAAGGAACTCATTGCCTTCAGCTTCCTCCTCTGTGCAGGAAAACAAAATAACAAAAAAAAAAAAAAAAAGTCCTAAATCAATCAATCTACAACCAAAACAAAATCAGCCCCATATAAGTCAATGTGGGCTCTGTGTGGGGAAGGAGGAAGAGAAAAGGATAGAAAAGGGGAAGGATTAAAAGGGAATATGGAGGATTCTCCTGCTGAGTCACAAAGTTCAGAGTAGACCCCCAGGCCAAACTGAGCCCACACTGGACAAACTATGTTTAAAGTATCAACAGCACTTAACCCTTCGCAGGAATGGAGGGAGGGGGATGTCAGCCCAGGATCCACTTCCAAGTCACAGGAACGTACTGCCTCATTTATGGAATTTGGTTATTTCTGCAAAGCATTTCCCGTACCGCTGTTCACAACTTCCACTTAGCTGGCCAAACTTCCTTCTGACATGCCAGTTTCAAGAAAATAGCTTTAAAATTCTGTTTATAAGTGGTAATCTCTTCTGGTCTTTCTTGGAAGTCTAGTCCTAGCAGCTCATTTGAAGACACCCTGAGACACAGATGATGCTTTGAAACTGAGAACAGGAGAACTTTTAGATACACACTCTTTAGTGTGATAGGAATTAATTTTATTATTTCAGAAAAAAAATAATAAAACTTTGAAAAAAATGAATTGCAAGAGGCATACTTAGGAATTCACAAATTGATGAATTATTGATTATGCCTATCAATGCAGAAAACAAATTAAAGATGGGGGAAAAATATTTGGAGAGAGTGTTCGTTCCAAATGCATTATAATCATGGTGTAAATACTTGGAGAAAAGCTCAAATATTTTTTAAAAGGCAAGACAGTTGCACTGCTTCAGATCCATCTTTCTGGCAGTTGTTGAGACAGCTGCTATACATGAAAATGCATTTTGAAACGGTGCGTGGATATTTGACGGGAGAAAAAGCTTAATGTTAAAACACATAATGCAAGACTTTGGGAGTATAAAATTAATTAAAAGTGAGAAGAAGGTGGTTCTTTCTAAACAGGCATGAATGAGAACAAAATGTGTTCACAGCTTCCAGTCCCCCAAGAGTTTGGTTATGGAAAGAGGCAGCCTATGAACATCTAAAAAGTGCATTCTGAAAGTGATTCAAGTGTTCAGTGCAGTGTGATGAGGCCCACTTGGAAATAAAATAATTACAGGAGAGACACTACACCAGTCCAAAGAAAAATGGTAACCCCTTCTCATCTATTATGTGGGATAACCTACCAAAGATCCATCATCATCACTTTTTTTTTTTAACAAAGGATTTTATGTGAAGTATTTTTAATATAACTGACATAGATTCATTCTAGTGCTATATGTTGACTAGAAATGTCATTTATAATTAGTATATTTTGAAGAAATCTTCCTTTTTACAGTCAAGAAGTGCTTTTAAATATGCCTACTTGTCTTACAAAGTCTTTCTAAGCAACGTCAACCAAACTGATTTGAAATCTTTCAAAAATGAAAATACCTTATTTTAGTCTGTATTTAATTTAATTCTATTTACACAGAAGCTGCTAGAGCACGTGATGGTTTTTAAGAGTGGGAATTTTATAACACATCTGCAAATTATTATGCATAAAATCCATCTCTTTACTAATTAGCAGTCTCAACATGTCTCCTGAAGTATAAATGAATTATTAAATGTTGGGCTCTGATGAGGAATGATTGAAAAGAGAATTATTTCTTTAGCCATTATGGATGAGGATCAGAAAAAAGGGAAGCTAATTCTACATCAATAAATAAATAAAAGTGTAGATCAGTTTGATTTTCTTGATTTCCAGCTGTGCTCCCAAAAAGATGCATCCTGCATCTGTTCCTTTGACAATTCTGCCCAAAGAAAGGAGGGGTTTGACACAGAAATAAAATTATAAAATTCTGAGTTAATGCCATAGCAATCAAAGTAATTTTTATGTATTTTCTCTTACAGAAAATTAACTTTTTATGAAGGTCATGTGGTCTTTCAAGTACAAAATGTACCTTTGTCTGCTGCTACTTTTTTTTTACCCAGCTTAGGGAGGCAGAAACATGTAAAACCCCATGGCTTTGGATTTTGTCTTTATGGTTGTGCTGTGCAAGGCTCTGCTCCACATTTCATGTTTTTCGATTCAGGGGAGCATAGTTTTCTTAAAGGAATGCTGATCTCTGGCATAAACTGATAATGTTCTTAAATACATGAAATGAAGGGCCAGACTGTGGCAGGGAAACAAAGTCAGAAGAAATTATGACTTTGCACTTTGAGCCTGGTATCTCACCAGAGATTGTTGTAGGGCCCAGTTCACCTCAAAATGCACACTGGCTTTGAAGTAACATCACTTGATGTCCTCACTTGTACCAGTAGCTCTGATCAAAAATCCCTCTGTCACTCTATACTTGGCGAAACAATCAATCTGAATCCCTTGAGAAGTGATCTTTTGGAAGAAACAGTGTTCCACCCCTGGTAAAGGGAGTTGTAAATGGGTTTCAAATGGATGTTGTTTTAGGGCAAAAAGAAGAATTCTTCCTGTAGAAAGTATCCTGCTGAAAAATGCATTGCAGGAGGGAAATATCTGTTAGGAGGCACAGCTTCAGCATTCTTATAATTTCAGATAAAGACTATATATTGTAAGGTAATGAGTACTGGTGTAAGTGGCAATGCATGTGTTTAGTTCCTTATCCTTGTATTTACTAAACTTACTTAATACTTCATATTGATTTGGTCATTTATTCTCACCTTCTTTAGTCTGCATCCTTATGCTGTTCTGTTTATCAGTCTTGCTTTTACATATGATTGGCTTTAAGAGGATGCACTGGAAAAAATCTCAGTTCCTGTAAAGTATTTCTTAATTCATTATGAATCTTAAGAAATTCAAAGCAGTGCGTTTTCCACTTTTTTGTTACCTAAATACTTTCATGTAAACGATATGTGAACTATGTTCCTTTTGCATTGATTCTAGATCAGAGGATGCTGGAAAATCACATTACTTGAACTGGAGACTTGCAGAGGATTTCTCTCTATTTAATATGGAGATACTAAAAAGTTAGAGGGGTGTTGATATAAATCATGAAGTTAAATTTTCCCCTTGATTTGATAAAAGGATGTGTTTTAGCCACTCTTTAAAGGTGCAAGAGGTCTCTAAAGAATAATTCAGTAAATGTAAGTCACTCCTATTTCTGATCAGTTCTATCATAATCTGTGTGAATCAGGAATTGTCATCAAATGCCACTTAAGCATCTAGGCTTAGTTAAGAACACTATCTGAAATAGAAATGAAGTGTAGGTGTCAAAACAATCTTGCTGCTGATCTTAGCTATGAAAAAATAGAACTTTTTTGGGTTGTTTTATATTTTTGGTCATTTTCCTTTATCATAAATCTAGTCAGTAGATGCAAAGTATTTTTATTTGTTCTCTTCTATGAGTTAAACACTTTGAATGCTGTTTTTCAGTTTAGAGGTGCTACCAAACTTTTGGCTTCCTTTTATATAATTGTGGATAAAGATTACTAAATGTGCTGTTGGACCATGGTAGGAATTGATTTGGAACATCAAGCACTCATCTCTGTTTCAGGGTACTTTTTTTGTTTGTCTCAGGTTGTTGTTTTTTTTTTTTAATTTTAATAATTATATTTGAGTTTTGCATGTTATCCGTTTGATTACTTGGATGCCATTATGTCCAGCCAGCAGGTTTATAATTTTCCCTTTCTTTTCCCATTTTCAGCTGGAAATTTCTGTGTATTTTACATTAGCAGTTTAAATCAACTGCTGTGTCCTGCTTCTGAGCATGAGGTGTTCAGCTGCCTGCTGGGTTAAATCACCTCAGTCCTTTCAGGAGTTTTCTATCCCAAAGTGAGTAAGTTTGGGCACTCTGAGGAGCTCTAAGTGATGCTACCATCCCAGCAGCCTGGTTTGTCATCCTCTGACCTCATGTCTGCAGAGAGGATAGGGGAGCACAGCAGTGGAATTTTCTTGTTTGTTTTGTTTTGTTTTTTTTCTTTTGTTTTTCTGGAATACAAGAGCGCAGCTGCTTGTATAGAGGATTCATTTTGTCAGTCCTGGGCACATTTATTGTAAATTATTGAAACCAGCAGCATCAGTTTGAGATTGATACAGTGCTATGCACAGGGTTGTGCTGTCCAAAGTTGAAAAAATAGAACAAAGTATCCACTTTGGCCTGTGGAAATCCTTAATGTACACGCTCTAAAATATGTACAAAAGGTACCGCAGGTAACAAAGTAGTTCTGTCTGTCATTCTGTTATTCACATGAACTACTTATTCAAAGAAAGTAATCAAAATGGAGAAAAAAAAAAACAACAACAAAAAAACAGAAAAGGCATGGGTAGTCCCCATTATTGTAGGGCATGTTTTCACATTTTTTCCTCAAAGGCATTGAGTGCTTTATCTTGATGAGCTGGGGTGAAGTGTTTGTAGGGCCATGGGAACAGCAGGTGTTCGAGTAGCACGGAAGTGCACAGCGTTTTGTGTCTTTTGTCCATTCAGGAAATAATTTGCCTTTTGACCAACTTGTGTGGGCTGTCTTTTGAGGGTTTTTTTGACATTTGAAAATAAATCCTCAGCCTTAAGAATCTTTTTGTTTGGTTGGTTGGTTGGTTGGTTTTTAGAGGCAGAAAGTAAACTGATGACGAGGAAATAATGTCTTTCTCTCCCACAGCCTGATTGACATTGTCATATTTGGGAACTTCAGGACAAAATATAATTTTCTTGTAGCTTTTAAGGTACTACCATTTCTCCATAAGCAGTGTAAACACCAAAAGGCAAAATATCTTTTTGAATTCTTAGTTTCTAATGACCAAGGGATTATAAAATATAAATACACCCTCTATTTAAATTGTAGAGTTGGAATCAGTGTGAACCAACTGGTTTGGGGAGGGACTGCTTGAATCTGGTTCCTAGAGGGACCCCATTCAGAGGTTTCCTCCCAAATTTGCCCTAAACCAGGACAGTCAGAAACTTTGATAATCTTTTAACAGGACTAGATAATCATTTTTCCATTAAGAATTTTTTGTTCAGTTGGTTTTTTAATTGCATGTTAAGGGGGAAAATTCTGTAAAATCTGAGGTAGAGTCTTATTTCTTTATACATTTTCATTTCAGACATTTGAATGCTATCTATCTAAGGAAATTATTTTATTTAATTTTTTAAAAATATATTTTGTATGTGTGTGACCAGCAATTGGCAACTCTGTTCCTATCCAGTCTTTGCTCTTGGAAACAATGCATAAATGAGAAAGATAATTTTATTTCAAATCAGCATTTGTCAATGAATTAAACAAAACAAATCAACAAAAAAATCTACGCTACACATGATCTTGTGGGAAATGAGGAATAAAAACAAGTGTTTGAGGAAATTTTTCTCTTCCTGAACTCATTATTTTACCTTTGGCAGCCCATGCCTCTGTCTACAACCACTACTGGATTGGTGAGGCTGGTATCAGTTTAGGACATCCAGATGAAAGTGTTTTTCCCTGAGAATTTATTAATTACAGAAAAAAAAAAGCTACTGTAAAAGAAAGTAATTAGGAAAAATAATCCTATTTGAAAAATAAAAAGCAAAACCGAGTAACAACAAAGATTTTTGTACATATTTTCAGAATTTCTTATATGATGATTTTATGCAATAGCCACCCTAAAATTAGAGGAATTTTGTGGTTTTTGGATCTTTCCTATTGTAAATGATGTAGTGAATCAGGATAGCTATGGGCTTTATCTGCACACTCTTATCTTCAGTGGGAATTTATGATCCAGCTGTTAAGCCTCAGACTCCTTGCAAATTTCCCTGTGAATAAAGGATTAGTTTTTGTGATGGAAGTTATTCCATCCCAATACAAGCAAACCTCTATTCAGTGATTTCATTTGTATAGCCCTGCGTTAAAGATGAAAAAATATTTAGTGTGCAATCTTCGGAAGAATTTCCATTTGTTGTCTTCTCAAAAAGCTGTCAAGTCCCTGACTGGAGAAGCATCCTCCCCAAAAACAAAAGAAGTTTCCTGATTATTGGTTTGTCTCAGTGCAACTGTTCAGGAACGGGGAGAGGAATCAACCTACTGCAAGGAAGAAGTTGTTCTTTTGAACCAGTGCTTAATGCCACACTGGATCACACCATCTGTTTCATGAGCAGATTGTAAGGTACTGAGTGGTGGGGCTGTTCAGGGATGGGGGGGAAAAAAATAAAAGCCTCTTAAGTTTTGATCTCCTGGGGGCTAATCTTCAGATGCCGTGAAATCTGTTTATTCTTTTGACTTTAGTGGAGCTCTAAGGATGTCTGTCAGTTCAGGATCGTGTTCCCTTCCCTGTCTATATTTTGACTGAGACAAGTGAGAAATAAACGCTTGCTGAAGAGGCAATTCCCTTTTACTTTTCTCTTGATCTGGATAAGATCTGGCACTTTGAAAAATTTATTAGGTTTGTAATGTCCTTTGGTCCTCCTTTTATGCATGGCAAAAAAGGCATAATTTCACTTCTGCTCCTGTTTGTTTCTTGTTTTTTTTTTTTTTTTGTTATAAAGAGTATGTTCACTTATTACTAGATTAAATTTAACCTGAGATTAATATTTTCCTGCTATTGTGTTCTGTTGTTCAACCAATGTTCGAAAACAGAAAAATACCATCTAACCTCCAATTTAAGAAAGAGGAAATAGTTATAAAGAATTGCATCAAGCCCAAAGCCTCCTTTGACAAGAAATTATTGCTATCTGTTAGATTATTAAAAAAAAAAACACACTATAAAATATATTCTTAATGAAAATATGGTGAGTCAAAAATCACAAAAAACCCCTAAAACAAACAAACCTAGGCTTTATGAGGGCGGAATTATATGCCAAGTGCTTAAATGCAAAATAATCTGCATTTTTAAGGAGACTATATGGCAAATGTTTATATATTCTCTCTAAAAAAAAAAAAAAAAGAACATATAATGATTGTGGAATTTTCTTTTTGCAGTATTCATTTAAACATTTTTCAGTTGCGTAAAATATGGTATTTAATGCCACGTAAGATGTTTTAATGTAGCCAGAAGATGTGCCCAGAGTAGATCAACGTGACACAAGATGTGAGGCTTGAGACTGTCTGGTCCAGATACCCCCAGGTCTGTTTTACAGCACAGGACTTTTGTGCTCGATGAGCAGAGCCACTCCCACCATAACTCAACAACTGGATTCTGGTTACTTGTTGTTATTATTAGTTTTCATCATAAAATTTTACTACTGTAAGTCATTGAATGAGGGGGTAACCTTTTGTGTAATCTCTGCAGTTTAATTTCCGGAATATTAAATAGCAATTTGTGTGGTTTTTAATGCATTTTCAGCTTTTAACAGGTATTCTAAAATTGACCCAGTTGAAAACAATATTATCAGGACAGAAAGGCAGAACAAATATTGTATCAAATCTGAATGACCTCTCTGTGATGGGGAGGACTCATTTACAAAAAAAAAAAGAGGGATGAAGCTGTGTTCTGTAATCAGACAGCACTTCCTCAATATCTCTGTGAACATACCACTTTTTAAAAGTCATAGTCCACTTAAAATTTTTAAGTTTTGCAGGCAATTTTCATACTGCCTAAATGGTGGTGTTTGTTCATGAATTGACAGTGTGAAAACCCAACTACTGCACTTTCAAATGAGAGATATTTTCCTATCACTAATACTTTTGATGTCCTTGAAAGCATCATAAAGCTTCCCGTCAGTTTAGACATGTGAAAAGTGTCTATTTACATGGGAAGTGTTACACCATCTGCATTAGCTGTAGTGGAGCAAGAGGGGGGGGGAAGAAAAAAAAAAAAAGGCTGACTGTCATAAGAGTTTTTCTCACCGCATAAAAATCAGGGAGGTACATGAATTATGGCTGCCTGATGACATGTAATTGTGTTTGGACAAACACAATTTTGGAAGTAGTCATATTTTAAATGTTGTGTGTTGTCTCTCTCCTGGAAGAGAGGTTCTACTACAGTCCAGCTGTTCTTTTCTCAGAGCTTAGAAATGTGTTAGCCCTGCTCTACAGGTAATGTATTCTAAATATGCTTTTCAGTTCCACAAACCATAATTCCTATGAAGCCTGGCACTTCCCCCCCCCCCAGAACATTTCTTCTAAAGGTGTTGTTCTACTTCTAATAACTGTCATTTTTTTCTCATGTAAAATTAAAATATTCTTTTCCCTTTATATTATATTCAAATATTGATGAAATAACATTCACTGCAAGGCTGACATTTCTTCTTACAATAGTTTTAAGTTTTCATGTTTAGCCAGAACTTACTGTGTCCTCCCTTAATATTTTATTATTTTCAGAAGAAAGAAGTATGTCTTAAGACTAGTTTAAAGCAATACTCTTCAGTAAATGCATTATAAATCTTCTGATTTGTTTTATGATAAACCAGGTAATACTTTTGCTTCCTTGGTCATAAAGAAATCCATGTGTTTGTGTCTAGGTGAGAGTGTGAGAGTCAGCATGTATGTGCATGAGTAATGGGAAATTTGCCTACTCTCTGTATCCTGGTATCCTCTGTTCTGCTGATTCTTCATTTATTATGTGTAGTCAAATAACAAGGGAAGTTAATTAACTGTCTGTAGAGAGTCATTATAACAGTGAACAGGAAAAAGAAATAGAAAGGTGTATTTTTTATTCTTAATTATTGCTTTGTGCTGTTTACCATTCCTCTACTAAATATTTGTATTTTCTGTTTTAACTTCAAGTGTAATGTTTGTGAAGAATGTGTTTTTGGATTGCCCTGAGTGTAGTGGTTATTATCCATCTGTCTCTTTCCTGCCTGAGCAGGGAGACTCCAGATAGACTCTAAAGTTTTTCATACAAAAGCCTTCACTCTTACTAGTAAGCAGGGCCAGGAGCTTTAATTTTCTAGTGTCTCTTGGAGACATCTTTTTTACTTTGGTTTGGCTTAGTCTTTATTTCCTACGGTGGAATATTTTGTAGATTACATCAGACTACATCAAGGAATCACAGAATCAATTAGGCTGGAATAAAGCTCTGATATCAGAGTCCCACCCGGGACTAAACACCCCATGTCAATGAAACCAAGGCACTGAGTTCCACATCCAGTCTTTCCTTAAGCACCCCCTGGGACAGTGACTCCATCACCTCCCTGGGCAGCCCATTCCAATATCTGATGACCTTTGATGTGAAGAACTTCTTCCTAGTGTCCAACCTAAACTTCCTTTGCCACAGCTGAGCTTGACATCCTCTCATCCTGGTTTTCTGACAAATGATCAATTCTGCTTTTGAAAAGTGTATCAGTAGCAAGCACAATAGATTCCTCATGCAGAATGAAAAAGAGGAGAATAAACTGAATTTCTGACACCTTCAGATATGATTCTGAAGTTTCTCATGCAAGCCTGGGGAAGTATGTAAGGAGCAGTAGATTGTCTGAGCATCAATCTCAGGAAGCTGCTGAGACAGCTAGCAAAGAGTATAAACCCAAGGGAGTGCCAAGACTGTTCATCCCTTGATGATTTATATTTCAGGAATGAATGTTCTATCTTTGCTTGGCATCTTTAGTCAATTCAGTGCAAATAGCCCATGAACATGAGTATGCAAGACTGTATTATATCTACATAAAGGCTTATGAAAATGCGCCCTGCTCCTTTTTTTGTGGTTTTTTTTTTGTGTGTGTGTGTTTGTTTTTTTTTTTTTTTAAGTAATACAATGTATGCCTTTAACAGAATAGAGGAAAAGGTTCTTTATCTATCTTTAATATGCCTTCTATTTTAATGTTGTAGCGTTAACAAAACCTAGTAATCTTTCTTTCTGGTAAAATGATAAACCTATGCCAACCTTTCTTCTCCATGTCTCTCTTTGGATCTTTCTGGGGTTTCGGCTAACAAACAGGGCCATTTCTTAGCCTTGTAATTTGTTTTCATAAACTGCTAATTTTGTCTTGATTATTAAGTTATTTTAAACTGCTTTACTCTCATCAACAGGAAGTATCAATAATATCTGTAACTTTGGCCTTGGAGACACTAGTGCCAGGACCTGTAGTCACAAACTTTCAGGACTTTCTCCTGGCTTCAGCACCTCAGGTCTCCATAATGTGTTGTCACAACTGTGCTCTGAAGTTCTTTGGAGCACCCCACAGCCATGATTTCATAGGAATTGTGCTTGAAAGAGGTCTTCCTGGGCATTATTGTTGTTTACAAGGAAGATTGTATTAAGAACTGAGGGAATCATCACAAAAAGAAATATAATTTAGGCATGAGGGGTAAAGGTTTCTCTCTTATTTGATCCATCTGTCTGGGGAAGGGTGGAGAGATGTTTGTCTTCAAGTTTCTATTGTTTTGTTATTTTTTCTTTTCCTTGTGGACTGAGGTGATCATTAGCCTGATAACAGTTTCACAACCTGATTTTTGGAGTTTATATCTCCCCCTTTATACCACCAGCCTTTTCAGAGCTGATCCTTACACACGTGCACACCCCACCACCCCTGGGGCTGACACCACAAAATCCTCTTGTCGCTGAAGTTCAATTTCCAGAAAAAGAGTATCTCAGATTGCAAGGCTAGTAAAGTCCATCTCCTTCCTTCCTGAGGCTACAGGAAGGCCATGAAAATGATAGGGAGGAAATATTGTCCCATAGCTCTGTCAGCTGTGACAAGGGAGGGCTTGTTGATGATTTGACAGGTCTTGGAGGAGCTGATAGATGTGTGATGCAGGTCAGTTCCCAGCTCAGGCTTCAGAGTTCTCCAGACACCAACACTGCTTGATGGAGGAGCCTGAAAGAATTCAGCTCAAAAAGATGTCAACCAGAACAACTTTTCAACCAAAAGGGGGAAAAAAAAAAAATAGTAGTCTATATTGAGAACACTGTCTGGAATGCCCTTGATTATTTCAGAAATATAAAGGAATGAAAACACTAATTCAGCTTCTACTTTTCAAAGGAAATTCAAAATTATGCTGCAATTTGGAGGATGGATTTATTAGGTAAATTGAGAAGTAAACATAAATTTTAACAGGTATTAAATGGGGAAGGCTTTATCAACTCCTCAAAACTGAGGAAATACATGTAAGTTTTGCATGAGTAATTAATAATCGTTATTTTAGCCATTATGGAAAAGTGAATTTAAGGCATTGAATACAGTGAATTTAAAATTGAGTCTCCAACAAAGTAAATGAATCAGTCTTTTTAGTCTAACCCTAGAATTCATATTGTTACAGTGCTGCACAGAGGGTCCAGCTGCGGGAAGCTTTTGTTGAATACATTTTCTTTAAATTGTAATCCTATATGAACTCCCAGTAAACTGTAACAAGAGTAGATTCAATCATCAATTATTTGGAAAAAAAATACGCCCTTTCTTGTTTGTCTGCAGGTCATTATTTTGTCAAAATGAGCAGACATGAAGGAAAGGGGGTAATTTTGATGCCAGCATTCCAGTAGTGCTGCAGCCTGTCTTGCTGTGCGTGGTTGTGAGCTGAAGAGGTTAACACGAAAAACAAATCACTGTGCTTTTCTGTAGTCTTCATTAATGATGTACTTCACCAGAAAAAGAGACAACAAGTGGGAATGGTACCAGCTTTGCAAGCTGAATTGGTATTCTGCTGTGCACGGTGCTTTTTACACACTGGCAGCAAGAGGACTTGTTTTTTCCAATTTTTTGATGGTAAAGGGTCAGGAAACAGTATTAACTAAGGCAAGTGATTAGAAAGAATTAAATTGAAGACTTTTCTCTGCCCAGCAAAAGTCAGCATGAAAACTTTCATACTTTGCTTAAGAGCGATGTATTACTTCTTTCTCTCCCCCACCCTCACAGTGATAAAACCCAAGTGCCACATGCACGAAGGACCTAATTTCATTCTCAAAGTTGTTGCGTTCTATTTATGTAGGAAAATATTTCTTAAAACATATTTTGATGTCTTTCAAGTGTTTATTTTCATATGTGCAATAAGCCTTGCTCTAGCCCTTATAATTTTCAAGGAATGAATTTAGATATACAGGGAATTATGAAATATATTTTCTCCTGACCTCTATATTGTCCAATGACTCAGCATTCTGAAGAGAATTTTTGGAAGTCACTATGGCAGCAGAGACAGAAGAATAGCAGCATTGGCTTTTTAAATACTGTCTCTTTTCTATCCTCAGCTTGCCAAAACTGGCACAAAATTTTGTGCTTTCTATCCTCCTGACAGTACTTGTTGATATCTGACATGTTCAAGTTTCCATTGTCCCAGATCCTCTTTAATAAAAGTCTAATTAGAGAAAAACTCCAGGAAATTTAATCAATTATTTTTCAGCAAGTGTTTCAGTAAATTTTGTCCTTTAAGGTGTAAAATGCACATGTGATTTACACTGGCCTTTCCAAACTTTTCTGTTGTTGTATAATGAATGGCAAGGTTATTAAGAAGTGTTGAACTAATGTCAATGAAACCGTTTGAGTTCTTTATATGACAGGTTGTATTGAGGTGCAAATTTCACCTTTACAAATTACAATATTTTGATTTCTCTGTTTTCTAGGAAAATGCTTCTTAATGGAATTACCTTTTCTTATTTAATTTCCATGTTTCCTTTCTTTGAGGCATGGAGGAAAGAAGGGTATTTTTGGCCTTCTATTAGGAATTAGGTTTAGCATATGCTGAGGTAGACAAGTAATAACCAGACCAGCTCTTCTAAAATTCAGTATTGAAACAACTAATATTTTTTTTTTAACTGACTACTCTCTCTGCCTTTTTAAATTACTTTATTGGCACCCACACGCGTGCCCCAAAAATGCACATTTTACAAATCTAAAATATATAATGAAGGAAGAAATAGTTCATTTTGCCAGTCTTAACACTTTAAAAAACATAAAATTATAAAGAACATTTGTGCTGTCAAATAGTCTTTTTCAGTAACCATGGGAACTAGAATTGTGCAGTATTCCCCTTAATGCATTTGGGGGTGTCCACTATGGGCAAAGAGTAGAGAAATAATAATGTATATTTTGTTGTTCTTTTAGGATGAAACATTGCTATTGTTGTGTTCACAAGAGTCCTCAAAACATTGGCTTCCCTGGTGATTTTGCAAATCAAAAATTTCATTTGTGAGAGCTAAAATCAAAATTTTAACAGGATTTTAGGGAGGAAGTTTTATAGCATGTTTAGGGGGGAAAAAAAATCAATTCATGTTGAATACTTGTTTAGAAAAAGTAGCCTGTCCACTTTCTTTGCATTATAGGGATGCTTTCTATAGAAGCATATCACTGTAAAAAGCAATTATGTACTTTCAAAATTTACATCTATAGACTACTGAAGATGCTGTTTCCTCCTCAGTTTTCCTGTATGATTGACCAGAACTTGAAACTTGAAGAGATCAGTTCATCAAAACCTGGTCAAAGAAACATTTTTACAGACTGTGTGCTGCATATGACTGTGTAAGACAAAAGCATGAGTACATTCTTTAGAAAATAAGGTTTTTGCCAGCTTCTGTTTTAATGCTTTTTGTCACGGGTTGGTTTTAAAAACGCAAAACTGTTTTTCTAATTTATAAATACATTGCTATTAAAAATTCAAAGTGAGGAACTTCATCTCCTAACTTCTGTTTTATCGCCAAATTTAACTTACAATGGATTCTGTATAAAGGAAGCTTCCCAAGCAGCCCACGTTGCCTCAGGGTTGTGAGCCCAAGCACACAGCAGATCTTATTGCTGCCAGTGGAAGTGGGACTGGCTTTCACATTCAGAGCTTCTTACTGGGGGGTTCCTGAACACCTCACAGGCACAAATACATAAAGATAAATAGAGAGGTAAGTTAGCTAATGCTAAATTCCATTAAAATAGTTTCTGCTTGTTAAAATTAGGAAGAAGTGGTAAAATAAATTCAGCAGAGCTGTTCTGGAGTATTACATCTTGCAATTAAACTGTGAGATTTGTTAAGACTTGCAAATGCAATTTATTTTCTTTTACTAGCACACATTAAGGACTTCTCTATTATATTGCATTTATTAATAAGCCATTTGACATATTTCTAATAAGAATTTGCATCGTTTAGCCATAAGTTAACCTCACTGTGCTTAAGCAAACTATCTCTAAATTGGAAAAGCACTACAAGTTTCAGAAGAGAATGCTGAACGCAGATTTGCTCCATTTCCTCCCTCTGTCTCTCAAGACCCTTGGTGACTGTTCTCAGGCACTTAAACCATTTTTCTTTTACTGTTTTGCCCTATTCAAAGAAATAAATCACCTTGTACATCCCATACAGTCATGACATTTGAACTTGGGATTCCATTTTTCTTATCCAGCGTTTTAGAATTTAATAGAATTATCTACTGGGTGCTTTCCCAAGAAAATTAAATTCTGGGAAGGCTTCCAGTTCTCGTCACCTTTTACTTGTGGTGGCTACCACTACTGAGAAGCAGGATGACATTACTAATTTTGTGCCAGTCTTGGCAAGCTTTCATTATTTCTAATGTTGTCATGAGATTGTTGTGGATACATAATTTGTTTTTTACTTCCCTTTGTAGTCTTTTGCTCTTTGAGTCTATTTCCCTTCTTTCCCTCCCTCCTTTTCCTCTTCCCCTCCCTCTTCTTTCCCCCTCTCCTCCCCCCTTTATGTCGGGTAAATTCAAATTATAACTTATGATATTCAAGCTGTGCTTTTCTGGTAATCAGTCTATTAAGTAGTTTCATTCAAAACTGCCACATACAAATCCCTCCACAGTAAAATTCGCACATTTCCCCACTATGACAATATTTGTCTTTTCCAAATTATTTTATCTAAGGCTGTGAAGACACTAGAGAATTGATATGTTTTCTTTGGCAATCTTACTCTGTGATGTAAGTTTTCATTCATGAGGTGCAGATGTAAACAAAATTAGTCAAACTAAGTATTTCTTTCTCTATGTCGTCAGTACAAACACTTTATTTTTCAGGCATTCTTGTTTTCCGGAAGTTGCAATACTTTTGAGTTTAGTTTTATTCATGATGCCTCTATTTTCAACCCATATTTGTTGTTAATGAAGAAAAACATAACAAAACAACACAATTATTCATTATATGTACTGGTTTTGTCATGTAAATTTTACATATTCTCGGGTGGTGTGGAAGATAAAGAGAAATGGGTCTTGTAATGAGCTTGTAGAATTTCTGCAGTAAGCCTGAATTTTGAATTAATATTTGTAATTTTAAAATATTGTAACTGGAATATACAGAACTAAATTTTGAAGCAAAGTCTTAGCCTGCTTCTTTTTCCAGTATCTAGTGCATGACTTCCGCATCTTCTGCTGAGGGACGTGACAAAAATTTGTTGCCGATAAGGTATCATTTTTTTGTGACTTGAGATCTCACAGGGACAGATGTCATGCATGATTTCAAAAATATACAGACTTTTAGAGAAAATTAGCTAAAAAGATATAAATATTTGTTTTGAAAGAAAACCTAATAGATTTTGGAAAAAGTTTTTCCGGCATATGTTCTGCAGCAAGATAATGCATGATGTCATTTTAGAGAATTTGGGAAATTTTATTATTCAAAAATAGTCACATTTTGAGACATTTTTTTGCTGATCCATTGTCATCTGTTTTGAAAATCAGTTCAATGATACGAATATAAGGATATGAACACACTATGCTACTGTTGTGCAGAAAGTGCAGTGTCAGAAAAGTTATCAGAGAGATGGAGTCTGTGGTTAAAGGTGGAGATTTTCTTCTAAAATGAGATCTGAATCACTGTGTGGTGGTAAAGAAGCTGAAACACAAAATATTAAAACTACTCTAAAATTAAAGTAAAAAATTCACTGTACTTTTATCTGGTGTGCCGAGAAATAAAGGAAGATATTTAAGACTTCTGGACAAATTTGATTGCGCTTTATCACCTGCTGGTCCTAAAGACAGAGTTCAATAGGTAATTAACACTTAGCAGTAACACAAAATGAGCTTTTTGGAACTGACTTGGGGGGGCAGGAGCTGAGTTAACACAGAAGTGGCAAACCGGTGGGTTGCAGTAATTTGTAACTCTGACAATAAATTAATGTCTCTTTAAATTTTCTCAAATTTGCTTGAGCATAAGGTTCAGCCACCCAGTAATAATATGTATTTAAGAAGAATAAGGTAAACTAAACCTTTTTTTTTTCTCCCAGCTACTCCTCCAAGTAGCTTTATTTTGATGCTACAGTGGCTATAAACTTGCATAAAGTAAGCTCTGTCTCCTTAGAGGTGTGAGATCTTCACCTCATCTTACCTGAGAGCTTCTGCTTCACTCTTCAGACTTGTCATCATGTCAAGCACTCTCTTAACATTTAGAGTCGTCTTCACTTCATACATCACCAAATTTTTTGCCCCAAATATGTTGCAGGTCTGTAATGCTACATAGAAGAGACAAAAAACAAAAACGCAACCCAAAACAACAAAAATAATGTAGACAAACAGTGCATTTTTATGTTACTCCTTTTTTGGTCAGGTGCAGTACAGAGCTGCAAAAATGAAGTATAAATTATTTTCTAAACCTACCGTGTACAAAGAATGTCCTGGAGATAATCTCAGAAATAAAAGTGGTTCATGTATATTTTTGTTACACCCTCAGGAAAATGCATTGCACAGGCATCCTTCTAGAAGGAAGAGTGCAGCACTGCTTAATGAGATTTTGAATATACAGACACAGCATTAAAATAAAATAGAAAGACTGTTAGCATTCCCTTGTTTTATTTCAGAGACAGAATAATGGTACACTTTAAGCCATCATCAAATACACATTTTCTGCTTGGCAGCTGGAGATATCAGACTGTGTAGAATTGGTGAGGTGCATTTGAGAGTGATTTGTCTGCATGCAGTAGCCAGCTTCACAGCCAAGGGGAGTTTGAGGCTGTAGAAAAGAGGGAACAGGGTAGAGGGCCAAAAACCTGGTGAGCAGGGGAGATGGAGGGGGTTGCTCAGCAACTTAACATTAGCAAGATGCAAACCCAATGATAAAATTCATACTGCAAAAAAAGAGCGGGTGAAATGTTGTTTGCTGTCCCTGGAAGTAAAAAAAAAAAAAAAAAAAACCAAATGATGCAATTTCTTTAGATATTTCTACTAACAAATGAAATTATCTACATTCCAGAATCAAATCAAATCACTGTGCTTGTTTCTGTAACTGAATTATGTAACAGTTGTTGTTGTTGTGGGTTTTTTATTTTTTTTTTTGTTTTACATAGGTTTTTGAACAGGAGTAAAGTGCATAGAAAAATATCTATTGTCCTGGCCAGCAGAGTAGATAATATTTTTCTCTTGAAAAATCCTCATGAAACCTAACTTACTTTCTCCTTAAGCGTCCTCTGGGTTTTTAAGTAGCTCTCTTATTTGTAAATTTTTTGCCCTTTGGGGATATATAAAACCCTTTTTAGAGGATAGTTATTGGGAGAATGTTTCCTCTTCATTGTTCTCAGTCACAGCTGGGCACAGTTATCTGAAATAATGTTCAGCCTCTGGACAACTCCAGATTTTTGTCTGTAATGGCAAATTACCTATCATTATAGATGCCTCTCTCATACAGTTGTTGTGGGAATACTTTTATTTGTGGCATTACAAAAGTATCGGTTATAATGTGCAAGTTAAAGTGTGATTTTGGCTCAGATTTAAGTTTGTCATGGACAGTATGCCAGAGCTGTTTTTTGTTTTGTTTTTACGTACAGTATAGCCACACTATATGAAGTAGTTCCTCACTTTGCAAATGGTACAAGGTAAGGATAAAGCATGTCTGCTCCAGCTTCTACAAAACTGGAATATTTGTACCCTGTGAAAATTGTTGATAGCTTCAGCAAACAGAATTCAATGCATTATTAATTTGCTGTAATTAACTGGCTACTAGCCAGTGATGAAAGCAAGATATCAGATAACTTAAAATGTGAACAATTTGCTTTATTTCAGTTAGTAACTTTGGTAAACAAGCATTTTCTACATCAGTTTAGGACTTAAAATACTGTCCTCACTTTTTGATGCTTCACAGCCTGACAGGAGATTCATAAGTTCATGGCCCTGTTTTCTGTGTACTTCCAAAGTCTGATATATAACAGTTTTGATGTAGTTGCATTACATTAATTGCTCCCTGAAAGTGTAATCCCCTTCAGGATCATAATGGGAAATATGGGAGCTGGATTAAATGGTCAATTGTATCATCACATGGTCTTAGTTACATCTCTTGATTGGCACCAAAAATTGGCACTGACCAAAAAGCTGTAGAGATAAAGGATGAAATAAACCAGTATGGAATTGTAAATATCTGTTCATGACCTGAACTGTGTGTTCTTGTCTCTGGAGCAGGAGACGATTGCATTTGTGCTATGATTTGTATTGGGGTGTTTTCTGGAAGCTGCGGGGATGAAATTGAAGAAGGGCTTCAAAGAGTTCATAGCATCAGAAATTAGATTTGTTTACCGTGGGACAGAATAGAGACCTGTCCTTAGCAGCTGAGAAACAGGAATGTTCCCCAGCTTCACCTACAGTGGGTGACGTGGGGTTAGAACATGTGTGCCCCACAACTCACTGTCATCTCCTGTGCCAGGTGCCTTTGTCCCTTTGCTTACGTAGATCTTCAGCAGCAGAGTTCTCTGCCTGCTATCCCTAGCAGCTCTTTCTACAGCTGCAGCAAGAACAAGAGGTGTTGAATTGTCCCTTTGTTCTTCCTCTTGTCATAACCTCTATATCAAATATCTGGGATAATGCCTGCCTGCCTTCCTTTGCTGCTAAAGAATCCCTCCTGTGGGAGATCTTGTTTAGATTATACAGTACCTTCTTAAAGCAAGCAGCATGCAAACTAATCCACTCCACTTTCCCTAAAACCTGACAGTTGTTAACAAGGTATTGCTCAGCAAGTCATCTCATCCATACATGTTACTGGAGGACAAAATATTCTCTTGAGTCTCCTTCCTATTGGTTTGTGCTTCTGCAAAATTCCTAAAAAGAAAATGAGACTTCAGTTGTAGAAGAAAAACCAACCCACCTTTGATGCAGCCATGTCTGGGATTTTTTGTTTTAATTATGTGTTGTCATGGAAAATTGAACAGTCCTTATGATATTCAGGCATCCAAAATGCCGAATCAGCCCCACATGTCATCTCAGTTATACCAATTCTCTTTGCAGTGCCTGTATCTGAACCTTGTAATAGAGTTTTTGGAAATCGCAGGTCAAACCAGCTGCAGAGAGCACAGGCATAATTGTGACAACATTTTTGTGACCATGTCTGATGAACACAATGCCTGTAAGGAAGTCTCACCCTGGCCTACCAGGTATGGAGATCTGATAGTGAGAGCACAAACCAAGGTTGCACATGGTTCCAGTATACACCCAATTCCAGTATTAGGAGATTGATTTTCCAACAAGATATTTGCCTTCCAAACTTCTGCCTATTTTTTCTGAACTAAAATGCATTTAATATCCAAATGATTAGAATATGAGAATAATGTGGAAGTCTGATCTTTTGCTCTAGCTTCAAATCACTAGAAGAGTGACCTTGAAAAGAAATAAATCTGCCTAATTTTTTTCTCCACAGTATTCCATAAATATGTGAAGGAATAAAATGGCTGTCAGAGATACAAGATTCTACCAGCAGTATTAAATGCACATAGACAGGAAGGAGGTTTTGCAGCTTTGTTTTTGCTGCCTCCTGGACTTTTTGAGGGAGTGAAGGGAGTGGTTTTAACCTTGACCTGTTCTGCAGGATGGTTCAGAGTTGGGTCTTAGTAATGTTTCAGGTCCTTTTGTTTGATAGACTTGCACAATGCTTATATAAATTATTTATTTTTAATAGCTAATAGAAAGAGTAGCACTTGTAAGATTTAAATATTGTTTTTACTCTGATGGAGATTTTAAATGATTAATGCTACTTTAACTGTATCTCTGCATAATGGTATGAATACAGAATGAGTGAGGAGGTGAATTGAAAGTTTAACACCTGTGCTACATTTACAAGGTAGATTAACCCAAACTAGAGAAGGTAGGTTCTTCTGGGTCAGAGTAGGAACTTTGAGCCATGAACTCTGTTGATTCCTGCTGAGCAGATGGAGACAGTCTGGCTGATGTCTGTCCTTCCTGTCCCACAGCTGAGGGTTTTTTTCCCAGGAATAGGGTTGAGGGAACAGTGACATTTCTGCTCCAGAGCCGTGGTAGTATTAAGGTAAACCAAGGGAAATTTCAGTTTTTATGTGAGACAGAGAGTCATGGCGCTTGAGAGGGCTGATTCACAGTCCCTGCAGGATTTAGCTGCAACAAGGTAAGAAATTAAGTTCTGCATACTCTTCATTTATTTTAACTGCATGACTGGGATGGGACAGTAACCTCTTCAGCTGGTGCAACTTAATCAGGCACAAGTCGTGAACCAGAGTCACAGAGCTGCTCACCAAGGAGTAAGGGAAGTGGGGTTCATTTGCTTTCTTGTTTACTCACCCAGCCTTCCTGCTTGACACCCTTGGTTGGACTTGCCCCAGATCCACAGTACCAAGTTGCTGGCTCAGGGAGCAGAAGCTCCCTCATGAAGCAAAACTTGCTAGCCTGTCATCCATGCCAGATTCCAGTCCTGCAGGAGAGAGGGATGCAACTTGTACCAGCTTCAGTGGACCAGGCAGCAGGCACACAGCAGGAAGGGGGACAGTCTCAGTGTCCCATGGTCTTGAATGCTCTGGGTTCTCCTGGAGGGGCTGTGGTTTTGTCTGAGCTTTGTGGAAAATCAATCACACAACCATTTACATTGTAAAAGACCTCTAAAATCACCGAGTCCAACCAGAAGCCAACACTGCCATGTTGTGACCTCTAAATCACATCCCCAGGCACACCTCTACACATCTGTTACGTGTCTCCAGGGATAATGATTCCAGCGCTTCTCAGAACAGCCTGTTTCAATGCCTGACCACCCTCCACTAAAGACATTTTTCTTAATACCTAACCTGAACATCCCCAGTGCAACTTGAGGCCATTTCCTAAATGACTAGGCTATTTTCAACTCTGACTAGGTTATTGACTGCCTACCAGGGTTGAGTGAGACCTACTTCAGAGAAGCAGTTCAATGGAGAATCCTTAAAGAATGATCTTCTATCTATTGTAGAATTACTTAAGCCTACAAAGTGGTTTTCTTATTCTGTACATGAATACTGAGTGTGTCTGAAATATTTTTTTTGTTGTTTTGTTTTTAGAAACTGAATGTTTGGGGGATTTTACAAAGACAACAAACTCAGGTGCTATAAATTTCACATCACCTGGCTCTGAGGTTGAGTTTCTCTCCTGTATCATACAAACTTTTTTATTTTTTTTTGAGTTTGAGTAGATGGGTTCTTGACATGGCATTAAGGAAATGTCAAAGTAGACATCTATTCCTAGTCTATAAGTCATTATTCAACAACTTCAAAGGTTTGACAACTACAAAGAAATGAAGCACAAACACCTTGGTATTGATTTTGTCTTTTGCTTTGTATCTACTCCATTAAATTCTATTGGCATTGACAACTGCTGAACTCTTCTTCAAAATTCTGTGAGCTTTCAGTCTTTAAGGACAGCTTTATTTCATTTTCCTCAGCTTTTTCTTTCTAAAATCCATCTGCAATTAAACTATTACTGCAGTCTCAAGAAGAACTCATTGAAATGAAAACTCTTGAAGTTTATCCTTCCCTTGTGTCTGTGCTGAAAGATAATACTATGGAAACATGGCATTGATGAGTTTAAGGGTGCTTGCTCTCAGTGAATTTTTGGTATTAGGTTTAGTTACCCAGTATAAGGACTAGTCATCTGGTTTCACATAACATAGATGATATAAGGAATAGTTCCTTAAAAGAGATATTTTCAACTGTATTCCAAAGTGCATATAATAATACTTGCTGTGGCAAGGGAAGTTATACTTAACTAGTAATCATTACAGTAGTTTATAGATTGTTAACTGGGATTATATTTAATTCTAAAATGAAGAATAAATATCACTAAGCACTTTCAGAAGTATCACTTTTCAGTGCAAGGCAAGGTGACCATCAAAAACTAGCAAAGGTCCTGTACACACACTGCAAGTCACTTTGCTCTGGATCTCCTCCACAATTTACAGTGTCTGAATCAGAAGACAGCTGCTTTTTTCCTGCTTAAGTCCCACTGCATAAAATATCAGGGCTTTTTTGCACTGACCCACTTTTTATTTTGTAATATGAATAACGAAGTATGTGGTGCTCTATGCTGTGACTGGAGTCAGAGGACATAAAATGTGCCAAGCTGGTTTTGAGAGATTCTCTTAGGTGATGGGAGGCAATTGCCTGTGATGTCACCTATGCTGTGTCCTGAGAGCAGAGCTGGGAATAAATTGTCTGTGAAAATGGACAGAGGTTTTGCTTTGTGAATAGCTGGGTTGTGCATTCTGGAATAGAGTCTGGGATAAAAGTAACAAGCAGTGTGAATGACCAGGGATGATTCAGTGCTCAGTGTCACTTCCAGACACGTTTTATGTTCAGTGCAGTGGTCCCTTCAGGGAAGTCTGCAAACAATATTAACGTGGAGGAGATCAGAGATTGCTGCAAACTATTGATAAAACAAGTGCAATCTAGAGAGAGTCTGGAAACTGTGGTTGTATTTTATTTCTTCCTGTTTCAGGAAAAACTAGAGATGGTTTTGCACTAAATATGTATCTCATAACATACATGTTATTTCACAAACCTTGACCTCTGTAAACAGACCCCTACAGCATTCTCATTGAGTTGTTCTCACACTGCCATTTTAGCAATAAGGAATATGATACAGAACAAGTAGGAAAACCAGAGATTTCTCATTCTGAGAGGGAGAGAGAGATGAGATGCATGTTATGGTAAGCAAAATAATATTTTGTCTTGGGGGGTGAGAAGAAAAGAAATAACAGGAGGTGTAGTATTTGCAGATTATATTTTAACTGCCAAGTTCAAGAACTGTGTCTGATTTTAATTTTCCCAGCCCTGGAGATACTTCAAATCATTTTTCTCCAGTTTTGAAAATCCAGACTCTCACTGCCTTTGCTTCCATTTTTCACATTTAATTTCATATCAACTGGAGCATATTAGGAAGGGATAAGCCTTTACTTTGGAAAGGTTAGGATGAGAAGAAAGAAATTAGAACTTTTAAAACTAAGTTTGATCTGATCAAAAAAAATTGAAGTTTTGATTCATTTTCAGATGAAACAGTATTAAACAGAGACCTTCTTACAGCTCCAGTTCCAAAATGTTTTCCAATTTTCTTTTGGGACAATATTTAAGTGTTCCTTATGAATTTTATTAATCTGTTTAATTTATGAACTGAAGTTGGAGTCACTGAGTAAACACTGTAGAAGAGTACAGCAAGCAGTGTTTTGAATTATGAAATAAATTTTAAGGGGTTTTTTTTGTGTGATGGTAATATTTATATACAACAGGAAACACTTGAATTTCAGCCAAGCACTGACTGTATTTCAACACGCTCCAGCTGTACTTCTGTTTTAGGTGAAGTTTCAGTGATTGTGGATAAAAAAAAGCAATGCCTTTTTTTAACTGCACTTTACCTGCATTCCAACCAGAATGAAGCAAATGTGATGCATCTCTTTTATATACCTGCTTACGTAATTAAAACACTGTGAATGACAAAAAAAAAGATCTTTTATCCATTTATATGGAAATTACTGTAATTTTCCAGCTCCTTGATCTTTTTCAGATAATAATCCATAAGGGCTCAATAGATTTCTTAGCAGACGTTTCTGAGAGGAAACTTGTATCGGATAGTGAGGTGTCGAAAAGTCTTTGAAATGCTTCTAATAGTTTAGGACATAGACATTTCTGTGTGCATTTTATTGCATCAAACTGTATAAGACAAATAGTTATAAATCTAACTGAAGCTGTTGGCTTATCTCAGATTTTTTTTTAAATTTATTTTTGAAAACAGCAGCTAGCTAACAGAATGAAGTGGCTGGCATTGGCAGCTATATGGAGAGCGTGAATGATTACAAATTTTTTTTTTAATTTTAGAGGAGAATCTGAGAATCTTTTTGTTTCCCTATTATTTTAATTATTCTTCCATTTAATAATTGGTAAGGTGACAAAAATCTAATTTGGATGCTGTCATGAAGTAGTAAGTGGTTCAATCATTCTGCTTGATTCTTGTGTCGTTTAAACAGGTGCCATTTTTTGGATTTCCAGAAAAGAGGGAGCTGTAAGCTGAGAAGCAGAATTTTTTTTTCAGTTGTCAAAATGAATTCTACAGCTAAAATCTCTTAAACCAGATTCAAAATAATTTAGGTTGAAAAAGACTTCTAAGATCACCAAGACTAAGTAAATGTAGCGCAAGTCCGCTGCTATACCGCATCCCTAAAAACATCACTTGAGAAACGTCAGTGTGAAGGTAAAAGGGCAGAGTCTCATGAATGATGTAGCAAAGTTTAAAGTGACATATATAAGACCTAAAAGTAACCCAAATTCGATTTTGTGTTTTCAGATAGTTAATTTGAAACTAACCTGTAGGATAAAATGATTTCTCCTCCTTACATGAAAGTTATTGTCAAGTTGGTTGATAGATTAAAGGCTGCTTGTTTTCGGAGGCAGGAAGGAAAAACCTAATACTGAGTTTTTAGGGGGACTCATTTAGCTTTGCTCCCAGTAGTTTGGCTAGAAGGGCAGGCCCTTTTGTGTTCATCTGGCTTGAGTTACTGCTTTCTACTTATTTAAACTCCTAAAACTCCTGCCTGCATCTTATTCTGCTGAAAAGATGCAGAATTTGCTTGCAAGCAATGAGCGACATGAAATTGGCTGTTCAAGTAATTTTGTTCTGGCATTTACTTTTTAGGGACCTGGGGGACAGATACTAATATATGTCACAGCATCTAGAGAGTAGTTGGCTACCTCACACAGCACTTGATAGACCGCCTCATCAACAGGAACTTTTGCTGCTGTTTCTCAAATGAGAAATGTCATCTGTTCTTAGACCCAAAATCCAAACTTGCAGCAGGACTGAAATTCCTTTAAAACATGTAGCTTTGCACTTGCTTCTCTATCATACAATGTTCACAATCAAATAAATGTTTTTTTTTTCACCTTAACAATTTTGTTCTAATTGCATATGAATATTTTCTGCTTAAGGAATCTGAAAGAATAGCATTAAATGTTACTCTGCTTTATTTTGGTATCACAGTTTTATTAAAATGGACTGAACTGCCTATAAGAATTACAAAGGAATAGCTCAAAATATCAGCCCAAATTTTAACATTCAAAAGCTTCCTTCAGTTTTCTAGTAGAGAAGGCAATCTAATATTGTTACAGAAGAGTCAATAAATCCAGACTGGGGAGCTAAAGGGACATTCAGTTTCCAAGTCAAGGGGCTTTGACAGTGAATGCCCTTCTAGGAGGTCCCACTTCACTAAATTGACAGAACTCTAGCACAAATTTCTCTGCACTACAATCAGGCAACAGAGAAAATGTCCCTCAAGTACCCTTTTTCTAGTCATTTAAAGGTCAAAGCTAACTCCTTTGGTTTCATTTGAAAGCCCACAGGTGTGGTAAGCAGCTTAGGTTACAAAGCTAATGGCTGATAAAGTTGATTCTGCATGACAGAAGGAATACAGAGATTTCTCAGACAAGATTTAGTTTGTTATCTCTATTGCTAGCCCTGCTATTTTGACCTCCAGTAATTATGTGACAGCCCTCCAGATTTGCTAACAGATGTGTGGAAGTAAAGCAACTTCATGCACCTAAGGCTTGCCTATTGAAAGGAGGCGAGGGTGTGGGGAGGATTACGGAAAGAGCTGCCACTTTCTTCCTAGCTATAAACAGGTAGCATACAAAGTTGTGCAATGCAGAAAGTTTCCCTCTCCTCCATCTGGGCTTCTCCATTTTCTGTCATGGTTGGATTTCTGTGGAAATTGGGGTGGACAGGGAGTTGGCTTCACCTGCAGATGCAGAGAGCTTGAGCTTCAAACCCTGGGAGACACCTAGCTAGGAGAAAGGACATCCTTTATGTCATGGTGAGAGAATAGAAAGTTGTCTCATGGGAACTAATATGTTAATCGGTTTGTTACAAATAAGGTGTTTGTTGTTCTTGGTTTTGATAAATGGCTGGCTGGCCACCAGCTACATTTATGGTTTTGTTCCTTATCCTCATTATTGACTGGGTCCTGTGCCCTCCACCCCATCTATGTATCTCTGTGCTTTCTGGATTTTGGGGTCTTTGGAGGTTGCCCTTGTGCTAAATATGTTTGCTATTCTTACATTAAAAGTTCTTTGTTTTTCAAGAACTCCATCATTCCCATCTCTATATTTATGCCACAGATTTCCCAGCTGGCCTGGTCCTGTTATAGTCACTCAGTGCTTGCTGTTCTTGGATGGCTTGAGAGGCTTTATTGAATGCATTTTTTATTTTATTGGTCAGTTGTCAACGTAGGATCAGACAGCTTTTGCATACCGTGAAGTGTCCTTAGGTCTTGTTCTCTTTTGAAAAACATCTCTTTTTGCTGCATTTTTTTATCTTGTCCAATACCTGCTTTGGGGGCCCAGTGGGTGAAACATGCATGCTGCAGCTGCCCCTATGATGGTACAACTTTGCTGACAACCAGCACTTCTTCAGTCCCCTGCACAATCGCCTGTGCTTGAAAAGTTGATGAGTGCTCTGGAGTGTGGAGGAGGTTTTGTGAGTCTCTGTCACTTGAGTTTAGTAGGTTCTGGTTCAGATGATGAAGAGTGCAAAACCTTTTTGCATTCTGGGGTGGCACTGGAGACAGCCAGCTTTCTAAGCAGCTCCTCTTTGGCTCTTTCCACGTAGTCCAGACTAGGAGTCCTCCCATCTGGCACCTTTTCCCAAGGATCTTTGGTGCTACTGGGTCTAGGTGGGACTGAGGTCTTCTTTGGATGGAGGAGGAGGATGGTGAGGAGTAGAAATGTCCAGACACTAGAAAGGCCTTCTCTTTGTTAGAAGAAAGCTGGTTTTTAACCTCCAGTACAGACTTTGTGGATGCTACCATGTTGGATAGCGTCACTTCTGGAATCAGGGCAGAGAATGTATTTCTGGCATTCCCAGTGTGGATGTGGCCCAAAACAGAGGAGGTGCAGTCTGAGATGGGAGGGGTGGAGCCGGAGGAAAGGGGTGTCATCCAACATGTAGGGGGTGTAGACTGGAGCAGAAGGGGGTGGAAACAAGGCTGGAACATTGGAGATGACTGGCAATTTGAGTGGAAGAGGAGGGGGGGCAAGGAGAAGGTGCAGGAACGGGGGGCATGGGACATGGATGGCCGTCACCATCTTGGGCCCTGAGGGGGAGATTTGGGGTAGACACAGGGCGGTGGAGTAACAGGGCACACCAGTGTTTCCTCCGAGCTCAGTGGCTTTATGAGCCATGCATCTATCGGGGCAATCCAAGGGGTGAGAAGGAGGGACACACAGCGTTCCTGGCGCTCCTAATTGCACTGGCTGCAGCGGCTGTGGTGGGACCCCACCTCATGTCCCTCTTCGAGACTAGGAGGGCTGGGGACAGTCCTATGTTGGAAGGTGGTGGCAGAATCTCGCCGCTTCTGATGGGCTTTCCAGGTTTTGTGAACCACGCAAAAGGCAGGCAGCACGTGAAATGGGAGCAGATCCCTCTGGGTAGCCAAATCATGCATCCTTGACCTCGCCGAGTCCCAAAATGCAGGGGTAAGGACATTGCTGTTTGGGACCACCCTGACGGTGCCCCCGGAGTGGCATCAGAGAGATGACTCAATATCCATTTTACAAGGGTTTTCAGCTCCCATTTGTCCAGCACCTTTCCCTGGTTTGCTAAAAGAACTTTAAAGCATATATATATATATATATATGTCTATCTCTCTCTACAGTGGATAGCTTTAACCCTATCCTGCAGAGCTGCAGAATTTGGATTGGGGTGGGATATGGCCCCCTGTTAGGGAAGGGTGTGGGGCTGCTACTCACTTTCTCTGCTCACTTGCCTCCCGCAGGCACCCTGGGGTCGACTGGTCCAACTCCAAGGGTTGCCCAAAATTTTCCACATCAGGCCTGATAAATTTGTAATTTGGAGAAGCATGTCCTTCAGTTGGCCTCCAGCCAAGCTGACTCTGACAGGTCCTCTCAATATGAGATTTGTCCCTGTTTGGGGCACCACTTACAACTCCTGTGGGCAGACATAACGAGATCAGGCCAGCCAGGGAATCTGCGGCATAATAAATAGGGAGATGGGAACGATGGAGTGACCAAAAAAGAAAGAACTTCTAATGTAAAAATAACAAGTCAAACCTGCATGGTATAAAGGGCAACCTTTAAAGACCCCGAAGTCTGGCAAGCACAGAGCTATATAGACGGGTAGATGGTGCAGGATCCAATCAATAATGAGAATAAGGAACAAAACCATAAATGTAGCTGGTGGCCAGCCAACCATTTATCAAAACCAAGAACAACAAACACCTTATTTGTAACAAACTGGTTAAACATACTAGTTGCCATGAGACAACTCTCTTTCTATTCTCTTGCCAAAAGGATGTCCTTTCTCCTAGCTAGGTGTCTCCCAAGGTTTGAAGCTCAAGCTCTCTGCCTCTGCAAGTGAAGCCAGCTCCCTGTCCATCCCAATTTCCACAGAATCCCTCACCATGCCATGGTTTTGTTCTCAAGTTTTATCTTAAAGGAAAAAAAAAAACCAAAACCAAAAACACACACCAACAAACAACCAGTAGTTCTTACAGTAGGGAAAGAAAAGGGAAAGCATGAAGGAAAAAAGGAAATCTTTCTGTAAAAATGAAGTGATTCCTGATTCTGACTCTGCTGGGAAGGCTGCTGGTATGCCTGGGGACCTCACCTCTGCACTGCCATATGAGGCTCAGAGACTGGGAGGTGACCACTTTCACTCTGGCTGTCAGCAGAGCAGGGGGGTTTTTAGAAGATTGGGAACTGAAATTCCTCAGGGGCTGGATAGACACACTGTCAAAAGACCAGAGAGGATAACTGTCAGGAATGGCCAAACACTATTTCACCTTGACAACTGAGTACCTTGACTCAGTTGTGATGGACCTGCAGGGTCTGGTGGGGAAACTGGTGGAAAATTCATGACTGACTCTCCAGCAGAGAGATAAATAGGTGGGGAGGGCTCTCCACTTGTAGAAGTGGTAAATCTGCAAAGCCTCTCCTCTCTCTGGGTGCAGTAGTGCTGTAGAGCCAGACAGGAAAGTTAAGGTCTCACTAAAATTCACTGAGTTACTCATAGGCAGGAAGGGTACAACAAAATTTCACCAGGTAAGCAAATTCATGTTTTAATCAGGGATTGTGATTGAAGAAATCTGTTAAAAGTAGTCTAAGATAAAGGCAAAAAGTGACAGAAGTTGCTTGGTGAATGGATGAAAACAGAGGAGGAGAAAAGAACTGGAAGGGGAAGGATTCAGAGCGTGTAAAGGAGAGCCAATTTACAGTTAAGGAGGCAATCTGAGTCCTACTCTCTTGTCTCTTTTTATTTGCCAAAAAAAAAAAAAAAACCAACTTATTTGTCCTTTAAAAGTTGTTGACCTTGTTTCTGTTTTTTGTTTTTTTTTTTTTTTTTCCAAAGTGCTATGGCCACTAAAATGCAATGCCACACACTGAAGACAGAAACTAGTTTTTCTAGTATTTTTCCATTTCATTAACACTTTAAGTGATTAACAGACTTTGTTTCCTCCGTATTTTAAGTTGAGTTTATTTGCATTTGAACATTGCTTATTTTTTTTTCATATTAAATCCTTTTGTGGGTGGTGGTGATTGGACATTTGAGATTAGGAAACTGCAATAACAATGTCACTACTTTTCCTAGTTAGTGTCATTGCTCTGTGTTTTTTTTTTGTTGCAATGCAATTTCATTGAGGGCAATTGCTTAGAATTGTAACCAACTCAGATGATCAATAACCAGAAGTGGTGACTGACCAACTTAATATATAGAAAATCATAATATTGTAAATACATTGAAGTGTTCTTATATTTAAACATAAAACATTATAGCCATTATATATATTTATATTATTTTTTATGTTTATTTATATTTTATATTTATGTATATTATATTTATATTATATAAAATATTTTTATCTTATCTTTAAACATAATGAAATTACTTACAAGGCAACAGCAAGAAGCACCATAGTAAATCAAAATGTAGCATTAACAAGGAAATGTACCCCAAAGCTGTCTGTATGGAAAATCAAGACCCACCAGAGTAACAGTAACCACTTAAATTACTCCTCATATATTTCAAGCATTCAGATATGACAACCAAATTGTTTTCACCACATTTTTTCTGAGTGTAGAAATGCTTTATCCTTATGAGAAGCATGAGGTTGAGAGAGAATTGGCGTCTGTACAGCTGCCTTTACCAGGTGTCAAGTCTTGAGATCTAAAATGCTGGGCTTTAATACACGTATGTACATGTGTGCATTTCATACTTTTTTTTAATATGCAGTTTATTGAAGGTTTTTTGGTGTGGGTTTTTTATTTATTTATATTCTGATAATTCTTCTTTGATTCTAAAAGAAGTGTGAGAAACACCACAGAAGAGTTTGTTTCCTTTAATTTGATTAATTCAAAGGGCTATAGTCTACTGGTTCTGATGATGGGAACATCAGAAATGCTTTAAGTGATGGTGCATGGGAATCCCGTATGAAACAGTATACAGTGGCCTAGCATTCTTATATTTGCACATAAATTAGATTTTTGTTGAAGATTGCAGTGTAAGTAGAATGATGTGAAAGATAAGAATGAATGTCAGCTGAAGTCAAGAAAAATTAATAACTCTTGGTCAAGATCCTGGAGTAACACAATTCTTCAAATGCTTCTCTAAAGCATATATGTGTGTATGTGTGCATGAAATGTTTTTGTGCACTATTTGATTAATGTATATCAGAAATGGATTAAGTGCCAGCATTTAGAAAAGCAAGAGTGTCATTTTTATAGTGACATTAAAAGTAGTACGGAAGAGGGATCAGTCAGCCTTGATAAAGATTTGTGTCTCTATGCTGAGCTGCAACATTATTTCTGTTCTCTTCCTGAATTAAAACAAGGGGAAGGTTTCAGCTTTTAAAATTTTCTCTCCTTCTGCCCTTACCATTGTTTCCACTGATGTACCGCATCCCTATTTAGGAAATCCTATATGGTCATGACATTTCTTCCCGGATGATTCATTGGTGCCTCTTCTTGAAGAATATCTTCACATCTCTTATTTAGCAGCCCTGACCATCCCACATTGTCTTTCCTAACAAATTCTGACTTCTGAGGTAAAAAACAGCCATTTGTTGACCTCCCATTCTCAATTTCAAGGACTGGGAAGCCGTCTAGAGCCACGGTGATTAATTGAGGCAGACAAGATTGGATGGGAATATATATTTTCAAGGGAACGTAGGTTTGCTGGGTAGCAAAGCGTGGGAATTAAAACGAACTCCGGAAGCACTGAAGAAGCCAGGAGCAGAGCTCGTCTACATGCTGCTCGTCAGGGACAGCAGGGGTGGCCCTGCAGCTCTTGGCTTATGCCAGGACTGCCGACAAAGGGGATAATTGTGATGAGCTCCTTGATGGGATGAACTGTCCACCAACACCAGTAAACAAGCAGCTGCCACACAGGAAGGCTTTTAGGTAACTAACACCTGTGGCCCCATTTGAAATTACAATTAGCTACATTGTTGGGAAGTGCTTCCCAGTTCCAGGGGATGTCTACTTCCTTTTTTTCTAAGATTGCTGACATGCGGTTAAATAGTGTAATTTTTCTGAAATTTGGTTTTGTTTATCAACACATGTTAATCATTTACTAGGTACTTTTTTCCTCTAGATGTTGAACTTGGGTTTTATTTTTCAGGGGCATCTGTGCATAACGTGAATCAAGATGTATTTTTTGTTGTTAGCCTGTTCAAATCCTTTCTTTTCTCGGGCCATGGAGCATTAGCACTTGTGACAGAATTGTTTCATTTCAGGGAATTAACATATTTAAAATATAATAAATACATACAATGATCTATAAGCAGGCTACAGGCCTTCTGTTTTTCTCCCTTCAACATCTATAAAAGGAGGGAAGAGAAAAGCAGCATTTTCTCCCCTGCATTGTGTACCCTTAAAATAAGGGCCAAAAACAAAGGTACAGTAGCTGAAATGTCCACAGTTCTGGCACTGAAGGGGAAACAGATGGGTTTGAGAAACTGTAATGAGGGAGTTTGACAACTAGACCAATTGACTTAGCAATATGTTTGTTTGGTTTTAAGTTGTTGCTGGCATTTTTCCATTTGGGGTTTAGTGACTTGTTAAGACCCAAAGAATTTTCAAGCAAGTAAGCATCCTTCCAGGTGGTGAGATTCTCTTTTAGTGGAAGGAAAATTTGGGGGTACTGTAAAGCAGCTGCATAACCTGCTTGAATCGGTACCTGAGAGCAACTGGTAATCTGAGATGAAGTTTGAGCTCATATTTCTTCAGCAGCTTCTTAAATTAACTCAGAGCCACCTCAAAGTTCCCATGCAATTTCTTGTGCGTTCCAGAGTGAGATGTGGCAGGCTCTGTACCTGGGCTGAACTCAGTGGGACCTTGGAGCTCCTAAGGCTCAGGAGCTGCAAGGAGCCAAGAAATAAAACTGAGGAAAACTCCTCACTCTGAAACTTATTGAGCTTCCACAAAGGTTTTTCTTTTTCTTCACTGGGACAATGGAAGCCTTTTCAAAATCGTGTATGTGAGTTTATGGGTGGGGATGTCATGTCTGTTTTTGGTTTGTTTGGATATGAAACAAGAAAATGAAGGCCATCGCCTGCTAGAATTGTGAATTCATAGAGCAGAAATGGTAACAAATGTTCACCCAAGTTCCTGTTTAAAAATTGCTTGCCTGCTGACTAGATGTGTCTCCCCTTATAAATCTGAACTTGTTAATAATTTGGAGAGATAGTAAGTAACAAATTAGTCTTGAGAAAATCAGAGATATTAAATAAAAATCATATAATTGTTTCTGTAGTAGAAATCCTACTTTAAGAAATGTGGTATTTATCCAAACTTAATAATGGTGTGAAGCATGAAAAGTTCTTTAAAACGAAACTTTTGAAGCAAATACAAAGCAGTTTTGATGTTGTTTTTATCTCTGTGCTCTGTCTTTGGGGAGAGAAAGTGGAAAACAAACATGACAGTACCTTAATTCATTGTTTCAGTAAAAGATCAGATACATTGAAAATGCGCATTTGTTTTCCTTCTTTGACTTTAGTCGGTGCAATAGGAGAAAAGACCAGCTTTCTGGTAGTAGATGAATGTTGCAAGTACATAATAAACCCAGATCTCTAAACACATCAGTCATGTGTCATCTGAAATATGCATTGTGTCTCACATTGCAATTGCTTCCCCAATATTCATGAAATATTCATGCTGGATATACGCAGTACGTGCCACATGGATGGATGTGACATGAAGCAGCAACAATAATCAAGGCTTCAGTAGAAGGAGGCCAAAGCAGAAGCAGACCAGCTTCCATTTCACTTTTGCATAAGGTATTAGGAACAAAATGGGCTAGAAATGAAGCGTGCAAGGCTTCCCTTCTCACAGCTGTGTGCGCACACGAGCCCCCAAATACAGGTGCACAGAGGTGCCTGTGCACACCAGGGCTGTCTCTTCTCTATCAGACAAGTCAGTGAACAGTTCCGTGTCTAGTAAGCGTTTTTTTTTTTCCCTTATTGAGAGGAGATGATGTGGCCCTCTAATCATGGAGCAATCTTGGTTATCAATGGTGAGTTTAGCTTCTTAAGCTCATGGAGCAATTGGATGGGAAAAAGCATCCACACCTTAAGCCCGCTGTTTGAATTACAACTCTCTTTTTCCTGTTCACTTAGTCTGTCCTGTTTATTTTGCTTGGAAGCTGAAAAGAGAAATGAGCCTGTGCTATGTTTTGTCATCACCCATAAATCCTCCAGCGGATGGAGTAATAAATTTCATTTCATAGGTAGATGGTGGAGTTTGTTTTTATTTAAATGATTTTAATATGGCTTCGTGCCTAGATGCCGGGCATATTTGGATGACCTGAAAGAATTTCCAGACATCAAGGTCTGGTCACATTCCATAGACAAAGCCCAGGGGAGCCTGGCTCAGCCCAGAGGAGTTGCAATCTTTGCAGGTGTTTTCAGTTGTAAATTTCTTGTTTTGTTTTGGAAAACCAGAAAATAAATCCTAACACTGAAAAAGGGCTCTGAGACATGGCATTTTATTTTCCATAGTGCTGTTGCCTTCCTTGAGTGTTCAAATATTTTCTCTGTTTTTATCAAGTGATCCAGGAACTAGAACTCTGAGCTACTTGTGTAGTACTTGAAATGATTGCATCCCGTTTTAATCTTTTTTTTGCAGCTAAAATAGTGAAATAAGATAGGTTTGGAAGCATCTCTAATAGTGACAGCTGATGGGCACAAAACAGGACTGTCTTAAAAGAGACTTTGAAACCATCATGGGTGACCTTCCAGAAGAGAAATGCAATTCTTTCTAAACCAAACTTTTACTAACGGCACATGGCCTTTTGAATACCAGGTAACATGGAGGGGGACCCAAGTTTTTAACTTTTAGTTGTCTGCATTTTGTTGTCCTTAGTATTACATGTGCTGTGAGGATAAGTGTAGCTTTTTAACACAGTCTATAATCTATTCCCCAAATCCACATTTAATGAAAATTATTACAGATTTTACCTTACAGCCATGAATAACAAAATGAAGCATTTCTGCAACAATATTTTTTTTCCAAGGGAAAAGTGTTAGTAGGACTTTTTCAGATTTATTTGGTTAACCCAGCCACTGATTTTTACTCCCACAGTGGGGAAGCAGAAGAGATGTCTGTTCTTTCATACCACTGAATTCATAGTAAGGGGCTTCTTTCTGTGTTGAGAAAAGTTTTCTAAATGGTGAGTGCTTGTCATTCTTTAACTGACTTAGGGAAGGCATTATTTTGAAAATTACCATGTCAATTTAACTGTGACAGTAACAGAGGCAGGTACCAGCAGTTTTCTTCTGATTATGTTAAAATCTCATCTATTATTTAGTTTGAAAGTGACAGCATATATTAAGGCTTAATGAAGGCTTTCAGTAATTTAAAAGATGAGATTTATCTTTGCAGAGTTTGGGATGTTTCTGTTATTTGTGAGATGTAGGGTTCTAATAAAAGCTAATCTTAGGAGGAATTTCAGCCAAATTATTTTTACTTTGAAATAAGGAACTTTGAATTCATCTTAAAAAAAAAAAAATGCTACCTCTAATCCCGTTTAAAAAGCCACCAAAATGGTGGCAATTTTTATGTTTTCTTCTCTTTTTTTTTTTTTTTTTGCTATATTAAAATAACATTGAAAAGTAATAGAACATCATGAGCAGAAGTTGGAAGTTCAGACTGGTTTATGAAAATGAATCTTCTACATACACTTTTCATTGTGCTCATTAGAATTGACTGAATTTAAATTAATCTTTCTTCTGGAGTAAAGAGAATTTTTGGATTTCATACTTCTGAAGTATAGCTCAGAGGCAAGACAGTTTCCATTTTGTTTGTTAAGGTAGCACTGGTTTTCTTTGCTTGATTGGTTTGGGTATTTTAGTGGGGTTTTGGGTTTTAAAGGAAGAGTTGTACAACTTTTCAGTGTTTGTGACTTTGCATGGCTCTGTCTTTCTCTGAAAATATCCAAAGCTTTTGGTTGATTTCAGTCAGATTTGACAGAAGGCTGCAGGTCCCCAAGGTAATTACGTTTACTTTGATTTCATAAAGACAGTCAGAAAAAAAGAATGAGCTTTGAACTATAATAAATTTGCCTCAAGAACTTTTGTTCTTGTTTTGGGAGAGCAATTTTAGGGAAATATGAAGTAATTATATTGGGAGAAGGAGCGAAATGTATAAGCATATGCAAAATTGATGAAAAATCTTTACACGATAAAGTGAAAATGAAAATCAAACAAAAGCCATAAAGTGTTAGGAAAACAGGGTTTTTTCCCTCATTCTACTGCATTGCCTTATTTTAGCAGAGGGAAGGGAAAATGCTAGTGCAGCTGCCATAAAACATCATTAACTCATCTTATGAGAGAGATAAGAACTGAGATGTAGAGAGGATGGTTTTTTTATGAACTGCATTTCTAAACTAAGGCAATACTTGACAGGAAAAAATAAATTCCGCTTTTGAAGAGTGTTATCTTTTTTCGAACACTCAGAATTCCATATTTTTTCTAATTGCATACTTTGTATGATGGCAGACATATGTATTAATCTTTAAAATTGAGCAAGAATTATGTTTCGTATTTAATTTTTGCTGTCAGCTGGGGAGAAAAGGACCCACAAGTGGTTATGAATCTTTAAGTACTTTTTATAAATAAGCAATTTCGAGATTAATATCTGGAAAGGAGTGAAACCTGCATTTATCTTGTACTTCTGCATATATTCCTGGCATTAGCACTTTTTCTTTTGCAGAGCAACATGCAGCTGAATTTCAGCCTTATAAATCACCAGAATTGACCTTGCATGACGGGTTAAGAGTGTTATAATTAATATGTGGCAAGCATACTCTTTCTTTTTTTTTTTTCTTTTCCATTTCCTTTTTTTTTTTTTAATTTTTTTTTTTTTTTTTTTTTTTTTTTTTTTTTTTTTTTTTTTTTTTGTTATTCCTTGGGAGTTTGTGGAGTCTCAAACCTTGGAAATAGTCAAAAGCCAACTGAAAATAGTCCTGAGCAATTACACCTGAGTGATGCTGTTTGAGGGAAGGGGTTGGACCAGATGACCTCCAAAGGTCAAAGAAATTCTGTGATTCTGTAAAACTTAATTATTTTTTCCCTTCTCTTGTCACAGTTTGATTTTTGCTATTAGTCAATGAAACAATAACCGTAAAATGCTTGGAATGTTTGCGATTTGAAAGGGAAATAGTAGCAGCTGAGGGGAGCTGGGGTTTATGATGTAGATTGTGTAAGGTCATTTGCTAATCCTGCTAGTGGCAGGTATCTGGGATGGCAAGGAGATATGGGTTGAATATGCTGAAATACCTGTAGAATGAATGCAGAAATAATGAATTTCATTCACGTGGTAAGGAAGTAGGTAGGGCAGAGACTGCATTGATCTATTTTATCCTATTTACTGTACATAGTAAAACTGAAGTTCTGTGTTTCAGTAATTTTGTGAAATGAAGGAAATTATTAATCATTGAGTTCTTCAGCAAAACCTCTTAATGAAAGGGCAGCCCATCTCCCAGAAGTGAGAACATCAGCCATTGCTGCTCACACATAGCATTCACACCATACCAAACTTCAGTGAGATGGCAGCTCTCTTTCCCAAAGGCTCCCTGTGTCTTCTCGGGGATTAGGAGAAATAAAAAGGATATCGTCATCTGGTAGGGACCAGTTAGTCCCTGCCAAAATTGCCTGTGGACAAGATACTGCCTTCCTTGATCATAGACAGGAGTGGAATAGGTAATATTTCAAGAATATTCTGACTATAATAAGGGGAAAATATTTTAAATGGTGTTTTTCCTATGTGCATTAGTTATTTCAAATTATGCAGAACACTGGAAAACTAGCAATTTGTTAGTGAAACAAATAAGACAGAAGTGAGCAGGCGCAGAACAATTCTTATGAGACCCTGTGTTTAATTATTTTTAATTCATAAGATAAGTGACAGATTTAGTTAAAATCCTGAGAAAATTCAGTCTTTAATTACAGTGTTTCCTTTGAGCAGGGAAGGTGTTATAATATATCCTTCAAATAAAACAAAGAGGATAATTCTTTTTTTTTTTTTTTTGTTTAATACAAATATCTGAAGTCAATCTTCATACAAGGTTTATTTATATAATATGACATTAAAAGGAATGAAAATTAACATATGCCAAGGCTACTCCAAGGTGGCAAGGCAAGCTCGTGCAGCCTAGGAAACACTGATGAGGATTGCCTATGCAACCCTGATTTGTCCCCTGCAGACACAAATACAGGCTTTAATTAGCTGCTCACAGACTGGTGTCACCTCACAACGTTTAACTTCTGCTGAGGACTGCATGAGCCACTATTCAGAATTTCCTTACAGCTTCCCCACTCCCTTCCTGCATGCAATATTTACATCACACAGTCCAGACTTTCACGCTGAACACAGATGGAATTATTGATTTGCTCATGTGCTTTCTTTCTGAGTGTTTCTGCTTTTATATCTTACAACTAGACCCTCAAAGGGACAGAGGTATTTTGCCTAATTTGTAGGTGTCTGTCTCTCACCTTAGCTTGTACAACCCGACTTTAATTCCCTTTTCAGTGCACGGACACCTCAGGGTATTGCTGCTACAGGTTTTTCCACAGAGCAGGGAATCCTCAGCTTGGTTTAGATGGCAGGAATACTTGCACTAGTGCAGGCTCATCAGGACACATCCAGCTTCCTCTGCCATCCTTAGATTTAGCTCCTGATGCCCAGTGAGGGGTTGGGGGGCAATCCATCACTGCATAGGTGGACCATTGGTGTTTGTACCTGTAAAGGATGCTTATATGTGTCAGATCTGAACCCAGGTGTCTTCAGCTACTCCTGGCTTACTGAGCGATAACACATCCAGGCAGGATTGCCCAAAGTCTTTATGTGTATAACAGATTGCCAGGAGAGGCTGGGGATGCCCCAGCCTTGGCAGCGTTCAAGGCCAAATTGTTTAAAGTTCTTGAGCAAACTTGTAAAGGTGTCCCCAGCCATGGCAATGAGGGTTGGGACTAGATGATCTTTAAGGTCACCCTTAACATTCTATGATTCCATTTCTGAAGGAAAAGAGGGTGGTTCTGGCTCTTTTCTTGTGGGGATGTTAAAAATCTCTGTCCTCTTGCTCACCCCTTATATGATGGCTCCGAGGTAGATGCTCAAACTGCAGGACACCAGGTTTACTTCTCACCTTTTTTGAATGGGCTTCCCTCTCTGCAAATACAGTCTTCTTGAAACAATCTTGTTAGTAATAAATAGATGATGTTGGAGTGGGAACCCTGCCGACACCTCCTGCCAGGTGCCACCAGAGACCACTGCTAAACCTGAATGGGGTTGGGTGTCACTTGCACCCTGTGATGGGGTAGGTGTGGTAGCTGTGGGATAGCAACAAAGCTGGAGGTGGGCTGGGGAGAAGGGTCTGGGGGATGTTTGGGGTCAAGCCTGATGGTTCTGGGATTGAGGGACACCCCTGGGTCAGAGCCCCAGGTCTGGGGGCAGCACAACAGGCAGGGCAGCAGTCTCAGCAGCAGCAGCCCTGTCCCACAGCACCCATCGGAAAAGTCAGACAGGCCTGGGGATGGTGAGAATAGGCAGCCAAGGGTCCTGATGGTGTGCTATGGCTGTGGGAGCCAGGAGGACCAAGGCCTGAGTCAGGTTGGGGTCCAGCAAAGCAGGAGTCATGGCCGGGCACTGGCAGGGTTGTGGCAGCACAGCTCAGACAGGGATCTAGGATGAGTGGCTCAGCATAAAAGCAGCTCCCAAGGGAATAGGGAGCAGTCCCAGCTGAGGTTTCTTCTCTCTTTCTTCACAGTAGCTGTCTCCAATGTCACCAGTTGTGCTTTGTGTTGGTTTTGAGTCCATCTAGATAAAGCCCCAGGAGGTGAGATGCACTTGGGGTCCTGACAGCTTTGTTCTCCCTGAAAAGCTTCAAAACTGTCAGAAAGGAGAGAAGAGATCATGAGCACCTCATTGGTTGCAGGAAAGCATACCTGAGCTTTCCTGTTGTGAGATAATTTTATTGAAAAATACATGTCCATATGACAAATCCAGCTTTAAAACAACTCTGTGATTCGAAGCCATATTACTATTATTCTTAAATTGTGTAAGTCAAATGCAGACACGGACAATGTAGGTCCAGAAATGTAAAAGCATTATTTGGGTCTTCATTTGGACACTCCCAGTGTATGGTGTAGATGTTTATGTGCTGATAGCAGCATTCTCCTTGTTTGTGTTGCTGCTCTGAGTGCTTGTGTCTGCAGATTATATCCCAGGAGTCTCAAGTTAATTGCCCCCAAATACAGAATAGGCAATTGGTATAGCCATGAGGAGGACTTTGATTTAATATTTTTGATTACAGTGTAGAGATAGAATAGACTGCTGCTTTCAGACATAAGATTATTCTTCTATGGTTATTGCTTCTTTCCTCCTTGTGGGACAGCTGTGAGCTCCCATATGGATGTGATGTGGATGGTAGAGGTTCAGTCTTTCCCAGGTGATAGTTCTGCTAAAAATGGGAAGAATTCCATAAGGGAATGGATGACTTGAACAGAGGCAGTCCAGCACTCAAGGGAGCTGACTGTGGAAAGGAGCATAATGCTGATGTTTAAGTCAATAACCACATATTGTTTTTTAAAAAAAAAGTTGTTTTATATAACAGTAGTTAATGTCTTCTGTGTATAACAGCAACCTGTTCCTGTTTCATTATTGAAATCCTTTTTGGGGGCAATTGTATAAAGAGACTTATGTAATTCAACAAATATATGGAGAGAGACACAGACACATAAAGGAAAAGAAAATTTCCAAGGTGCAAATACAAGATGCACTCATCATCAAGACTTATACAATCCCACCTGCATTTTACAGGCCAAAAACATAACTGCTGAGACCTACAGCTCTGTCAAGCACTGTCTGTAAAATCTGAGATGATGTAAAAACAAGGATTTTCAGAGGGGTTAAAATGTTAATTGCATTACAATAAGAAGGGAGAGTGAGAGAATTGGAAATGCCCTGGGTACATATAATGAGTAAGTAATGGGAAAGACTGAAATGCATTAATATTAAACCTTCACTATATAACTCATCCTTATTGGACACAGCTGTCGATAAAATATGCCCTTACTCTTGACAAGTAGCTCCTGTGTTTTGCTTGTAGATTAGCTTGCAGCCCTGCTCTGTATTCTTTATCTTCATCACTGCACCAGTCATTTAATTAGGCAGTGAAATCTTCTGCATAGTGATTAGGAAATCACAGTTAAGAAGGTGTTACAAAGAGAGGCTCTGGAAGCTGCTCAAAATAGCTTTCAGCTTTGGAAATTCCTCCATCTACTGTGGGAATGAAAATGCATGTAGGATCCAGAAGGGTGTGAAAACTAACCTTTGCTCAGTTGCTGCAGAAAATTGTTGGCCTTTAGTATAAGGATATCATCCATAATAAAAATTATCTTCATGTGAGGAGCCTAGCAGTTGCTCACTGCAAAATTAATAATCTTAGAAATTTTACTGAGGTTGCGTATAGGAATCAAAGATGTATTTAACAGCTTCATGCTGATGAAGATTTTTTGATTTCAAGAGAAATTATCTGGCATTCTATCCAAATTTGTTCAGCGCTTCAGCTGTTGGCACTTAAGTAAAATCTAGATTTGTTCTTCATAGCACTGCTTTTGGTAATGCAACCTACTGTTATTCTTTGGGTTTTTTTTTTTTTGCTTTTGGAAATATTTTTGCTTCAGCTCCTTGCGATTAATTGGCTTATGTTACCTTTCTAATTCCCCAACCTAGATCATTGCCTGCTGCATATGAAGATTTACACATATATGGAGAAGCAGAGCAATGGGATATAAAGAAAACGCAGTCAAAAAACCCAAAAACAAAAACAAAGCAAACAAAAAACTTTCCTGTTGAGCTTCATGCTCATGTTTTGAGAAAAAAAGACTTGGTTACTTACCTGTGTGGAGGCAGAAGATGATGGAGATAATCTGTTGAGGGAGAGACTGATGTTCTTTCTTTAAATATATGTGGAGAAAAGGAGAAAGCCACCATTTTACAAGGCTTCTCCTATCTTGCTTTGTTTGATGTTCTTATATCTACATGTTCCCTGTGATTAGGAACTTATAAATGTCTACTTTTACACTTACTCCTATTCTGTGCCAGCATAACTTAAATCAGAAAAAAAGAATGCTAAAATGCATATTTAGCAGTAGAGAATTCTGGGATTCTCTGGATGAATCATATATAGCATTAAACATATACTTTGCCACGTAAAGAAATTCTAAGTTCGGTTACATTTAACAAGGAAGTTGGACAATGCAGATTCAAATTCAAGGAAGCAACATGCTGAGCAATAAGGTATAGCTCAGAGTCAGTGCATAAAACCAATATTTCTGTCTTGAAGAGGAAAATAAGAAAAAGAGGTGAGTGGAGTAGGAAAAAAAAAGAAAATTGAGAAGGTTCTAATGTTTTTCTCCATTCCCAGTATATGTGTCGACTTGAAGACTGACTCCCTCCCTCTTTCCTTTTTTCTTGTCCTTCCTTCCTATTCCCTCCGTTGTTAGAGCTACAGTAGGTAAGTTGCATTTCACAGGAAGTGCTCATTTCTATTGTTCTCCAGAGAACATGCCTTTTTTTTTTTTTTTTTTTAATGCTACTAGTAAAATACTTAAGAAGATAGATACCAAGAGTTGTTAACTGAGACTTTATATTTAGGCTTTTGAATAATAGTGATTATACAATAATAAACTGCATCCTCCAGAAAATGATGATTTCTAGTGGTATTTGCCTTTGCTTAAAACAGTTCATGTTGCAAAACTTCAAAAACTATTAACAAAAGGGAAAATAAATCTGAATTTTTGAGGTCAGAGAACTCCTTTAACTTTTTTTTCTAAAGTTGCACAATAACTTGTGGAAATTCTACCATTTTTTTAACCTCTTCCTAACCGGGAATGTTAAACACCTAAAATATCTTAGTGTAGGAATAGGGGCATAAATAATGTTCTGTTGCTTTTACTGCTTGAAAACATAAGATATTGAGATGTCATGGCTTGGCCAAGAACTGATTTTTTTGCACTTAGATTTTAGGATGGTAGTTTCTTTTTGAAAAGAGGAAAGTCAGTACCTAAAATACTGCTTCAAATCTTCATTTGCCTGTATGGAGTCTGCTGCAGGAAGTATAAGGCAAATAGGGCAGAATAATTCTGCATACACTTCATGACAGCGCTCGTAAGTTGTTCCTTTGGAATAATGCATTAGTTGGATAACCTGGGAGTGTCTTTTCGTGTTGCTGCTTTTCTTTAAAGAAACACTAGAAAACAAATGAAGGAATAACTCATAAAAATGTATGTTTCTTTGTTGAATTAATTTCACTTTCTCTCTAAGATTGAAAAGAAAAAGATAGTGGCTGTGTAGCCTTGTAACAGTTAAGACATATATATTAACATAAAGGAAACTGTGAGAAGTGCAACATTCCTGAAAAGACCTTCCCTGTACTGTCTGTCATTGAATTAAGGCACAAACAGATTTTTTGAGAGAAAGCATTCACACTCAAGTATTCACAAATATGTTCTAGGGCTGTGTTATTTTCCACCCTTCCCATCAATACTGTTCCTTTTGGTGCTTGCCCCACCTGCTGTTTTCTTTAGTAGGTATGTGTATGGGGTGAGGATGAAACCCTGATCTTCTCATCTTCTGTTTAGGACGGACTCTAGACCTTGATGACATTAGTCCAAATTTGATCATATTTCTAAGGAAGCATAATAAAAACATTTTTTGTGACTCATCCAGCTTGATGAAATTCAATCCTTCAAATATAATAAGGCCAGATTGTGTACAATAGATCTTCTATGTAAAAGATTCACTTATGTTGTTGTACTCATCTGCAGCAGAATTTTATGTTAAAATTTACATGTATTTTTGAACGTGCTGTATCAAACATAATAAATGTCTCTTAATTAGGTTTTGCAAAGTTCAAATTTTCCCAATGACAGAAAAATAACTTAATTTGCAGAATGTACAAAAAAAAGTACTAAAGGTACTTTTAGTACTCAGTAAAGTACTAAATTGTAGCAGTCAGCTGGTCTTCTGAGTTATAAAAAGCTACGTGAAAATGGTCAATGGTCTTTGGCTATTGCGGCCTCTAGCAGGCAACACTGGAAACTAGGTTGGTAACCCAGTGAATTAAGACTTTTTGCCTAAAGGCACAGCTATCAGGTGTGTATTTTGCCTGCCTCTCAGGCTAGGTGCCCTGTCACTCTGCTCCTTTCATTACTAATGGCTGTCGTGTACAACTTCAAGTTTACTTTTTACCATTTTTCTTTCCAATGTTTGTTGATTGTGCAGTTTTATTTGCCTGGTTTTATTCTTCCAGTTATTTAAGTATTATCATTATAAGTCACATCCCTACGTGTCTTGATGAAGTAAACGTAGCAGAAAGAAAATACATTTTTCTTAAAAAAACTCAGGAAAACTAATTAAAAATAAGCCATATTTTATTTTTTTTTAATTGCAATGTTCTAGTCACTGCTGTTTCTCATTGCTATATAGCTATTCTAGATAAAAGATCCACATGGAGTAGTCATTGGGCCAGAGTACATGGAGTTTCTAGCACTGCAGGATGCACTGAATGGCTTAATAGCTTCTGGAGAATGCTTAGGGGCACTTTCAATAGTGCCATTAAAAAAATTTTATGTTTAAAGTGAATTGCGCTCCCCACATTGGATTTTAACCCTGAGTTATTCCCACACTTTGAATGTAAGCCTGTTTTGAAAGCCTCAAGGTGGACAGTGGTGTGTTATCCTGGTCGAAGTAAAAAGCACTGGTGGTAAAGCCAAGTCGTTGTGGAGGATTTATTTTCAATGGATCATGAGAAAGATGTGAAAATTATGGTAAAAAGAAAGGGTGGTGAAGGAGAATGGATGATGCCATAACTGTTCTTAGTCCTAGTTCAGAGTCCTAGTGCCTGGTGAACAAAATTGGCAGAACAAGTCACTAAAATGGCTTCCTGGTAGATTTAACTCCTTGTCCTAAATCTGGAGGTGAAGATGTTGCATAAATGAGGAGAATAGATAATTTATTTGCATATTTTTAGCAAAGTGGTTTTGACAATTAAGGCTGGAACTAAGTGCAGCTGAAATTAAATATTCATGTACGTTTAATGGCTTGATCATTATTGTTACAGAAATGATTTAACCCTTGGGACTTCAGGTATTTCTGGCATTTCCATTACCAGCCAAAGGCAGCACAGTCAGCTTCCACTGCAAAATATTTGTGTGCCAGAGATAGGATATATTTGGTGCAGACATAAATATCTGGAAGTCACTTCCTGGGCTTTTTAGTTAGGTGGAGACTTCTCTGACCACTGAGATATAAAAATGCAAGCCTAAGTTCTTTACTTCCTCCCTTCCCCTCCCCAAACATACTGGTTCCCTATTAAGCACTGCAGAATGAATTCAGATACTTTGAGGAATGCTCATTTTTAAGAAAAAAACGGAGAACCTTGGCTTTACAGAGACACCTAATAAGCACTTGCTCCCGGAAAAGGATTAGGTCCAATGGTTAATGGCAAAGCATCTCATGGGGCACCCTAAAAATTTTTTATTCTGGGTGTGGCCAATATATGTCTCCAAGTCAGAGGCAAACTAGAAGTGGATTATCTTCAAAGTTTATTAGGGAGTATTTAATGTGCTGTACCTGTTAGTGTCTACTCCATGCTACTAAATCCCCCTAGGGACCATTTAAGGTGTGCTGGGGGGAAAGCACTGCAGTATTAGGTGGTAGATGTGACTATGCTGGAGGTGTTGTGCTGCCAGTTATTCTTTCTCCAACCTGGCGACTCTTGTTATGGCCTCAACTGCTGCTGCGTCCGTGAGCAGTTTTCTGTTGCCATGAAGACTAGAATAGAGACACAACAATTTAGACAAGTATTTGCTCCAAAAAGCCACTGTATTTCTTAGCAATTTTGCTCTACAAGCACATAAATCCAAACTGAAGTACTTGTGCAGATGTACTTATAAAAGGAGTATTTAAAGATACTAGCGTGTGTCTTAAGAAAAACAAACTTTTAACAATGGAGGAAGAAGAAAAATAGTAAATTCTCCACACTATTTTTGTGTCCTGAAAATAATCATAATTAAAGTGCTCTCATGGTGTACCATGGTGACATTACATGTTAATCCCAAATATAATTAATTCTAAACTATACAACCCCCAGTGTGTGTTCACAAAGACAAAATTCCACAATCTGGAGGAGGAAAGGGGAGAGAAGAGAACATCATCATCGTGGTGGGATCCGTGGGGTGTCCTGCACAATGGCAGGAGTTGTACTTCATCATTCTGATGGGTCCCTTCAAACTCACTGTATTATATGATTCTATGTTTTTTAAAAGGTCTAGGACAGTGGAAAGAAATAATATCAGTTGCTAAACTCGGTAGAAAAAGGAGTTTCTTCCATAAGGCAATATATCCAAAGCTAGCAATGGTAGAAAATTGATAGAGAAAAGGAGAACATAATCTTTAGCCAGCAGCCAGCAAGGACAGTCCAGAAGGAGTTTAAAGATATTAGGAGCGAAAGGAATCCTAATGATTTTTATTATAAATAGTAACGTGTTAAACAGGATGTGGAAGAGATACAAGGACTAGATAATGCATTTGCATTTGGGGGAGGAAGAAGAGCAGACAGCTAATGCAGTCACATTACCTAATGCTGAAATACTTTGTATTCAGAAGGAAAGGGGTGCTATTGACTGTTCAAGTAAAACCATGCTGGGTATTGCTTCAAAGTGCCTTAAGACTTGAGAGAGGTTGGTCACGCAGTCATGGAGCCAGCATTTCTTCCTTTCCTTTCTTACTGTGCTGCTTTGCTCTAAGAATTCTGCCAAAGAAGATCTCCTGGTCTCTGGAAAGAAACAGACAGAAATATCTCTCTCTCTCTCCTGCACACTCATTTTATCCACCTCTGTGCGAGTTCATCCAGCTTCTCCAGCCCCAGCCTGGATCTGAAAGAGCTCCCGCTAATTGGCGATTAGCTTGCATCTATCAATCTTATTGTTAGGAGGATTGGCAGTTGAGACAGATGTCCAAGCTTAGTCAATTAAAGCTCCAGTTGCATCCATTGCCAACCTTATGTCAGGTCAGTCCCTTCAAATGCAATTTGCAAGGCTTCAAGCAGAAGCTTTTTACATACATTTCCAAACTTGTTCTCTGAAAATGTTTTTTTGCAATTTCCCCTCAATTTTTCTGAGTGCGGTTGGAATCGAATTTTAACTTTGTCTTCATGTTGTTCTGTGCTGGTCTAAAGCATAGACTCATTATATTTTTACAGCATGAATTCATTTAAGTGTGCCAGGTTAATGCTTCATGATTCAGTAGTCAATATCCATAGATGGCATTTTCAAAGGTATTATTACCTACTGCAGGTAAACAATTCTTTTTATTTATTTTTAAATTCAAATCCGTTTTCTGAATCTCACAAAAGAGATTAGTTTCTCATTGAAATGAATGAATCTCTAGCCAGATAAAATCTACTGCCAGTGTGGCTATTAAGGTGGTGAGTAAATGCCTTTTGTACATAAGAAGGATTTCATTAACAAGTCAGAAAGGGTCTTTTGACTTGTTTCCAACTTGGTGCAAGTCTTTTTCATTCTCACTGATCAGCACAAACACCAGCAAGAGATTTTTCTTCATAATGTTTCAGAAAGCCACAACAAAAAAGTTGTGTGTATTTTTTTATTTTTTTTATTATTATTACATAGGAATGGAGGTGGAGGATGAAGCTAGATCAGTTTTGCATTCTTCAAAAAAAAATTAATAATTTCAGAAGCACTGGAATTCTTTTGCAAAGATTTTGGTACAGGTGCCCTCATGAACAGTCTATTGATGCCATTAACCCTCTTTGTGAACTGGAAGGTAGCTGTACCTCAAAAGAAGCTGAAAAGAATTAAAAATGCTAAAAGAAAAATAAGCAGAGATTAGAACATCAGTGATTCTTCTTTCTTTGTACAATGCTGGAGCGCTACAACTGATGGAAGTGAAAAGTGCAGCAAAACATCTAATAACTCTGAGGGAAGTGATCTAACAGGTAGCTGAACTGGGAATAATCATTCTATCCAGAGGCATTAAAATCACCATTTTAATTTCTCTTTCTTGTGTGCACTGTAGCACTGTAGCATTGTTATATTTTCAGAAACGACAAAAAGCCACATTTTGATTCAGTCTTTTTACCCTCTTTTCAACTGTGCTCTCTTCACTCAAAGGGGCTGCATATAAGTAGAACCTGTATATGTAAATTTTTTTAAGGATTTGAGTCCCTAAAGGAGGGAAAAGGAGTTGAGAGAGATATTTAATTTCATCTTTATACTGGTACCAGGCAGTTCAGCTGTACCTGTAAAGTAGTCACTGGCATGCCTATGTTGGATAATTGAAATGCTCAGTGTAAAATCCTCTGCACAATGTATTTGCAGGTATTTCGTTTAATTTTTTTCACATTTCCTTGAAAATCTAGTTTCATTTTGTGTTGGTGTTCTAGTTTGGGTTTATGGGTAGATCTGCTTTTTCTTTTATGTGATACAAGTGTTCTATTTTTGGCGACTCATTTTTCCTTAGACTGAACTGGAGCTCTAATTGGTTCCATAGCTCATATCTAGCAACATCTTTCAAAACTACCACAGAAGGTATGGCTATGTCCTAAAATGCTGCCTGCTGGACTTTAATCATACTGAATTTTAAATATATTAAAAATACAATATGTATCATGCCTTAGTCTATTTAACTTTTTAAGCTATATCAGTAATAATGTCTGGATGAGTTAAAAAACATCCCCTTCTTTGTTGCTATGAATAATGTTTTTGTTTTTATTTTTGTTCTTCACTTTTGAAATAACCTTGAAAATTTATAGGCTGAACAAGCAAGGCATACTTACTGACAGTGTTCAGGGTCAGAAATCGAAAATTCGTTGTTTTATAGCGTCCCCAGGAGTTTATATAGAAGTTTTATGTCTTCCTTTATTCCAGGGCACACAAAGCCACCTGAGTTTTCTGTAACAGAATAACAGCATCAGATTTTTGTCAGGTTTTTTTTTTTTTGTTTTTGTTTTTTTGTTTTTTTTATCCTTGTGTACAAGCAAATATTCCGAAGCAAAGGAGGCTTTTTTTGGATTGGTTTTATGAAACACCATTAATTGGTTTACCTGTTTATTTTGTACACATGCGTGCTGCTTCTAACCTTTGCCTGTGATGTTCACTATTTGCATGGGCACTGTTTATGACAGGCAGTACCTGGCTACGGACAGTGAAGAGCTTAAAAATGCTCAATGGCATTTGAAGAGGTCCACTTGGGCACTATAGTGGATATAGGGAAAGAGCTGGCCAAGCAAGGCAACAGCTTTGCCAAGTGGGCCAGTGAGCAGCTGAGGGTTCATCTGGAATGTTTTGACAAGGAGCAGTCTAACAAAACTGTCAGGTTGTTTGACAGGGACTGGACAGCCACAGTTTGGGGATGGGAGAATGCTGGACACAAGCCTGAGGTGCTAAGAGAACCTCCTGTCATAGTAGAGAAGTCAGGATCTCCACCAAAATGAGGAGAGTTGAGCACATTTTCTGATTTTGACCACATATTGCACTGCAGTTGAGGGTATTGAGTGACACGAAGGAAACACTTGTAGATGAGATGTGGTTTGACCACATCTGAGCAGTAGGGCTGTGTTAAGTACAACTGAAATGAGAAAATCTGAAAATTACTCTCTTTAGCTTCAGTAGAGGCTCAGAAAATTTAGCTGCAAACGCAGAGCTCTGATTTGTGGTGCTTACATTGCTGAGGTTTCTAAGTAAATACGCGAGAGTACGGAAAGGCGCCTTTTTTTCTTTTCTTCTTTTTTTTTTTTTTCTTTTTCTTTTCTTTTTTTCTTTTTTTCTACTTTTTTCTTTTTTCTTTTTTTCTTTTTTTCTTTTTTTTCTTTTTTTTTTTTTTTCTCTTTTTTTTTTTTTTTTTTCTTCCCTTTAGAGAAATTATTCTTCAAAAGTTTTCTGGAAATCCATAAGTCAGACTCTGCACCTGATCTCCTTCCACACTGAGTTAGCTTAGCAATAACTGGATCTGGTCTGGGACATAGGCATAGCTGCACAGCCAGATTTGATCACAGGAAGGCTCTACTAGAACTAATGTCAGGCAGAAGTGGAATTAAGCTGCTTGTTCCAGCTCTGGAACAGAACATTCCGATACACAAGATTTAAGATTGTCGATTCCCGACCCGAGTTCAGTCACTTATTTTATCCAGTTACACTCAGGCCATCCTAACTTCAAAAGGTTTGTTGGCACAGCAGAGCAGCAGGTTAATGTGGCCAGACTGCTTCCAGAACAGGACAGATCATTTCCAGCAGGGCTGTGTGGACTTGCTATTCTGGGACCTCTCTCCTGATCTTCCTTCCGTGCTCTAATTACGTAGCCTCTAATTCATCTGCATCCTTTATTCCGAGAAGGGCTCTGTCGGTCATGCCACTAATTTAATAATATACATTGCCTCCTCATAATGTTTAAGGTGCTTCGGTCAGTACGTCAACATTTAATTAACTGAAATGAGTTGCTGTAACTAGAAACCTGATGGTTGTTAATGGTTTGGAGTTTGTTGGGGTTGGGGCTGGGAAGGACAATGTGAGGAGCCCATCAGGTTGCATTTCAGCCAACTAGAACTGCAGGTGGTCAGTCTGTTGATACACAGTGGCAACATAAGGACCTAGGAATTTAGCTTTAGACCCTTTATTTTGTATTTCTCTGCCTCACTTTCTTGTCAGTTATGAAGGAGAACACAGTGACGTAATGCACTGGAGCTGTGATGCCAAATTCAGAGATGTTTTTCAGTGACAAGTAGCAAGGACAGTGAAGTGTCTAAGTAAATATATATATATATATATATATATATAACTTTTGAGGACTGTCTGCTCTTGTAGAACAAGAGGGCACTTGCATTACATGAACTTGTGTTATAGCTGGCACTGTTTACAGCTAAAGTTCAAGAGGGTTCCAGTCACCACTGACTGAGGGGTTAATGACCACATGGTAAAGATAACATTAATTTCTCTCAAAGAAACCATCAGCTTAGACTTTGTTTTCAGTTCATGCTAGGGAGACTACACATATCTCAAATAAGGTCTAATTTATTTTGCAAGCAAATTGAGTTTTGCTCCCTTTATCTTCAGGCTGCTTTAGAGTTCTTGTGATATCTTGCCACCAATGAAATCTTTCATTTAAAAAAAATAAACAAAACCAAAAAACACACAAGGATGGAGGAGTGGAATTCTAAAGAATGGTGCCAGTATAATTTTTATTATTTATGCATTTTTGCACTGCAGATATGATAGAGTTCACAACTAAAAAGTGAAGCATTTCACCTGTGGTGAAAATCTGATAAGATTGAAGTGTGAGCTTCTGTGTTTCTGTGACTTAGCTGGGCAAGAGCCAAAGAAGGAGCTTGTTTTGCATTTCTTTCTTCCTACTGTTCATAATGCCAGCTTCACAAATCCTGTGAAGAGTAGTCTGTAAATGGTAAAATGTTAATGGTAGGGTGGTAAAGCAGACTCTTGTGTCTGAAAATTGCTCACACCTTTTATATTGGAGATTGCCAGACATGTGAGATCACACGAGATTGAAACTAAGTTTTATGATTGTACTGTTCTTTAAAAGGACAGTATTTTGAGCAGGAAATGTATTTTTTCCCTGCTAAACCCAGTACTTCTTGCTGCATGGAAGTTCTCATTTACTTTTGGTCCAGGATTTACATACAGACAGGTTTAAGACCAAAAATTGGAGAGCTTCCTCTAAAGGTGATTGTGGATAGATCCTTGAATCTCATTATGGTAATTTTGTAGTTAATAGGCAATTTTCAGCAAGCTTGTGTTGTGAATAATATTTGGTAGAAGGTGGTGATTGCTGATGTCTGTAGTCACTTCTGGTTCAGTCCTGAAGAAGGCACAGTCTATGCCAGCTTTACTGGGTAGCAGAGGAAGTTTGATTCCTTCAGTTTCTGGCTCTTTTTCAAAAGAAAGATGGACCCTCAATGGACCCTCAGTTTTCTGCTGTACTCATGCCCCATGGAAAGTGGTTGCTGCCTCAGGCACTTTAGCCCTGAACAGTGACTCGCCTTGAGCTAGAGGGAGATTTTAGGAGGTAAAGTTGAGTAAAGAATGCAGGGCTGCTTTGCAGCTGAGTTGGTCCTTCCCTGGTATTCAGTCTGCAGCCACACAAGTGCTTGATACAAAGTAAGTGGTGTTATGGGGGCAAGAAGAAATAGGAGCAGCAACTCCTTTTGAGGAATTAATTGGGGAAAGAGCAGTTTCAGCCATCACACTAGAAGGGTTGTTAGTACAGTAATTTGTCTGCTGTTAGCATTTCCTTTTTTTCTTTCTTCTCAAAATGTAGCTGAAACTGCTCTTGTTCTGTGGTCTGGCAATGCTGTACTGGTGGTTATCCAAGAATCCTCATTTTCTGCCACCCAAACCAGCTCCACATATTTCTAAGGAGTTTGGCTTCTGCCTAATTGCTCAACAGTTTTAGGAATCCTCCTCCAGTGCCTCCAGAAATCCAGCTTCTTACCATAAGCTCCTGCTTTACCTTAATACATCCAGATCCTCTCAAGAAACAAAAATTACCTTTGCTTCTGCTTCTTTTTCTCATTTGCCTGCAGAATTTCATCCTTTCCTGAAACCCTCTCTTCATTATGCACGTCCCCTGTGCTCATTGCCTCAGCCCCTCACCTCAGCTAACAAGCTGGCATCCATTTACTCCTTGGACACCTGCAGCTTCCATTTGCTGCATCCAGCACAGCTTGAAGCAGTTTGTTTTGCTATAAATTGGAGTTTGTGGTAACGTACAATGCATTTCTAAATGTCACAATATTTAAATCACAAACTTCCGTACTCGTAAGTAACTAAAAGAACTATAAGCAGTGGTAACAGTAGGATGTTTTCTGCAGTCTTATTGATTTACATAGGTCTTTGTAACTGGAATTTCTTCAGGAAACCATCAACTTTGGATTTATATCTTAGGTCAGGCCATATGGTTTTAGACAGGCTTCCACCCACCATCATTCACCTTCATCTCCTATTTATTCGTATTGTGACAATTTCAAATTACATTTTTTCCTATTTTATTCTCAGAATTTGCTTCTCAACAATCTCTTTAGATAAAGTATTTGCAAAGAAACAGATGGTGGTCTTATTTTCTGTGCTGTGAAAGGACAGCAGTTCTCAGTTTATTGAGAAGAGCGAGATCCTTGTGCATTTAGAAGGATAAATCAAGTATCAGAACAGAGATATAGTCCCTTTTCCATTAATCACTATAGCACCAGCTATATGTTATTTCTACAGAATGCTAGAGTTGCATCTTGCCAGTTGATACAAAGCAATAGTTAGTAAAGCCACACTGTTCCCGCTGACCACTAATCGGTTGTCAGGGGTAAAAATAAAATTAATGAGAATCTTTTGTATTCAGGAAAATAAAACTAAAACTAAACCACTAAAACTATTCCATTTAAAGTGAAAGAGGGCAGATTTGCTATCAGGGACAAATTCTTTAATGTGAGGGTGGTGAGGCTCTGGAATAGGTTTCCCAGAGAAGCTGTGGCTGCCTCATCCCTTCAAGTAGCCTGGGTAGAGCTCTGAGCAACCTGGTCTAGTGGGAGTTGTCCTTGCCCGTGGCAGGGGGTTGGAACTTGATGATCTTTAATGTCTCTTCCAACCCAGGCAATTCCATGATGATTTATGACTCTTCCATTTCCTAGGCTGAGAGCACAAAGAATAAAATAACAGTTTACCATTGGGTAAAGCACCTTGTGGTCTACAGTATCTTTGCAGATGAGGGGCTTATTTCTGATATTTTCTTTATCTTAAATTGCAAGTAAGGGAATAAAGTTCCCTCTGATCGTGAAATATAGCTCAATAAGAATGCTATTTCTGAAAGTCTCTTCTCTAAGATGAAGGTCTAGAAAATGGAGGTAGTTAATCCTTTTATTGCAATCAAATCACTTAGATGTTAATTCATACTAAATAAACTACATTGCAGGGTTCATTTCTACTCTTTTTAACTTGTATTTTGCATCTTGAGGTGATATACTTTGTAATGACTAGGACATGGTCTTTTTCTTTATTCTTGCTTTCTTCTGAAGAGTGCCCCTATTAATGGTAACTCCCAAAGATTAAAAGGCCTAATGCTCTTCATGTTTTTACACATATACAACAATATATGAAAGCCCAACATGTCTGTTTAATTTCTTTGTTTGTGGTTTTTTTTTTTGGTGGTTTATTTTTTTTGTTTGTTTTGTTTCTTTGTTTTGTTTGTTTGTTTTTCTTGAAGATTGCATGTTTTATAAGTCACAGCAAGGGCAGCTTATTAAGTAAAATGCAGTTCTCAAGTGTCTGAAACCTAAAAAGAAAAATTAGGAAAAGGTCTTTGTTTTCAAAAAGAACTATTTAAAACCAGTTTAAAGTTAAGCATGGGCTTCTGTGATGGTGAATGTGAAGTTCAATAGCTGCAGATGATAAAAATAACTGCTTTGCATAGTTATATGTGATGAGAGACATTGTAATAAATATCCCAGCACACTCAATAACAACAGTACTTGTTATTCTTGAAATAGCTACTCCTTCTTTCTTCAAGGTGATATTTAAGAACAGTGTAAATACGAGTTAGTGCAGCAAAGAACTGTGCTTGCTAACCTAGAAGATGTGTTTCTGTCAGTGTCAAGTCAGTAAGATTTTGTATTTAGTTTCAGTAAGGCTCTTGAATGGGAAATTTTGCAAAATCGTGGCTTGTGGCTGTACAAGTTCTGACTACTGTAACAGATCTGATAAACACTGTAGCAATTGCTAAACATGATATTAAATTAAAATATATTCACAATGGTTTATTCCCTTCCGGTTTTCAGATCTTTTATTTTTTATATATGTCTCTCTTTTTTGTTGCAATTCAAGCCTGCTGCAAGACCACAGGTGTGTTTCAGAATAAACATCTGATTTCTGTGCTTGTGTGCCCAAACCTTATTACTGAGTTTGGTTCTTCTGCTGAATGTGGCTGACAAAATTATGGGTCTGGTTTTTTTTTTAGTGATCAGAACTATTTATACAGACCTAAGCCTTTTGTTCATATCTGATTTTATAGTAGAATCACTTTACTGAACTCTACTGCCCTTCTACCTGAGAATTTGCAGAATAACTCCTCTGATTTTTAATTTTTTGTTTTGCGTTAATTTATTTACGTAGTTATGGACTCTATAGATTTCTATAAACTGCTTCCAGTAATGGCTGGAAAATTACTTCTGAACATTTAGTTAAAAATGTCCATTGACAACATAAGGAAATAAGAAAGGAAGATATAAAATAGCTTGGATTTTTACTTCCTGTTTGTCTGCCTGGTATTAATTACTCATCTAAATTTGTTGACAAGTTATCTTTTATGTCTGATAGCAGAAATAAAACTTATCTCAGAACTGTGTATACTGCAGTGCTAGGTTCCAATAAGGGATCCACAGTCACAATTAGCATGTGAAATCACCACTGTTCTGCTGCCTGTATTTAACTGCCTGGTATTTTAATTCGTTTTATGAAAGCATGTGTCAAATAACACTTAACACAAAGTCCGGCAGTGACAAAGTGGCAACATAATCACCTAGTTATAATATATGGTGTAGCTCGTGGCCCCAGGAGAAATGTAACCAGTTCATTTGCTTAATGTGTTTTTCTGACAAAAAGATCCATGGGAGTTCCACTAAAGAAACTTAGGAATGGTAAAAGGTGCTAAAAGATCACAGAAAATCAACTCGGTGCTCTTGGGATTCTGAAGCTTTTGTCAGCTACAAATATGTTGATGTTTACTGTAACATTTTATTTCTTGACCATCTTTTACATGTCTGGGACAAGACTGAATCAGGTTTGCCAGTCAGTAGAACTGCTTGAAATCTTACCTTGAAATGTGTGTTTATACACCTAAGAAAAGAGGTACTTTGTGAATATTACCAAGAGAAGGGAGACAATTTACTTAATAAAATAGAAAATTGAGTACGTATTTGCTTATTTTATGCTACTTTATATTTATATAGATGGGTGAATATATCCACAGTATTGCTTAGTAAATGCGTTATGTGTAGAAATAGGGAGAAAATAGAGTATTTTAAAGTATCAGTGTTTTTTTTTTTATAAAATGTATTGATACATTAGTAGTTAATAAAGCAGTATTTCTCTGAGGAAGGCATTTTAAATTATTTTTGCAGTCCTCTGCCTTTATCCACTGAGTTGTAGTTTTGAATATAATAATAAATTATCTTGTACTTATTTTGTTGAATATGAAAATATAATTTATAATCTTCTGCCAATTAGTTTTTCTCCTTAGTTGTATTTTGTAGGCATTCACTGCTGTTCTGAAAGTCTATTAAGATAAGACAATACAGACTGTTGGAATCCTTTGCTTAATTTTCCTTGAGACTATTATACAGTGCTTCTCCCAGTAAGCCAGGAGGAGAGAGAATGTAATTTGTACTTTCCAATGCTTTTGATTTTAGCTGATTGGTATATTCTTTGCAAAAAAAGCTGACTAAGTTTTATTGCAGTACAAAAACGACTTTCAGGAAAAAAGTTATCTTTAACTTTACCAAACTTCTTTCCCAAGCATTCCCAAAGAAACAGTTGAGAAGTGACTCTGCTCAGCTCCTCAGGTAACCTCGTTGGCTGGCTGGTGCTGGCATGATCATTCCTGTCAGACAATTGCTGTTATTAAATCTGGAACGAGAACACACAATTAACTAATGAAACTGAAATGCCAGAAATAAGATGTTGTTAGTTAGCTTTTATAGCTAATGAGGAGGTTTTTGTGGTCACACTGGTAGTTGCAGGTGGTTTAATGGCATCCTTTCTGGGGTTTTATAGTTATAAGATCATGTGGTTAATTTATTTCAAGCATGTTAATGTGATCTTCGTTCTGTTCACCTTTCACATGAGGAGACTCATTACTTTTCTCCAGGGATCCAGTATGATAGACAAAATGTCAGAAATAATTAAAACCAATGATCGCCACAGACAGAGAAATGTTGAGTAGGAATTCAGTCTATCAGACATCAAGAATTCCCCTGGGAAATTTGAAATTAAATTCTTCCCAGTTGAATTTGGAGGCTTTCTCATCAGCCTCATGGTTTCATCAGTTTGACAGTTGTGCTTCTTTGGCACCCTGATTTATTGGCTTGTGGGAAAGAGGTCAAACACTTTATGGCCTTCCATTGTTTAGGCTGTTTTTATAACTCCCTGGATAGAATGATTGTTTCGTGATAGGACTGCCTCCAGTTTAAAATCCAGCATCCTGAAATTTGTTGTCATGGTCCCCAGGTCCCTTTGGCAATCAGAACTATGCTTCTCTGTGCTGTAACTTTGAAATGGCTTCTATATCAAAAATTAATGCTATTTTAAAACATAAATTTGGATTATTTGCAATTTTGACTCATTATATGTACTCCAGCAGTTTTACCTTCATTAGTGTCTGGGCAGATTTTCATAACAGCCAAATAAACAATAAGGTTTTCTCTAATAGTAGATAGTTACATCATAGCACTCCACATACACAAAATCTTGACTCTAGATTTTCTATTAAGTATGTGAGGAAATTATATAAGAGATTGTCTTCAAGTAGAGTATGTACACTTGGCTCTTAGGCTTTTGAAATCTTTCCCTGAAATTGCTGATTCTGTTCTTAGCACTGCTTGTAGCTCAGGTGAGCTGTGATTGGGAAGGGCTACTAGATTAATAAAGCCAACAAAAAAAAAAAAAAATAGAATCTTATGAATTGAAAATGAGAGGCTCTGCCATTTTTGGGTGAACATGCTGGGCAAAAGCCATTCACACATGGTCAGGGGCTGCTTTCATTTGCACCTCTGAACTTTTCCCTCACCTGTGAGGGACATATGTCTCTTCATTTGGTCATGGGATAGGGAAGAGCTGCACTTCACAGCCAAGATTTACAGGACATCGACTTGTCTGACACATCTGTTTGCTTCAAGCCTGGAACCACAGTGTGGGCAAGGAGAGATCTAGGGCAGGGAGAACAAAAATATCAAGTTCTGCTGATACTCTGAGGAAAATTGTGTCCCTCCGATTGTAAGTGCTGGATGGTATGGTTAGATTGATTTGGAATTAATATTAGCAATATGAGCTGCTTTCTTCAATGCATAATTGTTTCAGTATCTCCACTGGAAACCTTCTGTCTGTACATTTTTAACCAATGTGAAAAGTCTAGGAGAAAGAATTAAGCATGATACTACTTAAATATTGATTTTTGAAAATAATGTTTACTTTAGTTTCTGAATCTCCCTTCTCAGGGACCAAAGTTGAGAAACTCTAAATCCAAGTGAAATGGTTACAAATGTTCTTAATTCTAAATGCACGAGAATCTCTGAGTGCGTAAGTCTATTTCTGTCTTTTTAAAATTCATTTCTCCTGTTTCATATGAGACACATACAAACAAAGCTTGGAAGGTGGGGTATTTTGAAGACTGAAATATCACCGACTTGGTTCTTTGCATATGTAGAGTTCTTATTTGTAATATATGTCATTTTTATGGAAAACTTATTAATACAAGTGAAGTGAGCGTTAAGAATGGCCCTTGCTTCACCTGGAGCTATCAGGGCTCCTTCCCTTTTCCAGTGTTAGGAGCAGTGCTCATTTATCTCGAGATGCTGAATCCCCATCTTTCACACTTGATGAAGCCTTGCTTCAGGATAAATCTGGTGTCATGCTACTTCATCTTTCATAAATGAAATGCTGTTAATAAACCAAGTGCACACAGATTGCATGGCATTGCTAGCAATCTACTCTATGTATCTATCCGTGGGTTTAACTGATGTAACTTTTAATTTTGCTTATCAGCTCTAACTTCTATCCCTATCTTTCTGATGGGTCTGACTGCAGTGGAAATTGATTCTAGCTTTTAAGATCATTTTGTCATTAGGTTTGTGTTGCTGTATTGAAAAGCCACAGATAAAAGCTGATGGAAGAGGTGCAAGGATTAAAACCATGCCCTGTTTGTCTTTGTGCATGAGGCAGTAGATCTGCAAGATTGAGTTTGTTTTCTCTTTGCTATTGGTAATGCTGTTCTGGAAGATGAAAATAAAACCTGCTTGTTTCTCAGTAGTTTTTTCTTCAGTGCATTTCCATTGTGAGGTTATTAGCCAGTGCTAAAACTTCATGCCTTTTTTTTTTTTTTTTTTTTTTTTGTGAACAAAAAAGCAGATTTCTTTTTGGAAAGAGATTATTTAGACCCACAGAGCACTACCAGAGAAATGTAAGAGAAAATACAGGACAAGTACATGGAGTTTTACACTCAACATGGAGGTGAAGTACCAAGCTTGGAAAAAAGAAAAATAAAAAAAACCCAAAAAAATACTTTGACTAGAGAATATACAAAAACATTAAGCATTACTGACAGCCTAAATAGCAGCTCCCACTCTGACCCACACACAACCATGAGCCGGCATTGGCTTACTCTTCTTCCATTTGGAAACCTAAAATCTTAGCTTGTTTTGCCTTCAAGTAAATCTTTTGCCACTGCAGTGCTGAAGAATAGATTGTGGGATGTGGTTGAGTTCAGACCTTGAAAAGAAAACAAAACTGCTCAATTAGACCCTCCAGAACAGGTCCATTTGTTGCAGTGAATTACACAGGTCGCTGGCTACCATTAGGAAAGGAGAAGGGAAGGAACAAGGGATCACACATTCAGAACAGGTCAGATTAAACCAGACAGAAAGGTTTGTGGTGTCATAAACATTGCAGAGAGTGAAAAAAGACTTTGATAGCTGATAACTTAATTATCTGCCACTATCAGTTTGGAAGGGCTTTTTAACGTGTCCAAAGTGTCTACCAAAATTTCCAGCAGGAGTGACAGCAGATTTTTAAGTAAGGATAAAAATGCAGAAGTCTTCCTGGAATAAGAGTCTGGCAGACTATGATGAATTACCTTATTATAGTTGTTCGCATGACAAATGTACTTGATCAGTGTTTCTTCTTGGGCATAGCTGAGCTTATCCAGAGGCAAAAGTTGAAAGGAAATGGAAGCTAACTAGTAATCCTAAGTGTAATGCATCAGAATTTCTAGCAACAGAAGCTGAGAAACCTAATCAATTATTGTGTATGTCAATAACAAAACAGTCTTCATGTCCCCCATAGTGTTACTTCTTCCTTCATCTGTTTAGTGTTATTGATAGAAATTTCACATAAACATACTTTCATAATTGACTCAGAGGTCTACTTAAAGCAAAATGCTGGATAAATAGTAAGATTTAGCCTTTTTTCTCAGCTGCCGGAGCAGTCACAGCACTGACTCCGAGTACCTACTTTGTGTACACAAACTGAGAGAGAAATTGAGATGGGGCACACCTGCCTGATGACAAATTACAGCTGCCTCTGTTGCCCAGTTTCCCCAGAGCTGGCAGCCTTGAGACCCCTGGCTACAAAGCCAGTCTGGGGGGCTGCAGGTGCCCAGGCTCTGGCAGCCAGAGCCGCCCCTTGCTGTGCTGCCTGGAAAGGCTGACCCAGAACAGACACTAGGCAGAGCAAAAGGAATAAAGTAGGTATTTACTGACAGGATACACCTTGGGCAGTGCAAGAGCCTGGCCGGGGCTACACCCAAATCAAATCCAAAATGGATCCTGGTCACGAGTTCTTACACTTTTATAAGTTTTGGTTCATTGACATATTGGGGTCAATTGTCCAACCACAGCCCCAGGCTATGAAGTCTCAGCCCCCTGGCCTGCCCCCTTCCCTTTGCTGTTTATACTTTTTTGGGTACCAGTTGTCCTTGATTCTCTAGCTGGGAAGGGATTGTTTTGTCTAACTGCCCTGTGAAGAAAACTTACTGACACCTAACGTGAAGCTTCAGAATTACACACCAAGCAGCAGAGATTCTGCAAAAATATAAAATCTAAAACCCAAGGCATCAGCTGGACACAGCAGGATCCAGCCACCACAGAGCAGGGAAGAGCTGAGCCCACAGTCAGGACTGTGAGGGAAAATATGAGAAAGAGTTGCGAGAGCCCCAAGGGGAGACCAGGAGGGGGTGATCCAGGTTCCCCTGCAGACCCCATGGAAAACACCATGCTGCAGCCAGGGAAAAGCCTGAGCAGGAAGGAGTGGCAGAGAGGAATTGTTGTGGACTGGCCACAGCTCTCATCCCCCAGCTTTGCTCCAGTGGGGGAGGCAGAGGATTTGGGATTGAAGAAGTGTTTTGTGGTTTTTGTCTTTGATTCTTGCCATCCAACTCTGTTTTAACTGGCAATAAATTAAACTAATTTTCCCTGGGATGTTGTTGGTGGGGGAGGTAGGGGAAAGGAGCACTTTCATCCTATTCTTTTCTCCCTGTCTTGTTTTGGATATCATCAGCTGGGTGGGCATCTGGCAGCCAGCCAAGGTCACCTCACCACAGCTTCTCTGTGTTTTTTGTGTCTTGATATAGCATCTAAATCCAGGCCTATATCTAGTACTCACATATTTCCTCTTATTATTTTCCAAGTGTTTCTACGTTAACATAAGGCATAGTGTGTAACCCAGGATGATATTCAGAATTTGTAGCTACCCTTTCTTAAAGTAACTTAAGTTTTGTAAATCAGTATAAATGAGACACAATATTTATCACTGGTTTAATTTCTACATCACTTTTGAAGAAACTCATGGCATAGGACCTAATATGTGATTATTTACCCATTGTATTAGAGCTATCTTAACCTGTAGTTTTACAATTTGCCTACCTTACAATTTAAGCATGAAAATAGTGGAGATCCTACTCTAGAATTTAGAGTTTGCAAATGAGTTTTTCATCACTGATTTCTCTAAAGGTATAAATTAGGTTTTTACCCCAAATTACAGTTGAGATCCTACATCTGGTTTTGAGAAACAAGGCTGCAGTCTTGCCTGTCAGGACACGCAATCTATGTAATAGAACTGTGAAGTTCAGATGGAGAAAAATCCCAGTATTTTGGACAAATTAGATATTTTGGGGTTTTGTTGTTGTTGGTTGGTTGGTGGGTTTGTTTTTTTTTGTTTTTTTCCCTTTTTTTTGTATATTTATATGTATATATATATGTATTTTAACTTATGCTCTTTAAAACACTCTCAACCTTTTTTGTTTGGTTACTCTTTAAAGAAAGAATATCTGGATATCTCCTAACACTTCTTACAGGGTTGTGCCATAGTAAATTGGTTAATACACTAATGATATATTGCTCTGTGGAATAGAAGTTAGACTCAAGTAAAACTGAAGGTACATTTTTTTTCATGCTTATATCTTTAATTTTTTTTTTTCTTAATGTATTCTTACTATTCCTCTGAATTAGTCATTGACAATGCTTTTCTAGCCAGCAGTGTCAACTGGGGACATTTTCCTATGTTTCTAGTTATATATAATTATTAGTTTGTTCCAAGGCATGATTTGAAAATCAACCATGCATGCAAAACAAAATGTTTATCTTGGCTTTAGAGGACAGATAAGTACATCTGCATCCAAGCTTTCAAAACTTGTTAGAAAATAATTTTGTAAAAAAGAATTGCTTCTGTTAATGCTTATATGGAAATTGTGGAAAATAGGAGTTTGTTATTACATGTGCTTTGTAATACTGTGTACATAAAGTGCTCAGAAAACTTTAAGGTCCTTGATTGCATTAAAATAATAAAGTAAATGGGAGAAGTACTCAGCTATTTTGAGACTAACATTGATGATATAACGCATTTTTTTTGTCATTGTTTTCTTTGACTTTTTCTAGTGTTTCTGTGATTTAGAGGACAGGAGTGGGACTGTATTAGGATCAAGAGAAATATTTTTTTGTTCCCCATGCATATCTGTCCAGACTTTATATGAATATTATGCCTCTGGGAAAAGTAGCACTTGTCACCTTTTTCCGGAAGTGACAAGCTACAGGTTTTACTAAATTATCTTGATTACTGGAAGAATCTCTCCCTAACAATAAGGAATTCTGTGGGAACATAAGTAGAAGGTGTTTACTGAAGCACATTGGGTTTTTTTTTCCCTTATGAGGAGGAAAAAAAAGGGAAGAACGAAGTACATTTGTCTCCACAGGATTCCAGACTGCTCAGCACCCTTCTATATAAACATACTCCTAAAGGCTTATTGATCATCTTCTGTAGACTCACCCAACATGTTTTGTCTTACTGCTCGTCCTCTTGCTCTCAGTAGCTTTTTGAAGTGAGAAGTGTGTTCTTGCATTCTTTGGTTAGACAAGCACAGCTGCAGTAGCTGTCATCTCTACTGCCAGCTTACACATATCCATAATAATTAAATAATCTCTCTGCAAATTAAAATGTTCTGTAATATCTATACCAGTATTTGATTAGTATTCTTTTTTGATCCATCTGTATCTCAAGCAATATTTAAGGTGGAAAACTGGGTTGAAAGGTTGAGAACACAGGTGGGGAGGTTCCTTGAAGTAGCTGAGGACAAATCTGCAGAACTTTACCCTGTTTAGGACTGATTTCATATCTTAATTTGGTTCACATGCTATTTGGATTGAATTCTATCAGTGTATTAAAAAAAACAAAAAATTTGTTAGCTTCCAGCAAGGTCTCCTATTCCTTTTTCCAAGGAAGACTTTACTGCTTTGTACATTCTGCCTTCTCTTTTTGAATGTTTTCCTGTCCCATTATGAGGGTTTTTTTTTCATATATACATATATATATATAAATAGAATAACAACATTTAAAATTGTCAGTAAAGAGCAAATGGGTATATCTAAAAGTAAACTAGAAAAAAATTGAATAAGGGTTTTTTTTTAGTTTTGTTTTGTTTTTAACTAGGTCTCATTGTGCAGAATTATTTATTTTGTCCTTTATGTCAGATATTTATCTTACTGATGTTTGTAGCATAAATTCAGTCATATGGTACTTTTGTTGAAATTTTGACAAAGCAGTTAAACAGAAGAGTGGGTAAAACTGCAAATTAATTGAATGGACAGACTTGGGTCTAATGCTTCTTTAGCTGTCATTTGCTTGTTTTGTTCTGCCTAATTTAGCTGCTTTTCAGCTCATAAACTTCAAAGTCAACTCAAAGTCGAGCTCAAGGAGAATTCATATGATTCAAGCAGGCCTGATTAGCCTGAGAGCTGTGAGCAAGGCTTGGATCTGTGCAGTTTGCATAGCTATGGTGAAGATGTAAATATTTATTTTTTTGTATTCTGCATCTGTGCTCAAAGGCCTTTTTAGAAAGAAATTAAGAAGGATTCTAAGATTGAATATATAAAATGACTAGTTTTAAGGTTTTAAATGTCATCTATTTTAAGGGAAGGTAATTTAGTAGTTTGACTCATTAGTAATGATCCCAGCTTTAAATCTTGAGTTTTTTTCATTACTGGATTATTTTGTAATGGATTTCCCCAGTTGGGTTTTTAGAACAAGGTATCTGTTTATTCAAGGCTATTCTTGTACTCTGCTATTGGTATAGAACTGCTGTTGATTTCTAGCTGGTCAGGTATTTGTTGAACTCAGCTTGTTCCTGGATCATTGATCATAAAATCTATGAATTGCAATTTACACCTCAGTTGTAAAGCTCTGGTATCGTTAAATCATAAAGAAAGGAACTCTAAACCTTTTTAAAAATCTCTAGTGATGTTTTTACCTTATGTCATTCCCTGTTTCTTCAGGGAACATGACAGAATTCTTCCTTGGTCTACTTTTCTCTGTTCCCTTTGTGTCAAACCTGAGCATTGTCAGTGCCATTTTGCTATCCCACACTAAAGCAATCTTCTTTACTAATTGTTGCATTGAAATCACTTGTTGCTCATGAACATCTGCTGCTCAGTTTCACAGCTGAAAATGCAGGGTATAATATTATAATATTATACCTTATTATTTTTTCCTTTGTCTAGCATGTGTCCCAGCTACTAAAACCTGCAGATTTGGTATTTCAGATAACAGCAATAAATCCCCATATACGCCCTTAGAATCTGTTTTTCTTTTCCAAAGACCATTTTAAGTTTTCTCTCACACGACATGAAAGAGACTGTGCTCGTGGCTGCAGCCATGAGACAGAATAATACATCTAAATCCTAAGTTAAACACATTTTTGATACTGCAGATTGATAAGAAGAGTAGGAAGGAAAAAGTAGTGGGAGGCAACAGAAAGAGTCTAGCTCTGGAGCTCCTCTTTTTCTTAGAGGAATGGCATGACCACTGAATAGGGAGGATTTTTGGAACTGACTACATTGGCAGTAGTAGGACTTCATGTGGCAAAGTCTTCCTTTCTCAGAACCTGCTTGGCTTGCCCTGAAGGAAGCCACCTTTTTTTTTTTTTTAAATCTTGAAATATTTTCTGATTACAACACTTTTGCCTCCTTCTTCAAAGTGTTTCACAATCTCCAAATAAAATACATTAACATTTTAAAATCTGAATTCTTTGTTTTTTAACAAAACCTAAGAGTTTATATTCTTGCCAGAATATTTCATAATTCTTCAACTGTAATAAAACCTTTACTGGAAATTATGAGGATGAAGCCAAGCAGCTTTTCTCTAGAATAAATTCTAATCAATGCTAAAAACTATTTACCATTGGGAATGTTACCTTTCCCCCCCCCCCACCCCAAGACCATCACTCAGCCCAACTGAATCACAATTATCAAACAAAATCTACAAAAATAGCTCAGTTAGTTATCAAAAAGATAATTAACTCAACAGAGGGAACAGGAAAATTATTGGTTTTAAAGAAAGCTCTGTTCCATGGGTTCCAGTAACAGGGGAGAAAAAAAGTTAGTTGTGCTGTCCCATAGCTGTTCACTGAGAAAATCACTTGGATTGCCTGATGGATAAACAGAATTAGGTTAAAGGAAAGGTTGGGATCCTTTGCCAGCAAAGTTTTCTCCACTGAGAGTTATCACACTCTCTGTTGTGCCGTCTCAAGCATTGCTATTACCAGAATCTAACCCAGACCTGTCTAAACGATCTAAACAAGTAAACAGAAAACTGTTTTTCAAGTTTAAATGGTTTGAAGTTTAGAGTGGGGAATTTCACCAAGAAGTTATGGGTCAGTACGTGGGTACACAAACAGAGCATGAAGAATCTGCAGTATCTCGGGGGGGGGGGGGGGGGGGGGGGGCGGGGATAGAAAAAAGCAGATCCACAGTTGTTGGTGCTGGAAAAAATTGTACCCAACCTGTGCTTGCTGGATATATCAGTGGTATTGGGCCAGGACCAGTGAGAGATATCGTACTGGTGGGTTTTAAATTATCTGAAAACCTTTGTGTGTTGAAACGTACTAAGTTGTCTGGGTTTGTGTTCATTTTTGCTGTGTCGCTCTTAAGAAGTTAAAGCACATTTCAAAGCTGAAATTTAAAATCTTAACTATCATAGCTGATGGTTTATGGCTACAGCTCTAAACTCAGAGATATTTTGTTCCCTTTTTGTCATATGGAAAAAATTGGTGAAACTTAAACAGTTCTGTAGTCTTGGTTGAGATTCCAATATTCTACCCAAATGCTAATAAACAGCTTGTAGGAACAAACTTTCAGTTGTCCCAGGAATCCATATAATCCATAGTTCAGGCAGTTGAAAGAAATTGTAATTTCTTTGTTGATGGCATCATTATGGTGAAGTTAGCTTAAAAGAATGTATACCATTTAAAGGTTAGATTCTTTGAAAACATAGGTATCTACTAGTTTATAATCACATTATAAACAGAAAATGGCACTACTACTTGAGATATTCCTTGAGCTTCAAGATACTGCTGACAAAAAGTTGTGTGATCTTTGACATTGTTGAAAAAGAAAGTGGAAGACAAAATAAAACCAAAGTTTTTTTTATAGTAGTGTTATACAAAAATAAACAAAAAAAACAAACAAAAAACCCACAAAAAACAAAACAAAGCCACCAAACCACTGTAGAGTGAGGTTTATAGAAGCCTTTGAATTTCTACTGTAAAAAAAAAAAAAAAGTATGTGCATGTACATTTGTACAAGCGGCACACACGGGACGAAGTAAAGTTAGAAAGTTAAGAACATGAATCATACAAAGATAAATGCAAACATGGAACTTGGATTTTTACATGGCTTTTAAACTTCATTGATTGAAAAGACAGAGTTTTTAACCATCTTAGGAGGAAAAAAAAGATAAAGCTGTGAAAGAAGATGATACCAAATCTCTTGGGTTGATTTAATGCTAAAGACCATTTACCACTAAATAGTCTAAACTGAATTTGTTGGTTGTATGTAGTTCATTCTTCTTTTAATTGCAAAATGTATGATATGAACAATGTTGTGAATTAATCTAAAACAATTTCTCTTTTTGTATTCTAGGTAAGAGAATATCAGGTTTCTCATGCTAGAATCAGACTACAGCAAGGTAATTTCAGGTATCTGAAGCCTGTGATGGGACTATAATTGTGTGTGTGTGTGTGTGAACATCAGATTCCCTTCCGTATGAAAAGTGTCTCAATCAGTAAAATATTTGATTTTGAAAGGAGAAGTAGCCAACCTTAGAAGGTCTTCAGTAAACCTTGAAATATATAATAGAAAAAAAGTTATATTCTGAGCTACTGTTCTGCTTTTCTTCTGTGAAAACTGTTTAATAATTGTTACCATACTTGATGTATTTTGTATGTCTATATATTTAAAAAGCAAGGCTAAGACAACAATATTGTTACTTTGTGAAGTGATTTCAAAAATTAAAAGGAAAAAAGGAAGAACAAAAATCTTTTATGCAAATAGTGACAAAGTATGGAATTGCACGTGTAGTTCACAATATCAAGATTAATGTCAAAAGGTCCTGAAATACCATTGTGCCATAAGGATACTTCATACTCATTTCTGCTTGTAGATAATATTTACAGGATGACATTTTGCTAAGAGTTGGGATTGGTACAGCTTGGCAGTGCTGCATAGACTGGTGTGCTCAAGCATCAAAATATTTTTTGATTATAATTTAACATTGGATATGGACAACTCTAAAAACAAACCTCATAAGCTTGGTTTCCTTTTGCATCCTTGGTGTTAATCAAGATGCATAGTAATTCTGTAAGAGTCTTGTATTTTAAGTATATGACTCAATGTCATTTATTTATTAACCTGTAGTTATGGACACAAAATGGATTTTACAGTAGCTTCAGCCAAGATACAATATTAGAATGTCTGTCATCTACAGCTTTCTAAGAGTCTCCTGGAAAATTTAATTAAAATTGCTTCATGTTTTTTTCCCCTCACTAATAACCTGTGCTTTTGTGGTCCTTGATGTGGCCGTTTTCCAGCAAGAGTGGAGTGTAACCTCTTGAAAACAACTGGAACATCTTAGGGGTCTTTGTTTCCTTGATTCAAAATGCGACTTTAAAATGAATGATAGTGCTGGGGTGTCCTTTATAATGTTGTACTCACATTTGAGCACTGTTTTTTTTTTTTTGTTGTTTGTTTTTTGTTTTTTTTTTTTTGTTTGTTTGTTTGTTTGTTTTTGTTGCTGCCAGTATCTGTGCTGTTGGATACTGGGATACATAAAATCCTGCAGCTACACAAAGACAAGTAAAAAACATAAATCCTTTTACTGTTAGACAGAATGGTGTGATGAATCAAAATTGCTTTTTAAAGGTAAGGTTTGCTGGGATGTCCAGAAGTTTCAAGATTATTTTGCTAAGTCACCCAGAGGTCTGTGAATAACTTTGGGATGGAAGGGTCTTTCCTTGTCCAGCTGCATTTTGAATGCCTTGTCAGTGCCTCTGGATCAGCATAACATGGATAGCTATTTGGTATAGGAACATCTGTTGTTCTGCAATGTACTCCAGATGATGCTCTTGCTTTGAAAGTAATATCCTATTTGTTTTAATCTAAGAGCATGTTACCTGTAGCAGATGAATGGTACTGAAGTTGAGGTGCAGGTTTCAAAATCATGGGTTGTGTATCTCTGCTCGGATTGATACCTGTAAATTGTGCCAAACATCATTAAGTTTGATAAGGATGGCAGTTGGAACAGTTTCTGATTTATTCCTCAAGCTGGCATACAGAATTCTTCTGACTGTAGGGCAATTTGTGCTTTCATCTTTTCTTTTTTTCCTTCTCTCTTTTCCATCTCTCCTTGCCCCTAATAGCCATCCCTTTTTTGTTCCTGGTGAATTCATGAAACAGCATAGGCACAAATTTGTCACTGTTTTTCCCTCTCACGTCATATGAAGAGCTGTAATGAGGCAAATGTGAAGTGCTCAAATCTGTAACATAATTGACTGTGCATGTATAACATGCTGGCAAGTGGTCTAGACTAAGATCATTTTAAGATAATCAGTTTCCTACTTTATGTAAATGCATGATAGTGCCTATTTATTTAAGATAAAATGGAGATAATACCAGGAATTTCTGTAATAAAACAAAGGTTTTTGGTAAAAAAACAATTACCCTTTTCCAGCAGGAACACTTCAACTAGAATGTTTTACAATGCAGTGTTCTTAAATAAGTTTGCAGAGCATACATCCCTTATTTCTTGGTGTTAACAAGTCCACTTGGAAGCACCATTTTTTTTTCCTTTTCCCAAGGAGTGGCTTGCTATTACTTGTATGCAAATCCTGTTTTCTGTTGCAAAGTTACAGCAGTCAAGAGATTCTCACATAACAATGACATCTTCTGAATGTTGTTAAAATTCTTCATATAAGTACAGACAAAAAAAAAAATGGGCTGCTGTAGATCTTTCTTTGCATGTTGCTGGCTATTTCAGCATTGACCAACCTGAAGTCACTTTCCTGTTTAATTATTTTTTGTGACTGAAAAGATTTAGTAATAATAATTCTACATGACTGTGTTTTAGCCAAAGAGAATGCAAGAAGTTGTAAAGGCAATTTAGCAGCTCCTTTTGCTGTGCCTTTCTCCACCCTGAAGTATTTGCTCAGCACATTTGCAATACTCATTTTGAAAATTTGATCTCTTTTAGGGCTCTGTGGGGAAGCAGAAATTCTAGAATTTTTTTGACTGTAGGTAGCTCTGTCCAGGCTTTGTATGGGGTTTGAGGTTTTTTTTGTTTGTTTGTTTTGTGTTTGTTTGGTTGGTTGGTTGTTTTTTGGTGGATTTTTTTTTTTTTATTTTGACAAATATTAACTCTGTTTCTCTGTCAAGTAGATATTTATCTTATAAGATGTATCTTCTTGGGCTGAATAGTCATCTGCCATGGTGTAGTCTAACCCCAGCCAGCAGCTAAGCACCAAGCAGTCATTGATTTACTCCTTCTTTCCCTCCCAGCAGAAAGGAGAGAGAAAATAAAAAGGGTAAAAGTGAGAAGACTTGTGGGAGTTGAGATAAAAAAAGAGTTTAATAATTGAAATTATATAATAACAATCATCAGATCATTTGTAAATAGAAGGGAAATAACAAAGGCAGAGAATTAAACCCCAGAGAAATAAAAGGGATGCAAACAAGAGTAGTTGTTCACCACCACCTGACTAGGGTGTACTCTCCCAACTTCTTGTGCACCCCACCCAGCCCAGTTCCTGGATGAGAAGCAGAAGAGGCTTTGGCTCCGTGCAAGCTCTGGCCAGCAGTAAGGAAATCATCCCTGCATTGCCAGCTCTGCTTCCAGCACAAATCCAAAACACAGCCCTGTGAAGAAAATGAACTCTATTCTACCCACAACCAGCACACACTATACCAAAAGAGATTTTATCCAAGTTCTTAGGAGATCCATTTCTCTGGGTCTATTAAGATTAATAGAGATTTTTGAGCAGTTTGATGAAATAGCATAGTAATGCAGTATACTGTTATGTAAAGCTACATGATGCTTAACCAAAACTACACAGGATAATTTGTGACAAAGAATATTATAATCCATTAGCCATAATTTCCAAAGCAATTTTCACTCACTTTTAAGTTGTGACAACAGTCTGTGCTGCAATTTGTTGTATGAATTGCAGATATTCTTGGGTTTTTATATCATTTTCACATAAAGCTGTGCTATAAGCAGTGTTTTTATAGGTGAGGTTATGGTAGCGCAACTTGGATTTTTGTCTCTCTATCTATTGTGAATGGAGGTATGGTCTCTTTGTGATAAAAATGGATAGGGATAATGGATAATCCCTCCTTTTAAGCTGCATCTCTAGTTTAGGAAAAAAGTCATTAAATATAAGACTTGAATTCACGAGTAAAATAAATTACCTTCAGTCTATAAGATTTCTTGCCAGTGCAGGGCTTGAGTGAAGTTTAGGACTATCAGTAGATTTATGAGGTTAAAAGCACACTGAATTTCCCCTTCCTGTAAACTGCCTTTGCCATGAAAGAAGAGGGAGTTCTGAAGAAACACTAATATAAGGTTAAATTGTTAAAGCACACACCTGTATTAAATATGCATGTGGTATCACAGGAAAGATTATGTGGAAATTGTGGGGCTTCTTTTCGCAAACTTTATTTATGTACTTGATTTTTCAAAATTTAACATTTTGCATGATGGGTTCTGTGCACATTTCTTAAGTCAATCTCCAAATTAAGGTTATTATTACAGAAGATGAACAATTAAGAAGGAAAAGAACAAAGTTCTAAATTGCCTATGGTATCATTTATAGCGAGGAAAAAAATATAATTTTATTCTTCAGAAAAGAAATCACAAAATAGTTGGAGTTGGAAGGGACCTGTGGAGATCATCCAGCCCAAACCTCCTGCCAAGGCAGGGTGACCTCAAACAGGTGACACATGAACATGTCCAGCTGGGCTTTCAATGTCTCCAAAGAAGGAGAATCCATATCCTTCCTGGGCAGCTTCTCCAGTGCTCTGTCACCCTCCATGTAAAAAAGTCCTTCCTCATGTTGAATGGAACTTCTGGTGTTTTATTTTATGGCCCTTGCTCCTCACCCTTTTGGGCACCACCAAAAAAAGTTTGGCACTGCCCTCCTGATGGGCAGTAGTCTGGAATGGTTTGTCTGCTCCTTAGATTGCTTGCAGGGTAATCCCAAATCCTCAGCCAGAACTCCTCCCAAAGTAATATCCCATTGCATTGTCCTTGACACGGGAGACATTATTGTGTCACAATTTGGCTTTTAGTGAAAGACCATAAAATCCTAATGCGTGTACACACAAATCAAAAGCTAGCTGAAGCAAAGCTCATTTCTATAGTGATCAAATTACTCAGGAGAAAAGCTAGCAAAATTACTGTACTGTTGCGATAATAATTAAAGAAAAATATATTACTTTTCAACTTGTACAGTTTTAGTAGAAATAAAGCTGGAAAGCAAAATCAAAACTGTTTTCATATCAATCAAACACCAGTTAATTTTTAATGAGATTATTTAAGAAGAAACCTTCACAATTAAGCTGCTATTAATGCATTAAAATGTAAATGCAAATATGTTGCTTTCCAGATCATAGGGTTTCAAACCAAAAAGCAAATTCTAGAGGAATGCAGTCAACTAATTTTTCCTCATCTGAGTCATTCAACTTTTCATCAGGGCTCTTTTTGTTCCCCTTGATTTGACTATTCAAAAATTCCGTTGCTGTAACCCAATCATATTTTTTTTTTAATTTTTCTTTTTCCTCTTTTCTGAACCCTTGTTTGAAGAAGATCAGTGTAGTAAGAGCAATACCGTGGTGAGTTCTGTCATGCCTGCTGGATGTTCCCACACAAGTCACGCTGGGATTGAAGGCACAGATCTCTGATGAAACTGCTCAAGCCAAACATGTAATGTGGGTGGGGATTTTTGGGTTTAGATCAATACAAAATTATTTGTGAATGAGCACAGAAAATATTTTAGCAGTCTTGTCTAAGGATGTTTTCCTGTACAATTATTGTTATTCATGTGGAAGATGAGTTGGACAATAAAATTACTTACAAATAGGTGAATAAAATGCTCTAAGAAACCCAGCCCATAACTTTTTAATGTTATATTTCACTATCTAAATCTGTATACCCAGAGCTTCTGTTCCAGAACATTTTTTCTATTTTTGTTGAAAAATTGTCCAAATATTTTAATTATTGACCAGAAATAGATCAGGCTCCAGGGAAACCTACCAATAGTTCTTGTATTGTTAGAAGAAAATCTGATGAGTTAATCAGTATTATCACTTGAAGAAGTAAAAAGGATTATTTTTCTTTACTTTGTTTTTTTCTATTTTTTTCTTCTCTCATATTCTGCTCTGAAACTCCCAGGAAGACTGTCTGCTGAAAACTCTTCTTCAAAATGCTGTTCATTTCTTCATTTCTCTTTGGAAGGAATTAATCTAAAAAGAATCAAGTTCTGGAATAATATGAAGCACCAGGGAATTTAAACTTGGAGGGTGGGCTCCTACTCCTTAAGATGAAAATATTCATTGGGGACAAATAGCAAATGTTCCACATTATGCTGAATATCTCCTCCCATAGTTCCACCCTCCATTCACCTTTCTTCATTAAGTATTCTTTGTTGGTATTTGCAGAGCAGAATGATCCTGGGCCTGTCCAGCTTTAGCACTGACAAAGGAGAGAATGACAGCTCCTCAATGATTTTCAGTTAATCAGTCTAATTACCTTTCACTCCATTGCAGTGGCAATATCAAGCTTGTAAAGGAAAACTCTTCAAGAAAGATCCAGGCTTCTCCTATTGTGTTCTCTTAATGAAGGCTCTGTTGCAACAATTAATTTTAGCATTTACTTCTTCCCATTAAAGTAAGTCCTCGAGGTCACAGGAGGTACCAGCCTGTTTTGATGGCCTCTAAATGGATGGAGCTGGGTACTGAATAGCCTCCCTAAACTGCAGTCTAGTACTGAGGATGGAATTAGAACCTTTGCTTTACAAGCCATGAGCTTTGGTGGGTCAATACAGGATTAGAAGTTGTAGAACATCTCGAGTTGGAAGGAACTCATAGGGATTGTTCAGTCCAAGTCCCTGCTTTTCTCACTGGTGTCATCCTCACGTCCCCTTATCCTCACAGGGTGAGTCTTTGGATGATGAGGCAGCCTGGCACTGACCAGGCACATTTAAAATTCAACCAGCAGTAATTTAAGTCCACATTTTTACATTAGACTTCCCCAGAGGTGGGGAGGGAGGTTCTCAGAGTCTGTGCTGTCTGTTCCTTCAGTAACGCCTCACATGGCAGCCACTGGTTAATACATCTGTAGATGTATTATCTATCTTTTATCTTTGTTCCTATAATTCTACAACCTTAATTAGTATCTCCTGGTTCAGAGACAGTTCATAAAGTTTTATTTTGTCCTTTTTTACTTCTGTGGCCCTTACTGTTCTTTCAATATTCTGGCAGGTGTTTGTATATTGCTCCATTAAACCTGTCTTCTGTCATTTTAATTTTTCTGTAATTCATTTTAGTGATAACAGCTAGAAAGGAAGTAACTTTTTAATAACAATGCAAACCATCAGAAGATGGAAGCTGGTCACAGTAAACACATTTGCATAATTTGTGCTATTCAGGCAAAAGTTAGAATATTACTATATAAGCTTGTAATCAGAGATCGTTCTCTTTTTCATTACCTGGCTTATTTGGATATTTAGTTATTTTTAACACTTATTTTTGAGAATTGATTTTCTAGCTGACTAAAAAAGCCTATGACAGAAACCAAATGATTTGTTTTCTCCTGAATGATGTATTAGATCCACATTTGTCCCCATTTGTAAAGTCTTTGCTTTGACCATTTATTTTGATTCTCTTCTCAGCATGTTTTCACAGGCACATAAACAATTCAAATAACAATAATATGTGTAAAGGAAGTACAGCAAGATACCTCAGGTGCTCTGTTTAGATAGAATATGCATCTAAATTGATTCAGAAGTAATATGCACTTTGGCAAAGTGCCATGACTTTCAGACTTATCTGTAGGAAGAATCAGCAATGAAAAATAACCAAGACAAAGAGAAGATGAAGAAATCCATGTTGTCTTTTTGTGCATCATGAATTTAAAAATAAACCCTCACTATTGTATAATTTTATTGGAAATACAGAATGATGCAAACCAGCATATTCTGTTAACCATCAGTATCACTAATTCAGGCTCTTTGTGTGATGCCTTCTGTCCTCTGTATTTGAGTCCGTAGTGGTCAGTTTGTACACGTAGATGCAGGAAAGTCTATCTGGGAATATCCCACCCAGCCTACTTGTTGTGCATCACTTGCACTTCAAGAATCCCATAATTCCCAGTTAATAACTAAGGATGGTGACAGTCCCACAGTCGCCATGGGAGAACAGCTCTGCAGCTGCATTGCCCCCCGTGCCTGCTGCCACATTCTTCTGAGAGTGTTCAACACCTCATGGCATGGACAACTCTCTGCTTTTCCTCAGACACCCCCAGATTCCCATTCCTTCTGGATTTTTACCTCCTTGGCTTCCTTGGTGTAGCAGATAAACTTCTGCCAAAATCTGGAGGATTTACCAAATCTGCCATTGTCTTAAAAGAGGGAGTGGATCTTTGGGAGGAGTAGGAAACCCGAGAATAAAAATCTGTGAAAAGAATAATGTTCTTTTTCAGGAGCTCTATGCACATGGCAATGTGATAACTTGCTCTGTCATGCACATTAGTATATATTGTCTGTCATATTTGTTATACACCTTAAATCTCACAGAACGCTCTTCTTCTCTCAAGGTGCTCTTTAAAATGCTAACAGTATTTTTAATTTAAAAGTTTTTTTGAGATAAAACATCATTGTTTAAGTACTACATTAAATAATAATTATCTTAGCGTTGTGAGGTCTCTTAATTCAATATAAAAGTCATAAAAACCAACGTTTTTTCCAGTTTATGCATTTGTGTAATTCCACAAAATAATCCTGGTAGGTTTTTTGAATGTTGTTGCATCTGCCAAACATATGTATCACAAACAGTTCAGAAGGACAAAATCTCATTTTATTATTCATTATCACAGTTTATGCGAAGCTAGAAAAGGAGTGGCACCATGGGGTGTGGCCCAACCATTCTAACAAAGCAAAAGCAAATTGTATTCCAATGATCTGTATAAAAATGGAGACCGCTTTTCTTACTATGCAGTCGGCATTGCTTATGTTTTAAAGCTTTACTTTAAAATAAATTAGGGTATAACATACCTCAGTCACTGATTAGTAGACAAAAATAAAGCTCCTTTATTTTTTTTACCTTCAAAATGAAGCATGCAAGGGATTTTTGATTTATTTTTAGTTCATTGTTACTGTATTTTATTCTGTGAGCAGTGAGAGAAATGGTTACAATCTATAAAACTGAAGGTTTCACTGGGAAGATATCTGTATCTTGAAGTGTTTCTTGGTTGTGATTATTGCCTCTAATTTGTGATTTTTTACAACAGTTGTCAATTACAAGATAATCATATATTAACATGAAAACTAGGCTATAATTTCCAACAAATTGTAAAGGATTTAGGTCATTCTTGTTTGCAGATGTGTAATTCGGAAGAAATTAACTTAGAGATCCTACTTAGTGGTGTTTGTCATTGAGTACCTCGTGTCTTAAGTGCATGTGGTGAAGCATTTTCTCCTTCCCTAAAGGTAAAGCCTGATAAAAAAATGGAGTGGAGTTCATTAAACTTCTGTAATTAATTCTTTCTCTTGAAAACAAGACAAAATTGATGTGTCCTGAATCCAAATTACATCTCATGTTTGTAGAAACAAGCTTAGGTTCAATCAGAGGTTTCACTCGAGTAATTTTCTTCATTATTCAAGTTAGTGAAGACTTTAAGGGCTGTTCTTTTTAGTAAATACCTTTGTTTGGCTTTAACAGAGGTCAGCTGTCTTGTCATTCTGGTTTCCAGACTTGTTTGTTGTTGATGCTTCTTTCCATGTGTGACCTAAGACACATCCTTCCATTTCTGGAAATACTGAAGAAATAAATTTCTCACATGCAGAACATTTAATGCACTGCAGGTCCCAACTTTGGCAGCAGAACTTTTGTTATTTATACAGAAAATGGGTTTTATATTTTGCCGCTTCTACTGCAGTTTTTTATGTTTTTTATAGTGTCCACGTGCACATGTAGAAGGACACACATTTTCCCTATTCTGTGTTTTATGGCCCAGACTCTGCTCCTTTGGCCCTTTTAACCCTGAAAAAGTGGTGGTGTGTGAGACGCTGGGTACTCTGTCCTGCTCTGAAGCGTGCATGTTCATTCAAGAACACATTTTTATCACAACTGAATGATTCACCCTTTTTGTAGCATTCAGCTCTTATTGTTTAGGTCATTTGTTTCTGTGTTAAGGCTGGCACCAGGCAGCAGTGATACAAGCAAACTGAAGGTGAGCAGTCAAAGAAACTTAGCTGCATGTAGCTAAAGCAGCAACATTGCTCTCTGAAAAAAAAAATGATGTGACTTTGTAATAGCAGATTTAGCGTGTCTGTTCAGTAAAACAAAGTGACTCCTGCAGTGAGAAGACCTCTAATGGTCATCAATGGTGCTTGCTCTTGAGGGCTCTTTGTTTTTCATTGCGGGGCTAAACTATTTGTTGAAGTATCCAGGATGGCTGAGCACTTTGTGAGTGCATGCCTGCTCCTGGGGGAAGGAGAGGGAGAAGGAAACGGGATTCTGCTTAATGGGAATGTTTACTTCATTTCCTCAGTCAGACTTTTCTGTGGAAGAAAGTGTTGGAGGTTGAGCTATTCAGACCTTGACAGGTTTTATATCCCCTCAGCTCCCATTTAATTAATGGAAAAGAACTCTGAACAATATTTTGGTTTGAGAACCTTCACGAGAAGAGGTGTTGGAAGCCAAGCCTATTATCCACCTTATCTCCTCTCCAATCTTCTGTCTCTTCTGCCCATCGAGCACAGATTCAGTGCCTCATCATTCCCTTTGGTGCATCCTTCTGACCCACAGGATCTGTTCCCATCCTGATATGGGTCAATCAGTCATGGATGGATTGCTGACTGCGCTGCAGGAGGTTAAAATGTTTCCCAGGGTTCAGTGGCAGGATGAGAGAGCGGAGGCAGGGGAAGTCTCAGGTAACATACATTAGTGCAGAATTTCACTCAAAGGGGTGTTTTAATTTAAATACTTCTCTTAAGAGTTTAATGGAGTTGTAGCTTCTATCCCCACTGTACTGACACGTAGCTATTTTTCTCCCCCTGTCTTTTCGCACACTGCTTTACACTCACTTGTTCTCATAAAATGTCTTTTTCCTTGGATTACTAGAGATATATTTTAGTTGCTATACCTCTCGTAAGAATTAAAATCATAATAGGAAATATTTTTGCTTTCTGAATTAAGCATGTGGTAGAGTGATGCTTAAAAATGGAAGAGAAATTTATAGGCTTGAAGGACAACTCTGTGAGGACAAGCAGTATGTAAAATTGTGTATACTAAAAGGGATAGAATGAAAATAGTAAAGACAACGGTAAAGAATGAACATTCTTCATACCTCCTTGAAGATAGAGTCAGTTACCTGTCATTGAAAAGAAGCCTAAAATTAAATTGAGCTTTGCAGTAAGGGAGATAGCTGAAACAAGAGGTAGGTACTGCAGAAAACATGACTTGGAAGGAACAGTGAGATAGTACGGAAATGTACAGGAAAATACTGGCAGAGAAATATAAATTATAGAAAAGAAGGAGAAAGAATCTAGTAAAGAAGCCTGTCAAAGTGTCACAGAAACACTTGTACCATTACTGTAAGCAGGTTAAAACAATTCTGCAAATTAATATTTCCTGGTATGTTTATGTTTTCTCAAGACCAAACCTGAGATTCTTGTTGTGTTCAGAAAAGAAGTTTTCCATAGGCTCCCTGTACATAGCAATGACTTCTGTGTCAAAGAAATAGCAATTGGATCCTCAGCTTCTCCAAGCATTCTCCTCCAAATCTGGAAGATCCCAAGCATTCACTGACAGTCTGGCTCAGATGGATCAGCAAATTCCTAAACACTTGTACGTTCAGCTACTGTTTTCAAAGTTTATTTAGCTGTTGGATAATCTCATCCACAAACATTATACTAACACATACACCCTTAAAAAGTTGTGTGTGAGAGACGAAATTTGGTCCTGTTCCTGTAGCCATTCTGAAGCAAGTGTGGAATTCAATTTCCAAGTGCCTTCCTTAGTGTATCTAGACAAATTCTGAACAATTACAAGGCATAAAAGGCCAAGGTGGGGCATTTAAAATATTTTGCTTTTGTGTCTCTGTAATGTTTCAGCGTGATCAGGTATATTATAGAATGGAGTTTGTCAGTCTTCTGCCTTGTTTGACACAGGTTGTCAAATATATAACCTTAAGGAGAATATGTTTATGATATAAATGCGGTGAGTAATCATTCTACTAAACCAGCAGTGTCCCCTGAGAAATAGGAATTACAGGCCAGAGTCCCTTTCTACCACCAGGGGGAAATGCAGGTTGGTCACTTTGAAGCAGAGGAGTAGTGGGGCAAATTCTTATATAGACTTGGGTCTTACTTTTAAGCATACTGTTAACATAGAATCTATGCAGAAGGAACTGTGCATGCAGGTGTGGAGAAAACATGGAATTTGTTTAAAGATCTACGAGTGATGTTGAAACACCAGGTTTCCTGCAGGTAGCCAGTAATTGTAGGCACTGCCCATTATTCTTCAACCTATAACTTGCCTTTGTTTTTCTTTTTTTTTTTCTTTTCTTTTTGTACCTCCCTGTAGTATTTGTTACCTCTTTACTAATTTCTTCTTCTTTCTGAAAATAGTACTTTGACTTGTAAAAAGTTACCTGTGTATCATGTGAATGGCCATGTGCATGTGAACAAAAAATACTGATGACTCTTGAACCCCCTGTGCAAAGCCAAGCCCATACAGTTAGCACCACAGCTCAGCTCCTGCTGACTGAAATGGCTGTATTTATGTGAATTCATACTGCATGTTAGAGTTCTTTCCCAGCATTATGTTGCATCTTTGATTAGTCCTAGCTCTTTTCAATTCATAACTTAAAGGCTGTCCTTTCTTCTGTTGACAGGAGCACCAGTTACAAATTTCGGTAGCTGAATCCTGTTTTACTGTAAATCAACTTTGGGCAAATAGATTTTCAATTAGGACTGACCAAATCAGCTTATTTTGCTTCACTGTATTGTTTCACACACTGGCAGCGTCATTAAATTGGAATTAGCTGGTAGCCCTGAAACTTCTGCTGCTTAATTTGTAAATGTGACTTTTCCTGTGGTTTATTTTAACACAGCCTGGACTTCATTCTTTATTCTTGGTCGATCTGTTAATTTGCCGTCTCTTTTTCTTATGGAACCCCATGCCGTGTTTGCCTTACCTTTCAGTATGACTGTAGTTCTGCAAAGTGGCCAGAGGTTAAGGACCTGTCCTCTCCACCAGGTTTCCAGTGATCTCCATGGAATTCCATGTATGATAGGGGTATGTGTCACTCCTTTTACGTGATCATACCTGGAGTTCACCCTTGGAAAATACTTTGGGCATTGTAAGAACATTTCCCTCTTCTTGAGGGCAGATGAGAGACTGCCTTTGCAGTTGATATATAAGGAGCTCTCTAGGATCCCTAAAGAAGGCTGTAGTCTGGTATCTCAAGTGCTGTAATCTATGGAGAGGGAGTCATTATCTCTTGTTCAATCTAAACTGAGGCATAAAATAGCAAGGATTTCAGGGGTTTGAAATCTTTCTCTGTAGTGTGTGTATGTGTGTGTGTATATATATATATATACACACACATATGTGTATATGCACACACACACAGAAATATAAGACGTGGAATTAATAAAGTTTTCAAGTATTTGGAGTTCATTTTGTATTTAGAGACTCTTACATTTTATATGCAAATGACTCGTTATACTTTGGAAAATGAATATATTAATTTGATTAATTTCTTACCTCATTTAAATCTTTGGAAATGTCACCTGCCATTCAATCTACATGCCAGTTATGACAAGACAACAAATATTACAAAGAGGTGAAGCATTAAATTTCTTCTAATCACAAGACAGACATGACAGGTCTCAGTTTATGCACACGAACATTGCTGAGTGTCCTGAAAATACGGAGATATTTTGCCCCCTTTACAAAACTCATTAGAAAAAAACCCTTTAAACCTGTAACTGAAAATGTTTTTTCCTGTGTTATAGAAAAGAAGCACTGGGTTCTATAAATTGTCTGCTGAGACTGTGAACTAGATTTGAGAGGTTTTAAGATAAAGCAAAATATGAATTAACTGCTGAATATCTATCTGGGAAGTTGGGGAGGGGATTCTTTAGTTTGGAGTTTTTTAAGTGGATGCTTTGCTGAGGACTTGTAGAATTTGTGTGTCTCAAGCTTGATGTCTACTAAGAAGAAATAAATTCCTCCATACCTTTATTACATTGTAAAATACTGTATCCTTGTGTCTGTCCTAGGGTATCCAGTGGGTAGCCTGTCAGTTCCATTATTGTAAGAAGGCTTAGCCCAGCAGTTATTACTTACCCCTCAGTCTTTGCTGCAGAGTTGTTTAAAACGGCTGGAATTCAGCATCCTCTCTGTAAGAAAACCATATTTTTAAGTGTTAGTCCAGTATTTAGAGCTTTAACATCTAGATTCAGTTTATCATACTGGTTTGAGACAGGGCCGATAAACAATTGTATTCCAAAGCTTTACTTACTATGGCATAAATTATTGCAGCCTTTGTAGGAATTTTAAGAAACATAATGACTTGTAATGTTTTTAAAATAGTTGCAAGTGATGCTCAATTCCAGTGTGGTAATAGTAGGTAATATATTGGGGTTTTTTTGTGATGGGTTCTTTACTCCACTGAAGGCTTTGAAATAGATGCTTCTGGTACTAAACCTCACTGCAATCTTCTGTTCAAGACATTTGCATCCCCAAATATTTCCTGAGACTGGCAAAACCCAATATGAACTTGCATTTAAGCTTTGAACATGCATGTAGAGATTTCTAACCATACAAAAAACACAGCTGCTGTCTGAACCATCTCAGATCTTGGGAGAAAGTGATTCTAGGTTTGAGTGCATTCTTTCTTGAACGACTTAGTTATATCACTGAAAATATGAGAAGTTAAAATGACCTTGAGTAGAAAAAAATGCAATTATTTTCTTAGTTAAATATGCATTTGAAAAAGTTTACTTCAAAAACTATTCCATGTGAAAGTAATGTCTACCTACATTAATAGCTTTATTATTAATGGCTTTGGACTATATTATATCACTTAATTGGTGTTTATAAATAGCTTCCTTCCCTGTGGTTATGGAATATAACATTTACCAAACTTCTTCTTTGATGGAATTTACATATGGCACATCATGATGATTAAAAGCCAGCCGTCTTTTCACAGCATGGCAAGAAATAGGATTTGATTTATCTTCGTTGCTCGCCTACCACTTGCTGTGACTGTACTTTTGAAATTTTAATATTCTCATTTCTCAAAAGGAGCTTGTTATGTAAAGTATTATGTAAATATCTTTTATGCTTTGTTTTTGCCTTTCTATGTAAAAAAATTGGAATTTTAATGTGATGAGCAAACAAAGCATGAAGGTGGGAATGAAAAGCCTCAGCCAAAGAGATTTTGTGTCAAGAGAGGCAGATTTATTTATACTTTGAAATCTGAAATAATTCAAGTACAGGGTAACGTGAGCAGTGTTTTGAATCCCTTTCATATGAACTGTTGATCAGTAATCAGTTGCAATGTGTCACTTCCAGATTCCCAATCCTTTTATAGATTAGTGCAGGTACAGTGTGGTTTTCCACAACAAACCAGGGAGTACAAACCTGTTGTGTGTGGGCAGACAGGTCCCTTTTCCTGCCCTCCTCCTCGTGCTCCCATCTCACAAATGACTCCCCAGCAGCAAATACGTGAGGTCCAGAGCTCAGGCTGATCAGGCAGTGATGGGATGATCTTTATGGGATGAAGATGCAGCAGCTCCGTCTGCATCTGCTACAGCAAAGCACATTTAAAAGAGTAAGAATTGTGTATTCCTGTGTCATCTGCTCAGATTTTAACACTCTCTCTTTTAATATTGGCCTTCCCAACACAAGAGATTTGATCAAGGTGTTCTTCAAAATTCAGTGCCACCCTGGGAAAGTCTAGTATAAACCTGTTGTCTGTCACCTCCTAATTCTTTTTAAGCAATTAAGCACCTGCTGATTCTCTGAGGTTACACCAGAATTTTTACTTTGATTTTTCTCCATATTTTAGTTCAGTTCTTTTTTTTCTCTTGTTCAGTTCAGCAAGGGAGCTAAAACGACTTTGACTCTCTTCCTTTCCCCTTCTTGTGAGGCAGCTTGTGCCTACTAAACATCTGTTCCTTAGAAAAATTAAAATAAGGATAAATTAAATGTACTGAGTGCTACAGTTTAGAAAACTGAATGCAGAACTATGTATCCAATTCAAATAGAATATTGACTAAAACTGTACACAAGAGAGAGAATTAACCAATGCCTGCACCAAAGGTTTGAACCAGGAGGTGCACAGTGGGTGGTTCATATCAAATGCAACCCACAGAGAGAGTGGGATTTTTCCTTTTTTTTTGCTATGGGTGGCGTGTTTTTTTTATTATTATTATTATTTTATTTTTTGGCTTTTGCTTGTTTGTTTTTGTCTGTTTTTTTTTTTTTCCTAGAGTCTTTCAAGGTATTTAATGTGGCAAGGAAGAAGGAATAATTACACTAAGGGCAAATGATGGATGGATAGATAGATAGGGTTCTGAAGATTTGAATTGATGAAGGTAAAGAAATAATGTCCACTGTAGAAAACAAGTCCTCCTCAGATACACCATTAGAAAACAAGAGGAATAAATTATGTCCCTCTCCTAATTTTTAATAGAATACTTCATATACTTGTCGGTTTTCTTTGCCAGTTTTTAGAAATTATTATGTCATAATGAGTAATTATCAGGTCTAAAAATAACAGATAAAAATCATCCCAGAAGTGGAGCCCTGCTGGGGCTGTAAAACTGGTTAAGATGGGGTTTGTCTTGGAATGCTCTCAGGCCCTGCCCCATGAGATGTTGTACGTCCTTAAATCATGTTGGATCTGAATGGTAAAAAGGATTAAATGTTCTGCAAGGCAGAGTAATTTACTTCCTGTCTCAGGAAGAATAAACATATAAAATGAGTGCAAAATTCCTTTTTCTTGCTCTGTGCATTGTTATAAATGCTATTTGTTGTGATAAACAATATATACAAATAGATCGTAACTACATTACCTCGACTGAAACTTGTTTGTTAGCTACAGAAGGGGAAAAAAAAAAGAGGATTAGGTAGGACTCCTTGGGATTTAGTTTAGAAACTGTGAACTGTAGCAAATCTCCATTTTCATAATTCTTGAAGAAAGCATGACACTCAAGAATTTCAAATTCAGAAGTTTCTCACTTGCTGGTTGGTTTAGCAGTAGTAAATTCATGCTGTTTCCAAAAAAATAAAAATATTAAGCAACAGGCTGCTGTGTCTTGAATACTAAAGTCTTCCAATCTCTGACATGGTAATTTAAGACACTTTAGATGTATTCTTTTTCTATATCTCTTCAATTAGAAGTTTTTTTGTACCCTTTAATGTTTGAGCCTTTCTCCTAATCCTATCTCACAGCAGGAAATGAGTAAGTAATTCTAGTGGGTGCCCTGGTAATTTGGCCAAGACTAGACCCATGACATAAATTGGTGTGTTGGCCACAAAATCTAAAACTGGTGAACCAAAACCACGACATTAAACTGGTGTTTCTGCCCAGTTCAAGCAAAACTGTGACAATGGTGAAGATGCCAAGGTGTTGGTTGTGTAGTGGTAAATTTTAAGGCACATAAATAATTTTCTTTGTCGAAAGGATATGCCATAATGGAAATAATATAAATGACCTATGGTTGATCTTTTGTAACCTTTAAAGAGTAGTGTAACAAACTGGAAAAGCCTTTTTTTTTGTCTCCATTGTAGTTTTAGAAGATGTCTGTTAGGATGCTGAACTAGAAAACATTCAATTTCTGTGCAGGAATTTCCTAAATTGTTACATAATCCCAGTATTTAAGCAAGGATAAATATCTTTTTATTCCAATCATACATTCATTTTTTTGTTGAGACATAAAAATGAGCTTATCTTTTTCTTGCAGAACAGAATAATTTGTATTTACCATTAGTGAGGAGGGCTGTAATTATACTTGTGCAGATTAAGACACTGATGAAAAATGAAGGGCCTTTTTATTGCACATGCCAGGTAGGGCATAGACTGCACAAGCGTGCTCACAGTGTTCCAGTGCTGATCTCAGACATGCCCTGATCCAACAGAGGATTTCTTCTTGCTGCTGGAGAAAAAATAGGTGCTGCAGCATGTCTGATAATTCTGTGCTTTGTACGTGGGAAACAATGAAGTGTATGTGGTCTCACAGTGGCAGGAATAGCAACAAACAGATGGCTTTAGTTTACCCCTGCAGTGGCTACCCCGTGAGCAGAAGTGAGTTATATTTTGCATTGTTTTGATAAATTTGTTTCACTGCACTTATTCAAGATGTGAGTGGGCTCAGAATAGCAGTAACAAGAAGTGTATAAACAAAGCTAAAAACAAAGCAAAACACCAAAAAAAACAAACAAACAACAAAAAAAAAAAACAACCAAAGGACAAACCTCCAAGACTTACTATTTCTAATTTTAGGTTGTTAAATGACTGTAAAGATGTGGACAGTGCTTCTCAGGGTTTCTGTGCAGTTCTATAAAATTAAGAGTATTGCCTGTCTTAGTCATGTTCTGGATTCATGGTGGCCCTCAGCTATCCTGACACTTGAATGTGTCCCTTGGGTGAAACAAAGCATTTTTATGTCATTGCTTTGCTTTGGAATTGAAGCATTGGGTGTTCTGACCTTACAGACACTAGGTTCAATCTGAGATGTTTAGCTAAAATGAAAATGCTTTATTCTATGGCTCATCTTACAGGCAAGAGCATGCAAAAGAGAGCTTAGAATTGTTTAAAAGGTAGAGAGAGGCAGGAGGAAAAATACTTACTCTGCTCTTGGAAGCATGTGAGATACAGGTAGTGTCTAGCACTTGTCTCTAAATCAAGATTATCTCTGGCAATTTCTCCTAAGAGTTTTGCATTGCAGTCTCAATAGTCATATGTGTTAAATGGTGACACACACTTCCTACACCTTCTGCTGTGCTCTGATGGGACATTTGCCATCCCCTTTCTCTCTGGGGTCATGACAGGTTCAGGCAGGAATGGAGGCAAGAGTGGGTTGCAGTGAGTCACCAGCGTTCTGTGCCTTGCACTGGGACAAGTGAATAAATGCTTTATTTGCCCCACTTGCTACAGTTCATTTGAGGCTGATATTACTTCTGGCTGCAACATGCTGTACACCTTATCCCCCCTTGCACTGTTTTACAGCCCCCATTACATCCTAGCTGATATGTTTTACAAATACTGTATATTTTTTTCTTATGATCCACATATGAAGGTTGCATCTGTTAGTGACCAGTAATTGATTACAAATATTTTTTTCCCACAGTCCTGAGTGTTCTCTGTCTGTGCTTTGAAAACCTCTAGTCTTATTTCATTACTTCGCTCCTTCATCTGTATTTTTATGCTAAATTCATAAATAGCTTCCTAGATGAGGACTAACAGCTAGGTACTGTTTTACATTAGTGCTAAAAATATGTCAAGGTGTCAATAACAGTGGGGTTTATACCCCACCACTGTGCAAAGCTAAACCAAATCAAGTGGGAGTTACCTGATAATTGCAGGGTTGCTGTCAATGTTTATTATGCTCAAGTATTGCTCTAGGTGAGCCTAAAACAAGGCTAGACAAAAGCTGTTGTGTCCCTGTCTTGAGTCCTTGCAGAGTCACGCAGCAGTGGTGAGAACTTTACGGGGTTACAGAGCTGCACAGCATCTTCATGACTTGAAGCCAGTGTTGCCATTCAGTACTGCTATTCACATTATTTCATCATGAAATCACATAATTAGATTCTTTCCTTGTCCCCCTTTCTAATTTGTGGTGTTGCTCATCTATATCTGGAGTTTCAGATTGTATTACAATTGTTCCCATGCTATTCTGAAAACACTAGCTAGCAAGTCACCCTAGGAATACGTCTACTGTGCCTTAAACATTTTTGGGGTTTGTTTGATTTTGTTTTATGTCAAATTGGTATAGTACAAGCTAAAGGAAGGTGGCAGTACCTTGAAAAGGTAGTCTCTCCATGGAACCGCAAAGAAATAATAATTGAAGGTTGCCTTCTCAGGTTTTTTCACTTGCCTCAAACTGACTGTCAAAACAACCCCCGGTGTAACTTCTCTTAGCATGTTTGTCAAAACATACCCAGACAAAAATCCTAACCTCAGCCCTCACTAACACAGAGTTTAAGTTGCCCAATTGCATCACATAGTTTCTCAGGATGTAGTTCAGTAAAACTCAACATGAAGAAGAAACAACAGGGAAAAGGCAAAAAAAAAACAAACAAAAAAACCCCAAAAAACCAAAAAAAAACCAAAAACCCAAACAAACGAAACAAACTACCACAACAACTTAAATCCTGTGCCTCTTGAAGTTAATAGGAACAATCTGTGAGCAATCCAGCCTCATGTGTGTGAAGGATTCCAGTCCAGCATTCCAGGGGGGAACTAAAACAGCTTCTCAGATTGGGACGTGATAGGAAACACATGAAAGGATGGTGCCCTAGTGCTTTTCATGGCCACTACTAAAAGGTGTGTGCCCCTGAGAAATTTATTAGCTTTTTTTAGGAGCTGCTATGTGGGTGTTGGGCCAAGGGTTGAGGTGTTGTCGTCTTAAGAGCTTTCCAGCAATTAATCCGTGCATTCTGGAGGTTTAATACTTGGTAAGTGAAGTTATAGAGTTACATGGATTATGTACTTATGGGCAAGGTATAGAATGGGAAAAATACTTGGGAAATATATTTTCCATGAGGTGGGAAATGAAAGATGACTGAGGGAGGAGCTGTAACACAGAGGACTATTAAATGAGAGGAATATTTAAATAACGAGTGCTTATTAAGAAGTAGTAGTGTTAGAATTAAATTTTATTGTTTACTTTAGGTGCTGAATAATGATTTATTGGTTATTTAGGAAATAGAGGTAAATTATGAAAAAAAAAACCAGAAGAGAGTATTTTCTTTCAGATTCAAGTAAAACTGTTGCAACCTCTTGCTATAGAGTATTGTGGATAGTCAAAATCTGGCTTTATTGGAAAAAAAAAACAAAAAACAAAAAAAAAAAAAACAAAAACAAAAAAAAAAAAAAAACAAAAAAAAGAAAAAAAAAAGAAAAAAAAACAAAACAGGTAGATAATGGAAAAGAAACCCAAACAACTCACCAGGAATATCTTCCCAGAAAAAAACCTGTCCTTTTTTCTGGGGAATCCTTAGGCCTCAGACTGTTTGAATGCTGCTTGAAGCCATTCTATTTGTACAGTCCTCCCCTGCTTGTTACTTGTGGGTGTCAAAGACTGACAGCTCCTTGTTCATGTGGGGAGCAACTGAGATGCAGCCAGATATTCTGAAAGGGGCCTGGGTATCTGTCCATCAAGGAGAGGGAAAGGTAGACCTCACTCTGTTTTTAAACTTTATTCATCCTCTCTTCCAAGGTTTATTCTTTATTCCTTAGCCCCTAGTCCCTCTCCATGTTCACCTGTCGTATTGTCTCTCATTTCAGCTTTCTGAGTGCTCTTCCTTTTTTAATTCATGATGAGAGACATATCATTGCAAATAGCCTATATGAAAATTAGCTGTGGTTTCTTTGAAAGAAACTGTGTGGACCCCTTCCTTTAAGGGGGAAAAAAAAAATAAAAATCTGCAGAACATTTGTGAAGTAGGCCAGCATTTTCCCCCAAAACCAAGAAGCCTTTCATCAAGACTTGCAGAGTATTTTCACAGGGGCTGAAATCTGTACAAGCAGGCTTTCAAACTTTGACACCTGTTGCAAGATTTATGAAGTATGTTTCCACTTCACTTTAGAAATGACTGCCAAAGCTATGGCTTAGGTAGAAACTTTTATTTTTTTCCCCTCCAAAAGTAAGCTGGGACACATCAATGCATGTGGGTGAAGCTATTTATACTATTAAACCTTTATGCAGCAGCATTGAAGGCAGAATAATTTTGAGGCACAGTTTTGTTTTTTTTTTTGTTTTTGTTTTTTTTTTTTTAAATTCTGCCATGGGCCTCCTTCTCTTGGTAATTAGCTGAATCTATCTGCTGCAATCAATGAGCATCTTGGAGAATAATTATCCACAGCTGTGTTAATGTACATTGAGTTACTTGTGTGTTTGTTATAGGTGTCACAGTATTGATGTCTCTACTATATTAAACACAAGAAAACTAAAAGTGTGGACTAGCCTTTATTAATAGACAGTGTTTTAACTGTATTGAATTGGGATTTTGCTGACATCAGCAGAGCAGAAAAACCTCCAATACAGTGATAAAATAAAAAGGCATTGTTACTGTGTATTTGAATGCTGACTGTTATTGTTCAGACAATTATTATTAGAGGAGTATATAATATACTGCAGGAGTTAACTTGTCAATTGCATGTATGGCATATTACTTTTGCTTATTACTTATACAACAAAAGAAGACAAAAGCAGCAGTAAATGTCAAGTTAGGATTTTTTTGTTTCAAATATAAATTGGTTTATATTTGGAGATATATGCAGAGTTTTGTGTGTTCAGCTTAAGCTCAAAGCTAGTCTGCTTAACCCACTTCTAGAGATGATGTATGTGGACTATCCAGTGATTGGCTCGAAGTAAAAATACTGGTCCATCAAATAAAAGGCCTATTTTTCTGAACAAAACCTTTTCTTTTTTTCATCTCCCCTTGCTGGCTGTCATTCACAGAATTCTCAGATCTGCATGGCTACTGCAGAGGCTGTGTGGAAAAAGTGAGAAAGGGCTTTACTATCTGTATGGTTTTGCAAAGTGATTCTTCAGTGTTTGGATGTCATGCAAAGCTCGTAACAAACCAAGGCTTATAAATGTTGAAATGTGGTAGCTATTGAAAAGTTTATATCAAGCCTGACAAGTAACTTTGAGTCTTTTGTTTGAAATGAAGTGTTAATTAAAAGTGCTGTCTTAAGGTATATGTAAATAGAGGAAAGCACCTTTTCCAAATCAAGAATGGGAACTAATCTTGTCGTATACTTGATTACCACTCTTAGGGATTTGAACCCGGAGCAGGAGCGGAGTAGAAATTGCTTTTGGTGTCCTATGGTATTTCTGAGACCTTGACTCTTGCAGAGTCTGTTCTGTCATGCTAAGTGAGGCAGGCTGTCAGGCCATTAAAAGCAATTCCTTTGTGTAGCTCATATTATTATTATTTATTTATTTGCTATTTTGGACTCCCTTTTTGCAAAGATAGAGCTCCTCATGATGTACCACACAGAGTCACTGGAGGTGCTAAGTGTCTTTGTTGGCTGTGATAGTTAAGCATAATCTTTAATGATGGAGATATTATGTTGTCGTGCCTTTTTCTTGTTGCTCACACTTGGATTTAAATGACTATTTTTTTTTTCTTTTAATAAGTCACGTCTATTGACAAAGACAGCTCTGGGGAATGGCCATGAAATCCTTTATGGGGGGGGGCACATACATTATTTGGAGTCAAGGTATCTGCTACCTGCTGGCTTATGCTATCCCCAGAAGTCTTTATGGAGATCAAATAGGAGGCCTATTTGATCAGGTCTTGGTGAGCAGCATAGTTAACCAATGCGACTGAAATTTGGCTGGAAAAGGGGTTTCTTCCCAACCTAACAAAACAGGAAAAAGTTGGGGCTTGATGCTTGAGCCACTGCTTCTGTTTGGATATATCTGGTTCCCCGGAGTTCTCATTGTTTCTCTGCTCAGCAGCTAAGTTTCTGACTGGGTCAGTTTTATCTCATTTCTGCAGCCTCTGCTTCCAGATTTTTCTGGCCTGATTGCCAACTTGTGCATTTGGCTATGACTTCACATATCAGCACATCATCTCAACTTCTGCACATCTCTCCCTCTCCCTCTCCTCTCCTCTCCTCTCCCTCTCCTCTCCTCTCCTCTCCTCTCCTCTCCCTCTCCTCTCCCTCTCCTCTCCCTCTCCTCTCCCTCTCCTCTCCCTCTCCTCTCCCTCTCCTCTCCCTCTCCTCTCCCTCTCCTCTCCCTCTCCTCTCCCTCTCCTCTCCCTCTCCTCTCCCTCTCCTCTCCCTCTCCTCTCCCTCTCCTCTCCCTCTCCTCTCCCTCTCCTCTCCCTCTCCTCTCCCTCTCCTCTCCCTCTCCTCTCCCTCTCCTCTCCCTCTCCTCTCCCTCTCCTCTCCCTCTCCTCTCCCTCTCCTCTCCCTCTCCTCTCCCTCTCCTCTCCCTCTCCTCTCCTCTCCTCTCCTCTCCTCTCCTCTCCTCTCCTCTCCTCTCCTCTCCTCTCCTCTCCTCTCCTCTCCTCTCCTCTCCTCTCCTCTCCTCTCCTCTCCTCTCCTCTCCTCTCCTCTCCTCTCCTCTCCTCTCCTCTCCTCTCCTCTCCTCTCCTCTCCTCTCCTCTCCTCTCCTCTCCTCTCCTCTCCTCTCCTCTCCTCTCCTCTCCTCTCCTCTCCTCTCCTCTCCTCTCCTCTCCTCTCCTCTCCTCTCCTCTCCTCTCCTCTCCTCTCTCCTACCTACTTATGACTGCAGCAATTTTGAACAAAACTTCAGATGATAAGTTCAATGAAGGGGATTTCTAATGTGCATTAGTTTCCACAATCTTCTAATCATGGCGTACTATAAGAAAAATGAATTTTTGTGTCAACATCTGTGCAAATATCTAGTCAAGTGCTTGTCTTTCCTGTGCTTGGTCTCCTAGTTCTGAATTCCCTTTATTTATTTATGGCCATGTGCTCTGTACTGCTGTTACAACACATCCCAGGCCCTTCAAGGGATCAGCCTCTGTTTGTACATCTGTTGGCACAATCAGGGTGTAGACCTGAGTGGAACTGTGTGCATTTGCAGAATGTAATTTGGTGGGCAGGGTTTTCAGGCCATTTTTCTCAGCAAGTAAATATATTATTTTCGTTTCCCTTGATGTATTTTTCAGCTTTTCAAGTCTTCAACTGTATGAAGGAAAAATGGAAGGGGTAAAATCATGCTGATATTGAATGTGTCTTGCACTCTGAGATTTTGATAGTATTGTACATGGAAGAGTATTTTAATAACTCCAATCTTGGCTGGATTTCATGGTGGATGGTGGGGAAAAACAAAAAAAGGAAAAGAAAAAAAAAAAGGCAGAAAAACCCCAAACATTTAACACGCTTCTTTTGTTGAAGAATTTTAAGGCATATTAAAACAGAAGTTTGCATTTACGTTTATCAGGCAGCAACTAAAGCTGTATAGTGTTAAATGTTAAAGAAAAGTTTTCTATATTTTTTTTCAATAAAAACCCTTTTTAAAATAAAAACTTAAGGCCTAGTCTCATTGAGATGTTGCTAATGGCTTGACCAATTGTTCTTATCAGCTCAGTAAATATTTTTTAATCTACCTCAAGTTATTTGCTACACTTTGGTTCCCAGCATCAAAATAGTGCAGCTCCAGATATGACTGATAGGAGCTGAAAATTGCTTTCAATGAGTTTCATCAATTTAAGGGCACTGATATTATGTCTGACCACACATGAACATTAATTGACATTGGCTATCATTTCAGTTGTAGCCCATTCAACTGCTGAACAATGAGATCCTGCAGAAAGTTGGTTACTGGGGTTTTTTTGTTTGTTTGTTTTGGTGGGGGTTTTTTTGTTTGTTTTTGTTTTTTTTTTGTTGTTGTTGTTTTGTTTTTATTTCTTTTCCAAATGGCTTTGCCTACAGCCCTGAGTATTATGAGAGTGAAATATATTTATCCAACTCTAATTCAGCCGAAGCACAGCATAAAACAAGTCCCTCTTAGACCAACAAGTAAAACTAGCAACTAAAATCATTATGTGCAAAGGCAGCAGACCTGTGAAATTCTGGAAAGGCTCATATCTGCTTAAAAGGTTTGAGTGTTTTGCTGTTGCTTTTATTTTATTTTATTTTTGTTTGTTTGTTTTTGTGCTTGAGGTTTTTGTTTGTTTGTTTTTGGGTTTTTTAAAATAGATATTTTATTTTCCATTTACTGTAACTTTTTCCATTTGGAATGTCAGAAGAGACACAGACCACCAGAATCTTATTTTTCTTATGTATTCTGTGCTAAGGCTTTGTCTGTAATGAATGGGTAGATCTACCCAGCTTTACAGAATATACTTGCTATTGAACATAAATATGAATATTGCATTGTGGATATGTCCAGGATGCAAATGACACTTAATGCAATGAACATAGATCATGCTGATATAGTCCCTCATATTTTATTAAAATCTTAGACAAATGGACTTAATGAGTACTTCTTTTAAAATTATCAAAGTGTGCGCTATTAAAACCAGGAAGTTTTTCTAGAGAGAGTTCAATACTAAATTGACTTTCATCAAAACTGTGCAAAAAAAGAAAATCAATTATAGCAATCACATTATCTTTCAAGTATGTCCAATAAAGTCAGTTAATGGATATAATTTATTCTTTATGGAATTGCTCTTTAAATGTACTGGAAGGCACTTAAACACAGGAAGCACTAAGGCAATTAAGATTTCACTTTCATATGAAATTTACAAATGCATAAATAGTTGAAACTGGATTCCAGAGTTCTACCCCAAGACAGGTGTTTTTTTTTTGTTTTTTTTTTTCTGGAAACAAACAAAAACCAACAAAGCGAACAAAAAAAAAAGCCCACACAATCTGTGGCTACTACTTCCTTTGCTTGATTAAATGTCCTTAATTATTATATATTGCCTGAGGTAATAGATTTTGACAATTTTTCCCACTTGCACTCCTGTCAGTCTTCCTAACCTTTCCCTGAAATAATGCAGTCGATGTGTATGTATCAAAGTATGTCAGCCAGTAAATTACTTAGATCTTTTGCAGTTGTTTCTTCTTTTTCTATCCCACACATCTTTTTCCAGATAAATTGGGAGTGAAGTGAAATTAGGCATGCTCTTGTGCCAATCATCTTTGTACTGGAAACTAGGAAGTAGGTGAGAAGCCTACCTACTCTCTGTTTCTTTTTTATTTTTATTTTTGGAAGATGTTCAAACTGGTCCTTTGCTTACTGTGCTTGAAAAAGTTTTTAGATGGAAAACAGCTGTGTTAGGAAGTGCACAATATTAAGATGTAACATTAAATGACTGCTCTTGAAATGCAATATTCTGTTGTGTGAACAGTAAGGTCAGATAGCTGAAAGGCGAAGCATCATCAGGGGAAAATAATCTTGAAAACAGGGTAAGGGATACTGAGAAATAGTAGGGAATAAGGTGAGAAATAAGACAAGCTCATCAGGCTGTAAGCACGAATACAATGATGCAATGTCCACTTTAACATCTTGTTTTTATCTTTATACTTAAAAACATATATAAGTCATGAACAGGTAGTAATAAATGCTGTCAAGCAGTGCACTCGAAACATAATGGAGACATTACTTATTATTTTATACTCTGTTGACAGTGTATGCCTTACATGGTCCCTTTTGCAAAAGGTAAACATGGCAAACGCTTAGCAGAAGTACATTAGTTTAACTTTTTTCATTCTTCTGCTGGAATGTATCACTGCTTCTGCTCAGTTCCTGGGAGCTCTGCAGTTCACAGACAGGCCTTGATACCTGTTCATGCACAGAAGTTTGCCTGGAGATTTACAAATCAGGAGAGGCATTGACATTTCCAGCCTTAGAAAATTGCTGCTCTATGTCCATGTGAATAAATTTTGACCTACTTTCTAAGAACAAACTTAGTCCAGTGAAGCAAGGTTTTTATTCATGAATTCACTTCATCACTGCTCAAGAAATAGGCCTATTTGGTTGAAATATGAGCTATTTCAGTTTTCTTATCCTCATGTGTATCCACACATCTTATAATATGCTGCTGACTGCACAAATCATGTGAACCTCAAGGGGCAGGGAGAGAAAAAAATTGCAGTAAATAAGTATGGGTTGTTTATTTGTTTTTTTTGCCTTTTTTTTTTTTTTACTTATTTAAAAGTATTTTTTGTTTTCTCTAACCATGTTCTGCAATATAGATTACTTGCTGAATACATTTATATTACCTTTCCAGACTGTTAAGCAACAAGAGTGTATAGCAACAAAGTCATTGAAGAGAAGTTGGCAATCTGCCCTATAGTTGGGTTTTGCTTCACAGTAGAGTATTGCAACCTATGTCCTAGCATTAAATATGATTACAAGAATTTAAAAATGAAGGCTATACAGTCTCAGTTATAACTTTTGGGGTGTTGTTTTTGGGAGGGGGGGGTTGTTTGGGGTTTTTTGTGTTTTTTTTTTTTTTTTTTTTTTTTTAACTTTTAGGGGACCATGGTTTGTATGGCCATTTTCTGGAGAAAGCAAAGCAAAATGTGTAAAAGATACAATTGGATAAAGTAGAATTATTCTTCTTTTCGGTAGGCTTAGTTTTCTGTGTAAGGCCTTGATTTTTGGTATTTGAAGTAAAACATACAATGAAACTCCAAGATGTTTACAGTGTCTCAAATAGTGTACAGATGGCATCTTTACCCCTACCTGTATGCCTTGTCCTTTCAAGGATAACCCTCTAGGTACATTGCCTTCATAGAAACCAATTCATTTCTGGCAAGAGGTGGTCTTTAAAAATTTAATTTTAATGTTTTGGGTTTTTTTGTTTTTTTTTTTTTCCTCATTTTGTAGCCAGGTCTGTTTGTAAAGGCCAAGTAATCAATTGCTAAATGTGCAGGATATAAGAGTTGGATAGAATTAACCTTCCTGCTTTGGCTGTGCAGTGTTTTGGCCCTAATCTTCCCATGGATTCCAAATAGATGGACAGCCATTTCCCCACAGTAGAAAATGAGCCTGGGGGAAAGTGAGGTCGAGTTACTTACAGTTCGTTCCTGTGTCATGGTTTGTCTTGGGGGTTTTCTTTCTTGCATGTGTGACTTGGCAAAGTTGGGCTTGCTTCCCTTCTCTTTTATTATCCTGGGATGATGTGGTAATAGATTTTAATGGTTTGAGACTCTAATATCCTAAAGCTACTCTCAACTGTTTTTAGCAGGATACAGGTCTGTAAATTTGGCTTCAGTTGAGTGAGGCAATAGGATATGACAGGAGAAGCAGGTAACCTCTCTATTTAGTAGACAAATATTTAGTAGCTAGAGCTCTTTCATCCATGAAAGAAGTAGGTTTTGAGCTGTATTCTGGTCTGCTGCTAGTTGAAGTGACAAAACCCACAATTTGATGACTTTTTAAAAGGGATTAAATCTTACCTTTAATATTTTGAGTTCGTGTCTGCACAAGGTGCAGAGACACAAGGGCAACAAAGACAACATGTATCACAGACTTTTGGGACTGTGAGAACCTGTTTCAGCCAGTGATAAAATGCCAAACAAGAGGAATGTTTGTCGAGGAAGGTTCAGCACACCTATAATGTTGAGATTTGGGGGAAGAATCTTACACCTGCCAAATGTATCACATTCCTGCTTGCCCCAGTAAAAGACCAAGAACCGTAAGTGGAAGGAATGGAATGGGTGGACTTCTTCAAGCCATCAGTCTAAGGAAGTAGGATCAAATAAGTGGTGAGGTTTTGGGGATTTTTTTAATAAGCACTTTTTGTGTGTGTGTGAGAGTTTTTTGTGTTTTTCTGTTTTTGTTTTTTTTTTTTTTTCTTCTTCTTGTTTGTTTCTGCCATAAACTCTCCTCAACAATTCAGTTTTTCACTGAACTGTTTCCGTCTCTTAAAATGTTACTGGTGAAGAAAATGAAGTTGCTCTCAAACATTTTTTTCTTGGTACTGAATACATCTGTAATAATCAGTGTACTATTAGAAAAGGGTTCAGCATGTAGCTTGTGTTTTTTGGAACAGTGTTCTCTGACCTTGTTGAAGGTTCAGTTGCTGCTGATGTAGGAATAGACCCTGTACACTATATGTTCTTTTGCCTTTCTGAATAATTTAATTTTTCATTAAGTAGAGTTTGTTAAATCAACCTAGCTTTTTATGTGAATGACAATGAAGTCCTATTTGAAGAAAATTAACCTCTTTATGCTGAAAGAAATTATGGTGCTAGGAGATGAAATAAGAAATCCACAAACTCTACATGACTGCTTATGTTTGTGCATAACCATAGCTCTGCAAAACTATTGAAAAATTGCTTTTCTAGAGAACAGATTTCTCCCACTATGAATTTATGTATGTTGCAGGAATATAGTTATTGAGATGTTAAGGCACAAAACCCCCAGCCCAACCAAACAACACTTATAACTCTGTTCAGCTTTTCTTCTTTTGGAGCAGTTCTCCTCCCAGTTCTTAAACTGAGAGGGCTTCAGATTGAAAGGAAACTTAGCATCAAAAGCTGTGTTCTGGTCAGGAAGCTTTGAGGTTCATGTCCTTCATGGCTAGGATAAGTGGAAGACTTACTATGGGCTTGGTTATTTTACTTTCTCTAGAGAATTAATGCACTAAAATAAATTAATGCACTAAAAATAAATTTCCCATACCAGGAAATACAGAGAATCTCGGATGGGCTTTAGTAAAACCCTTGTGTCTGCATTTATTTCTTTGCTTAATGCTGTTCTGAACCAACCTTGCCCACAACCTTGGCATAAGTTTTTTGCCTTTGTTATTGCTCTGTGTTCCACATACTGAGATCATATTATAGGGTTGGGGTGCTTTTGTGTTGTTAGTACTTGTCTAGTTTGGGTTTATGTTTGTTGGAATTTTTTTGTTGGTTTTCTTTTCTTTTGCTTTAACTGCTTTATCAAATGATGGGATATGGCTTAGGTTTGTTTTTTTTTTTTTTCCCTTAGTCAAAATTTGCACCTGGAAGCCTTTTACAATATAAATCTATACATATTTAGTGTTTCTGCTGTATATGTAACGTGTGGGTGGTTTTGCATTTGACATATTTTATTGAAAATTTGTTTTGGAGGAAAAAAATTCACACAGATTTTTTTTCTTTTTTTAAACACACAGATGCCGAAATATAATTTTAACACTTGTGATTTTAGGCAGCAGAAAGTGAGTTTTCTGTACGTTGCACCAAAGGCCAAGGGTGCCTTTCTTCTCTTGCTCTTCCCTGCAGTCTCCCTGCACAGCAGTTCTGGGATCAGTACCTGACACACCCTAGTACAAAAAGGGATTAGGACCTGCTGCTGCTTCTCTTTCTTGACAGCCTTGGAGTAGCAATTAGTTTATCAAAAAAAAAAAGTCCCTTCTGAGAACTGTAAACTGTGCTGATTTTTACACTCAAACTAGCTCTGATTTTCTTAAGATAGGAAGAAGCAGCACTCCTGGATGGAAGGAGGGTGGAGGGAAAGAAGAAATGTGATTTATCTGTATCTTTCCTGTTTCTAACAGACAAAATGCAATGTAGGTGCAGCTGGAGATCAAGTGCCCATTCCCTGGTAGGATCCTATTCACTGGTCTAAAGAATTATTTTTCGTCTCTGGTAAAATGCAGAGACTCCCATCAGAGTCCTGTTTCTCTTGATGTTTTCCAGAACTTTCTACAGAAAGAAAGTAAAAAATTCAGGATCTACTTCTGTGAGAAAATAGATTTCAGGTTTTCTGTGCCACTCATCAGGTGTGAGTCTTCATTTTTGGTCCATAGTATATTCTAAATTTAGTAATTTTTCATCATTTATCTTCAGCTTTTCTCCATCCTCAATTAGCTTATAGTTACAGTGTTCTCTGTAAACAGACTGAGCTTCTTATCAATTTAGAATCACACATAAAATGTGAGTACAGCAGAGGAAAAATGTTTTTTCCAAGACTTCATAAAATTACACAAGTAGATGTAGATGTTTTAAGATCTCAGGCGTGAGTTCTGTGGTGGTGACCTGAGAGAATGCTGTGGTGTTCTAGGTATGTTTTAAGCTGTAACACTTAATGTAGTTTTCATTATTGCCAAACAAAAATGGATATTTCTGTCCTTGACAATCAAATGTCAACTATAAAATAAAAAGAAGCACTTCTAGGGAAGGCCTTGTATCTGCCACACTTTATCTACAGTCCAGAAATTGAAATATTTGGGCCATAATAGCTAGTTTGGGAGAGACTGAAAATACGAAAAGCAATGTTGTATATACAGAACAAGTTTGGGGTTTTTTTTTTGTTTGTTTGGTTTTTTTTGGTTTTTTTTTTTGTTTTTTTGAGTTCTGTCTTCCCTTATTGCTGTAGTGCCAGTATGTTTCAGTATCTTGGAAATTTTTCCTTTGAGAACCTGAAAACAGAAGCCCATTTTGGGTGACTTGTGATTCTTAGTGTCTTCATGTGAGAAATGATAAATGTGTTCAGAGGAGTTGAGTAAAGATGCACCTTTAATAACCACAGACGTCTTCCAAAAAGAAACAAAAAAAACTCCAAACCAAAACAAAACAAAAAAACAAACAAAACAAAAAACCCCACCCAAACAAAACCACTGCAATAGTCTGCTGAAACAGAGTCCTAACTTTTTACTTCTGAAATGTACTGCCAGAGTGTGTGGACAGAAGTTGCTGGAAGAAAGAACAAGCAGCTGCATGCCTACCTTCTGCAGTCTCTGAAACTTTAGTTTGACACACAGGAAATACCTTGAAACCACAGCTGGTTGAAGGAGGCATCTTCATCTTGGCAAGCTGTCACCTGTGAGCTGGTTATCAGTGAAACCCCTGCATCCTGCTGGAGGTAAACATGTAAAGAACTCCTCCAGATGGGGTGAGTCAGAGGCAAAGAACACAGTTCTGTGAATATCCACTCCTGCTCATCTCCCAGGATGAACGTGTGATGGCAGGCTAATGGGAATTGGAAGTACAAGGGAGTGAAATGTTGTTTAGAAAGAGGATCTTTATTGTAGCCTGCGCATAAACAAATTTTTGACACCTTGTGGGCTTGTTTCCATTTTGATCAGTCTGTTTTTTCATTACTTGAAAGGTTCTTTGGAGCTGAGAGTTTATCTAGATATATATATATTTTTTTTTTTCTGTTTTTGTTTTTTAGTCATGCTTTACTGGGCAGTTTGAAGGGGGAGCACTTTTTTTTTTTCCCCGAGACAGTTGTGAATCAGCCATTGTGACATTACAGCAGTAAGAAATACTCTTACTGCTACAGTCTCCTGTGAAGTTGTTCAGTTGTTTGCTGCCTTTACTCTGAAATGCAGTGGCCAAATGATGTGTACACCATAAGGCTATTTGCTTGATTCATCTTTCTGACTGCTTGTTACAGGCTTTTGGCAAGAGTAGTATTCATGCCCCTGGCAAATTGAAGCAGTCAATGGATAATGTTTTGAGATGTGAGAGGTTAGAAGTTTGTATCAGGAAGGCAACTCTAAGAAAAATCAGCAATGTAGAGTGAAGTTTTTTTTTTTTTTTTTTTATTATGGAAAATTCAGACTCTCTGAAACAAATATTTTAACCTGCCCAGCTTCTAGATTTTGTTTCCTTCCATATTAAGTATCAAAATGCAGATAATGAATTCTTCTTTATTTAGCCATGTTTTCCAAAGCAATCAGATGAGCTCAATCACTGGAAGGCAGTGCTTGTAATTTCTGTCAAGATGTTGCCTGAAACCTGTGGAATTTTGAATTATTCTTTTCTGGCTGAAATGCTTTCTTCTTATACTTGACATAATAACAACAAAGTTCAAATGATGAGTTGGCAGTGACCATCTCTTCATGTATCGTATGAAAAAGCAAAATGCAAGTTTGTTTTTAATGAAGGCATGGTTGTCAGCTCTGCCATGTCTCTTCTGTCTAAGTCCATCTTAAATGCAAAATTGTTTTTACTTCAGACTATTGTAAAACACATCTTTGGTCTGGGGTTTATACATGGTAAGAAAAGAGAGAAGATGATACCCTCTAGAGAACCTGTCTGTAAAGAATCTTTTCACTAAATTTTATTTAACTCCTATCTTCATTTACAAAACAAATTATAGAAGAGTGTCAATGGGATGATTATAAATAAAAAAAACCAAATGAAAGTATCCATATGATCAATGAAAAATCAGTTGTCATTTCTAATTCAAATATAAATGAGAATGTAACAAATACCAGTAGCAGAGCATGGGGGGGTGTGGGGGGCGAGAATGATTCAGGTTTGCTTTCTTATGCTCCTAAACACAACTGATGCATTCAGTCTTATAATACAGAGTTAGAATTATTTTCTTTTCCTTGATGATTGTTCGTCTTTCTTTCTTAGAGAGTATGAAAAATTAAAATTTGATCACTTGCACTGCTACTTAGTTCAGGTAGCTTGACCTTCTTAGTAGCTTGTTAGCAGTACACCAATTTTCCCATAGTTATTTTGGTGTCATGATGGACATGGTTTGATTCAAGGCCACCTCAAGTACAAAATATCAGTCATGAACTGCAGACAAGGAAAGGTTTTTTTGTTTTGGTTTGGGTTTTTTGTTTTGTTTGGTTTTGTTGTTGTTGTTGTTTTTGTTTGTTTTGGTTTTTTTTTTTTTTTTTTGCCTTTTTTTGTTTTGTTTTATTTTAATAATTTTAGGAGCTTGTCTCTGGGCAACAGTTGTAATGGATCTTCCTGGAGGAAAACAGAAGATTTTTCTTAGTTTGTAACTGATGTGAATATTTAAAAGCAGTCATTTAGGTGAAATTTAGGGAGCTGTGAGAATTTAAGATAGTTGACAGTTTCCTAAACTTCCAAATGTACTTAAATAATTTGTTTTGTATTCATGTGTTTTGATGCATATTAGTTGGGATTCATTTTCATAGCTTGTCCTGTGTTCTACTTAGCAATTAAAATGTATTGAATGCATCATGGGAAAAGTGCATGGACAAAAATTTTTAAACATCCTCTTAATAGAAGCAGAGTTGAATTAGTTGTATTAACAAGTTTGTTTTGGCCAATGTCCTAGTTTAATTTGGGGAAATGGCTCTTCCTTTGGTGATCACCAAGCCTTGCTTACCATTTTTCCAGTTCTATGCACTTTAGGAACTCCAGTGTACAGGATGTATGTTTTAAGTGAGGAGGTGGATACTGGAAAGCTTTTCTCTAGCGCCGTGTAAGAAAGATCAAATTAAAAAGATGTGCATGTTTTTGCTGTGAAATTCAAGGCCATCTCTGCCTTATCAGGTGGCATTAAGGAAGGGGGCAGTTGATTGAAAGGGCTGGTACTGAGGACCTGCTTTGTGCCTTTTTGAAAGCTTTTTGTGGACTGGAGCATCTGTCAGAGGTTGCAGAGCACTACAGGTGTTCATGGAGCATATCCAGTTTAGTTTCATCGTCAAGCAATCTATTTGTGCCTCTCAGGACAGCCGATAGCTATGAACCAAAGCATTGTAAATGGGAATGATCAGGTTGGTCCTGAGGAAGTGCTGCCCATATTAACTAACACAGTTGCATAAGACTCACCCAGAGACAGGCACATATGAAATTTTATTCTGATCCAATTCTGTATTCAAATTACAAGCAACTTCTTTCAAGCAGGTGAATACCCGAGTTTGAATTTCTGCCTGAAGGAAGCAGGTTGCTAGCTAGAACATTTTCTCAGCCCACCTAGATGAAGACCACTTGTAGAAGAATTGTACTAATCTTTTCAGTGAGCAGTTAGCAGAGGAGGCTCAGAACAAAGGATGTAAGCCTGACTTTGCCCAAGTCAGTTATGAACTATTGTTGACTTGAGAGACTTGTTCTGAGAGATGAGTTCTGCCCTTTTCCCATCTGCTGTGGTTTCAACTGCCAGGAAACTGTCCTGGTGGCTGACTGGCCCTATTTCAGATGTTCTGGGGGGCTTTACTTTCACAGTCCTAATGGAATTAAAGAACCATTCCTCCTGTCTGCTAAAATCTAAGATTTATCCTTTCCCTTGCATTTCTAAACCTTAAGTAATTTGAATTTACATGCTGTTGTTACTACCATTTTTCATTTTGAGCCTTGGCTTTCTTTTTTCTCTCCTCTCTGTTTCTCCCTATCTATTATAAAGTTTTTATTATTATTATTTTGTTTTGTTTTTGTTAAGGGGAATATGCTGTGGTTTTGGGCCTGTTTCTTTGTTTTTATTTGTTTGGGGTTTTTCCTTAGTTTATTCTGGGTTGTTTTTTTTTTTTTTGTTTTATGTTTAGCCCTGGAATAGCTATAAAATCTCAAGGGCAGTGTAACTAGATAAAGGCAAAGTACTGGCCCTGTACTCTATATCAGTTTGCATAGTGCGGGAATAGATGATTAGAGGGAAGAGGCTTTTGGCTTCTTTACCACTTCCTATATCTTGCATCCAATTTTGGCTACATCAAAACTTGTGGAAGCATCAAATGTGTGATAATGGAGATGAATCTGCTCCCAATTTCCCTGTCCCAGGGGCAGAAACTGAGCTCAGGCAGGATTGTCCTAAGTAATGTTTGACCCAGGGATCAGATGATGTAAGGTGTATTTCTCAGGGCCTCAGTATGATGGGAAATTGTTTCCCCTGATTATAGAACTCAGTCACTGATGTATGACATGGCTGCATCATTAGATCAAGCTTCTTTTTGAGAGGAGACAGTGTTGGGAAAGTTTACAATCAATCTTCTTTAGTGCATTACCCATAAGTGTTTTTAGGAAGAACGGGTTTCCTTCCAATTGCATCTTCAAATACAATAATTTTCTGTGAGAAAAGTGTAAAATTTGTGTATCTGAGTGAATACAGAACGCAGGCAGTTGTCAGTTTAAGCATGCTTCAGGGAGGCCTTATACTCAAATTTTGGTTCTACATATTGGAGGATCCTGCAGAAAGTCAGTCTCAGTGGGTGGTAATATTAAACAGTGGAGCCTACAAGCAGGCTGATCTCCAGAGACAGCTTGAAATCCAGAGGGAATGCACCCATTTTAGTTGCATGACAGTGCCAGCAGGATGTCTGTCATGAGGACACTGAAACTTGCCAGATGTTTATATCTGAAACACACCCCAAAAACATCAGAACGATTATTGTGTCAGAGCAAAGGCCTTTGCAGTACATGAAACATGCTTTTACCATATAGGTAGGGGTATTTCAAGAAAGAGTAGTTAATTCAGGTGGGGTAAAGTTGCATTTTCTCACTTTGTAGGGAGGATGGCAGTGGAAATGGATGCCTTCTATAATCAGACTTACCTACTAAAAACCTACTTTCCATGTATTACTGAGGTGTGTGCTGCTGGTAAGGAATAGGACACGTTGTTGGTAATGTGGGGACTGCATGGAGACTGGTGCCAAACGCTTTGATTGCATATGCTGACTTTTAAAAGTTTAAGGATTTCCATGTCTTGCAGGAGAAAAGGTGGTTTGGCAGAGAAGCTGTGTGTGTCAGCAGAAGGATTTTACCCAGGATATTCTCAGCTTGATTTTAGGGCTTCAGAGTCCCCTGGGCCAATGTCCATGTTCTTTTTCTCTTTCAGAGTCCCTTTTGTTTTTCTTGTGTACCCTGACAATCTTAGATATCCCCAGGTTTGACTCAAGCTGGTCCCTCTGTGTGTCTCCATGAACACTTTCCAGAGTGTCTACTCTGTTTTTCTCCCCAGGAACCTCTTCCCCTCCATCAGTTGCCCCTGTGGGATTTGCTGTCACTAACCTGAGTGCTGTGGTAGCATGACAGTCCTTTTTGGTTTTGATACCATGAATAAAGACTGGGAACTGTGCTGGCTTTAGCAGTGATGAGATGCCCTGGCAGCATCTGGCTCTTTCCTGGGGGTTCCTGCTGCAAGGGATCATGGTGGCTGGTTTAGTTTGAGGATCAGATTCATGTCCCTTTCTGCTTCACCTGTGACAGTCGTGCTCCTCCAGGTTTCTGTAAGGTAGCCATGAGCAAGAACACTTTCAGGCACACAAGTGAAATGACTCCAGGATCTGTATAAAACCTAAGAGTATTATTGGGAAGAGGTAAGCTAATTGAAGATGAGTCTGCCACTCAGTGAGTTCATTGTGCATGGAACAGGAATGCTCTTCAGTTAATTTATTTTCATGTGTTTCAAACATCTGTGAAGACATAATGCTACTAGCAGGTAATAAAGTGCTATCAGTAGCCAGAATTCAGTTATTTAACCCCCCTTACAGAATTTGCAGTAATTTAGTTCAGAGCTGTTGACTGGTTTCCATCAGTGACTGACTTGTTACAATGCACTCCTAAGTGTGCATTATTTTGTCGATATATGAGCAAAATAGAAGTTCTGTAATAAAACAGTTTCAGATGCTAGGCCCCTTTAAAGTTATTAGTTATGTTTTTAGTTGAAATACGGTAGGAAAATTGATAAACAAAAGTGCAGGCAGAAGGTGGTTCTGTTTGGTCCTGGAGTTCTGTCATATAGCAACAGCTGCATTGCAAATGTGAGTGATTGAAGCCAAGTGTGAAAATCGTATCAATTAGAATAGTATGGTATAGAAACTGATAGTGTGTGCTTATGCTTCTTTTATCTTTGGTTCAAAGGGTCATACACTATCTCTGTAGCTGTGTGTTGAAGAGTTTTGAAGTATATTTCAAAACCCTTGGAAAGGGAGTTCTTTGAGTTTCTAAGAAAGTGTTATTTATTGTGACCGATACAGTGTTTTTCACTATCCAGAGTATACCTTCAAGAGGAACTCTGCCAAGAAAGTTATTTTTCAGTGTTCTGTGATTTGAAATTATTTTGCTTTCTGGTGTTTGATTTATAACAAGATGAAATCATTCATGGCATTGCAATTAAATAATAAGATAGAAAAAATAAAGGCTAAATGGGGTAATCAACGTGTACAAACAGTTCATCATGCAGGTGTCTTATAGGCACTGACAATGGAGGATTTCTGCTTTGGGTGGCTGTGGCTTATAAAGAAGGATTGCAGTGTTAAATTGGTCTAGAATTGAGGATGTTGGATTCAGGTGTGTTTCCCTCTGTATTGCTTTAATCACAGCCAGCAACCAAATACCTGGAAGCCACTGCCTCCTCCCTCCCAGAGAGCTGAGCTGTCCTGGTCATGCTCCATTCCAGCTCCTTGGTGCCATTTCTCACTGGCACAGCATGGGAAACTGAGAAGTCCTTGACTTAGATTAAGCACTACTTACAAACAACTGAAACATCAGCATATTGTCAACATTATTCTTATTCTAAATTCAAATACAGCACTGTACAAGCTACCAGAATGAAAATTAATGCTAGCCCAGATGAAACCAGGACACCCTACAGATGTTCCACGTGATTGCCAGACACTGGGTCTGAAAGCACAGCTATAAAACACATTCAATAATAATGCTTAATTGCATAAAGTGAGTTTTTGAAAATAAATGTTTGAGGTTCCCAAAGTTCTTAAACACATCAGCAGAACATGGTAGAAATGTTCACAGGGAAAATAATTATTTTGATGTACTAGATAATAGATCAAATTTTGTGTTTCTATGGCACAGGACTGTATAGAGCACATAAGGATGAAACTAAGTTTCTAGTGATCTCTTTCACTGCAATGTGTGGGAGTCCTGGTGGAGAAAGGTAATATTTTACTCTTCAATTAGGAAGGTACTATAGTATACAAGAACTGGATTTTTTAGGCTACCTTGAGCCTGGCATTTCTTCCTTTTGAATATTTTGCTTAGCAACCATTTCTTTATATGTTTTTGTGGAGGCAATTTAATATTTCTGTAATGATGGTGCCCATGGGCTTTATCATGATCAAAGACGTGTTGTACTAACACACATATAGACACCATTTCTTTGCTCTTAACTGTTTCTCAACTGGAACTTCTAATTCTGTGTCATGACATTGAAGCTTCAGTGAAAGTATGTGATGTTGCAGCTGTTCTTTTAAGTTAACAAAACTGCATTATGTCTTTTTTATAGAGTATTATTTACATTCTTTGGAAGAGACTTGGGATGCATGAACCTCCCTGAAGGTGAAATAAGGGTGTGGCGAAAACTAAGGTTCCCCATTAGAACAAAATTACTTATTTTGGCAGGTTTGCATAGGGACAGGTTGCATAGTTATGGATGAGTATCTGCTTTAAAATATTTATTTTGTATAAGATGGTTGGAGGGGTTTTTTTTGTTTGTTTGTTTTTTGTTTGTTTGTTTTTTGGGTTTTTTTGTTTGTTTGCTTCTCTTTACCACTTGGTACAGCATGAGTTGGGTATAAAAAACATATTACTGCAAGTGGAGAGAAAAAACATGTTTGAGCATTACCTGCATTCAAAATATAGAATTCTTAGTTTTTTAGAAGCAATGTTTGGACAAAATCCCAGGCTGAAGTTTTCAGTACTGATTCTTAGATAATTTCTCTTCAGAGGTCAAAGAGAAGAAACAAAAAATCATTCCAGGCTTCAAACATTTAATTTATGGAGAAAGATTAAGAGGCTGATTGAAAAAGAGGAATATATTTTAAGGGGATTTTTAGTGAAATTTATGTATTTGGGGGAGAATGGCTAATGTTAAATAAACTTTTTATTCATGCAGAAAGAAAAAGGGGAAAATTGAAAGATATTAGGAAAGGTTGAGAAAAACCTCGGGAAAAAAACATCTTTATATGTGAAGAAATAAACGTATGAAAAAAACCCTGGAAAGTTCATTGAGGTGTAAAACATTGATGGTTTCTAAAGGTGTTGAGTTTCTGAGGCTAAGACGATATGGAAGGTAAATAGTTGAATAGAAGTGGGGAAAGCGAGTTTAAATTCTGTGGGGTTTTTTTTTGTTTGGTTGTTTTTTTTTCTCCTTTTCTTGAAATTTAAGTATTTGAGGTAAGGAAATATATTCTAAAGGAAATTCTATTGTTTTTCTGTCTTTCAAAACCTCTCTTAGAAGTGAAAGCAAGATTTTAAAAACTCTGATGCATACTGTTCTTTGAACCTTACCTCTAAATCTTGGTAATTGCCATAAAATATTATGACACAAAATCTAATGCAATTCAATTTAAAGACGATTTTAAATTAGCTGATTATATTTAGTGATTTGCAAGTGCTATGTGAATGGAGTGAAGTGAAAGTTTTCTGTATTGTAATAATATATATAGATCTATTACATTGAGAACCACAAAAGATAAAGAAAAAAACCAAAATGCTTAAGAATAGACTGCAATCAAAACTGTGTTTAAGGGACATACTGAAATAAGTAGTGGTATTTATATGTGAAATGTTATTGGGGATTTTCTTGTTTCTCTTTTTGGGTGTAGTGACACCGATTTAAAAAAACTTGGTGCTTTTTTTCCACTAGGTAGAACAACAGAGTAATGCAGATCTCAGTTCATAGCATGATGTTTTGTTAGCCAGGACATGCTGTTCGTATGAAGTGGCAGGAATGGGGCGTGTCTGGACAGCAGAGCATGTCTGAGGTCAGATCTTGTGAAGAAATTCATTAAGTATTTGTACCTGCTGCCTGATTCGTGTCTTCCAGTGGTTCATGTCATAAGGGACTTTTATTCCTACAGACAATTCTCAGATTACAATCTCATGATTTTAGGCTTTTGAAAGGTCCTCAAAATGTTTTATCAGCTATTCAGATGTGCTGCAAACCACTACTTAGACCAGCATCTTCTAGCCACGATGTTAATTTTGGACCAGACTTTACCTTTCCTGCACGTTGTGCTGAGGTAATCCATCATCACACTAAAGCCAGGGAAATTCAATCCATCACTGCTGGATTCTGATACAGGGCTATAAGGGGGATGCAAGTCATCTTCCCAGTAGTAATCAAACAGCTGTGGTACATGCCACTTTAAGCTTGTATCATCCCATAATAGATGGGTTTCTTCTACATGGGAGCCTGCTGCAAAATCTTCTGACAGATGGACTGTCTTGCAGAGGTTTCTTTTTGCAGAATTTAAGGCTGTGAACTAGTTATTGACAAATACTACATCATCAGTTCCAGCTGAAGACACAGACTAATAAGTAGAACATTGGCACTAATCCTTATTTAATCAGCCTTAAAATGGTAATTTCAAATTGATGAGGGCATAGGGAATAGATTTTATACTTTTAAAGTGCTTCTAAAAATACCAGGAATGTGTGTATACAACCCAAGGATGAAATTAAAGTGCATTCTGCATGTATGGTGAGTGAAGCATGCTACAGCAAGCTGAGATTGGAGTCATACTGGCACCAAATAATTTCTTGTTTTAAAAACAATGCATTCCCACTCCGGGTTTCAGAGTGTCTGAGGGAGCACTGTTGGTTTATTTTTGTTCTGTGGCTTTCTTATTTACTCAAGGCTTTTCAGAAGCTGTTAAAGCATGTTAAATCATTCACAAAGTTTAATAGAGAAACTGTAGCAAGCTAAAGCCTCAGAACTCATTAATCTGAATTCTTACATTTTATATAACAATTATGTACTCTATAAGAATGATTTATATTAGACAGTTCTGTCTAATATAGCCTCAGTATTGACAGTATTGACAATCATTTCCCAGTTGTCTTTACTGTATATTTAGAGAACCTGAGGCTGATAGCTAAACCTTTGATTTTTACAACACACTGATTTCTATAAAGATTTTCTTTATTTAATAGTGGTACTGGCTGTCATTATTAAACATGACCGATAAGTGTTAATATGAAAGCAGAATTAATTTATAGCCACTTTGAGAGTTTCAGCACAAAGAAAATCAGTGCAACAGGAGAAGATTTGCTGTTCAGGTGAGGTAATACAAATATTTAGTAAGTTTTACTGGGTGCATTACTCTGCAAACATCCATCTCCGTCTGTTTTCAAACTGAGGAAAGTAAGCCATGGAACATGTATCAAGAATGTCAGTGCTTTGGTTGCTTTTTGGAGTTTAGCAACTCGATTGTTTTTCAGATGTGAGATTTATCTAAATACAGATAATTAATCATCTGATGATGGAAAGTAGTTTTGTGGAAACTGAGACCAGGAATGTTAACAGGCACCAAATAAAAGGTGCCCGCCAGCTATTTAAAGTATGAGAGGTATCATTGTACAGCTATTTGAGTGCAAGTATTCACCCAAGTACAGCAGAAAAACACTCACTCTGGGCTGACTTGCTCTGGTGAGCACTGGGGTCAATTCATCCACTGCTGAAGTCAGTGCCCCTTAAAGAAGACTGCTCTTGGCACTTGCATTTTTTTCATCTAGGCTAGAATAGCTTGTTTCACTGCAGCACAGAGTCATTCTGAGGCAAGGATGGGGAATGCAGTGTATAGAAATTACCTCAGTATTTTTATGTAAAGGTAGTTTTATGGATAACAGATTGTATTACTGTGGACAATATTTGTGAGAAAATCAGACTAAATGTTTAGTAACTTTTGCAGCCTTCAAATTTAGCAGCAGTTCAAAACAAAGAATTAAGCCAACTAATCTGAAAATGCAGCAAAAAATGTGGCTATATTAATGAACTGATCCCTCTGTTTTCCTTGCAGTTCTTGCTCCAAACCAAGCAAGCAGAGTTTGAGGATTTTTATAAAGCTTCTGGGAGCTGGTATAGAAAATCTGCTAAAGATCATTCTGCGCTCTTAAAACTACATTTAAACTTTATCTTTTTTCTTCAGTGGAATAAGCAGTAGATTTACTTGCATAGATTTTTATCTATTCGATAATCTCTTCATCCAGCAGTTCTGGAGTTACTTTGCAAACACAGTTACCAAAAGAAGAGGAAGTGCACCTGAACCTTATTTTCAAAAGATTATACCAGGAATACTGGGATATAGATATAGAAAGCCTAAAGCAATTGGTGTGACACCTGGACTACTGAAGATAACCAAAGGAGTAGACAGGAATGGGTTATGCCCTTTGGTATGCTATAGAATTTTGAAGGCCTGTTATAAGCTTATGATGTGCTTTTCTCCCTTTCTCTTTTGAAAACACTTCAAACCTAACATCCAGTATGCACGTAAAAAAAAAACACAAACTAGGCATTTTTGTTTAAAAAAAACCTCTTGGGATGTACTGGATGGGACCACCTTCTTTGGCAATATCTTGCTGTGAGTAAAAACAGGTAAATGCTGGCTGCAAACAAATATAAAACTCCTTTGTTGTCGTGAGTCTATGTTTTGAAAGTCTTTCAGAAGTACAGTTCTGGTGTAGCCATTTAGACCATCATCATCCCCAGCAATTTCACTTCACCTCCGCCTCTGATGTCACCTCATGAGAGGAAACATGAGGCACTGTGTGATATTTTCCTGCTGAGGGTGTTATCCTTGTTTTGTAGAAAACAGGAATTTATACTTTGTAATTGCTTTCTAATCACTTTGCTCACAGAAATTTAGACCTAAGCTTGGCCCTGATCCTACTTTGGTGTTTTCTCTTGTGTGTGTGTGTTTTCTTTTTTTTTTTCTTTTCTTTTCTTTTTTTTTTTTTGTTTAATTTTTGGGTTTTTTGTTGTTTTTTTTTCCAATACCATCCAAGTAAAAACTGTTTCTGAAGGTCTGTGATTCTCAGAGGACACATTTGAATTCAGTGACAATTTTAAGATCTTGTGTTTTACTTTTTGAGAGGATCATTGCGGTAGTAACTCAAGGAGAGTGGCAAAAAGTATTTAGGGTTTTTGTTTAAAATAAAAGCATGTATTTGAGTTTTTTTCTTTTGCTGCAACCCCTTTTTGGAACCATTCCAAGTTCTGAAGTAAATTGATCACTTTTTTTGTGTGTGTGCAGGCACTAAAAAGACACTCTCTCTCTAATAAAAAAGACAGGAGAGCTTCTTCCAGAGTCTTCTGAGTTACTCTGACATGTCATTTATAAACATTAAGCCTTATTTAGTAGGTCTAAAAGTTCAAGCTTTTGAGAAAGCTTCCAAATTGCTTCCGTGCCTAACTCATGAAAGGCTGCTTATACTCCAGAACAGATAAGACAGCTGCTGGAAGGGTAGCACAGTGCCTGCTAGCAAGGGGAAGGGTTTTATTCCAGATAATGGACTTTGAGGGAACTGCCTGAGATCTGGCTCTCCCTCCATCAGAAAATATCTCAATCAAGATAAGATTGTGATAGTCACTCTCTGAGCCTGCCAGGGAAAGGCTACTGGCTCTCATTGTTCATCTTTAGAAGGAATAACTTCCAAGAGCTGCAAATATTTCAAATTTGGTGTCAGGGAGCAATAGTGTGCTCTTTTAGTTGGACTGTTGGCTGCAATTTCCCTGTTATCGCTCTGAAAGTCAACAGTCAAATTCATTTAAAATTTCCATGCCTTCACAATGTCTTAAGAGGGAGCAAATAAGCTGGAGAGGTTCTTTATCTACTTTGGAGGGGTTTGTTTACAATCTTAAAAGTAAATTCAGAGACGCTACTAATGTCTTCAGTAGGAATCCTTTACTATTAACCAAGTTTGTTTCTGCTTCCCCTAAGCTCTTGTTGTTTGGTTCAGCTGTGTTTTGAGAACTCTCCTGTGACAAATCTAGATAAGGAAGTCTGAAAAATATGAATGAGTCCTGCATATCCCTACTGAAGATAGTTTAAATTTAGATAAAAATGTCTGCACGAAGTTTGAGTGGTAAATAAATTCACTTCTCCTAAGCACACTTGCTTCCAGCTACTGCCTGATGAAGTTAAGTTTGGAAAACAGATGAAAGATAAGTGCAGGGATGGGTTGTTAAAAGCAGCATTCATTTCAGGTGTCAGCGTAATTAATAGTCTAAAGCCTTCAGTTTCATGCAAGGCATGCATGTCTTCAGCTGATATGTTAGGTCTAATGGCACAAAGAACTGTCAGTAATTAGAGGGGATGAAACTTAAGCATTCTGGAAAATGAATTTGGTTTATATAGAAACTCTTGTCTCTTATTGAGGGTCATTTTCTGTGCTGATTCATGGAAGCATGTGGTCCTGTTGCAAAAGGTGTAGATAATGATTGCTGATGGGAAGAAGATTGGTTAATTTGTTTTATTGATGCTTAAAACTTTGTCATCTTTCTCAGGAGCACCACCACAGTATCTATATAACCATATTGCTTGGAAGAGACTGTCTTTGTTGTATTATTAAACAGATAATTTAAATATTAACTGGGAGGTTTTTTTGTTTGTTTTTTTTTTTTTTTTTTTTTTTTTCTTTTTTAATCCAAGTCGCTCAGCACACTGAAAACTATCTAGGTGAGATCTCAAATAAGCAACATGGCTTTGCAGAATTTCCATTTAGTGCTTCTAATTTTCTTTGGCAGGTCCTGCCCAAAATCTCCTCAAGCCCTCTGACACTTGGGCTGTTTATAGCACTGCAACTGTATTAAGACTGTGGAGGAAGTGCCAATAGTTGCACTGTAATTAAACCTGCATATAAAGTAAGAAAAGCTTGGAGAGGGGAGAGAGAAATTTTGGATGAGGACTCAAATGGAAAAAAGGGGTTTTTTAATATATTTTTTTTCTGCACTTATTTATTATACCTTCTGTGAAATAAAGGAGGAAGAGGGAACCAACTTCTACAGCATGCTGTTTGATGAGCTGGTATTTCAGTGTTGGACTCCCCTCCTGACCCTTTTCCTGGTCGAACAGAAAATTTCTGACTACTACATGTTCCTTCAGACTTGCATACCAAATTGCTGATGACATTTTATCTGAATGATGGGAGTCAGGGGGACACATGATAGAGAAAACTGAAGATTGTGTCTGTCACACAACCACTGACTTTTCTTTCCCAGAGTCACTGTGCTGGGTTTTCTTTACACTTCTTAACTAGAGTAAAATTCTGAGATGCAAGACTGAGGACTGGGATGAGCTGCCAGGTATTTGACAGCTCTCAAGGGAGAAAATGAGAACTGCAAAAGAGGAGAAGGAAGATGCAACTTTGCATGGTATAGAAGTCATCTGTAAATATAAGTTCAAAATTTGGTATTTTTGCTCCGTTCTAATACCCAGTTTAGATTTCAGTAAATTAATATTCTCATTATTAAGGTAATTTAGCAACGTGTGGAAAAACTTCAGGCATTGGAAATCTTGCTAGCAGCAACCTCTAGGTAACCTAGTGCTGGCTGTTAATCTTGCTTGTATAGGATGTGGAAAATGTACAAGGTGGAAATTACATTCCAAAGAGGGAGAGCCATTTATAAAGTACCAATTTTAAATAACTTTATGTATTTAAACAAAGGAAAATTTTATTCATTTAAACAAAGGAAAAATATGTTTATTTGGTATAGTTATATTAGTCCTTGTTATTCTTAAATCACTGCTTTGAAGGTCTAAAGAGCTGTCACATCCATTTTCGTCATTGGCAATCTTTTGGTCTTTGTCAGTCTTAGCAATGTTTAGGATGTGTATATGAATAAATACTGTGTGTATATTGTGTAGGCATACAAGTTTTAGAAAGTCCAAATTTAAGTGCTTAAATGGAAAAAAAAAAAGGCAAACAAGAAAAATCTAGTACCAATAAAATGCATAAACCCCAACATTTTCTCTACTGGGAGATGGATATTAGTTTATTAAAACACTGGGGTCTGTAAACTTTTTTCTGACCTCCTTTGAGAATCAAGTTTGAGGTGGGACATTGTGTTCATCCATGTGGGATTACAGTCTTTCATAAAATCAGAAGTGTGAAGGATGATCTTCATAGTAGAGCAGCAAAAAGACAAGGGAATGATATGTAGTTAACCAAAGGTACAGTAGTAAAAGGCTTGTTCTGAATGCTCCAGCTAAGAATATATCTTAACCCCAAAGGGTTCCTTTCCCCTTCTCCTTCCCTGAAACTGCTGTTTCATGTTATCTCTGCCTCAAAACTCTTAGCTCTGCTCCTTAAGCTTTGGCATGGAAATCATAAAAAAGGCAGGAAGCTGTGCCTGTAGAAGCTTGAAAAGAAGTGTAAGAGAATGAGACTAATGCAGTCATAGGAACAGAAATTATTTCTTGGGGGAGTGAGCCCTACCCCCATGTTTATTCCATATTTTTAGAGGATGCAATAACTTACTGGTGAATTTGATGAGTTTTATTATCCTAGACTTAGAACTGACTATTTATGACTTTCAGTAATGTTATGTTAGAGATTGTGGTGTTTTAATGAGGAATGCATTCCCTTTTCCCCAGATAAAGAAAGATGTTACATCTGTGTGTGCTCTTAATATTAAGAACTTGTTGACAGTTGAAAGTCAGAAAGTCTAAATCCAGAGGGATTTTTTTTTTTTTATGTTGTTTCTCTGGGAAAAATAAACCAAAAACTTCACTTATTTTATGTGCAGATCATCACTGCCAAACTTAATTATCCTCCTGCTATGCAGCAGTAGCAAATAAGACCCTGTGTAGTCCATGGTAGTAAAACACTAATTTGCTTCTTTTGAGAACAGCGCAAAGACTACCAAAAAATTGTGTAAAATGATCTGAATTGCAAAGTAAAAAGTTGCTTCCATTTTAGTTTGAGAGTTATGCTTGACCCTGTTTTTAATGCAACTTCTAACATGATCACTGCTTTTAGATAACTCAAATTCTCACTTTGTAAATTTATAATGACTATGAACAGATAACCTGATGTTTACTATTAGATTTATCTAACAGTAGTATTTCAAAAGGAACAATCTGATTCTTTCAAAAGTGCTGTTTAATTTAACTAGTTTGTGATGGTTTGTTGACCCAACTCTTCCATATAATGATCACTGGAAAATCCTTAACTTTTTTTTACAGCTTCCTAATTCCAGGAAAGGAGAGATTTTGCTGAATGAAAATCATCTCTACTCTAAAAACACCCATATATTGTGTGTTATGTGCATGTGTAATGTTTACAGGTCTGCATACAAAGAAAATAACAGCAACATAAGGAAGATTACATAGCAATAACTTAAAGAGAATTTCAGTAACTCTTCTTAAAAAAGAATAGAGGAAACAAAAATTGCAATCAGTTAAAATGGAAATGGAAACTTAGTCATCTCACTGCATTTGAAATTCTTAATAATGAATGGCAAATTGTGCTTTTCCGTTAATTTCAAATAAACATAATTTAAATAGCTGTTCCAGGCGGGGAATTTGCAATTTGTGATTCATGATGTCATCACTCAGGAAGTATCACTTTGAATCTTCTTCCTCGAGTCATCTTCACCAGGCAATCCCAACTTGACATAACTTGTTTATTTTGCTGACAGAGTATTTTGAGAGGGCAGTGTAATGAGAAGGAGCAAATATCAACATAAAGTGTTTGCTTCAGTCTGTGGTCTGCGATAGCCACAACCCGATTTTTGTATTATTGAAATTAAAATGAAGATTTTCTGTAGTGGATGGATCTCTATTAATGGAAGAATGACAGAATATATTTCAACAACAAAAGTATCTCAAAGAATTTTAATGGGATCATATTAGAAGATCCTGGTAGTTCTCCAGCCTTTACAGAAAATCGAAAAGCACAAAACCAGCATTAAAAGTATGTTTGATACCAAAAAAGCAACCTGGCAAGAGAAATATGGCCCTTTTAAAATATACAACTTTTGAGCTTGCTCAGCAAATGACCTATTATGTAATTTCTTTCAACAAGATCAAGGAAATTTAAGTGTGAAGTTAATGGAATATCACATACCATGGGTATAAAACAGGTACAATAACCAATATTAATATGCTGACTTACATCAAAACAAAAATGTGGCAAATTTAAAAGTTTTTAATTTTGACACATCAAAGCCTTTTCATCCCCAGTAAGTGTTGTTTCCTATTTTTGCACTAATCATCACTTCCACAGCATTTTAAAATGCATCATTCTTTCTTTTGAAAAAAGCTTAAAATAATGGTAGCCAGCAGATATTCATATAACTGCAAGTGTCAGTCATCTCATCATGTGTATCAAATGCATTTTGAATTCAAAACACTGTTTTGAAGTTTTAGATTTAATTCTCCTGTGTCTTTTTTCTTGTTGCAGTTATGTTGAACCCAGTTACCATATGCAGGGCTCAGAATTTGTGTTTTTTAGGGTCCACAGTGTGCTAAAAAAACAATGAAATAGTTTTTAGGTGAAAACTATTATTGAGCAAATAGTAAGCTTCGGCAAATTAATAGTATAGCAAAAATGTAGCAGATATTATTTACTAACCTGGCCTACTCTACAATTTCAGCCCTCAAAAATGGAAGAGTAGCTTGTAAATAGTGAAAAAAATTAAAAATCTGCATTTTTTTTTCCTAAGCTTTAAAATTACCTGAAAAAGAGAGGGAGGGGAGGGTGGGATGGGTGGGGGGGAAGGAATTAAAAAAAAAAACAACAACAATATTCTAGTCCATTTAATCTAATGTTTTTCATCTTTGTTTAGGAATGTTTCTATTTCTGCAAAGTGCAAGGGATGGCAGTGGGACTAGGAAACAAGCCTAGACAAACTTGTGGGCATAGGCAAATACAGATTAATTAGAATAAATATATCTAAAAAGGGTAATTTTAGAATCATCATACATTCCTCTTTGTGTCAGGAAAATGGAGATTTGATAAAAATTTATGCTTGCATTTTTTTCAGATATTGTGCTCAGACTTTGTCCTTTTTTTTTTTCCCCCCATATTTTATTTTTTTTAAGGGTTTTATTAAATAAAATACTAATAGACGGTGGTTATTTCTGAAATGGCAATTTTCATTATGTGCAAGTTAAATATATTCATTTAGCCTGATAATAAAGTGTCTGTACAGCACACTGCCCACAGGGACACCAACTGCCACATGAATTATCTGTCTCTCTTTGCCTCTTCAGGGGAAAGCAAAGCTGCTCTATGGCTGGTGGAGAAGTCTGAAAATATTTCATCTCCAGTTCAATGAGCAGTTCTCAGTCTTGAAATGGAAGTCTCAGAAAAAAGTGAGGATCTTGCAAAGTTTGGGGTGGTTCATGTAAATTTTTCCTGAAAATTATTTTCTTCAAATTGGGAATCCAGAGAAATGTGCCAATAGTACAGAGCAAAAGAAGACAAACATTAAATGCCAAAAGGATATGTTGTATTTCTCTCAGAAAGTTTCCTTTTTTTCTGAGGGAGGTTAGTTCCTAAGAAAAAGGGTTTTATGCACTTTTGAAATGCTGAAGAAATAATCTGCTGTCCTGACAGTGACTGTCATGTAAAGGTGCCACGTAGAGATGGAAAATGGAAAAATATAACTATATAGGAGTTATTTTAGTAAACCTTAATATATATATTTCTATGTATAAAGTGTGTATATGTATGAAACAGCATAGTATATGCTAGAGGAAGAACACAGAATTTTTCCCATGCCTGTCCATTTGGATCTCAAGTAAACTGATTCACGTGTTTGCTCAATCTTAGAGACTTTCACTACCTCCATTATGGAAAAGAGATTTTCTTTAAGTCTCTGAATGTGATGTAGTTTGAATGGATGCTTGTTTTTAAAACAGTCTGGGAATGCGTGAGCCAGAAGATTCATAACTGATAGAAAAAAAGTTCAGAGGTCTTGAAAATAGTGCCCAGAATGCCATGAAAGCAGCCAAGGCACAAAAGTTGTGGTATCTGACTGTGGCTGAGGAGAAAGAAATCATTATTTGGATTCTGTTTGAAAGCAGCTGCCTCACTGGTCAGTGATAGCACAAATATCCTAGGTAGAAAATCAGCTCCTCTCTGGTCAGGGCATGTGTTGGACCTTTCTTCCCGTGGGTATTCCATAGATATAGAAATTTCTGGGTCAGAGGAAGGAGATTTAGTAAGAAAAAGCAATTCTGTAGGAATACAGTTGGTTTCCCTCTCCAAAGAAAACTTGTTTAAATCCTTAGTGAATTGGAACCCTGTGGAAAATTGTATTTGGATTTCTTCAGTGAGAAGGGTAGTGTCATAATTTAATTTGGAAGGGACTCCCAATGGCCATGAAGCTGAGCTGTCTGCTGCCAGCATCTCATTAGGTCAGGTAGATCTGGGGCAGCTTGGTGGCCCAGCACTGATGATCGTTCCAGTCTGACAGTGTCTTTCTCATACTGGGAGACTTAAAGACCACTTTTGTGTGGCATTACATAGGGAAGTGGGTTCACTTGGCTGCCTTTAGAATTCTGTAGATGAAAAAATAGTCCATGCTCTTCTTACAGAGTTTTCTTTTTCTTTAAATTGGTGAAGGTGGGCTTCTTTTTAATTTTGCACATTTGACTTGTTTTAATTAAATTTCTGATAAATTTCAACCTATCCGTTTGTTGGTGGAACACAGTTTGTATTCTAGAATGATCACCTGCAGGCATGTGGGAGATTTTTTTAAATTCAATATTATTCTACCCTAGTGTGGATGTAAGAGCACTACAGTGTGTTCTATTTTAGATCACAGGAGCAGTAAATTACTTTTAAGTTCATGCTGGACACTAGTTTGTTTTCCACCTTAAAAATGCTTACTTCTTCATGTGCTTTAGAAAATCAGAATATACTTCCAGTGAAATCATGTTCTGTGTCTGATGATTTTCTTTTTTTTTTTTTTTTTTTTTTTTTTTCCCTTTTCTCATTATTTTTACCTATTCATTAAAATCACCAGCTGGGTAGTTTCTTTAATTTACTTCTGAATCTCTTCGGAAAGCTCTTCTAACAGTAATACTTCACCTCATGCATATATAAAACCAGCTGCTGACCAGAGAGCAGCTTATGGCTGACACAGTGTCAGCCTTATGTGCAACACCTGCCTCAGCTTTTTATGTGCTGTAAACAACAAGGTGAGAAATAAGCACACTATGGAGCAATTGAAACGCAAAAGGAATTCTAATGCAGTGCCAGTGTGGATAACTCAGTCTGGGAAAAGAAAAATAAAAGGTGCAAAATAAGTCAGTAAAAATAAAAGGAATGTTTTGTGCATTCTCTACCTGCTTTTTCCAATATAATGGCAAAGTTAGTTTATTACATCTTTTAATCTTGATATATAGGCAGAAGATTAATTAAAATTCTTCTTTCTAAGAACAAATGTTACTGGTATTTGGTTTAAG